>NC_082684.1:152168608-152768608 GCF_949987515.2 Delphinus delphis
TTTATATATAGATATAGATAAATCTCCCCTGAAAACATGTGCCGAAGCATCCTGTTTAATGGGAGTTCCAAATGTAATCTGGAGTGGAACCCAGTACACATTAAGGAAATCCAGATTGCCATAAATACCAAGCTGCCCAGGACAATGAAATATACTAGAAACTAGAATATACATCTCAAATATAAAAGTCGTCATTTATTTAGGACTAAAACTATATTTCCTGTGAGTAGAGTGGAATTATAAAGAGTAGCCCCAGCTCACATTGACAAAACATGGTAATTCAAAAATACAGGCTGCCGGGTGACTGAGTCAGCTTTGCAGGGAGGATTAAACATTTCATGGCCAGTAAAACTGACCCCAACTTTTCTTTGGGCAGAAATGCAGCTGAGAACGAGCAGCTCTGTGCTATGAATGATCAGCAGACATGTGTCTCTTCTCTGTCTTATTCGTGTCTGGTGCTGTGCAAGTCATGAGCAAGGCAGGCAAGAGCTCTGCCCTCAGTGAGCTGGTTCCTTGGAGGGCATGAAGGCAAGGACTGTAGTGCTCCGCAAGAGGCATAAAGACCACATGGAGCGGTGGCTGCGTGCATGGAGATGAGCTCAGTGTGCTCCCCTTCTAATTCTGCTTCCACCACTGACAGGATATACCCCTCTAAACCTGAGCTCCCATGTGTGAAATAGGAGTTGTCCTACTACCTCTTGACAGTGTTGAGTACTTGTTATGACACATGTAAATGTCCACAGAGGATCCTGGTGCATGGCAGCATTCACATGTGTTAGCGATGGCTATTTTTACAAGATCTTTTCCTGTGTAGTAGCTTTTACACTTAGGTCCCCATTCTATGAATTGTATACCATCCAGGCAAATTATAGTTTTAAATTCTCAGTAACATGCACGCTTTCTCTGTCTGAGGAAGTAATCTGTAGATAACAGCATTAGCTCTCTGTTTGTCATTACGTTCCTATTCCAACTACAGCATGACATGATGGAAGTTGATCCGAAATGGAGGGGTTTCGTGCCTCCGCTTTCCAAGGAAAGAATGAACCAAATGAATACAGGACAGCTCCTATCTTGGGTTATACTAAAACCCTCATCTCAGAGTCTGCTTCTGGGGACCCCAAATTAAGACAATGAACACTTTTCCCCCTACATTTGTTAATTCTTTGCACTATCCATTTTTTAAAGGAGCATGAATTCAAGGAACACTAGATGCTGTTATATTTAAATGAGTTAGCAATTACAACAAAGATTTTTGGTAGCTTACTTAATGGGTGACACAATTCTTAGGAACCAAAAAACTATCACTCTTGTGACAAGGTCTGCAGTGAAGTAAAATTAAGTATGTGTGCTGTGGCTTCCGGCTGCCTCGGTTCAGCTCTCGGTCCATTGATCTGGGGAAGGTCTCTCAACAACCAATGAGGAAGATATCATTATTATTCCCATTTTGTACACCAGGCAAGTGAGAGGAAGTGAGGTCAAGGTTACGCTCCCTGTAACTGGTAGAGAAGATTGCAAACGTAGGTTTTCAATTTCTGTGCCATCTGAAAGTTTGCAGTGTCAACTCTGTTAGCCTGGATGATCAAGAGTTAAATCCATTTTATTAATCTGACTTCTATCTCGGACTAGAATAAGCAGACATGGTTATTTTTGTGACTTTGTGTGTGTGCACATGTGTGTGTGCTGCCTCATTCACCAAACACAAGAGGGCCAACAGGAGGGCCAAAGGAATTTGCCTGTATTACTCTAGTTCACAAATTTTACCAGGCTAGTGATGTAGTAAAAACAAGTCTGTAGTCTTTATTTTCTTGTAATTCTTCAAGTATGGTTTGACTACATACTTGAGGGCATGCAATTTTCTTTTTTACTGTATTAAACTGTCAATTCTGGTAAACTTTGCTTTTGGGATAGGAGGGAAAGTTATAGTCCGTGAAAAGGAAATTGGGTGGGACAGAGACTCTCTAACTTGGAAAAAGAGGAAACCCTGATACTGCAATGAAAAATAAACCATAACTGAAAATGTATGAACAAAAGGACTGTGAGTAAATCATATGCATCTGCATCAAAGCAGATGGAAAATCTGGTCAACATCTCATTCTGTAGGTAATTAAAATTAACCATTTGTGGAAATTGCATAATTTTAACTTATTTTCAGTATTGGCTATGTGTGAGATTCCTTTTATTTGGGGCTGTCTAAAAACAGGAATTGGCTCAACTTTACTTGTCCCCACAATAGGCTGATTTTCCTCTGTATGTTGTTCATTTTGTCTCGAAACTATTGAAGGCAAACGTTCCCTTTCCCCAGCAACTCCTCACTACCAACAATACCTCCTGACTGATCTTAATCGCACTCCTCATTGCTCTTATCTTGTTGGCTCCAAGTTCATATTTACTCAGCCTGCATTTATTCTCTAATGCTGACTCATTAGATGTCAGCATTATTTTTGTCACATTTCTTCTTTCTCAGAGTGCTTGGAGTTGGTACCCATCCTGGCCCTTGAGGGACCAATGCCCATCTTGGTGAATGTCTTTCATGGGTTCCCATGATTAGGAGTCAGGAAGAATATCTTTCTGTTATATTTTAATGATATGGGGTCACTGGAGTTAACAGAAGTTGG
Source organism: Delphinus delphis (assembly GCF_949987515.2). Lineage (NCBI taxonomy): Eukaryota > Metazoa > Chordata > Mammalia > Artiodactyla > Delphinidae > Delphinus > Delphinus delphis. The sequence goes on from NC_082684.1 coordinate 152,171,224, forward strand.
AAAAGACTTGAATAAACTTATAGGGTTATCAAATTACTTACACAGGACAAAGTAATTCATTTATTTATTATTGTTTTTTATGGTGAGAGAGGAAATATAATTTAAGACTTGAAGCCCTTGAAGGTGTTGGCTCTTGGAGTCATGGGAGGCTGCAATGGTGGGTTTGAATAGGAAGCAGAATCAAGACCCAGGAGGGACATGGACTATTGAAAAAGTAGGGAAACCTAGTAAGAAGGACAACAGAGGCTCTGAAAGGGAGACTATGAAAGAGAACAGTCCGATCTCAGCACACGCTCGAGGCTGTCTTCCTGTGCATTCCCTTCCTAGATACAAGATGGTCGACAATTCAGTGACCCCAGCTCTTAGCAGACTTACTATTAATGGCTTTCTTGATCATAGAAGAGCATAGAATAAAAGAACGAAGCGATAAGCCAGCAAATACAAGTGACAACGAGGCAAAGCTGCCCCTGGGGCATCTTCCAGGCACAGAGAGCTGAGCAGTGTGCCCTGTGGTTTTTCTCACACACTGCTTAGTTCCTCTGTATGTCATCATATTCCAACTTAAGGCTTAATCTGGTATGTAAGCTAGGCTTTCACCAGTTCTGAGACATGCTTCCCAGTGTGGTTTTGACACTTAGAAAGATTTGAAGGAGAAATTATAAGGATCGGTTTGGCCTAAGGCAAGAAATAATATCTTAGGGTGTTGAAAGGAAATATTTATTTAGAAAGTTGTCCATTTCTTAATGAGTAAGAATTCATCACTTACCAAAATAAACGTGTTTTAGAATTTAAAAAAAACTATTTAATGTATTCTCAGTTATGGGAACTAACACATTATTTTATATATTGCTGTATTGTTATGAAGTTACTGTGAAAATGCAGCTTTCTCAAGATGGGAAATGAGTAATTTTCTAAATTCAATCTCTGCAGTATTTGATGGTTATATAGGCTGACTTTCACATCTCTCATATATAATAATTAAAATATGTGATAACACATTCATATTATCCTAACGTATGCTAATAATGATTTTGGGCATCCTAGTATTGCATGAATAACTGAATATAAGATGACCTTTTGTAACTACAGAGTAGACAACTACTTCACTTGTTCTTATTGCTTTTAAAGTACATAGATAATTGCATAATTGAGGCAGCCCAAACATTCTATTATTGTTAGGGCAATAAACAGATTTTGCTAACCAATTGTGCTGGCATAGATGAAATAGGAATGGAATAATACAAAAGATTTTAGAATTTCATTAGTTGTTAGGAGCATGGCAGATATAAGCAAATAGTTAACATTTCAGATATTCTAGTAGTTTTAAAAATTTTAGCTTCTCGTTGGGTTAGGACATATGTATAGGTTTCTAGGGCCAGCACAGTGGATATAATAAAAAGTGGAAAAGCCTCTTGCAAGAAACATTATGAAATTATGGACAAAAGTATCAAATACATTTAATTTATTAAAAATAATATGAAATGTATGCATAGAAGACACTAAAATATTTCTCAGCCTGAAATCTGGGGAAGAAGAAAAAAGTTGGTAGAATTTGAAACCATGAGCATTCACCTGGAATGCGTTTTGAATGCTTGTATTTACACCACTCATAAGGTCCAGGAACCACCTAACTGAGATGTGAACTGCAGGCCAGCTACTTGCCTGGGGCTCTTGGCAAAAGTAAATAGAATACACTATGGAAGATGCTCACAATCCAGGTCACAAGGAACCCTCACTAAGAAAACTAGCCTCCCATTCATGAGTTACACCACACAACATCAGTGAGACTCAAAGCACAAAACTAAAATCAAGTCTTAAACTCAGTGATTTGAAAGATGAAATGTAAATCTGAAACAAAGAGTATTTTTAAAAGAATACAATTAAAATTTCTCACAGCATAATAGTATCAAAGCCCTGAAGAAAAGATAAGACACCATGAAAAAAGAATAAATGAAACCCACAAGAAATTAAAGAAATTTTTAAAAACTACAGTCTTTTAAATTGAAAGTTGATGGATGGATCTAAAAGCAGGTGTAATACAGTCAAGGAGAGACTTAGAGGAAGACAGCCAGGGAAACAATGCAGAACCTTCCAAGAAACACTACTAGTAGGAATACAAGTAAAGGAACTCAACACACATGTGGGTAGAATAAAAATATCCAACATGTGTGCCAATGGGAGTCCTGAAAAAGAGGACAGAGAGAGTGGGGATAATAACAAACATCAGAGCCAAAGAGAATTTCTTCACAGAAAGTAAAATGCAAAGAAAAAAAAGATATTACCCAGAGAGGGACAATTCTTTGTTTAAGTATATCAATACATTTCTTAATAGAAGAAATTCAAAATAATAACAGCAACAATAATAATTTAGAAGGTACAACATTTTTCTAAAGAATATTCCACTGACCAAGGAATACTATTAGTAAAAATAAGGTAATAATTGCAAAACAATGTAAGCAATACCTAAAAAAAATTGTATAATATAGCTAAATTTGTATTTGGAAAAAAATAGGTTGCCATAAATGCATATATTAGAAAACAAGAATAGCAAAATTATTAAGCAGACTTTTCAACAGAAAGAAGTATTTAACTTACCATAAATAAATCCCCAAGTCCAGAATGTTTAACATAGTATGAAGGCACAATTAATGAAATAGAAAAGAGTATTATTACAGTCAGAAAACTAAGAGTTTATTCTTTTAAAGGTGAAAAAAAGACAAACCTTTGAATAAAAATAAAGATGTATGTAAATAACAAGAAATTAAGTACTGTCATGTAACACATATTTTAAGATAAAAATATATGAATAAGTTATACTGATAAATTTAAGATTTTACATAAAATTGTATTCAAAAATACATAAAGCACAAAAACTATAAGAGAAGCAATAGAAAATTGAAATAGGATTTCAAATCAATGTAATTAAATGAGTAGATTAAAATGTACCCATGAATAAAACACTAGGACCAGATGGGTCTAAGCAATATTTTCCAAACCTTCAAGGAATACAGTCCTATTTTATACAAACTGTACAAGTGAAAGAGAAAAAAACATTGAAAGTCCCCCCAACTCATAAAATAAGACTGAAATTCCCTTGATTTTAAACCAGGAAGAATGGTTAGGTGCAAGGAAATTTCTAGACCAATCTCTTTTGACTATGAATATAAAATTTCTAAAACAAAGTGTTAGCACACTGATTCCAGAATGTTTAAAAATGATTATACAACATGATTGATTTGGATAACATCAAACTAAGTATGGGTCAACAGCAGAAATGCTCTTGGTTTAATTCTCTGCTCCCACAGAATGACCTTACTAAATAGCACAAATCAGAGCCTCATGATATAGCCCACATTTATCAAATAACATTTGTTTCTTTATTTATAATGTTTGTGGTCCCAGTAGGCAGAAATTATATGGAAAACTTAGACTGAAGCAATTATCTTATCATCTGGCAACTTAAAATTTTGAAATGTTATAACTCAGACTTGGAGCTTGGGCTAAATGACAGCCCTTGCCTGAGATATGTGCCATGGTGACCACGAAAAAAGCTTAGTGTTAGAAGGTAAGGCTGGGACAGTGGGGAAGGGAGAAGGGGGTGCTTGAGAAGGACAGCCCTGGATACCTATAGCCCCAGACCTGGCACTGAACAGCTCAGTCATGGGCAATTCTCACAGTTTCCCTGGGGAAATAACCTCATGGTTCTTTAAGATGACATAAGAGTTTACTTAAAGGTTAAGAATCTCTATCTACTCAGAAATAATGGGATTAAATATAGAGACAATATGAATTAAACTTGTGGAATCAATAATTTTGATAAATATAGAAAAATACATATATTAAGTATTTATATTCATCTGTTATCATATTAGAATATATAATATGCTGTCATTTTAATTCCAATTTAAAATTATGTAAGTGAAAAATGTTAATTTGTTGAGTTTTGAAATCTTCTTAAATTTGTAAATGGTATTGAAACAGAGCAAAGAAATTAAAATTGCCATCTTTATTAGGTTATTAGATATTTAATATCTACTTGTGAGCTTGGGAATGCAAATCTATCAGGTAATTGAGGTGATTAAAAATAATTTGAGAGATTGGTTCAAGATGGTGGAGTAGAAGGACATGCGCTCACTCCCTCTTACGAGAGCACTGGAATCACAACTAACTGCTGAACAATCATCAACAGGAAGACACTGGAACTCACCAAAAAACATACCCCACATCAAAAGACAAAGGAGGAGCCACAATGAGATGGTAGGAGGGGCGCAATACAATAAAATCAATTCCCATAACTGCTGGGTGGGTGACTCACATACTGGAGAACACTTATACCACAGAAGTCCACCCACTGGAGTGAAGGTTCTGAGCCCCACGTCAGGCTTCCCAACCTGTGGGTCCGGAAACGGGAGAAATTCCTAGAGAATCAGACTTTGAAGGCTAGTGGGATTTGATTGCAGGACTTCAACAGGACTGGGGGAAACAGAGACTCCACTCTTGGAGGGCACACACAAAGTAGTGTGCCAAGTCGGACCCAGGGCAAGGAGCAGTGACCCCATAGGAGACTGAATCAGTCCTACCAGCTAGTGTTGGAGGGTCTCCACAGAGGCTGGAGGTGACTGTGGCTCACCATGAGGACAAGGACACTGGCAGCAGAAGTTCTGGGAAGTACTCCTTGGTGTGAGCCCTCCCAGAGTCCGCCATTAGCCCCAACAAAGACTGGGTAGGCTCCAGTATTGGGTCGCCTCAGGCCAAACAACCAACAGGGAGGGAACCAAGCCCCACCCATCAGCAGACAAGCAGATTAAAGTTTTACTGAGCTCTGGCCACCAGACCAACACCCAGGTCTACCCACCACCAGTCCCTCACATCAGGAAACTTGCACAAGCCTCTAATATAGCCTCATCCGCCAGAGGGTAGACAACAGAAGCAAGAAGAACTATAATCCTGCAGCCTGTGGAACAAAAACCACATTCACAGAAAGATAGACAAGATGAAAGGCAGAGGGCTATGTACCAGGTGAAGGAACAAGATAAAACCCCAGAAAAACAACTAAATAAAGGGGAGATAGGACACCTTCCAGAAAAACAATTCAGAATAATGATAATGAAGATGATCCAGACCTCAGAAAAAGAATGGAGGAAAAGATCGAGAAGATGTAAGAAATGTTTAACAAAGACCTAGAAGAATTAAAGAACAAACAAACAGAGATGAACAATACAATAACTGAAATGAAAAACACACTAAAAGGAATCAATAGCAGAATAACTGAGGTAGAAGAACAGATAAGTGACCTGGAAGACAGAATGGTGGAATTCACTACTGCGGAACAGAATAAAAAAAAAGAATGAAAAGAAATGAAGACAGCCTAAGAGACCTCTGGAACAACATTAAATGCAACAACATTCACATTATACGGGTTCCAGAAGGAGAAGAGAGAGAGATAGGACCCAAGAGAATATTTGAAGAGATTATAGTTGAAAACTTCCCTAACATGGGAAAGGAAATAACCACCCAAGTCCAGGAAGCGCAGAGAGTCTGAGGCAGGATAAACCCACATTTATCTCGGCATGCCAAGACGCATAGTAATCAAATTGACAAAACTTAAAGAAAAAGAAAAATTATTGAAAGCAACAAGGGAAAAATGACAAATAATATACAAGGAAACTCCCATAAGGTTAACAGCTGATTTCTCAGCAGAAATTCTACAAGCCAGAAGGGAGTGGCATGATATATTTAAAGTGATGAAAGGCAAGAACCAACAACCAAGATTACTGTACCCGGCAAGAATCTCATTCAGATTCGGCAGAGAAATCAAAAGCTTTATAGACAAGCAAAAGCTAAGAGAATTCAGCACCACCAAACCAGCTCTACAAAAAAATGCTAAAGGAACTTCTCTAAGTGGAAAACACAAGAGAAGAAAAGGACCTACAAAAAAAACCCCATAACAATTAAGAAAATGGTAATAGGAACATACGTATCGATAATTACCTTAAATGTAAATGGATTAAATGCTCCAACCAAAAGACACAGGCTGGCTGAATGGATACAAAAACAAGACCCATATATATGCTGTCTACAAGAGACGCACTTCAGACCTAGGGACACATAGAGACTGAAAGTGAGGGGATGGAAAAAGATATTCCATGCAAATGGAAATCAAAAGAAAGCTGGAGTAGCAATACTCATATCAGATAAAATAGACTTTAAAATAAAGAATGTTACAAGAGACAAGGAAGGACACTACATAATGATTAGGGATCAATCCAAGAAGAAGATATAACAATTATAAATATATATGCACCCAACATAGAAGGACCTCAATACATAAGGCAACTGCTAACAGCTCTAAAAGAGGAAATCAACAGTAACACAATAATAGTGGAGGACTTTAACACCTCACTTACACCAATGGACAGATCATCCAAAGAGAAAATTAATAAGGAAACACAAGCTTTAAATGACACAATAGACCAGATAGATTTAATTGATATTTATAGGACATACCATCCAAAACAGCAGATTATCCTTTCTTCTCAAGTGTGCACAGAACATTCACCAGGATAGATCACATCTTGGGTCACAAATAAAGTGTCACTAAATTTAAGAAAATTTAAATTATATCAAGCATCTTTTCTGACCACAGTACTATAAGATTAGAAATAAACTACAGGGGAAAAAATGTAAAAAATACGAACACATGGGGGCTAAACAATACATTACTAAATAACCAAGAGATCAATGATGAAATCAAAAAATACCTGGAGACAAATTACAATGAAAACATGACGATCCAAAACCTATGGGATGCAGCAAAAGCAGTTCTAAGAGGGAAGTTTATAGCAATACCAGCCTAACCTTAACAATCTAAGCTTAAACCCTAAGGAACTAAAGAAAAAAGAACAAACAAAACTCAAAGTTAGTAGAAGGAAAGAAATCATAAAGATCAAAGCAGAAATAAATGAAAAAGAAACAAAGAAAACAATAGCAAAGATCAATAAAACAAAAGCTTGTTCTTTGAGAAGATAAAAAAAATTGATAAACCATTAGCCAGACTCATCAAGAAAAAGAGGGAGAGGACTCAAATCAATAAAATTAGAAATGAAAAAGAAGTTACAAAAGACACTGCAGAAATACAAAGCATCCTAAGAGACTACTACAAGCAACTCTATGCCAATAAAATGGACAACTTGGAAGAAATTGACAAATTTTTAGAGAGGTATAACCTTCCAAGACTGAACCAGGAAGAAATAGAAAATAGGGACAGACCTATCACAAGTAATGAAATTGAAACTGTGATTAAAAATTTTCCAACAAACAGCAGTCCAGGACCAGATGGCTTCACAGGTGAATTCTATCAAACATTTAGAGAAGAGCTAACACTCATCCTTCTCAAACTCTTTCCAAAAATTGCAGAGGAAGGAACACTCCCAAACTCATTCTATGAGGCCACCATCACCCTGATACCAAAACCAGACAAAAGATACTACAAAAAAAGAAAATTACAGACCAATATCACTGATGAATATAGATGCAAAAATCCTCAACAAAATACTAGCAAACAGAATCCAATAGCACATTAAAAGTATCATACACCATGATCAAGTGGGATTTATCCCAGAGATGCAAGGATTCTTCAATATATGTAAATCAATCAATGTGATACACCATATTAACAAACTGAAGAAGAAAAACCATATGATCATCTCAATAGATGCAGAAAAAGCTTTTGACAAAATTCAACACCCATTTATGATAAAATCTCTCCAGAAAGTGGGCATAGAGGGAATCTACCTCAACATAATAAAGGCCATATACGACAAACCCACAGCAAACATCATTCTCAATGGTGAAAAACTGACAGCATTTCCTCTAAGATCAGGAACAAGACAAGGATGTCCACTCTCACCACTATTATTCAACATAGTTTTGGAAGTCTTAACAACAGCAATCAGAGAAGAAAAAGAAATAAAAGGAATACAAATTGGAAAAGAAGAAGTAAAACTGTCACTGTTTGCAGCTGACATGATACTATACATAGAGAATCCTAAAGATGCCACCAGAAAACTACTAGAGCTAATCAATGAATTTGGTAAAGTTGCAGGATACAAAATTAATGCACAGAAATCTCTTGCATTCCTATACACTAATGATGAAAAATCTGAAAGAGAAATTAAGGAAACATTCCCATTTGCAACAAAAAGAATAAAATACCTAGGAATAAATCTACCTAGGGAGACAAAAGACCTGTATGCAGAAAACTATAAGACAAAAAGGAAAAAAAAAATCCATTTTGAGTTTATTTTTGTGTATGGTTTAGTTTTCTTTTTTATGAATTTTAGAATTTTATTTATTTTTTTATATAGCAGGTTCTTATTAGATATCCATTTTATACATATTAGTGTATACATGTCAATCCCAATAGCCCAAACTATAATTCAAAAAGAGTCATGTACCAAAATGTTCATTGCAGCTCTATTTACAATAGCCAGGACATGGAAGCAACCTAAGTGTCCATCAACAGATGAATGGATAAAGAAGATGTGGCACATATATACAATGGAATATTACTCAGCCATAAAAATAAACGAAATTGAGTTATTTGTAGTGAGGTGGATGGACCTAGAGTCTGTCATACAGAGTGAAGTAAGTCAGAAAGAGAAAAACAAATACCGTATGCTAACACATATATATGGAATCTAAAAAAAAAAAAAAAAGGTGATGAAGAATCTAGGGGTAAGATAGGAATACAGACACAGACCTACTAGAGAATGGACTTGAGGATATGGGGAGGGGGAAGGGTAAGCTGGGACAAAGTGAGAGAGTGGCATGGACATATATACACTACCAAATGTAAAATAAATAGCTAGTGGGAAGCAGCCGCATAGCACACTGAGATCAGCTCAGTGGTTTGTGACCACCTAGAGGGGTGGGATAGGGAGGGTGGGAGACACAAGAGGGAAGAGATATGGGAACATATGTATATGTATAACTGATTCACTTTGTTATAAAGCAGAAACTAACACCACTGTAAAGCAATTATACTCCAATAAAGATGTTAAAAAAAAGAAAAATAATTTGACTACATTACATTTATAGATGCAGTTTGAAATGCTTAAAGGTATTTAATTAATCTACAAGCTTTAGATTATGGTTAAGAACTTGAGTTTTTTATTTCAGTAATTTGATTGATTTAGTATTTAAACTAATGTAATACTGGAATGACTTTTACTTTGGCCAAAAATCTATCCTTGTAGACAACCCCTCAATCCCTGTCCCAGAAAAAAACTTAACAAGAAACCACCTTTCGCATCAACAAGTTCACTAGCAGATTCAGAATTTAAAATATGGTAATAATTTATGATTCAAAAAAGCTTTCATAAAATTTAACCCCTATATATGATATGATGTGGGGGGATGTTCTCAGAAGCTTTAGGGAAGGAGCACTAGAAAAAAAATTTTCTTCTTCACTCATAGACAGTATATCTCAAAAGTCTACAGTAACCCCAATACGCAGTGGTGAAATCTTAGAATCATTTCCACTATGAGTTGGGAGCAATATCAGTCATCAAGTTCAATACCAGATTTTCTATTTAACATCATCTGGAGGTGCTAGACAATGCAATAATACACGAAAATGAAATAACAGTTATACAGCTTGGAAAAGAATAGTAAAATCTTAATACTTCACAAAATGTCTCATTTTCTACTTAAAAAAATTAAAATAAGTTACAGAAAAATATTAGAGCTAATAAGAGAATTTCATCCATTGCGGCAGCATACAAAATCAATGTACATTGTCAATGGCATCTGCAAACACTAATAAAAATTGGAAGACATGATTTTAAAAGATATAATGTAATACCAAAAACTATACATGAGAATACATATAACTAATTCAAAGAATTTTATATAGAATAAGTAAACATATTGAGAGGTTTAAAAGACGATCTAAGTGAATAGAGAGTGAATTCCATATGTGTCCTGGAAGAATAATTTTGTAGAGATTCTAACTCTCTCCCAAATTAGCTATAATTTCAATGCTATTCCAACCAGAATCTAGTAGGTTTTATTAGACATGTACCAATAAACACATGAAATGTGTATTAATATGCATATGAAAAATACAGGGCAAAATAATTTTTAGAAATCTACATCTGTGGGGAACTTACTGAGTGTCAGACACTTTCCTAAGTACTTTAAATATAGTAACTCTTTTGAATCTGTAAAACCCCTAGGAGATAATGATATCAACTACATTCAGAGGAGCTGATTGGTTAAGCAACTTGGCCAAGATCGAAGAATCAGTGTCAGAGCAAGAGTCTGAACTCTTTATTACTTTGCTTCTTCAGTAAACAAACAAAAATATGCAGCTAAGAACAATTTAAAGAAGAACAAAGGAAGACTCATTTCACAAAGTATCTATACTTAGTTAAATGCAATGGAAAAGAGACATCCTAGTGGAGGGATAGAAAAATAGACCAATGGGATAGAAATGAAAGCCATGAAAGGGACTCATTTATACACCAGGACTCCACACATGATAAAGACTGAACTACATGTGAGAATTTAAAGGAGGCGCCATTCACAAGTTGTCTGGGAATACCGTCTATTCATTAGAAATCCACATTAGATTAGATCCCTACCTTGCAAGGTGCAGAAAAATAAAACCAAAATAGACTAAAGGTCTCAATATAAACATACAAATTATAATGATTTTGAAGTAAAAGTAGGAAAGTATCTTTGTGACATTTGGGAAAGAAGAATTTTTTTAGGGAAATCTTAGAAACCAAATACTATGGAGAAAAATAAAAGATTGATAAATTTGATTTTATTAAAATTCAAAACATCTCCAAGAAAAAGATATAATAAACAAGCTGAATAAAATAGACCACACGGTAGAAAAAGATGTCTACCATCTATTTAAGCAAGAAAAGATTACTAGAAGAATAGACTGAACTCCTACAAATCCATAGAGAAAACTACATAGGAAAAGAGATGAAAAGGAGAGTAACAGAACAAAAAGTGGAATTGCTAATAAACTCATAAAAGGTGATGGTTGGCTTCATTAGTAATCAGAGATATATAAATAAGCCACAAAGTAAATACAATTAAATACCCAAAACACAGGAACAGATTAATGTCTGATAACAGAGTTTTGTCTCAAATGGAGGAAACAGGATTGTACCTTGTTTGAGGGGGTGTAAATTGGTACAATGGTCTCAGGCAGCAACTTGGCAATATGTGGGAAAGCTGAAATGCACATATGCTAACCAGCCATCCTTTAAGTTAATGGTGGACCTTAGAGAATAGTCCCATCCATGTTCACTACATGCACAGAACTACTCTTTGTAGCGGTGTTTGAGAGAGGGCAAAAGTGGAAACAACGTAACCATCACTTAGAAGGTGAGCACATAATAACCTGATTTATTCATACAGTGGCATTTCATACAGCAGCTAAACTAAATGAACTGAATCTATATTTGCTTAGCTAAATCCCACAATTATGAAGTATAGAGCAGAAAGCAAAGTTGCAAAAAGATATAAGCAAGAATAAAATATATATAACTTTTAAAAATTTCTGCAGTGTATATTATTTACAGATGCTTTTTCTAGGGACTAGAAGTACAGATGCAAATATAGGAAAGGTAAAACTATAATTCCAAACAGTGGTTAATTCTGAACTGTGATGGGGAGTGAAAAGATCATGTGAGGATTTTGTTTCATTTTTTAAGAACGATACAAAGATGTAAAAACTTGAAGGGATAAAGAGAAAAGGAGAAGGCCTATGTGTGTGTGAAATGAAGCAAATTGTTAATGATTTTTTAATCTCGGTGGGGGATACATAAGCATGTCTGATACTATTTTCTGCATTTTGGGGCATCTTTAGAATGCATCAGTAATTATAAAAAAATATGTAAACGGTTTATATCAATATACTCTAGAACTATATAAGTACTTTAGAAAAAATGTGAGGTTGTATGTGGGTGTATGTGGGAAACAAGTGCAATAGAATATATACAATAGTGCTGATTATACCAAATGTTCCTTAAATCTAGAACAGAGTTTCTACATTATTTTGATCTAAGTTTAATGTAAAATAATAATCTGATTTTATAGCAATTGCAAAGATCTTGGAGTATTAGTGTAACAGTTTTAACACATGCAATTGCTGCTGTCATTTCCATGGTATGCCTGGGCAAGATTTATTTTTGAAAAATGTATAAAGAGAGAAATATGAAATCCAGATGTATATAATGTGCAAATAATTTTAAAAAATAACTACAGCCTGCAAAAATAATATTTAATATAATTTAATAAAAAATGCTACTGAATTTTATTGAAAAGTGCTGAGTTTATCATGATGGAAGATTCACTGAAACATTCTGAGAAAGTACTTAAAATATTAAGTTTATAGGTATATATAATGTATAGATATACATGAGAAAGTGAGAATGGGGAGGAAGGGAGACAGGGAGGGAGGGATGAAGGGAAGGAGAGAGAAAGACAGAGAGACAGAGATTCAGAGAGAGGATGATTTGGAAAATTAAATGTGCTAGATTATATATTTTTAAAACCTCTTTGAATGCATCACATATTGGGCAGGAAGTAAGGACAGTCTTCAGAGGCTCCTCAACGACAACAGAGCAGGAATTCCAAGAGATGGGGAAGCCCAAACCAAAAGCTGCTTCAGTTATCATCAGAACCTGTGGTCTGCAGCAAGCACGGGGAAGGCATGGGGTCAGGAGATAGCCTGGGGCTTCTGCAAACTGAGAAGTGAGCTCGGCACCCCTTCCCCTAGCTTCCCAGGGCAGTCATCTCCTGGGTACCTGGAGAGTGACACCTTTAGTGGATAAACAAAACACAAAATGAAAATGGAGGCTTCCGGGAAAGCTGCTTCTCTAGATCTTGGAAACCCTATAACCTCAGGCTGGCTTTTGGTAGCAATACCAACCAGGTTGCTTGGCCTTCCTCAGTCAACAGAAATTGACTGGAGGCCAGAAAAGAAACTCAGGCAAGGCTTTATTGGGGCTCCCGTGCCGGCTGCAGGAGGGAGTGAAAACAAGTAACAGGTTCCCTTCCTCGCTCCCCAAGGAGGGGCGAGCTCGTTCCCTATATGGGGTGAAGGTAAGTGTGTGTCCAGGGGTCAGGCCGGAGTGGTGGCTTAGGTGGTGTGCCCACCCCTTTGTGGTGTTGAGTGCAGGGGGGCACGTATAGTACTCTGCTGTTGTTCTGACACACAGTTTTTGCTCCTGGCTCTTCAGAAATGGCAGTTGAGTTTTTTTGTCCTTTTGTATCTTTTGGGTCCAGAATTTGCCCCATCTGAGCATGCACACAGTTATTTTTAGTCCCATACAGTTTCTCTGTATTTTGTAGCTTGAGGAGAGGTGTGTTCAGCTGCAAGCATTACAGCACTGCAGCAAAGGGTTCCAGGTCCCAGCCTGTCTCAGTAATAGGAGCTAGAATTCCCACCTTGTTTCAGGCTAAAAGGAAAATGGGATTTTAATGTAAAGTAGTCCTGGGTTAAAACTGTGTATGTAGCGCAGGCACCTGGAAGAAGCAACCACAAATTCTCTCTTAAGGAAGGTACCCTAAAGCTCCATGAAGAAATAGGAAATGTCAAACTCCAAGCACTGAAAATATTTAAATTTTCCGACATAAATACATAAAAGAAGTCAGTCTAGAAGGTACAAAAATATAAATGAAAATATTAGCGAAGTGTAAAAGGCTGCTAAAATGAAACAGACTTGAAAAATAACCTACAAATTTTACAAGTAAAAAAATAACTGAGATTAAAAACTGATTGTAATTGACTTTAAAACCAAGTATGTGTGTAATCCAAGCAAAAATCTTAGTGACTTGGTAAGTATACTTGAAAAAAAAAAAAAGAATTCTCTGAATGTAGGCCAGAAACATGAACAAGGAGCATTTATAAAAAGGGGAAGGAGCAGAAGCACACATGACAGACTGAGAATGTCCAACGTATATCAAATTGGACTTGAGAAAGAGAACACCAAGAAAATGGTGGGGGAGACAAGGTTCAAAGACACAATTGCTGAGCATCTTGAGATGCAAAGCCAGTAAGCCCAGTGAACTCCCTATCTGTGAATACTGTAGACAAGCCATAGGGCACCAAAGGCAGTGAAGATATTTTATACTTCAGAATAAATAACATGAAAGACAAGTTCCACAGAGTAACGACAATGAAACAGATAGAGGACTTCTCATCAGCGACAGCTAATGCCAGAATGCAGCGGAACAGTCTCCTCAAAATGCTGAGAAAAAAATCTGTCAACCTGGAATTTTATACTCAGTGAACTCAAGAATGAGAACAAAATAAATAATATGTTCTTTTAAACAAAAACTGAGAGTTTATCACCAACAAACTCTCATGATAGAAACGTTTAGAAGAAAAGCAAAATGATTCCATATGGACAATGTGAATACTGTACAGGAGGTGTGGTGAGCAAAGAAGTGAAGAATGTGTGTAAATAGTTTACAAAGGCATCACTAGTACAAAGCAATAAAAGAGTGTCTAATTTGTGACATTAGAATATGACCAAACTATTTGAAAACATTGTATGAGTTGAAAAAGCTGATCACGGTTAAAGTAATTTAAGGTTCTTGAGTTATTTGAGAGTGTGGTATTAACAGGGCTCAAATTTTGACTTCATGAAGTAAAATGCACATGCTAAAATTCCTATGATACCCTTAAACAAACAGAAATTTGAATTTATAGTTTTTTAAAGGGTAGAGGAAAAATAGGGATAAACTCCCCAACTAATCCACACAATGGCTGCAGGAAGAAAAGTAAAACATAGAAAAAGCAGGAATGAGATAGTAGAAATAAATCTAACTATACGGTAATCACCATAAATGGCAAAGAACTGAGTCATCCAGTTAAAAACAAAGATTGTCAGGCTCGATTAAAAATATCCAGCCATATGCTCTTTACAAAAGACACACCTAAAATAAATTTGAAAAATTTGCATCGTACAAAACACGGAAAGCAATCCAGCTAGTGTGCTTACAAAAATATAAATAAGCAAACAATTAGATATCTAAAATCATTCTGACAAAATGCTATCTCAAGAAGAAATAAAAGTGTAAGTTATCCTGTATCATTAAAGAAATTAACTCAGTAATTCACAACATTTCCACCAAGAAAATAATAATCTCAGAGAATATTTTTGAGATCTACCAAACATACAGAAAATCTAATTCCTTTTAAAGAAATCTTTCCAGAATACATGAAAAGAGGAAATGTTCTTAAAGTATTTTATGAGACAAATGATGCCTTACTATCACAACCAGAATAATGCAATAGAAGTGAGGAAATGTGATGTCCAATCTCACAAGTACGTCAAAAAAAATGTAGGATCACCCCTGCAAGTTTTTTAACATAAGAAAAATAATTTAGGTAATTTACCACATCAACAAATTAACAGAAATAAGCCAAGTGATCACCTTATTAATGCAGAAAAAATATGTGATAAACTTGAACAATCACTCATGATAAAAATGTTAGCAAATTGAGAATAGAAGATTTCTTTAATCCAATAGACATTATCTACAAAAATCCCTGTAACAACCATCCTGTTTCATGGTGGAATGTAAATATTCCCTTTACTATCAGGTCATCTGTGCCCAAAACAAGCATCTTTGCTTTTCTCTGCACCATTGTTAGCCATTACAGTGTGATTAGAAAAATCAAAATTATGGGGATTAAAAAAGAAGCTACACGTAAGCTATTGTTTAGAAATCACATGATGGTTTTAGCCCAAAACACACACATATAATTGGGATTAATAAGACACACTAGCAGTGTTTTAAGACATAGAAATAACACAAAATGTCAGCAAAAACCAATACACAATGAGATTTTTAAGAATACCTTTTTTTAGGAAAATGTAAATGTATTAGGTATCTAAAAGTGAATTACTTTAGAAGATGTGAAATAATTATGGAGAATACTATAAAATCATTTTAATACAAAAAAAAACCCTTGAAAATATCTAATACATGAAGAGTTCTGCCATGATCTTACATATTTAATCCCGTAAAAAATTCAGTTATCTCCAAACTGTTCCCTAAATCAGTGTAATTCTACCAAAATTCCAGCCATTGTTTCATGAATTGTATATTCTGTTTGTCAATTTATATGAGAAAACAAAGGGCCAAAGATATCCAATACATTTCTGAAGAGGAACTAGGCTGGGGTGGTAGTGGGGATCTCCCTTCAACAGGCATCAAGAATTGACAGCAAGCTATAATGATGAGAAGAATTCAAGAACACTAAAATACACCATGAAAACAGTACAGAGGTCAGAAACAGACCAAGGCCTAAAGAGAAACCTAGGCCAGGTGCCACTGCAGATCACCAGGAAAAATCTGAGCCACTCAATAACGTGCTGATCATTTCTTATATAAGTGTGAAAAATATTAGACGTCTATTTTACACCATGCCAAAAAATATATTTTAGATGTATTAAAGATATGACCATGAAGAACAAATATTTAAGCTTTTAGAAAAAAAATATTTAAAAAGAAAATCATCATTTGTATCTCAAAAAGCGTTGCTATGGAAAACCACAGACCGCCTCTCCTAACTCTTGCTCTTCTGCTAGGGAATCAGGTCTAGATCTTATTATTTGATATCTTGCTGTAACATAGAGCTGAGTCGACAGAATAATTCTTATTCTTGACAATAATTCTTGTCACTTGTTACAACACTAACATCATATGCAATCAGGTGAGAGCAAGTATGTGCGAGATTTCTTCCTCTGATCACACGAGAGGAATAGCAACTGGGGTAGAGTGGGTTATTATCGGGTCTGCAGACAGACACCTGATGTGGCCTGGTGTTCAGGGCTGCTTTTACAACACATAGAGATATGAAGGCAATAAAGAATTTAAAATTCAACACTATCCATTCCATAGGAGGGATCTGAGATTCATGAAGCTCTATATCTGTTGCCAAATCATCCTTCTAATATCTTTTGAGGATGAGAACTTAGGTCATTTCTAAATTACAAAGATGAAATAGAAAAACCTGCACATTGAAAATGGCATTGAAAACATATTCAATGGTACCCTCCAAGTTTGTGTGGGTATGTATATGTGCAAACTTGGAAATTCATATTTGGCCTATGACAAATATGCTCTGCTCATTCAAATAGTTAATTAACCAGATAGGTACAAGTATTATTATATCATGGGTGCTGGGCAATCAAGAATTCTTAGAAGACAGCTGCACATGAAACTCTGTAGCCCTTTGCTGGAAACGCCAGGAATACAGATTGAAGGCTCCAATCACCCACAGCTGGCAACTCTATTCCTCTTCTGTGCAGCTTTCAAAAGGCATCAGAGCATCATGTATCATACTAGTCCACAAAATTACAGATGACATTAGAAATAATAATGATTTATGATATAATAAAAGGAAATCATTTTTATGAAATTTAACAATTTGTGTGTGTATTTAATCTTCAGCATGTGCCCCAAGCCCCTATAATCACTAATGAGAGTTATGTTTTGATGTCACACGGAAAACAGACCTTTGAGATTATACTGCCTGAGCCCTTAAGAACCAGTGGTGTCTTCTGAAAATAAAACAAACCAAAAGCCTTTTTAGCCATGCAATGCAAACTGGACAAAATCTTTAATAATTTGGGAATAAAATTATTTTAACAAATACTTTAAAATAGTTTACCAGTTAAATGTTTTTACGCGTGTAATGGGATATTTGGATGCAAGGAGGGTATGCAGTCAGTGGATAAAAAACAAGCATTTCATGTACTATTATTTAACAAAAACAAGGTTATTTTGATTTAACTTGTGCTATTTGTTAAATAGACTTGATTTTTAGAGCAGTTTTAGGTTCACAGCCAAGCGAGGTTAAGGTACAGAAACAGGTATACCCCCTGCACCCACACAGGCCCGGCCTTCCCCACTATCAACACTCCCCAACAGATGGTATGCTCGTTAAATAAATGACCCAACACTGCAACATCATTATTACTCAAAATCCATAGTTCACATTAGGGTTCACTCTTGGTGTTGTGCATTCCACAGGTTTTCACAAACATATAATGACATGTATCCACCATTATCATATCATACAGAATAACTTTATTGCCCTAAAATCCCTCTGTGCTCCAAGTATTTACCTCTCCATCTGTCCCTCCTACCTGGCAACCACTGATCTTTTTCCTGTCTCCATAGTTTTGACTTTTCTAGAATGTCATAGCATTGGAATCCTACAGTCTGTAGTCTTTTCAGATTGGCTTCTTTCACTTATGTATTTATAAATATGTATTTATAAATATGTATTTATATTTCCTCCATGTCTTGTCATGGCTTGAGAGCTCATTCATTTTTAGCTCAGAATAATAGCCCATTGTCTGGATGTGCCACAGTTTATTTATCCATTCACCTACTGAAGGACATCTTGGTTGCTTCCAAATTTTACCAATTATGAATAAATTATGAATCCATGTACAGGTTTTTGTGTAGACATGTTTTCAGCTCCTTTGAGTAAATACTAAGGAGCACAATTGCTGGATCATATGGTGAGATTATGTTTACTTTTGTAAGAAACTGCCAAACTGTCTTCCAATGTGGTTGCATCATTTTGCATTTCCAGCCGCAATGAATGAGAGTTCCTGTTGCTCCACGACCTCACCAGCATTTGGTGTTGTCAGTGTTCCAGATTTTGTCCATTCCCATAGGTGTGTAGTGGTTTGTCTTAATTTGCAATTCTCTCATGCCATAGGATGTGGAGCATCTTTCATGTGCTTATTTGCCAACTGTATATTCTTTGATGAGGTGACTTGCCTTATGTTTTAAACCCCTACATGATGCTAAAATGTATATGCCCCTTTCTACCAGCAATAATTCTTTATCATTTCACTGGAAATAGATACAAACTTATCTTAAAAACACCTTGCTGATCTTACACTCTGATAAAGCATACGCTTTATATAAAACGTTATAATGTTTAAAACACTTATATAAAGCTCACACTTTCCCACTGAAGATGTGTCTACAAGGGTAAACATCTTCATACTACTGGTAATTTCTTTATTTGACCTCAAAACATTCATGGCAACAATTGTGAAATTCAGATTACAATTCAACACCAATTTGACCATTCAAGAAAGTGATTCTGTATTAAGACCAAATTCAACTGAAAGACTAAATTCTGTCAAAAAAATGTACATTGCCCTTCATCCAAGCATTACAACATATTACTATGTTCAAGTAAAAAAACAGTACTTTTTGTAAATCAACTATACCTCAATTAAAAAAGAAAAAAAGAAAAAAAGAGCACTTCAGAAATAATTCAACTTAAAAATCTGAATAAAAGTTCCATTTAAAAAAAAACAGAACTAAAATTATAACAGTATTAAACATTGTTTAATGTAACACACTGACTAGTCAGTTTTACACCAACTGCTGCATATAGTACACCAACTGAGATGTAATAAAAAAAATTAGAAGTGGTTCTTTGCATAATTTTGATACAGAAACATACAGCTGACACCTTCTCTGTAGTATTCAATAACCTAGTATTAGAATTTTCATGCAGGAAAGACGGACTGAATTGCTGCCACACAAGGCAGCTGAGACCAGACCACTTCCAGTATTGTGGGGAACTTGCATTGTAACCCTGATATTGTAATAATCTACTTTAGTTACAGAACAAGGCAGATCTGTGAGACTCTATGGAGGATGATATTGTCTCCACTGACAGATGTCCTGGATCGAGACCCAGATGTTTTCACAAGAGGATATAAAGAAAGAGAACTGTTTAGTCTTGTGTGAATATCCATACATACATTGATCCAAGTAAGCCTCCTTGAGAACTCGGGGCCTTGCAGGAGAGCAGCCTCTCTCACAGACTCTGATTAGTTCAGTGTAGTTAATATCAATACATGTTGCATAGCTGTATAGTCACGTTTTCTTGTCTTACTAAACAGTCAGTTCTTCTGCTAACCAGTCTCATGATTTGTGCTGCCTAAGTTAGCCTGGATTCCAAGCAATTGAGTTAGTCTTTTGGTTAAATTGATTTTTCTACCAAGGCCGTCAGCCCTCTGCTCAAAAGGCAGAGGGAGGCAAGAGTCATTACTTAGAAAGGTCCAGGTAAAAACCCTTGTTCATAGGATAAAAATCACTTTCTGTATCTCTTTTGGTGGTTAGATCATTGAGATACATGTCAAAATATGAAATATTTGCAAAACATAAATATAGTGACATGTATTGCTAATATGGATTAAACTTTTCTAAACAGAAGAGTAGTGGCTATTCGGTAACCAATGTATCAGGAGTATTTTCAGAACATGAAGCTGACAATGACATATATGATAGGTCCAAAGGGAGGGATGAGTTACAGTGGACACATTAACCCTGGAAAAAGGTAATTAAAAGCTAATCACCCTGGTGATGGTGGAAAGGAAGGGCAGATGTCAGAACCATTTAAGAAATTAGCCATCAGGCTGGGGAACTCTTCAGATGTTCCTTCTTGGGGAAGAGAAGAAGGGTTCTGCATGACTTCAAACTTTCCACCTTGCTGGCCACGCACGGCAGTGCCTCCATATTTGCCTCTATCTCAGGCTGTGTTTCCACACAACAGGACCACGTGGCTCCCTGTACAGATGGAATTTTGTCAATTCTCAAATTGTGTGATGAATGCATGAAAAGAACCAACTTGCTTCCAAAAATTGGCTTCATTACTCAAACCACTGTTATCATAATCCTTAGGTATTTATTTTCCTTCTGATAAAAGGTAGTGGAGAATACAAAGGTATGTGTAAAGTAGCATACAATTCCGTTTTTACCCGTTAGAAAATTCAGATAACCTATAATGCTCCTGCCCTCTATAGCATGGTGCTTAACCAACTACCAACCTCTATTTTTTCAATCTAAATATTCTTAACTCCATCCTCCTTCATTTTTTCTGCCTTTGTCCTAAACTTGGCCATCTTTCCCAAGCACTGAAAACCAATTCTTATTTCAAGAAAGATAGGTAAGTCCTTCTATCCTTTTCAGATATAACACTGTCTTTTCTAGCATCTCTCTACACTCCTACTAATGAATGGGCCTCTGTTTCCTTCTAGATATTCAGCCCCCACCTGTAGTCCACTTGGAACTTTCTGATTTCCTGAGTGAAAGTCTCTGTCCTGGAAACGTGTTTAATATCACAGGATGGCAGGACTACAGCCCTGTATCAATTTTGTCAGTTCCCCCTCCAGAAAGAAGAGTGTGACAAACTGTCTCTGGCCACAGTGGAGGGCAGGGAAGACATCTCCTGATTCCAACTAGTCTGCAGTTTGCCTGAAACACTGGTTGCCTTTTAGCACATTCTCCAGACAAAATGTTCTTCATGGAATAATGCCCTCAACTTTCTGCTGGACTAAAGGGGAGTCCATTCCTACGAGCTTCGGGCCCTGTCAGGGGTGAGTGCACGCCAGCTGCCGCTGCCAGCCAAGGGTCTGCTCCACAGGAAACGCCTTGACAGAAATGGAAATAATCCAAAGGTAAACGGGTTTGGGGGAGAGGATGACTCACTCAGTAGTGGGTCTTTTGAGTTTGATATATTATGAATATTCATCTTAACAGCTATGAAAATACCATCTTAGCCAAGTGTCTGAGAGCCCACAAAGCTTGTTACACTATAGCACCATGTGCCTGAGAGAAACTGACCTAATTCTGCTTATTTTTCTTGTCTCAGTTTCCTTGGGAGTTGTATACGTGAGAACACATAAAATATGTTTTCTGTACCTTAAGACATTATTTGAAGTTTTATTTTGGGTATCGTGTAGACAAAATATCGGGATGACTGACGGAAACGTTTCTTTTCATTCAGACTAAAATATTCTATTTGATTGATCTTAGAGGTACCAAACAATTGAATTCCTAAAAAAATCATTTACGAAATCTCCAGGATGCAAAATGATTGACTGCATTTTCACCTTTAAAAGCTACAGTTTGTTTTCTTTTTTTACTGCAGTCTGTCTTTACTGGGGAGGGAATGATGAGAGGCGGGGCAGGGAGGGGGGCATCCAAAAGAGAAGTGAAGAAGAAGTGATGGGTTGACATAATTCAGAAGTATTTCATAAGGCACATAGACGATGAGCAATTTTACCAGCCGTAAGAGGTTATTAACAAGACTCTTCTGGAATAAAATACAGTGGTGCTTTTTGCAATATCCTCAGACAAGTAAAAATGTAGATTTGGCCTCATCTCTAAATCAAGTGAATATCAAAAGGAAAGCAAGCGACTGTGACAAATTCTGCAATGCCCAGTGTCAGCAACAGAACCCGAGATCCAATTCACTCAGTCATAACTACAGAGAAGGTATGAAATGAAATACACATTCCAAATAGGTCCCAGACCATCGAAGGCTTTAAAGGTAATCACCTAACCCTTCGTTACAAGTAGAAATCTAGCATGAATTAGTAAACTTCAGTATTTATTGCTCAGGGTTACTCCCCTGCTTAGAGTACATAATTGAATCAGAGAGTTTTGAAATTTGCAAGTTAATAAAAATGTGTGTTTATATCTATACCTTTCCCCAAGAGGAAGATTTGAAGAAGCATATCCTTGTAGATTAGAGACAATCTTTGTAAAGCTCCCTTTGTATTCTCTTTAATATATAAGAACTATTTAGCAGCAGAGAAAATGTTCTATGTGTACAAAAACAAAACCACAAAAAGGAAAAAAAGGAGAAATCTCTAAGCTAGAAAAAAATAAAGGCAGGAAGAAGAAGAGAAATAAAACAATAACAGTACAGTGTTGCATACATAATTAAAATGGTATAAATAGGGTTCTTAATATAGCATATTGGTAATTAAATTTTAGTTTCTGGCAGGTTTTACATGAAGATTTTTAAAATTATTTTTATTAATTTCATGGTAGAATACTAATTCTATTCTCAATCATAGATATTTACATAAAACTAGAGAAAAAACAAAACAAAAACCAATTAAAAATGATTTAAAATGTGTTCTACACCAAGTCTGTGTTATATCTAACATACCTTATATATCATATCATATGAATCATATTCTAATTCAAAATACCTTTAAAATATCATTGGTTTGAAAACTGTTTTATAAGTTTAGGCCCACCAAATCATGGTAATTGTTTTGATAAAATGTACTTCCTTACAGAATACAGTGGTTATTTTAAATACACGAAGATGCACACCCTACCCCCCCTCAAACATACTGTCTGTGATATTGAAAGTAACTTTAAAATCCCATAACATGTGATTACTTTAGACATTTTTGTGAGCCCTTTCTATAAGATGTTCTTGCTTTTGTTCCGATAGCTAATCAAGCTATCAGAGATTATAATAACCAAAAGTCAAAACTAAGCATTTCATGAGGATACGAAACAAATCTGTGTGAATGATCATGACGTCATGCACAAGATACAAAATTCTAGATTAACTATGTTCTTATTTTGGTTTACAATTATGTTATCACCACTGACTAAAATTAAAAGGACACACAATGTCAACAAGAATGGGAAGCACTGGAACTCTCAAAAATTAGCAGTATCAACTAAAACTGAACATATATCCCCTTCTGGTTCATTCATTTTACTCCCAGATACATATGCAATAGATGGGATACCTTTTGTCTGCCAAAAGCAGCCCTGCTCACAAAAGTCCCACAGTGAGATCAACCTCCATACTCATCTCAGGAGAGGGATACATGAACCTTTGAATATTAACACCGGAGAACACCCCACAAACCACTGTGGCTTGCAACAAGGCAAGCCTGACTAACGTCATGTTGAGACATTGTAGTCAGACACAAAAGCACACATTCCATTTCTATGAAATTCCAAAACAGGCAAAATCATTCTTTTGTCTAGAGATCGGGATAGAGGTTACCTTGAGGTGGGAGTTATTGTTGGGAAGTAGGGTAGGAAGCCGGTTGGAAGCCGAGGAGTGTCCCGGATCAGGATCAGGGTTATGGATCCAGGATGTACATGCCTGTAAAAGTGCATTGGGAGGGACCTTAAGATCTGCATGTAGTTGTAACTCAGTTAAATACACAAACACAGGAGTAAATGCCTGAAGGAATTAAAACAAAACAATAATCAAGGTTAATTTCGTGTGGTAGGACTGTGACTGGGGCTGGTTTCCTTCCCTATACTCTTTTTCTTCTCTCAACTTTTAAAATGAACACATACTATCCTACTTTTATCATCAGAACCAACCCATAAACATTTTTTATAACAGAGAAGTTGCCATAATGAGAGAAATTAAGGCAAGAATAAAACTTGCATTTTATATATTTTATAAAATTGATTCATCCTGTTCAAAGTCCAGGTCAGCATGTTTTTGCTCATTTTGTACTTGTCATTCCTAAGTTTTAATTTATGGGAAGGAACATGTATAAAGAGTGGCTTACTATTTAGTTTACAGAATAGATTTTTTTCTTTTTTCTAGAACAACATGTTATCTGTTTCCTGGAGGCCTTTTGTCTTTTTCAATGCATTCATAAAAACTGCCCCCAAAGATTTAACTCATATGGCTTCGGGGAGAGGTCTTTACTGAAGATGAGAAGGGCCGTGTTGTCTCTCTGAACGTCACTGTGGTTTGTTCAAATTGAAAACAGCTGTGCAGAGGAAATGGCTCTCTAATTAGAACAATGTGTGAAGCAAGCCAAGGGAGGTGGGAAGGGTGATTGAATAGCTCTTGAACCAAGTTCCAAGACTTCAGGATAAGTTTTGTGTCTATGGGCTGATGTTGAGCACACATCTGTTTCCACCCACTGTGGACTCCTTGGGTTCAGAACAATGGACTTTTATCCAGATATGCCTCTTGAAAAACTGCTGCCTCACCTGTTATGTTACTTGTACTTTTAAATTGAGATGTTTTACTGAGATAAGTGTAGATTCACATGCAGTTGTAAGAAATACTTTCCTCATTGTTAACATTTTGTAAAACTACAGTACAATATTATAGCCAGGATCTTGACATTAATACAACCCGTCCATCTTATTCAGATTATCCACATTTTATCTGTACTTGTGTGTGTGTGACAATTTTATCCCATGTATAGCTTTGTGTGTCCTCCACCACAGTCAAGAACTGAACACAAGGATCCATCATATTGCCCTTTGGTAACTATACCCACCCACCCCCCATCCTTAAACCTTGGCAACCACTAATATGTTCATTTCCCAAATTTTGTTATTTCAAAACTGTTACGTAAATGGAATAATGTGTATGTAACATTGTGGGATTGACTTTCTCCACTAACTCATCATAACTTCCTGGGGAGTCATCAAGTTGTTCCATATATCAATAGCTCATTACTTTGTAGTGCTGAGTAAATACTCCATGGAATGTGTGTTGTAGACCAGCAGTCTCCAACCTTTTTGGCACCAGGGACTGGTTTTGTGGAAGACAATTTTTCCATGGACAGAGTGGTCGGGGGATGGTTCAGGCAGTAATGTGAGCAATGGGGAGCAATGGGGGAGCGGCAGATGAAGCTTCACTCCCTCAGCTTACCTCCTGCTGTGCGGCCTGGCTCCTAACAGGCCTCTGACCGCTAGGGGTCTGAAGCCCCAGGGGTTGGGGGCCCCAGTTGTAGACTATTTAACCATCCACTTGATTAAATACATCTGAGTCATTTCCAGTTACTTGGCTGTTACAAAGAAAATTGCTCTTCACTTTTGTATACTGTTTTACCTATGAAAATAAGTTTTCATTTCTCTGGGATAAATGCCTGAGTGTGTTCACTGGGTTTTATGTTAATTGCATGTTTAGGCTTATACGAAATTGCCAAACTATTTCAGAGTGGTTGTGGCATTTCACATTGCCACCAACAATGTGGGAGTGATCCAATTTCCATACTTCCTCACCAACCTTTGGTATTGTCACTATTTATGTTTGTTTTAGCTGTTCCCATAGGTGTATAGTGAGTGACCTCTCATGGTGGTCTTAATTGGCATATTCCTAATGGATAGTGACATCAAAAATATTTTCATGTGTTTATTTGCCATCTATATACCTTTATCAGTGAAATGTCTCTTTGTGTCTTTTGCCCGTTTTTTGAACTGGATTCTTTCTTTTTTTGTTGTTTTTGGTTTTGTTTTGTTTTGTTTTGTTTTGCAGTACGTGGGCCTCTCACTGCTGTGGCCTCTCCCGTTGCGGAGCACAGGCTCCAGACATGCAGGCCCAGTGGCCACGGCTCACGGGCCCAGCCGCTCCACGGCACGTGGGATCCCCCTGGACCGGGGCACGAACCCGTGTCCCCCGCACCGGCAGACAGACTCTCAACCACTGCGCCACCAGGGAAGCCCTGGATTCTCTCTTTACTGTTGAATTTTGAGAGTTCTTTATATACTCTAGTTACCAATCTTTTTTCAGATGTGGCTTGCAAACACTTTCTCCCAGGCTGTATCTTGTCTTTTGATCCTCTTCACATGGGCTTTCATGGACGAATAGTTTTTAATTTTTAAGTCCAATTTATTAATTCTTCCTTTGAGGATCATGCTTTTGGTGTCAATTGTAAGAACTCTTTGTCTAACCTTCCTCAATCCTGAAAATTTTTTACTATCTATTTGTTCTAAAAGTTTTATAGTTTTACATACATTTCAGCCATTATTTCATTGACTAATCTTTCAGTCCTACTCTCTTTCTGTAATAATACAATCATTGGATCTTTTGCTAGTGTCCTGTAGGTCTCTGAGTCTCTGTTCCTTTTTTTCTTTTTCAGTCTATTTCTTTTGTTGTTCAACTTGGGTGAATTCTCTTGATCATTGCTCAAGTTCTTCACTCCTACCCTCTGTCATCTGCACTCTACTATCAAGCCTATCCAGCAAGGTTTTCTTTTTTGTTGTTTGTTTTGGTTTTTTTGCTGTTATTGTAACTTCTGGTTCCATAATTTCCATTTAGTTAATTTTTCAGTTTCTATTTCTTTGCTGAAATTCTCTTTTCCATCTGTTTCAAGAAAATTAGTAATTGATTATCTAAGCATTTTATGATGACTGCTTTAAAATCATTGTCAGGTAATACCAACATCTGATGTATCTTGATGCTGGAATCAGTTGCTTGTCTTTCTCATTCAAGTTGTGGTTTTCTTGGTTCTTGGGTTCTTGGCATGATGGGTTATTTTTCATTGTACTCTGGACATTGTCTTATGTTAGGAGATTCCATGTCCTATTTAAATCTTTTATTTTAGCAGGTGATTACCCTATTTAGATTTATTACACTGGTACTGACCTACTTTTGTGTGTTGTGCTTCCAATGACAGTTTAATTTTCAGAGCTTTTGGTGTGTCATTTTGGTAGAATTGGTTAATCTGATGCTACCGTGTTGTTCCTTCAGCCCTGGGGTTCCATGTTAGTTCAACTTCCTCTTACCACCTTTCAGAGTTCCCTTTCAGTTGTCTTTTGCATAATTTCCAGGAATTATAGTTGTACTTAGTGTGAAGAAGCAAGGTGAAACAAGTCTATGGCATCCTGTTCAGACTGAAAGTCCTAGCTGTTTGTTTTTGAAAGATAATTGATAGTTTATATATACTGAGAAAAATCCAATATCTATTGATGTTATTTCATGCGCTACCACAAAATGCTAATAAAAAAGTGTGGTCTCAGTACTTAACATATACAGTAAAGAAACCATGATGCTCCTTTTCAAAATCCAAAAACCTTGACTTTTGAAGTGTTTTTTCTTCTATTTTACACAACTTATTTTTCACTTATTTGAGTGCTGGGTGTAATGCACATAAAATGCAAAAGAAATGGAAATGAGTTTATTTTGTTGCTGCTGCTCCTTCTCATATCCTTCTTCATATATTAAATACGATACTGAATCCTATGTAAATGAAAATGCCCTGGATCAGTGGTTGTCAAGGTGTGCTTCCTGGATCAGCAGCATCAGTATCACCTGGACATTTGTTAGAAATTCAAATTCTCAATTCCATCCCAGAATCAGAAATTGTGTGATGCATGGTCTACCACCCAATGTTTTAACAGTATCTCTAGTTGATTCTGATGATGCTAAAGTTTAAGAACCACTACCCTAGACATTATTCAAACCTAATTTTCAAATTTAGTAATATTTTATTTTTAAAAAGAAATCATCAAATAAGCTTATTATTTAGGTGAGGCTACTCTCCTAGCAGATTATTTCTAGAATTAAAGATGTGTGATATCTGCAGAGGAAAGTGAAATATGCCATTAGAACTTTAATGTTTAGTCCATACAGACATGTGGACATCATACTTTTTCATATGTATATAGTCATTTAGCAAGTATTTATTGAGGACTACTATGGTCAAAGCACTGTTCTAGGCATCCAATACAGTCATAAAGAAGATAGATGCAACCTCTGCCCTCATCAAGTCTGTGCCGCTTGATATGCAGAGTTGTGACCTTTTATGAATGCTTTGACAGATTTAACTGGGCTATAATTTACTGCAAGTATTTTTACTGAGTTCTCAGAAGTGTTTTGGAAACTAAGATGGATTCTGTGTGAAAATACACAATTTTGAGACAACTATTATTACTTGAAAATGAGCGTATTATGGTAGATAGGAATAGTTTTCAAATTTCATGTAATCATATTCCTATTAATTTCGTTTAAACTCATTTCAATATGACACAGTTGCTATCATGGCACATGACTGGTTATGAAATACTGTCCATAATTATATTGCTCAAAAAACTTCAAATGAAGACAATTATAAAACATGATATTATCAACAAGAACATTTTAAAAGAATGATTTCTACAGAACTATTTTTCATCTACTTAGTCAAGATTTACATTCGCCATAACATAATTGGAATTTTTTGAGAGAAATGGCTACCGTGATGGAAAATTATCATTCCTTAGCATGACAACCTCATGGTGTAAGAGCTGTACTGTGCCAATACACTCAGTACATAAGAGTGTATTGTACCTTCCACTCACAATGGCTGCTTCATAGACTGGTGAAGGGAGTAAATAGAAAAGGAATCTGCTGAGAGCTGAAACATCTGATAATTAATATATTTCACAGACATCATATATTTTCCCTTAGTTTTGAGAGACCCATTAAGAAATTTAAAAAAGCAACTTGAAATACTTTTCCTTGGCAAGCCAGGCAAGTGGACAATTGATAACATTTCTCTACAGACTTACACCTATTTTTCGATTTGCCTTCTAACCTTATGTGCTAAGAAAAAGAGAGATTTTATTTGTTTCTTTTTTTTAAAAACAAACCTGTAATTATTTAAGGGGAAGAGTCAACAGACCTTACTGGTTGAGTGGACATGAGTGCTGAAGGCAAAGGAGAGGCCTGGGGGAGATGGGGACATTTCAGTAAATATGAGGAACAACGGGAGACAAGCAGTTTAGTGGGGATTGTCATAAATTCTATTTTGATCGTGTTGCTTTTGAGGAGCCTCTGAGACATCCGAGTGGAGACGTCAAGTGAGCATTGTGATCTGTGAGATGGCCCCCAGAAGAGAAGTCAGGGCAGGGAGTGCTGGCATGCTGGGGGTAATTGAAACCAGAGACTAGAAAGAACTGTTTGTTTGGGGGGAGCATGCAGGGAGACAGAAGAGGAGGGCTTGGATGGTCTTAAAGACTTCTTCATTCTGAGTCAGGAGGATGGTGAGGAGCCAGGAAGGGATATAAATAGGACCCTGCAGTAGGATGCCGTCAGGAGAGTGTGAAATTACAGATGCTGAGCACGGGAACTGTTTAAAAGAAACTATAAAACAAGAGACTGTTCTGAATAGTGCTGAAAGGGCTGGTTAGAAAAGCACCTCACCTCCCTCCACCCTTTTCAAAAAAATTCTCAATAGGCCTGACTTGGGTAGATTCAAGGAGACTGGAAAGGGAGGAAGTGGAAACAGAATAGATAAAACTTTCAAGGAATTTGACTTTGGAGATGAGAGAAGACAAAGAATGCTATCTGGAGATGCTATGGGTTAAGGGGAATTCAACTTTTTTAAAGGTAGTACTGCTTCTTGAGTTTGCTTTTTAATAGTATAACTGGCAAGTTCAGGAGACAGGGGATAGTGCAAAAAGAGTGGGGGAAAGTGAGATTCAGGGAGAGGGCTCTGATTTAGACATCAAAGTGCTCACCTACCTCTTTCATACAAAAGAAAGAGGGAAGCGTGGACACCAATGCAAGCATTTTGTAGACTTCAAAGAAAGCAGTGAGGTTTACTGGCAGATGCATTTATGTTTTCTTTTCTGTGAAATTGAGGATGAGATCATCTGTTGAGTTTGTTTTTGTTGGGAGATAGCTGAAAAAATGTGTAGAAGGTATTAACAAGTAATTTTGGAGTTTGGGAGAGTAATTTGCTTAGGGAAATAGAGTATGAATACGTGGCAGTGTCATGGTTTCAGTTGAATTTAAAAAAGAGTATATTACAAATCCATTGTGTAATATAATGTTGTGCATATTTTTATGTATATATATCAATGCGTGTATGTATACACACACGCATAGATACACACATGATTATATATATAAATATCATACTGCCTAGATGGATAATATCTATATATCTTTCTATGTAAATGTGCACAGAGAAATGTCTGGAAGCATTTGAATGCAAAGCATTGGTCAATGACATAATATGTTTACATGCATACAGACGACCTTCAATGATGCATTCGCATATCCATCTATGTGATAAAATTTAAGATAGTTTCACTCTATTTCTTGTAGTTTTATGCATTTTTGCACATTATGAATGAGCATGTACTGCTTGCTCACTAAGGCAAAGAAACAAGAAAAATATTCTGTAAGTTAAATTGACTATGTTATTGGTAAAATAACTGACTGCAATAACCTAACTCTATACCTTATAGTACTCATTCAAGTCTAAATATTCAGAGGGGCAATGTTTCAACAGGCCCCAGCCTCTTTTAGGAGCTATGGCATGAAACCACAGTGACATAGCTCCTATTTTATAAAACCTTACTTTCCTATAGTTCCCTTTTTACATACTGACACCAGAAAATATTTAATCAATCAGATCTCCTTTTTATGCTAGCTGCTACAAAGTACAGGGTCAAATAATTAATATCCATAGGATTCTCTGGCTCTATTTACCACAGCAGGTTGACAAAAATCTAATTCTGGGGTATAACTTTAGGTATTGGTCAAGAAAAGATTCTCTGATGTGTTCCAAGTTTGGGAAACTGTGGATGAAGTGGCGCTGAATATCAAGTCTGGGTCTTCTGGCTTTTTATTTTTACTTCCGGAGTTTTCAGAGCCTTTAAAAGGCTGAAAAGTAGAGTTTGCAGTATTTTCCAGGCTTCCTTGTCTCAGAAAGTGTCCGTGTGTGTGTGTGTGTGTGTGTGTGTGTGTGTGTGTGCGCGCGCGATGCACCTGCATGGGTACTGCCTCATGGAACATATTTAGCAAACTAGGGAATGCTGTTTGATACTGTATCTTAGTTTATACTTCTCCCTAAATTTTAAAATTCCTTCTATCTCAGATACTTTAAATTTTTGTTATCTTGCTTACTTTTCTGTAGACAGTTTAATTTTTTTTAACAAAGGAGAATAAGCAAACAACTTAGTATGTCATGATAGGATAGCACTTTTTTTTTCATACCAGTGGTCAGGATTATCATAACAAGTCTTCTAAAAATGACACTGTCTTTTAAGTGATTTTCAATCTCCATGATAAAACTGAATTATATAATATATAGCTACATATTGTGTAATTTGATTATGTCAATTATTAGATATGTCAAAGGGCAAACTTCTCAAAATAATCAAAAAATACTGATAAAGACTTCAAAGAGATGTGGAATTCAAGAATTTTCTATCATTTTTGATTGATGACTGCCTTGGTTATTTAAGAAAATAATAAATAAGCATAAAAATACTGTAAGTTGCAGTCCATTATTTAATCCTTTTAAATTAATTTAAGCATGCAATATTGGGTCATCAAATGATTTGCATTGAATCAATAAGGGGAAATCAAAGCATTGAAACAAATAGGAAAGAATGGACCCATGATAGCAACAATATATCTGAGAACTGACAACATTCTTCTTAGTCATCCTTACATGTTTAGATATAAATATAGACACAGATATAGATATATAGACATCTATATATAAAGAATACCTAAGTAGTGCTCAACTGGGTCCAATAAATATTTTAAGTGATTTTCAAACAGTCTGAATTTGGCAAAACAAAAGAAGTTTTAGCAGATCATTCTTCCTTGAATTTTATATTCTTTTGAATTGTAGGGAAAGTCAGTCCATGTGTTTCTGACTCTGAAACGTTTAACTCATCAAAACACTTGCTTTGTAAATAATATTTATTGCCCAAAACCTTTTGAGGTCTTATAATAAGTTCCCAACCCAAAAATTTCGGGATAGGTTTTACTCTGAAGAAACTAGTGAGAAAAAATGGTTCAAGATATTGGTTTGGAATATTTAAACCAAAGTTTAAAGAGTGAATTATTCTTGGAAAATTTTCCCCTAATATTATATTTCTAAATTATAGTCTGTATTAAGAAAATATACACATTCATTTTTCTTATTTCTGTAGATGATCTTCCTAGTTTATTCACTGTATGTAAGAATATACATTTTTAAGTTCCTGGAGAACATAAGATGGAAATAATGTCTAACCAAAATTATAGTTGAAAGGTAGAAAGGGACCCGGGAAAAAGCAGTAGAAATTATATGTACAAAAAATGAGATTTTAACATGTAAATGTATTATCCGTAAATCCAAGATAATTCTTAAGCAGTGGTCTTGCTTGAAATGTCTCATATCCAGATTTATGGAGCTACATCTAGGACTAAAACTCAGACATCCAAAAATGTTTGCTTAGTCATTTTTAATTTAAATATAGCCATAATTTAATATTTTATAAGCTGGAGGATATAATTATTTAATATCAAGCAAAAACTAATGCCCTAATTTTAAAAGAAATGAAGCATATAAGAAAGCAAGTATAGATTTAACAAATTTCTGGGTTAGCTAAATTCTGGAGAGATCAAATTGATTTAAAAGATGTTTCAGGCAAATGAGATGTAATAGAGTTAGGAAATTCAGACACACTAAAATGAATCTAAATTCATTTATTACTAGGCATTAATTACTTTAAAGAAGATTAGGTTTTGTTAAAATAGAAAGAACTATTATATTATGTTCTATAGCCTTACATATATTCATATATATTCCATGTACATAATATATATCTACATATATATATATTTTAATCTGACCTCCTTTCTTACATCTAATCAATATTCATAATAGAAAAATCTATACCTATGTTTATGTCTACACCTACATCTATATATGTAGACATACATGTTTATCTATCATATACATAAATCTAGGCATAACCATTTTTTTTTTTTTTTTTTTTTTTTTTTGCGGCATGCGGGCCTCCCACTGTTGTGGCTTCTCCCGTTGCGGAGCACAGGCTCCGGATGCGCAGGCTCAGCGGCCATGGCTCCCGGGCCCAGTCGCTCCGCGGC
This sequence comes from Delphinus delphis, assembly GCF_949987515.2. NCBI lineage: Eukaryota > Metazoa > Chordata > Mammalia > Artiodactyla > Delphinidae > Delphinus > Delphinus delphis. The sequence goes on from NC_082684.1 coordinate 152,204,708, forward strand.
ATGCGGGATCCTCCCGGACCGGGGCACGAACCCGCGTCCCCTGCATCGGCAGGCGGACTCTCAACAACTGCGCCACCAGGGAAGCCCTAGGCATAACCATTTTTTAATGGTTACATAATATTCTACAGTACGGATTGATCAAAATTGTTTTACTAATTGTTCCCTGTTTTAAAAAAAATCACCTTTTAATACACTATCTTATCAAAGGATTTTCAGAAATTTTGCTACTTGCACCTGTGAATAGTCTTGTAAATTTCTTCTCTTAACATGTGAGGTGGTTTTTATTAAAAATATTACCAGGAGTGGAATTGCTGTTTCGTATGGAATACAAATATTGTACTTAAATAGAAATGGCACATTTTGTTCCATACTGTATGTACAAATTTACTCCCGATAGCAATATATAAAATATCCTGTTTATCCGTACTCTCCTGTTATTTTCAGATTAAATTAGATGCCAAATGAATGAGATCTCATTGTGGTGTTGGTTTTATGTTCCTAACCACCACTGATGTTGAAAACTCTTTACATTTTTATTGCCTATCTGGGTTTTATTTTTTGTGAAATGTCACTACATATCTTTGGCCCACTTTTCTATTATATTTTTGTGCTTTTTGTATTAGTTTGAAGTATTTACATATTCTTGATGCTAATATTTTCTGTTGTGTGTATTGTGTACATGCCCTCATGGGGCACACAGTGCAGGGGCAGATTTTACATATCTGAGAAAAATGCTAATAAGAGAGACATGGGATTATACCAGATTATCATGGGGAGTTTGAAGTATTCAGGGAGGTCAGGGAAAGCTTTGTGGGGAAAATTACAATTTGGTTGATATCTGGGAGTGAATAGGGGTTAGCGGTGGAAGAGGAGAAGCAATTTAGGTAGGAGGAAGAGCATATACACACACTGGAGGTCAGTCAAAGCAGTGTGGGCACCAGGGGATGAGAAGAAGGGCAGCGGGGCTGGACCTTCGGGGTGAGGTATGAAGAAGGCTGCTTGTTCCTCAGTGGGCTGACCACACAAAACCCTAAAGCCATTTTAAGTGTTGTGGTGTTATCCTAAGATCAATGGGACATCAATGGACTGTTCTGATTGGGTATTTAACATCAAACTTGTGTTCTAAAAAGCTGCCTCTGACTATGGAATAGAGAATAGATTGTGAAGTGTGCTGCCCAGTGGCCCTGTATATCACTTAGAAGACTTTTTTTAGTAAGAAATGTTTGTAGGTTGACCTGTGCTGTAAGGATGGAGAGTGAGAGAAAAGAATGTATTAGAGAAAAACTATACAATGAAATCAACAGAACTTGTTTTAGTAGAAGGTAAATTTGGCTCCAGGATGAGATCCAAGTTCTAGGCTACAAGTGATTACTAAGAAACTTGTTACATTAATCACTTAAAAGGAGAACTTAAACAAAAATCTTTTAATTAAATTACTATCTGTTACTATGAAACTGATGATTAATGAAAGCATTAGGTGTCTAAGACTTCAGGCACCGGGTTAAGGATGTCTTCATTTGGACCCCAGATTCACCATTTACTCTCTCAAACCTCCATATCTCTTTTTGCCTGTACAATGGAGCTGCCAACCTCACGTCGTTGTTGTGAGAATTAAGTAATGAAAAAAAGTGCTTCATAGACATTTGGCACATCCCAATGAGCTAGATAAATATTCGTTATTATTGAAATTATTCCATTACTACCATTATTAACTGGGGAAAGCACTGTGATAAAAGTTAATTTTAAAAATACAAATAGAGGCAAGATTGCAGTTTCTATTGATTCAAATGTTATTACCGGGGTTGGAAATTCCCTCTCCTTAAACATGAACATGCAATGTAAATGGAGGATTTTGAGGGCTAATGGTAGGGAAATCTGTTTATCTTTGACATTCCCCAGGGCACTTGGGCAACTCTGAGCATCTCAACTGTTCACTTGTTTGCCTTTGGCTTACTCAAGGAACAAGGAAATCGTGAAGAGATGCTGTTTCGATTTCTTGGATTAACACTGTATTGAGCTGCATAATTATTATAGAGATAATCAGAACATAGCAGATTTATTTCTAGGATGAATAGAAGAACATGGATTTCCATATTAATTGGTAACATTTACTACAGATAACATATACTAATATTCACTTCAGATATCTTCCTGTTATTTCATTAGTCTAGAAATTAAACATTTTTTGTTGTTTTAAATCCTCAGTTTAGTCATCCTACTAATTTAAAATTGTACAATTTCAGCCCAAGTATTGTAATTGGTCACTATGGGGTACCAATCACTACTTGAGCTTGCAAGGTGAGAGCTATACCAAATACTTGATGCTAATATATGTGCTATGTCTTAATTCATCTTTTTATTTTAGGATAAAAAGAAATCAGGGGAAACGTGTTTGCCAATAACCCTTAATATATTTCTCCCTAGAGCAATGATTATAAGATTCCATTTCAAGGGAATACAACGGTATGGACACTAAGCAGTTCAAATATGTCAATCCCTACTAATTTGGTCAAAGTCAAGGATTTTTAAAAAAGGGAAAAATCAGTTTCTGTTGAATTTCCTTTCATGCCTCATTTTAGAAATTTGTAAAACTGTCTTTTGCTACCTCTCAGATAGTGAAATAACAATGAATTCTGCTCCAGGCAAGCTGCTTTCCAGGCCAACCTGTCAGGAGAGAGACAGACAGCTGAGGGTAATTCATTCTCGCCACTGGGTCTCAAGTGACTTGTGAAGGGATGTGGAATTTCTAAAATATAAATAGCATTAATTTACAGCAAGAAATAGAAAGTGTTCTTCATGTTTGCAGAGAGGCAAAAGATGAGCTGTAAGCAAGGGAAAGCTAGCCAGGTGGGATTTAAAAATTAAAATGCGGGAATTCTGTCCGATTCTAAAGGACACACCTTAATCAAGAATTACTTGGAGTAACCGATTCCTAGTGTTTTACAAGTCTTTTATTCCTCAAAATGATCTCAGTATGCAAATAAATCATATGCAAATGAGCTTTGGATGAAGATATGAAAAGAAAATATGCCAATGAAAATAAACTGAATGGAGAGAACTAGAAATAGCCAAAATAGGCTCAAACCTCTTTTTTGCTAATTAATTCAGCATGCAACTCACATTCCAGTAGTAGCAGAGAGACTGAGCCCACACTCAAACTGTCAGTGAATCCTAAACCAAAACTGCAGTCTGGGCTCTCATTAGGGTCGTGCTAGCAGAGCCGCACAATGAACTGACTTGCTGCCAGGGCACCAGTGTTCTCTCTTGCAGAGCTCCTGTGGGGAAGAAATCTGATACCACTTCACAGTGGCAAATGCTATTACTTCCAGTATTCATCCCACGGAATTCATCAATCTTTGTTTGTATTTCTAACACTAGTATATTGAAGTCCTCGGGAAAAATATGCGAAGATATAAATGAAGGCAAGACTCCAGGAAAGTTTCTTTTTTTCCTTCCCTTCTTTAGTTTTTGCTATTAATTCACATGAGAACGTGTCTCAGAACCGCTTGTCTTCAGTATGTCCTAGAACTAGCTCCCTTTGGGTTAATTTGGCAGAGATTACTGAGGGAAGAATCATGAAAACACTCTTTAGATGTGAATTTGTCATCAAGGACAGACCAACAGGATGGAGAAGTAATGATGCCAAGTTCACACCTGCTTGTCCCTGTGTCAAGGTAAGGCAACGTCATGGTGTCGGACTCTGGATGTCCATGGTCATTTCATTCAACGGGCTTTCCTACCCATGTCACATGAAGCAGTTTGGGGCAACACATTTCCAGTATCAATGGGGACTAAGACTTGGGCTGCTTAATGACCATAAAGAAGTAAACGCACAACTCAAGCCAATCTTGTTAGAATACAGCCTGCCCAGCTAGCAGGCTGGTAAAGAGTTCCCTTTCCTAGAAGTCAGGAGCCTGGTGTTAGTTAGCATGGGTATACACCTAACTACTCCAATCTTTTCCCATCTAACCCTTTAACTTAACTGCAGAAACTGGGTGTGCAATTTTATAAATACTCACAAAGCTGAATTTATTGCTCACGTTGTTAAATTTTTATTTGATTTTTCTGTTAAAGCTTTTATCTGACTATGAATTGCCTATTTCTCATGTAATTTTGCAATTACATACTATATATATTTAATTTTTCTCATTTTTCCTCAGTTGAGCAATACAAATTGATCCATAACTAAGTGTATTGATTTTTCTTCTGTCATGTCCAATCTGTTGTTAAACTCATCCAGTGACTTATTCCAGGATTATATTTTAATGGAGAAAATACATTTGTAGTCTGATAATATACTCTATTAGACCTGCATGTTCTATTGTATTTTTCTAATCTCAGGTTACAGCTTCGAACCCTGCAGTCTGTAGTCACACGTTCTGTTCAGGTGTGACATGGGTCAGACCGTGACATGACTTAGATTCACTACAGACACGACACTTGGCAGATGGGGGTCTCCCTGTCCTCCTCCAAAGGCTCTCCTATCTGAGGATGATACCCTTTGCCATCACCATCTGCCCTCTCCTGGTTATGAATGACACCAGTGTGTGACCATTAGCACCCCCAGTTCCCAGGGCAAGTCTTTTATCAATGTGTCTTAGTCCATTCTGTTACAGCTGCCCGAATGCACTGAGACAAGGATTAGCCTACATGTATTGAAAATTAAAATTACTACCATTTTCCCCATGAGACTGTGTCTTCGATGTCAGCAAATATATCTTGGCTGACTGTTCTCCACCAATGTACCCTCATCTATGGCACAAGATAGTTTTCATTGACTATTAGTTGAACAAATACTCTCCCTCCTCTGACCATTTTAAGAACATTGTCTATCAATGCTCTCACACCCATTCTTCCCTAATCAGCACAGATTGTGTATTCATTATCCTGTACCATACAAGGTGCCTAGCAGTTACAAAAATGTTGGAAGGTAGCTCTTACCCTCTCAAGGAACTTACTGGGTCCGGCGAGAACAGGACAGCCCTTGGCTCACAAAATGAGAAGTTTAGGGAGAAGAGCCACTGCAGGCATACCCGGGTTTAGCACCCGTTCATGTCTCTGACCCACTTCACCAGTTTGCCTCCTTTCCTGGCTCCATATGGCAGATTTTGGTATCATTAGTCTCCTATCTCTATGACAGCTAGTCCAGAGGAACAAGAACTTCTCTACTCAAAAAACACACATAAAACTACAGGTCTCAGGTTTCACCTGCCCTATGGCCTTGCCTTGCATATGTTCTTATCCTGAACCAACCACTCTAGCTCGGGGGCTGGACCACTGCTGACTGGTTTCCTTCAGACTTGTGCTCATTTCTGGATCCTGCCACCGGACTCCACACCACCTGTGAATGTTAGTGAGAATATGGTAGGCTGGTGTTTCAAGGACTCTCATGTGCTTTGTATTCACTTGAGAAGCTTATTAAAATGTGGATCCAGATTCAGCAGATCGAAGGCAGGGCCTGAGATTCTGCATTTCTAACAGGTGCGGATGATGTGATACTGCTGGCTGGTGGCCACCCTCGGTCCTAGAGCAAAAGAGTGAGGAAGTATTCCCAAGGAACAACTGGGAGATTCCTGCTCCAAGAAGTGGGAATGGATGGTGAGTGGCAAGAATAACAAAATGTGTTCAGTCTAAGAGCTGAGTGAGTTGAGAAGAAGGAGAGCTTAGAGTAAAGATGCCCAGAGTGCTTCTAGGCAGCGTCCCCTCCACAGCGTGGGCTGGAGAGCCAGCTGCCTGCCTGCCGTGGAGCCAGGGCTGCCACTCATAGCAGCAGTGACCTTGCTTCTCTGGGCCTTGGTAGCTTCCCCTGGAAAATTGAGGCAATGTCACTTTTATGTTATAGGGCTGTCACGAGGATTAAACGATTAATATTTCTAAAATACTGAGAACAGTGCTGGGCATACAGAATGTACTGTTAGTTTTCTCAAATAAAAATAAAGTTGGGGCTATAAAGAAGTAATTATCAGGGGTGTTTTTTAAGAAGTCAGTATCTAAGGCTGGAGGCAGGGAGGCTTGTGAGAGAGAGGTGACTGGGTCTCACCCCAAGGTTTCTGACTCAGTGGATCTCAGGATGCGCTTGAAAAATGGCATTTCTAATGAATTCTCCACTGATGCTGATGCTGCTTGTCTAGAGGCCCAACTTTATGAGCAAGTGGGCTGGGACCCTGGGTCTCAAACTTGAGTGCATGTTGGATCAGGGCCGGGAAACGGATTAAATACATAAGTGGAAAAGATCTTAAACTCTGTATAATGGTATAGTTTAAAGTCTAGGCAGCTGAGAAAATTATGCTGTGTCATGCTTTTTATTCCTCTAACAGTTTTTACCCCTACGGCTTCTAATGCACAGTGGTGGTATAGGACAAGAAATATGACAAAAAACAGAAGGACTTCCTTTGTATTATATAGACTTGAACTACCTTTTCAGATTTTAAGCTCAAGAAATAGAACTCTTTCCCCTGAAAATCCTGATGATTTAATATTTTATTCAGTCTTCTAATTTTGTAATAGAAGTAGTCTAATTCATCTCCAGGTGGGATAGACTCAGTAAAGGAATGGGAATTAGGAGACATCTCTTCCACTTAAATCTCGGCCTCCAGCTCGTGGCCTTGCATACACCACTCATCCCCAGGAGAGCCAGGGTTCTCATCTGACAAATGAAGAAGTAAACTTAATCATCTTTATATTTGACACCTCCTTTGGTGGCTCTCAAGACCCAGCAGTTCACTTTCTCCAAGAAAGACTCTAACTGTACAAAAGTAGAATTTGAGTAGCCCCTTCTGTTCCTACTCAGAAAACAGAAATAGGCTTTCTAGTAATAGGACCCTTGTTCTAATTTGGGCCATCTATGTTCCTCCCAGGAATTTGGAATTTACACTGAAAAACAATAGGTACAGATTTCTTGGCTGCACTACCATGGCAATGACAAAACCCTGAAGTGAAGACTTATAAGGTAGGCTGGTGCCCCTACACTTAAGGATGGGCTTTTTAAATTTCCCAAATCTCATCAAAAACCCTTTCCCTATACTAATTTTTTTTGATTATATTAACTACAGTAGAGTCTTTTGAATGCAACACAACAATAGCAAACTTTATTTCTGCGATCTCTTCGTTCTCTGATAAATTTTTGTAACTTTGAATATGGATGGATTACACTGAACTTCTAATAGCTGTAAATATACTGAATAAAGGAAATTATAAGTATGCATGATATACCATGGTCTTCATTAGAGCCTTATCCCATCCCACCCCAACTTTCCAAAGAATTCTTGGAAATATGAGAGGTAATTGAATTTTCCATCAAATATGGGATGGAGATTTGAGTACTTTTATGTAAATTTCAAAGGACAGAATGTCCTGAGAGTGTAAAGGTTTGGCAATAATCCACTGCAGTGGTATGCTGAATACATAATAAACTGGAAAAACTCCTGAAATCACCTCCACTTTTACAAAATGCTTTTTGGAGTGATAGTTCTTCTAACCCCAGTAACTTATAATGATCGTTTTCTTCCAATCCTAATGGCTTACATTTTTTCCCTAGGAGAGCTCAGCTTAGTAATCATTTTTTTAAATTTTTGCTCTATTTTTTAGTGTAACTATACCTCTAGGAGCAAGAATGTATCTTTCAACCTTTCTAAAAGGGACTCTTCAGGAAAATCCCAGGCATTATTGGTAAGTGGATGTAATTTTAAATAGTCAGCTAGAGAACACAGCATAAAGACCTAGAGAAAATAACATCAGATTTGTTAACAACTTGTTTGGAAAACTTGAAATTCTAACATGCATATAATGGAAGGAGGATCAAATAAAATAAATAAGCATTAATAGTCAAACAAACAAAACTCCTTAGTCCAAAGGGACTAGTGCCACCAAATAGATGCTGTTTTTTCTAGACCCTGTTACTCTCGTGTGTCTTATAAAGAATTCATGTCTCATTCCAAATCTAATTCTACCTCTTCTCTGTAAGAATCATTTGAAGAAGCTACATTAAAAACTGGCTGAACAAGAGAAGTGCTTATTGAACATTTGCTACATAAAAAACACAATGCTAGTTCTTATGGACAATAAAAATGAACAAACAAAACACTGAACATGACAGGTTTTATGTTCCAAGGCTTCACAAGCCATTGATAAATCCATGAGAAGCAAGAGAGGAAGCGAATGACCTCCACAAAGGTAATTTTGGGATTCAAGAGAAGCTGAAGTATTTCAAAGCAAGCATTTTAAGGATGAAAAGGGACTCTGACATACAGGTTAACAGGAAGGCAAAGGTTTTCCAAGTGGATGGAATAAACATAATTAAATGTGTGAAGACGAGAGTAGTTTCAAGGAGCTTGTGGGTTAAGACATAGGGTGATCCACTTAGAGTTTAGAACATTTGTACATGGCAGGAGCACGCATCAGAAAAGACAGGGAAGGAATTGCTAACTAAAGAGGATGACTTTTACATGATATGCACAGCAAGCTTCTGAAACAGCACAGGGTCAGGGGACAGTGAGTGTTAAGTGTACCTCTGGCAGTGCTTCCTTGCCTTGAACAATTCCAACTTACTATGCTAAGTCTTTCCAGTGCAGAAATAAACAGAAATAAACTCACAAGGATATGCTGTGAAGATCGGGGAACATTTCTATTTCTATCTATCCTTAATAGATCAATATTGAAATGTCCTTTGTAGGAAATCTGTCTCAAGCTGATCCTTCTTCTCAATCACAGTAACAGCCCTATTAGGACATGCCTATACACATAAATAAATCATAAATAAGTCATAAAGTCTTTAAAGTCTACCACCAAGGCCATTAAGATCTTTCTCTTTTGACCTTGGAGAAAACCTTTCTCCACAACAGGGATTCAGTCCCTGTTGTACAATGAGTGTGAATCATTGCTTAAGTATATACTAACAATCGAAATACTTTGAGTTCCAAACTTCAATCTGCTTTAGATTTGTTGTATTATGCTGGGAAATGCCTTTGCATTTCTCTTTTCTGGTTCCTCCATCACTAAAATGGTGTTAATAAAAGTCATCACCTGTCTGCCTTCCAGGGATGTTGTGAAGATAAACTCACATCTTTAGTCAAGCACGCAGCTAATAGAATTCTCAATAGTAACTGTATTAATAACCATGACAGCAGCAAGGAGACGTTATTATGCTGTGGGTATTATAATTTATTGGCCTGGGAACTCAACTGGAGGTCTGCAATTACAGAAATCTACGAGGAGGTGAAGTTTTCATTGGCACTCTCTTTGGAGACGTCTGTTTCTCTAGCTTTTCCACAGAGATTAGAAATGTTTTTCTGCATTTGGGAAGGTGGGGAAAGAGTTTATTCTCTCTCACAGCCTTACATTTAATAATAAATGATGGTACATCCTGCTTACATCCACGCATAATACACTTTTTAGGATAAAATAGACTGGTCACCTTATTTTTCTTAGTATTTGTCTTTTAAAACATTGACAGAAATTGTAATGGAATGCACACAGGATCGACCCATCTGTAGGCAGCAGGATTTGCTGAAGGCTAAAGCCCTATAGCCTTTCCTTGACATGCCTCCCGGTATGACATTTTCAGGATTCAGTCTTCAGGGATGGAGGCACTGTTCTGTGAGAGAGCCTCACACACTGGTAGGGTCTGTTGGGGTGGCAATACGGCCAGAGGAGGTGGGGAGGTACAAAGCTGCTCCACCTACGTGGGTCTGCAAGGGCCACACGAGCCAACTGCTCTAACAGACGCTCCCAGCAGCTTTGCCCAATACACATTTCCTTCCTGCTCATGTGGCTCTTCAGGCAGTGTCTCCAGGACAGCCTCCCTTGTGATGTTCCAGAGACCCAGACCCCTCTACTGTGTGCTGCTGCTCTCTCCTGTGACCCCGAGTCCTTCCTTCAGCCTTCAGATAGGGAAAGAGAGGGTGAGGACTCCGTGAGAAAGGTTTGGTGGCCTGACCATGAAATGCTAACATTCCCCAGGCCAGAGCTCAGGTGGATGACCATCTCTGACTTCGAGGGCAGTGGGGAAATAGTTCTTGCTGTGTTTCCTAAAGGTAATCTCATCAGTCTCTTTCACAGGCCCTAGGATATAGTAAGAGCATGTATAGGTTTTGCTGTCAGACAAACCACATATCTGGCTATTCTACTAGCCATGTGACCTTGGATGACTTGTTTGATATGCTACATAATAGCTGTCCACTCCTCTTTGCCTTCTCTCTCTCTCCCACTTTCATTTTTTTAAAAAATATCTCAGCCATTTTTTTCTTTTGGGACCTTCCTCATAGGGTAGTGTTGAGAATTATATTCAGTAAAGCATATAAAAATCACCACTGTGTCTGGGACCAGACATGCTCTCAAGGACTCATTACTTCCCATTATTTTTATGTACCCTGGAAATCTTTGGGGTGGTGGTAACCAAAGTGGGTCCAGACACCTGAGTTTCTCTCTTTGTCATATGACTAGAATGAGTTTAAAAAGTTTCAGACTTTTAGGCATCAAATAATGATGATATTAAATGTGTATTAAACTACACCCATGGTCCTGAAAGACAGTATGTAGAGAAAATTGGAGGCTGCAAAATTCAACTGTAGTTATAGCATTCCTTACATATGTCGTTTCCTTTCCAAATGTTTTGAAGAAAATGTATCAGTGTAAGGAAATGAGCCATTTTAAAATAATAAACTGCATGAGATCCTAGTATCTTTTGGGATTTGAGCTTATATGCTCTTCAGCCAGTCTATCTAGACTAATTGAATCCGCTTAATTGAGCTACAAATCTATGAGGATGAGTTCTTAAGGGATTTTCCAAACATCCTGCTTACAGATAAATCAGAATGATTACAAAGTAGTCCTTCTGACTGTGCTTGGCTGCAGGAGACTATGAAATGAAAAACAAGATGAGAGGAAATGTGCACACTCTAAAATATGGAAAAGAGTTGGTGCAGGTTCAGGATTAGCTGTGCACAGATGTTGCTGTTGGCTCCTGGTTAAAGAATGTTTTCTCACTTTAAATCTGAATGATGATCTTATGTCTCCTGGAAATGGGACATAGATTGAGATATTTTCCCTATCAATTGGCCTTCTTGCTCTACTACTAAAATGTTTAAAGTGTTCTGAACAAATAGTAATTAAAGATGCAATTCTTTTGGAAAGGAAGATAAGTCACAGAACCCTGAAGTTAATGTAATTTCTCAGCACACTTTATCATCAGTATTCTGAGATCTACCCACAGCTAAAATTCATGGAATGAAGCTTTCTGAATTTCAAAATGCTTATTATTCTACCAGAAAAACAAAAAAGAGATGTGGTTAAAAACCAGGTGTTAAGAGGCCAGCTGACATCGAAGTTTGGCTGTTCCTTGGCATTTTAAACACTATGAATGATGTAAACTCTGTTTTCTGAAAATGCTTCAAGGAAAAGAATTAGTGGTCTAATCTGATCTCTAACCACTACATCCTTCCCATTTTCATTCACTATTTACAGATGCAAGAAATGGAAGTCACGTATTTATAATTTGTCAAGCCAAAATATAATGAATTCCATTGTTAGATGAAATTTCATTTGTACACCTGAACAAATGACTTTGTTTCTTTAGCTTCAATATTCTGGGTTGTAGACTTTCCTATATTTTAACATGCAACCTAGTAATAAAAGAGATTAGTTTTTCTGCAAAATATTAATGTTGGTACATTTGAATATTCTATTTCTTAACAGTAGAATATTTTCTTTGAAAAATTAAACTTCAGTATCAAAATGGGCAACCTAAGTAATGGGTTTATAAAAACAGAATCCATCCTCTTCCCAAACACATGTTACCTATAAGAACATAAAGAGGATCTACACACAAGCTTTCCAAATAATTTTTTTTTACAGTTTATTTTAAATATTGATCATAAACCAGGTTGGGAAACTCATACCTGGCTTGAAGGGGATGTCTTTGAGACTTAAAATGTTCCAATGAAATATTATCCCCTGACACAGTTAAATTAAATTTCATAAAGTTCATCCACTAGCCTCTTGGCCTCTACTTCCAAATTTGTTTTATCATATGTACCATAAATTGAAAAGCAACAGGAAAAATCATGCTGAGCAGCTGTCCTGCTTACATAAAAATTATGAGAATGAAATTAACTACAGTTTATGATTCCGTTTCAGTCCTGATGATGAAGAAGACACATTATAAAGGAGATTTCCATTGCTGCCATTTACAAATACCCAGGAGGACAATGCGTTGATGGTGTAAAACATGTTCTCTACACACACATAAGTAAGCGGAATAAGGCATTTAGATTCCACAGACTGCCTATGAGAGGGACTAAAAGACCTTGAAAAACCAATGTTTTCTCACAAATTCACATAACTCCTTAAAATTGCCCCTATTACTTACAGCTTTGGCTCATATCATTTTAGGGCCTATGAGATCTTTAGTTTAAAAAATATAATAGCTTATATTTGTAGGGTGAATTGCATATAATGAAGCAGTTTCATACCTATTCTCTCTTATGATCCTCATACCTTAGTTTTATAAAGACAAGGGTGGAAGAGAGTTCCGTGGAGATGAATGGGCCCTGAAAAGCACATGACTGAACCCAAGGATTTTAATCTAGGCTGCTCTCTCTTTTATGATGACAATGATATCTTTACTCATATTTCATTGTATATATTAATGTATCTTATCTGGAAAAGCTAGGAAGGTTCATTCTGATGGAGGGAAAAAGGAAATAATGCAAAGCACTGATCCATGCCAAGAAAGACAGGCCAGTTTGAATGGGAAGCTCAGGAAAAGAGACAAGGTGACAAAAAGTAGAGGAGAAAGGACACCTTTCAAATACCCTGAACAAAATAATTCCACTTAAAACAACTAAAAATGCTGGAAGAAAATTTAAACACGCACACTCACACACACACACACACACACACACACACACACACACATTGCATTACTCAGTTGTCAAGAAAGTGAGGCATTCTGAAAAATGAAAACAAATGTAAAAATGTGAATCCAAGAGAAAGCAAAACATTGATTCTGCATTTCACTCTTAGATATCTGATAAAACCTGGTGAAATGAGTTTTGATTTAAAAGCTGAAGACAAAGAAGGGGCATGACCAAGGGACAGAGTCTGAGAGTACCCTAGAATCTACATCTCAGTATAATGGTGCTCTGGAGACAAACCTGACCCACAGATTAAAACAGGAAAAGGTCTTGGCCCAGGCTAGAGGAAAAATAAAATAACCTCTTAGAATTCATAAGACAAGCCAACCAACATATGAAACTAAGTTCTGAATTTACACCATCTATGTGGAAAACAAAACATCTCCCAAAGAAATGTATTCTTGCCCTAGGTTTATGGTACACACAAAAGAATGTGTTCTCCTGTTTGGTGTTAGGGTAATGCTGGCCTCATAGAATGAGTAGGAATTATTAATTCTGCTTCTATTTTCTGAAAGAGATTGTTGAGAAATGGTATTTTTTTCTTTAAATATTTGGTGGAAGTCACCAGTGAAACCATCTAGATCTGCTGCTTTCATTTTGGAAGGTTATTATTAATTCAATTTCTTTAACAGATATGGCCCTATTCAGATTATCTTCATCTCTTCATGGGAAGTTTATTACATTGTGTCTTTCAAGGAATTAATACATTTCATTTAAGTTATCTAACTTTAGGTCATAGAGTTGTTTATAATATTCTTTTATTATCCTTAATGTCCATAGGATCATTAGTGATGGCCCTAATTTCATTTCCAATATTAGTAACTTTTTCTTCTTGTTTAGCCTGGCTAGTGGATTACCGTTTTATTATCTTTTCAAATAATCAGGTTTTGATGTCATTGATTTTTCTCTGTTTTCCTGTTTTCAATTTCATTCATTTCTGCTCTAATTTTAATTCTTTACTTCTATGCTTTTTAAATTTGTATTCCTCTTCTTTCTCTTGTTTCATAAAGGAAGATTACATTATGGATTTTAGCTCTACCTTCTTTCTGATACGTGAATTCAATGCTATGAGTTTTCTTGTAAATATTGCTTTTGCTGCATCTCACAAATTTTGATGTTTTATTTTTAAATTCAAATTTCAATTTGACTTTGAAAAAGTTTAATTTTTATTTATTTGGTTTAAAATATTTTTAATTTCTCTTGAGACTTCTTCTTTGACCCATGTGTTTTAGAAGTGTGTTGTTTGATCACCAGTATCCTACGTTTTCCAGTCATCTGTCTGATATTAATTTCCAGTTTAATCTCACTATAAGAGTCTACTTTATACTATGTCTATTCTTTTATATTTGTTAAGGTATGTTTTATGCCACAAAATACGGTCTATCTTTGTGACTGTTCCATGTGAGCTTGAAAAAAAATGGGTAATCTGATGTTCTTGAAATCCAGCGGATTGATGGTGCTGTTAAACTATATCCTTACTGATTTTGTGCCTGATTTATCTGTCCATTACTGACTGAGGTGTCTTGAAATCCCCTGCTATAATAGTAAATTTATCTATTTTTCCTTATAGTTTTATCACCTTTTTTTTCATTTATTTTGATATTCTGTTGGTAAATGCATATACATTATGGATTGTTATGTCTTCTTGAAGAACTGACCCCTTTATTGTTATATAATGTCCCTTTTCTTTTGACATCCAAACGGTTTATTTACATGATATAAAAAGCATATTTTCAACAGTGCATCAAGTATCTGAGAATAACATTATTTTTAATAAAAACAAAACCTTCTGGAGAGACCCTCCCTCTTTCAGGTCAGGCAGCTCAAATGTCCACCATGTCTAGCAGTGCAGAGACATGGAGCTCAGAGGCAACTTCCACTTCCCCTGAACTTGGGATCAGCCTTTCCAAGTGCTTCAGAGATGTGCCTGTTGCCTCTGACAGCTGCAGTGGCTCCTGTCCTTTCATCCTGAGGGCTAGTAGTTGCAAATGTTTTCATCCCAGCTCCAATAGTCTAAGGCAGAGATGGCCAGAATCTGAGGAAGGTCAAGGGGAAGGGAAGTTGAATCTGTAAATCCTCCTGAGTTTTCAGACAACCACTGCTGAAATTGATCTTCAAACCTCTTTCTCCAACAGCAGATTCTGGACAGACGCTGGGTGGGAGCTCCTGGCCAGAGGCTCCACACACCACATTTTCAGCACTGGGAAGCCTCCCCTCTTGGCCAGGCTCCACACTCATCTTCCCTGAAAACTGTTTGCAGAAGGATGACAAGACTTTATCCCCAAACTCCCCTGACTTAGCTGTTGTGCCTTCTGTGTCTGGCTGGTACCCAGGACAAAGGAACATCATAGTCTTTCAAGCGATTTTTTAACAGAATATACACATATCTGACCATCTTCACTCAGTGCCTCCGATACAACAAAAAGCCAGAGGGCCGTCCAGTGCCCCAGCCTGTGGTTGATGCACAAGGCAATGACCTCCTCCTGTGGGATCTGGCAACCGAGGACCCTGCCTGAGCCAAGAGAGAGGCCTGGCAGGGAGGGGTTTGGGGGAAGGGCAGTGCATTTTTTTCCAGACTTACACTCTGCAAAGCGGGTTCTGACCTGTGACTGGAGGATGGGCTGCATCTGGCGAGAGCTGAGGCTCTGGAGGCACAATGGACTGGACAACCAGGGAGCGCAGGGGGGCCCAGGAAGCCGCAGGGCGGCAGGGCCATCCATAGAAGCCAACTACAGCCCGCCCCGGCCAGGCCGAGTGCTCTGGGGAGTGCTGGTGAAGGTGAAGAAGCAGCCACCTGCCCACCCACCAGTCCCAACCCAGCAAACTCAGTGATGGGCCAAGACAGGTCGCAAGCTGCTCGGAGGTCAGGCCAGCCCACTGTTCAACAGTTCATTAACGGTGTTGGGCTCCTGGGACGAAACCCGCCAGCAGCCTTTCTTCCGTCACGAAAAACCTGCCACTAAACTCCTGGCTAAGCCCATTTTCCTCGAATGAAAGTCTGGCTGCAAAGGGGCCCCGGGGCAACGGGAGACCAGGCGTCGCTCGGCCTGTGAAACCTCAGTCGGGCATTGGAAACCATTCGTGCCATCAGAGATCTCAAAACCGGCATAACTGGAAACCAGCTTACCTGAAACCAACTTCTGCATCATCAGAGCATCTTCTCCTCCTTCTCTTCTCCCCTGCGACTGCACCGGGCTGGGCGCAGAACCTCGTGTTTGCGCTGAGAAGAACGACATCCTGCAGAAGAGATGCTGGAGCGCCGGACACCGCGGAAACCCTGAGCTTTTACCACACGCTGCACTGTTTCTTCTCAAAATAAAATCTGACCAAATTGAAGTGGCCGCGTGGCCTGAACTGTTCTAAGGAACCACAGGAAGATGTTGAGAAACGCCAGGCGGCCGGCAGTCTGAGAGGACTAGCGGGCTTCGGCTTCTGACCCGATGACTGAGGGTTATAAATCCGGGGAGCACAAATCAGTCCTCTTCCCGAAGCAGCCTGCTCAACCCGGGAGCTCCCTTCACCTTCGTGCCCGGCACGCCGCCCGCTGCCCTGGGGCCACGGCCCAGCCGGAGGCGCAGGCTGCACGGCTGCCACACGGCGAGCCCCTCACAAAACCCAGGGCAGGAAAGGCAGCGGACTGACTTCCGATCCCCGACTTCCGGTCCGCCCTGCATACTGGGGCCCGGCGTGCTGGGTCCCTGCGCTCAGGTTCTGCTCCCCAGCCAGGCAGGCTTGGCCTGCAGTGTCTCTCGTTATCGCTGGTAATATAGATGAGATTTACTGTATGGAATTGGTTCACGTGATTATGGAGACTGATGAGGTCCACAATCTGCAGGATGGTCAACAAGCTGGAGATCTGGGAGAGCAGATGGTGTGGCTCCAAGTAGGAAGGCCCTCAAGCTCCAGACCCAAGAAAAGGCTTGTTTCACTTGGAGTCCCAAGTAGGTGCAAACGGCAGTGTCCCAGTTTGAAGACTGCCAATAGAATTCTATCTTACCCAGGGAAGGGTCTGCTTTTTTTGTTCTATTCAGGCCTTCAACTGATTTGAGGAGGCCCACCCACATTGGGGAGCACCCTCTGCTTTGTTCAGTCTGCTGATTCAAATGTTAATCTCATCCACAATCACCTTCACAGACAAACCCAGAATTATATTTGACCAAGTGTCTGGGCACCTCGTGACCCAGTCAAATTGACATGACAAATTAACCATTACATCATCTTTTTAAAAAAATTAAATTGGAAAAAGAAATACAAATGAAAGAGAAGAGGAGGAAATGCATATGCAGTCCAATATCAAATAGGTTTCTAGACGATGGCTTCTTATTCATTTCTTGCTTATTCAACTATATTTAGCCACATTTTACTGGGTTTATTTTCTTAATCCCACTTGTCATGCTATTCAATGAGCAATGACAATGTGCAGGTATCGACAACTGTTGAAATTGTGGTTTCAGTACTGAAATATGCTCTAATTTGAAATTTTTATATTAATCAAAATTAATTGTCAAGATGAAGTTCAACAGACATAATGGACATGTGTAAACTACCTGGTTTATTTTATCAAAGTACTCTATATATTTAGGGGTCTTTATATAACGTTTTTAATCTTGACCACCTGTGAGATTCTTTTTACAATACAATTTACACCATTTTGAAAATATTACAGTTGGGGATAGCGAGATGAGTAGGACAGGAGACCTACTTTTAAGAAAGCTTAAAATCGAATACAGGTAATGCTAAGGATACCACCTGTGCATATCATACACATGTTAAGTGCTATGGAAAATAATATTTTATAAAGCTAAGCTTTTTATAGAAATATTAATAAGTATGAAGTTTAAATTTTACTTGGGAAATCATGTTTTTGTTTAATCTTTGTAATATATCTATTATTACTCTCTAACTTTTTGGTTATTAGTTCTGTGTCTCAGCTGTTTATTTTCAGCTGTTTATTTTCACTCTTCTCCATTTTTTTCTGTTTACAATATAATTAAAGAGTTAATACAAACTATAGAGTATTGCAAAAATATATCTTAGGATTGTGGACTTAATCTTTTATTTAAGATATAGTCAGTGAAAGATTCTAGTTTGGTTGCTAAATTTTGTATGGTTAGAGCTTCATTCATAAAAGGAAAGGATTAAAGATTACTCTTTTAATTCATAAAATAGAAATTATTTCAAGCATACTTAATGTGTAAAGTGTATATAACAGAGAGGAAAGAATTCTAATTACATGCTTGACTTGAGGAACTTAATTTAGTTGCCTGAGAAAAGTTAGTTTGATAAAATATTTTTGTTGATGTAATTTCCACAGACCAACATGGTACTTTCACTCATAGACTGATTAATTGGTGACAACTGATATTTTTATTTTTGTTTCTAAAAAGAGTAATAATAGATATTTTAGATAATAACATATAATAGATATGTTACAAAGAATAAACAAAAACATGATCTCCCAAGTAAAATTTAAACTTCATATTTATTAATATTTCTATAAAAAGCTTAGCTTTGTAAAATACTATTTGGCTAATTGTAGTTCTGAATGAGAAAGTTAAAACACTGACTCTTCCTGGGAAAATATAGGAGGAAATCGCCATTGCCTGGGTTAGGTAAATATAACACATTAAGCAATAATCATAAAGTTTAAAGAAAAAGATGCATTGGTCTCCATTCAAACTAAGAAATTCTTTTTATTAAATCATGCCAGGAGCATGAAAATATAAGCTACAACATGGATGGATTTTGCTTCTAAACGTGACAAACTAAGTCTCTACCAGATAACCCTCTGCAAAATGCAACTGAAAATCTTGGACATAATAGGAAAAGCAACTACCTGAAGAGTGAACAGCAACAGAAAGACTCTGGTGAGGAATGCACTTTGAGAGGATTAGAGCCTGGGAGCTATCAAGGTTCTTTTGCTTGTAGCCTTGGGCCAAGTTCAGTCTCTGTAGCATGTACCGTCTTTCTGGCCAGAGATACCTGGAAAGTGGGGTTGGGAAACACTGAAAGCTGAAGAGAGGGGAAGAATCCCCCAAATATTTCTACCCACATCTCCGACTGACCCCTGAAACCACATTTATAGGATGGACTGAAAACATCTCGGCTAAAGACAAATGATCTGGGCTAAGACCCAGCTGCATCCTAAGGAATACAGTTTACAGCTCAAACTCAGTGAAGAAAATTATTTGCTAAAACATATGAAACAATATTCATCAGAGAAATCTTACAGGATTCAGAATCTCCTTAAGTTAATATTCATAATACCTAGGGTATAATCCAAGATTAATAGACATATGAAGAATCAGGAAAATAGAACACATTCTCAGAAGAAAATCAATGGAGTCTGATCCTGAGATGACCCAGATGTTTCAACTAATAGACAAAAATTTTAAAGCAGCAGCTATATGTATTTTTAATAAATAAAACATATTTTCAACGAATGAGAAAGAATAAGTATTAAGAAAGAAGTAAAAACAACGAAGTTTTATTTTCATTTCAAATGTCAATTCTGCAAAGAAAAGTAGAATTTATGGAATAAAATATTCACACACAATAAAATTGCTAAAATTAAAAAGCAGTTAACACTAAGTGCTGAGGAGGATGTGGATCAGGAAATCTCATACATCACTGGTGGGGATGAAAAATGTTCTGGAAGTTTCTCAAAAGTTAAACGTATATTTAACAAGTGACTCAATAATTCTATTCCTCGGTATTTACCAAAAAGAAATTAAACTATGTCAACAAAGACTGGTACATAGCAGCTTTATACTCAACAGCCTAAACTAAAGCCAACTCCAATGCCCACTAACGGAACAGATCCACAAACTTGGTCTCCTCACAATTATAATAGTATGCAGCAACAAAAGTGAGTGTTGGGCTTCCCTGGTGGCACAGTGGTTGAGCGTCCGCCTGGCAATGCAGGGGACATGGGTTCGTGCCCCGGTCTGGGAGGATCTCATATGCCACGGAGCAGCTAAAAAAAAAAGTGAATGTCTTACTTTTATTAATAACATGTATATCAAAAAAAATAACATGTATATCGAAAACACTTTAATGACTGAAGGTAGACAGATACAAAAGAAGATACGTTATAATTCCTTTAGTATCACTGAAACTGGTATTCAGTGATTCTGGTATTCAGTGATTAGTATTCTGAAACTGGCTAAACTGTTTTGTACTTACAGACTGCAAAGCAATGTCTACGTGGGTTTGGGATGGAGGAGCTAATAATGTTGTGAAGCACAAAGGGTCTTTGTGGGATGAAGCAGTGTTGTGTCTTTTTTTTTTTTTTTTGTGGTACGCGGGCCTCTCACTGTTGTGGCCTCTCCCGTTGCGGAGCACAGGCTCTGGACGCGCAGGCTCAGCGGCCACGGCTCACGGGCCTAGCCGCTCCGCGGCATGTGGGATCTGCCCGGACCGGGGCACGAACCCGTGTTCCCTGCATCGGCAGGCAGACTCTCAACCACTGCGCCACCAGGGAAGCCCAGTGTTGTGTCTTAATTGTGGCAATAGCAAAATATTTTAATAGGCAATCGAAAATATGTAGGGTTAGCATCAGAACTTACTCAACTGTTGACGAGTTATAGGATATTAAATTTAAAAATTTGTTTAAATGTTCTTAACCCAGGTTTCCTTTGCTTAAATGATAGAGAGTCTTTTCATTATTCTTAAAACCTGTCAGCATCAAGGAACATATTTTGTGAAATGCTGCTGTAGGGGGATAGAAAAATAACAAACCAAGGAAACTAAGTGTAAGCCCCTTACTCCCTTGTAGAAGATAGAGCAGGAATACAAATATCTCTATCACATTTAGTGCTAAGTGCTATAAAAAGATTTTTTAAATGTGCTAGAAATTTTAACAATGTATCTCCCATGTCCCTTCTTAAATGCAGTTTAAAGACACAAGAATGAGACCTTCTGAGCTAAAATTTCCCCTGGTAGTCTCTGTTTTTAATATAACCTACGTGCTAGAAATATTAACACCTTCCTAATAAATTTAGATATGAAGAGAATTCCCTTACAAGGAGAATTGTTTTGATATATAATTATTTAGTTGTAGGAATTTCAGAGGAACATAAAAATGTTGCTGAGTAGGTACAAAATTCTATAGGTTTAGAGACAATGACACGGACCCAATTTATATAATCCTGTATAACATCAAGGGAACTCTTAAGTTCTGTTTTGCTAATAAAGTAGAAGCTAAAAGGTGAAACAGTTTCACATATTTTCATGTCCAGCAGTCTAAATAAAACCTAAAGGAAAGATTGATCTGTGCTTTATGTTCTTCCCCCACCTTTCTCAATGTCCCTAACAGAATTGATTTATTTGAGCATCTAGTTTTTAAAAGAACAGTTTCTAGCAAAGCTTATGCCTATAGTAACCTTTGGCAGTTTGTCATTTAAAAGGCATGGTAACCCTTGACCAACAGATTTTACAACTGTTTATCTTTCTTTGAACCTTACACACATTGAACCCAATTTGCTGAGTAGGTGTGTTTTTCCCTTGTTCATGTTTTTAACACATTTTGCCTTCGTGGTGTTAAAATAATAGAGTTTCCCCAAACAACTATATTATTTTCATCACATAGTTTACATCGCATTATTTCAAGTCCTTTTTCCCATCCTAGTTTACCATCCTGAGTTTGAGCTGCATAGCTGAGCCAGCCTTAGGCAGGTTGCAAATCGCACACCAAAGCACCTGGGCCCAAGGTCACCGCTGACTGCAGGACCTCTGATTCATTCCTCACTGCAACAGCAGGGCCTGGGAACTCCTGCATTCACTCCAGTTCTTGACAGAGACTAAAGTAAGGGGTTCTTTCCAAGCATGCCATGATGTCCAAAAACTTTTGTGCATTCCTAAAATGTTGAACTGTTTGAAAAGGCTCAATAAAGAATGAAAAATCTATACGCACAAAAGCTAGCATTAGTTTGGAAAGACAGAACATTCCAGGGCTGTCCTGTTTCTGACTCTAGTTATTGGGAAATCTATGCCTCGTCATGGGAGTAATTTTTCTTTGCCTTGCTCCCACCCTCTCCAGCTCCTAGTCTTGAGTTATATACAGCTTGAGTTATATACGGCTTTGGTCATGGACTCAGAGAGACTCCATTACTGCAGACCCACACAGGCCACTGAGGCAGAAGTTACCACTCGCTGGGTCTTCCCTCCCTTATAACATTTAGTTTTCCTGTTCTTCTATAATGTACATGGAAGAAAGTTGGAGGAGAGTATCTGTTTTCACATTTTACACATAGCAAAGTATGATGAATGGCTGAGGTATTTAAGTTCACATAATAGTTATCAGCCATTCAAGGTATACGGTGTCTTGACTTTCTATTTAATTCCTCACTAGATCATATTGTTAAAAAAGACTCTATCATATGGTTTTCAAATCATTAAACTCAGAAAAAAATTAAAATATCCCAAAAAAATACTTGTAATTGTACACAGGAGATTCAACTGGCTACCAGAGTTTTAAATGCTTACTTGAATATTTTTGGCCATGTGTGAATATAAATTACATGCAAACGTAGTCTTTGTCATCAGAGTGAAATAGCTTATTATGACTAGGAGTACTGAACTAATTTGTTACATTTATTTTATTTTGTATTTTGAAGTTCATGTTAATATGAATGTTGGAATATAAGAGTCCTTGTAATTGGATTACCAGACTATCTGAGTATTAAAAAAGATGTGAAAAAATTGCTTCCAGTTCAATTAGGTTCAAAAAGATTTATTGAGATCCTGAAATATCAGACTTGCCAAAGGGGAGAACCATCTTCCAAACTCATCTTTCTTTTCTAAATTTGGTTGTTCAAAATCACTGCATTTACTGCAATTAATAAAAAATCTCTGGCAAGGCATAAGAGTGTTCCTGATGAAAGCTGCAAGCACTCTCCCCAAAAGACTTGGAATGACACTAAATTAATATGAGGGAGGA
The DNA here is from genome assembly GCF_949987515.2 of Delphinus delphis. NCBI lineage: Eukaryota > Metazoa > Chordata > Mammalia > Artiodactyla > Delphinidae > Delphinus > Delphinus delphis. The sequence continues at coordinate 152,227,559 of NC_082684.1, forward strand.
AAGGAAGAATTAATTAGTACATGATAGCAGAGCATTAGATGTTGATTTATTAGTCAGGACCAGCGTTAGCCGAGTTTAGTTTATAAACCTCAAACCGTATCCTTCCCAGGTTCGTTCTCATCACCACCATAAATTGTATATATATTAACTGATAATAATTTGTCAGAAACAAACATAAGGGGCTCTTAGTCAGATGGTGACACAAGTGTGGATGTGTATATTTCCTGTTATTAAAATGACCAGAGGAATATAACAGTGATGGGGGAAATTACATCAGCATAGAAAAATGAAGTTCCCTAACATAAGCAAATAAAAATAGAAACAAAGCAGGGCTCATAATATTATTGCCAGACATAGTAGTGTTCAAGGCAATAAACTTGAAAGGAATAATAAGGACTATTTTCTCTTGATAAATGTTAATGCACATGAAATGTGGGGTTTTCTTGGTATAACTAGATTTTATCTTTCCTATATTGCCGATTTTATAATTCTGATTAATTAGAATAAATGCTGACCTGAATACGTTTTATGTGTAATATTCAGCTAAAATGAGTTTTATGTGGAATATTCTGGTGCTTTAATGCCCCCTTTTTTGGAGGAATGGGTAATATTATTTTTTACAGGTGCAGAAGGAGGTGGTAGTGAGTAAGACCATTGAACTAAAGGAACTATGTACATGTTAGTCATTCACTACACCCCTTCACAGGTACAGAACAATGGGTTTTGTTAAACTGTATCACATAAATGCATACAGAAATCTATTTAATTGTTACTAGCAAACTTTACTGGGTCAATAAAATTGGAAAAATCTGAGAAAATCATAAATTGTTGTGCTAAAGAGCATGTAATAAAAAATGTAGGGCAAAATATTTATAAATACAAGGATAATATAGGACAATTTAAGCTACAAAATAATTAATGATAGTGATGAATTATAACTAATAAAATAAAACAACTATCCATGAGTCTCTCCTGATATAAATAATCACATAAATAAATAAATAGGAGAGAAGGGAAAACTGTGCCTTACAGTATAATTCCAACATATAAATAGAGAAGGAATGTGAAAATGGAAAATCACCATTTACAAACACCACACAATCAAATTTGTTTCAAGCAAAGATGATCATAGATGCTAAAATTAGTGGGCAAAAGTCTGAAGAGACACAGAGTATTTCCATGCTCTAAAAATGTCACTACACAAGATACGTTTTAATAACAAAGGGAGAAATTAAAGTCGTATTTTATCCAAGTTACCATAGTGAACATTATAAGAAATGAGAGATATCAATGCCCATACCTCGTGATGTGAGGCACTGAGAAGGGTACACAGTCTGTGATATTCTGGCAAAAACATACCTAACCTGAATTTAATCAGAATGAAACATCAGACAAACCTAACCAGAGGGGCATTCTAGAATATAACTGGCCGGTACACTTCAAAGTGTCCAAGTCCTGAAACACAAATGAAGGCTGATCAGCTTTCCCCGACTGGAGGAGATTAAAGACCCAAACAACTAATAGGAACAGGGGTCTGGGATCATCTCCTGGAGTAACAACAAAAAAAGAGCAACAGTTTAATAACTGACAAATTCAAATAAGGTCTGTAGATTAGTGGATAGCATCTTATTGATGTGTTACTCATAATTAAAGCAACCTCATACATTCATGCCGATATTCTCATAATATAATCGTATGATACACAGATGTAGCATTAGAAGTAATTTTAAGCCCTCTTCTACAAGAGAAACCAATACATTGAAAAACCTTACTCCTGTTCTTGGACAAGTTCAAGTCTTGTGGGTCTGTTTCTCCACCTCAATATGGGATCAATAACATAAATTTCTTGTTTTCAGTATCAAATATATAAAAATAAGTGCCATAGGAAGTTCTTGTAACACAGTAGCACTCAAAAATGATAGTAGGGGGCTCCCCTGGTGGCGCAGTTGTTCAGAGTCCGCCTGCCGATGCAGGGGACGCAGGTTCGTGCCCCGGTCCGGGAAGATCCCACATGCCGCGGAGCGGCTGGGCCCATGAGCCATGGCCACTGAGCCTGCGCGTCCAGAGCCTGTGCTCCGCAACGGGAGAGGCCACAACAGTGAGAGGTTCACGTGCCGCAAAAAAAAAAAAAAAAAAGGTAGTAGGCTCTTCATTTTTTCTCCTATTTATTATATTGTAAATCCTGATACCTCAATTTTAACTACAACCGCTTATGAGATCTTCTTGACAGTCAATTATTATTGAGAGACTGAATATGCAAATGAACAATGGCCAGACCACACATGACAACAGAAGTCTGACCCACAACCTCTGCAGAAATCACTCCAGGACTCCCAGACAGGGATGACGGCTGCCATCCATCATGTTTTTGCCACCATCTCAGGACCAACCAGAGAAAGCCAATGTGCTCCTTCAATAGTCACATACTTCCTTTTCCTTCCTTTATTTTGATCTTTGACTATTTTCTACAATTAAGTCTACTAACAATCCTACGTAGAGCATCAAATAATGCACACAATTTTTAACTGTTCTCACATTAAAAATATTTAATCTTTCATTTGCCTGTGGTTGTTTCCCCCCGCAGTTTCTAAAGACAAATTTTTCCCGTAAAACTATACCTCCGAGAAATCTGATGATGCTGGCATAGTGTTCTGGACTCTTGCTGTGGTACCACGGACAGCAGGATGCTCCTTTATTAAAAAATGTAGAGCTCGCTTGCAGCCACTCTCATAGCCAGAAGATCGAAAGCAAGATATTTTTAAACACAGGTTTTTATGAGACATGTATTTTATGGAATTACATTAAGACCAAATAATAAGAAAATCACTATGATGCTCTGAGCGTGGTGTAGATTATCCTGGCTCTGGTTGTGCCATTCTGTTGGCTTGACAGTACCACCCTGTGCATGTAAATATATGCAATGGTCTGTGGAGGCACCATGTGGCTTGGCATGCCAGTTATCACTCTTCCCCCACAAGATGTCTTATCTGGAAAGGTCACTATGGCAGGAGATGGGCAATTGGTGGGAATCTATGGTAGAAGAAGACTTCACGAATCTTTCTCCAACATTACAGCCTCCTCCTAGCACACAGCATCCCTTCCATAGACAGGGCAAACAGCAGGTACTTAACAGGACCCATCTGAAAAGCTGGCCCTAGTTTGGTTTTTGGTAGGATTAACCTAGATGTAAGCTTATGTTCCTGTTCCTCATTTGGAATTTTGTATGTAAACTTCGAAACAACTTCAAAAATGTTCATTTACATAGAGGTCAGATTTGTTGGATTTTTCAACCAGTTCTAGATTGCAATATCAACTCCCCTCAACTTGTGATTTTCCTCTCCATTCTGCCTCCTTGAACGGTCATCCAGTTCACAGAGAATCATATCTTTGGATTTGTTTTTTCTCTTTCTCATTGTCCAAATCTCGGTCCTATGTACATTCTTCTTCCTACTCTTTGCCTCCACTGCATTACTTACATTCACTGGGGACTAAATTTTACCAAGCATGGTCCAAAGTGCTGGAGATACAAAGATACACAATCCCTGCTATTCATAGTATCACAGTTCAGTCAGGAAGGTAGGCAAGGAAAGCAGCACCTACAGAGAAGAAGAACGGGGTCAAGGTGTACATAGGAGTGGAGCGTTACACAGATGGTGGGAACGTGTGGTCAGGCAGGTTTCCTGGAGGAGAGGCAGCTGAGATGAGCGTTAAAGGGTCAGTAAAGGATGAGGCAGAGCCAGCTGCAAGGAGAGGGACCTGCGTATGCACTCAGGGCCCGCACTTAGAAAGGACCCCTGCTTGGCTTAAAGCTCTGATGTCATCATCTTGAAATTCTTAGTCATTTTTGGCCAAGAGGCCCCACATTTTCATTTTGCATTCGGCTCTACAGATTATGTGTCTAGTTCAGGAACGAGGGAATACACATGGAAAGGCACAGAGGCATCAAAGAGCATGGTAAGCTGAGGCATGGCAGTGGGTTCAGTGTGACTGCAGGGAGGTGTGGGGGGGGGGCCTGACTGGGCAAAAGTTTGGTGAATAAGAGGAGAACCTAAGGTGAGGGCGGGCCACACTTACGGAGTGAGAAGAGGGCTGCACTAAGCTCCAGAGAGAATTTCCGTGTAAAGAGATAACAGGTAGAGACATCTGCAGAGGAGATAAAGGAAGTGTGTCCAGAGAGAAGGGAAGGGATAGGAAGTGGAGAATTGGTGAAGTGAGACAAATGAATTTGGTCTCACTTGAGAATTTGGGCTTGCCATATGGAGGATACTGAACAAGAGTGGACATAATTATAGGAGTAATAAGGAAGAAGTCAGGTTTCAGTGGGTTCGTGGCTATGCTGAAGGAAAGGAAGAGATTAGAGAGGGCAATGTTAGAATTACAGAAGAGGAAGGGAAGGGAACGATGATGGAGCAAGTTCCCAGGAAACAAGGCAGAGAGTCCTCATCCCCTTGGACCTAGATTACAGGAGGGGATCCCACTAGCATCTCCCCAGCATTAGCCCATATGTACATCTCTGACAGAGCGGCCTCATCCAAAGCCACATTCGGTGGTGACTCCTCTGTCATGGCACTAACTGGCTCCCTTGACTCTTTACGTCTCTACTTTCCTCATCTCAGCATAATTTTTATCCATCCTTCACACTGAGCCCTTCCAAAGACTCTTCCTAAATGATGAATTTTTCTCACGACTCTTATTGTAACTGTTACCCGTAGTTCATAATCAACTAGAGTGAACTATCCCTAATGTACTGCATTTCTGCTGTGCCCACTAATCCCTTCTGAGAAAAAACACACCATGTTTCTTTAGTCATCCTTAAGTTCTTCTGTGTCAGGCAACCTACCATCTTTCTTGTTAACACGGTTCAGAAACTGCATCAAGGTGCCCCCGGGGAGCAAGCCAACTTGTGTGGGCACCGCAATATATTTTAAACTTTTGAAGGAAACGCAGAGATACTTGACATCTGTCAAACACTGCTAAGATACTAGCTTCAATAATTAGTGGTTTCAACATGAGATCACACTATATTACTTTCAGTAATGTCACATCTTTGCAAAGCAGAGGTTTGGGTGCTTGCTGTGAAAAAAAGCATGTGCAGTGAAAATCAATGCAGATCGAGAAATGAGGATTAAGAAATTGTGCAATGCCCAACAGGTGTACATTTTCTAGTACTGAGTAAGGGTAGTTATTTAACTATAAAATAAAACTATTATTTATCTTTCAACTTACGTGTATTATTTTTTCTAATGGCCACTAAGTTGTTAAGACATAAACACTTAATAAGTTTTTTGGACTCAGCTACTTAGTAAACGGAGCTGTGTTTATTTTGGAATAGGGTAATGCAGACAGAGACACCAAGGCAATGTGTGGATTGACCAAGCTTGAGGATCTCTGCCCTGTGTTTTTAGACTAGGGACCCAGACTGAAGCCAACTGTGGCTCTCTGGCCAGCAGTCCGCAGTGGATCTGCTATGAGATCACAGTCCAACAGTGGAGAGAGCTGCTGAAACCAATCAACCCCAGCAGATCTGCTCTCCATAGGAGAGTCCACATGAAACGCACAGATGAGGACCCCGTAGTGGAATTGCCTTGGGATAGAGTGGGGTCAGAAAACATGGTGGAGAAGCAGGAGGCAGCAAGTGTTTGGACTGTAGCCCTGCCTGTAACTAACCCACCTTCAGGACTGAGCACCAAAAAAGGAAGGAGCTGGCCATTCCACAGTGGGGCAGACCAGTCAGGGACAGGGAGAGACAGGCAAAGACTGACCCCTAGGAGCAGCCTGTGTAAGCTGCTTCATTACAGCTGTCCTTTTACTCTGTGTGTGGACAGATGATGCCCCAGGTCCAGACCATGAAAGTGTCTTCTTATGTTTCTTTATAAATCTTTACATCCTTATACTAACTCCTCCCAACACACAGATCTGCTGTAGCTAGTGTGTTCTTGACCTTTGCAGTCCTCAAGAGCCTAATTATCATATTAGCACTTCGTATGTGTTGTTTTTTCCTTTAGTTGTTTTATATGTACTTTTAATTTCCTAAATTAAAGTTTTTGTTATCAGGAGACCTATTTTTATGTAAAACTCACAATATTAGCCACATATTTTTTATTATAAAATATGATTTAAAGTATAGCAGGCTGTGTACTTTTGAACCTTATCAATTCTGCTGCATTATTTTAAACATAAGAAAAATCGTGTCACTAAAAGTAAAACAAAAAGGCCAAGATGATATATAATGAGTCACATGACCACAATTCAGCCTTAAGGCTTTGATTCCAAAGCAGCGTTTCCACTGCGGCCGTGGGGTTAAATGTGCCTACTGAGTTGTCGCTAATTGAGCCTTAACCTCCGTCAAAGGTATCAACTAAAATCCTCTTAACTGAATGTAACATTATGTAATGTAGTGTAGAATTTGGTAAACGTGTCTTAGCCCAATAACACTCCATCCCATAAAATTAACGTTTCAATTGTAATACAAATTAAAATATTAATATTAAGAGGTATTTGCTCAGCATGGTTCCTAGAGCATTACCTGTTAAAATATGTATTGAGTCCCAGGGAGATCTACCAAGGGAAAATACCAGTTAAGTATCTTCTCTTTGCCAAACTTATCAAAATTTTTTATGATTCTCTGTTATTAAAAATATATATATATATACACACATACACACACATATATGTTTTCATTTTGTATGTTAACAAATCTTGTCATCTAGAATTTTTTGCCAGTTTGCTTATCATCTGCTCCATTATGTGTTCTTGTAGTCTGTGTATTCTTCAGAGAGGTTATTTTTCTTTAGAAACTCCATTGTCTGGTGGTGAAACGTATTATCCCCATGTTGTGGGAGCCAGATATTCACCGACCCGAGATCACTCATGATTAATGACACTCAGATCTGAAGAATGTTGGCTTTGCTTATTGGGCTCTTATGCTACTTGTGTAATTCACATTGTGTGTCCTGAGGGAGGGGAAGGCAAAGGCTATACGAACATTTATGAAGACATAAATATATCTGTTCTTGTAGAACTGTTTCCATTTATGTAGACTGGTATATATTTTAGATATCCATTTAATGTCTAATCATTGCAATAGTCTGTGAAACATCTTTCTTACATAGGCAGCTACGCATATTTGTTTTCATCTTGTGACTATATTGCTTAATTCTTTAAAATGTCTCAGGGTTGCGTTGTCAGAATACTGTGCGACTCATGTAATTTAAGTCATGTGTAAGGAACACATTTTCTAACATGCACTCAAGATGGATTTGTAGTTCAGCATGAAAACACAAATATTTATCACTTTTCTTCCTCCATACTCTCTAGGTGAAAATTTTTTCTCATGGTTTTTAAATTAAAAAATTCCTTACAGCTCTGTTAAAAAATGTAATCACTAGTTCTGCATAGGGCAAATAACCATGATTTATATTATGTTACCATGGATTGGTCACATTTTCCAATTTATTGATTTAATTATTTTCATTTCTAAACAAACTGGCCTGAGATTGAAACTTGATGATAATTTAAATGTAGTACATGCTGGGTGTTCACTAAGAGGATTGTAGTTTTTTGATCAAAATATTTTATATTAATGTATGGTTTTGACACAGTTTATTTGTTTAACAAGTATTTATTGAGTACTCATCTTGTGCAAAGCCCTGCAGAAGTGTGCCCTAGAAAACGAGTAAAACCTAAACCTTACCCTCAAGAGAGATTAAAGATTCATTGTGAAAATCAGCAGATACATAAAAACATACACAAGATTGAGTAATGACATGGAGACTGGGGCACAAAAGGAAAATGTTGTGTGTGATTGAGAGAAAGGGGATTCTGTGTCTACCAAGCTCTGAATTATAGCATCATTTAGACTATGGAATAAAATATATGTGTAATATAATATAGTGTATATGCATATATGTGAAATAATGTTCATATAATATTATATATGTATATTTTAGTTAAAATAAAAGTTTAAAATTATCAAAATTCTACTAGTCTACCAAAAATTGGGTTAATAATTTTGTATATTTCATTCCAGCCTTTCTCCTATGAATTTAAGTTTTACATAATTGTAATTGAAGGCAAAATGTAACTGTAATTCTTTAAAAACTATCATTGGTATAGTGTAAACATTTGCACAATGCTACATTTCTTCATAACCATCATTTGGAATGAGAGCATAACATTTTTCTTCCAGAGGATGTACTATATTTTTTCTAATTTTCTTCTACTATTATTTATTTTGGTTGTTTATAGAAGTTCACTCTTTTATATAGCTGGTTTTGAAAAACATATTCATGCATATAGTTTTGTCCCCTCTCAGTTTAAAGCCTTTCCTTAGAAGAAGTTCCAAAAAGTGGGACAAATGTTATACAAACTATTATTGAAGTGTCACTTTTAAGCTGTGTGCTATCCTTTACATCTTTGTGTCATTTAGAACATTTTCATAACAGAAGAATTTCAAGGAAACCTACCAAAGCCAAAATATGTATTTATGCTGGTAGATTTTCAGGGCAATGGTTCAGAACTGAGGGGTTTATACTGTGACATAAATTTACTCCCTAAAGAGGGCATTGTAAGTGAGCACTATAATTTTATGAATAGATTCATCTCATCATACAATTTTTATTATACTTTTAATATGTATAATGTTACATTTTTCTTTGGATGTCAGCATTATTACATGAATTTAAAAGTTTTGTGCTTTGAATTTTTAGAGTGAACATTTCAGTTCGTGTATTCATCTTTTTTTAATAAAAAGCTTCTTAAAAGTTTTTCTACAGCTGAAAATAATTAAATCCCTTCATAAAATTAAAGTGTGCAAATTCATTGGTAATACAAATAATTATTCTGCAGATGACAATGCGCAGAATCTTGTCTTCTTAAATTCCAGGTGTTTCTGAGCCTTACTTTCATCAGGTTAAACTCTTCGTAATTTAGAGTCAAATTTGCAAAGATAAAGCTGGTGGTTCCTCCTTGCAAACAAGTATATAATGAACCCTTATTTCAAATTTGTACAAAGCTTTTGGCTACTAGGTAACTTTCAGGGTCACTTATATTATATTAACATCAGGGAATTCCATTCTCCGTACTTTCATCTCTGGCACAGTGACCTTGTCACCAGGTGGCTTCCTGTAGAGAGGTGAGCAGAGACACCTTCTCAGTATCATTCAAGGACATGTTAAAGGTCTTAGAGCAAAAGTGGCCTATTTTTTCATGACGACATCAGTATGATCAAAGAATATGATTTATTTTTCTCATTAAGTACATTACCTTATGAATACTTCAATTGAGTTTCCATTAGTTGATTTGAATCATTAAATGTAAACTACAAGAAAAATTATTCTTTTAAAGCTCATTTATTTAAATTTTTAATAATCTGTCAATGCTTCCCTTCAATTTCAGATATTAACCCTTAACATTCATAAACTGAGAATGATTAGCATTTTCTTTAGAAGGGAACCACTCACACCACCGTTTAGATATTTTACTTATATAAAGTATTTTACCTAATTAAGTGCTTACTCATTAGCAATTATTCAGATGTCTCCAAATTCTTATAAATAATGCATTAATGACAAATGTAATTATTTCAATTAAAAAATAAAAACAATTCTGACATTGGTTCCCTAGTCATTTTCTTGGTTCTAAAGTGGCTCCAAATCTCCTTTGAAAAGTTTTTTTGTGTGTATTTAATATATACATACTATCAATGACCAAAACAACCAGAAGAACACTATTTTTACTTTGTTTTTTTCTGATTGAAATATAAAGTAGATATGCGATGTGGAGTTTACATGTTGGTAAATTCAGCATTTTTCTCATATTTCCCTTGTTCCTTACAGAGTATGCCCACAGTTTGGAGGTTGGTCTGCTCTGAGCTTCTTTTATTCCTTTGAAGGCATGAGGCAGGGAGAGGACATGAGTGTTTATAGTGTCACCGTAAAAGTTTTCCACTGAAATTATGCAATTGAGGATATGTGATTATAATTTCTGTCATTACCAATCTACTTACACATCACTTTCAGCTATTTCAAATCCAGCTCCTCTTTGTTTCAGTCCCTGCTGCCCGGCCTAGCCAATCAAAAGTCCAGTGAAGGAGGCCTGGCCATGGGCTCTGTGCCCAGGACAGAACTATTTAAATAAATAGGCAAATGAATCAATGAGTGAATGAATGGAAAAATGAATTGATGTCCAGGAAAAGCAGATTTCAGAACAAGGAAAATTATCAGGGATAAAGATGGCAATTACATAATGATCAAGGAGTCAGTTCTCTAAGAAGACATAACCATCATTAACGTGTATGTGCATTTGAGAGACATCAAAATACGTGAGGCAAAAACTGATTGAACTGCAAGAAGAAATACAGGAATCCACTATCCTAGGTGGAGACCTCGATACCCCTCTGTCAGTAATCGGCAACTCCGGCAGCCAGCATATCAGTGAGGACATAGCTGAACTCAACAACACCATGAATCAACTGGTTCTAATCAACATTGTTAGAATACTTCATCCAGCAACAGCAGATGACATATTCTTCCAAAACTCACATGGAGCATGTACCAAAATAGACCAGATACCAGACTATAAAACAGGCCTTAACAAATTAGAAGAGTATTAATTATACAAAGAATGTTCTCAGACCAATGTGGAATTAAACTAGAAAACAGTGACAAAAAGATAGCTAGAGAATACCAAAACATTTGGAGATTAAAAAACACATTTGTAAATAACACATGGGTCAAAGAAGAAATCCCAAGAGAAATTTGTAATGTTCTGAATTAAATGTAATTGAAAATACAGCTTATGAAAATATATGGGATACAGCAAAAAAGCAGAACTTAGAAGGAAATTTATGGTATTGAGTGCATATATTAGAAAAGAAGATCTAAAATTCAATAATCTAAGCTTCTACCTTAGGAAACTAGGAATAGAAGAGCAAACTAAATACAACACAAGCAGAAGAAAAATGAAGAAAAATTACAGCAGAAATAAATGGAACTGAAAATAGCTTTATTCATTTATAACAGCTTTATAATTAAAAAATTGGAAGCAAATAAGATGTTCGTGAATGGGTAGTTGGATAAACAGAATGTGGTACATCTATGCAATGGAATATTATTCAGTAATAAAATAAATGAGCTATCAAGGCATGAGAAGACACAGAAAAACCTTAAATCCACATTGCTAGTCTAAGAATACAGTATGAAGATCCATATGTGGTAGGATTCCAACTATATGACATCTGAAAAGGCGTAACCATGAAGATTAGGGGTTGTCAGGGGCTGGGGGAAGAAGGGATGAGTAGGCTAAACAGAGGCAGCTTTAGGGGAGTAAATCTATCCTGTATGATGCTATAAAGGTAGATATATGGCATTTGTCAAAACTCCTACAACTCTACGACACAAAAAGTGAACCTTAACTATTTATGGACTTTGGTCAATGAAAAAGTATCAGTATTACTTCCTCAGTTTTAGCAAAGGCACTGCACTCATACAAGATGTAATAATCAGAGAGACTTTGTCAGGGATGGGGGAGATTATATGGGAACTCATTTTGTTTTCTGTACAGTTTTTCTGCTAAAACTGCTCTAGAAAATAGTCTTTTTAAAATACTCATTGAACTCTACCCTTAAATGGGTGCATTTTATGCTTTTAAAATTTTACTACCAAAAAAAGGTGATGTAAACACTTGAAAAAAAATGAATAATGACTGAATAAACTTTGACCAATTCTGTATAGCTCTTCTCTCAGTAACATTTTTACACTATTTCTTAATAATCACAGGCTTTTTGGTGAGGGGGGTGGGCGGGGGACAGGAATATGGAAAGGTTGATATATAGAGTTTAAAAGAAACTAGAACAAAGATGGATAGGAGCCGTACAAAAATTTTAAGTAAAAAATTAGCTGCAGTTAAATAAAGAGAAAAAAACTATGTGCTTCACAGGACTCTAAAGGATTTGTCAAATTTTGAAATAAAATCTCAGTGTGGAAATGTAAGGAATAATTAATACTACTAATTTAAGCAGTAACTATATCAGAAGATGCAGTTAAACGTTCAGAAAATAGAAGTATATCTCAAGTGAGAAAGAACCAGGATGAATTTCTCACTGGAAGTAGTTACAGGAGCAGTGAGTGCGAGTTTGGGAACAGAAGTGCTGGATTCCTTTCTCATACCACAGTTTACGAAGTAGATTTGAAAATTGTTCAAATTCTCTGAGACTCAGTTTCTTATCCATACAAGGGGGATAGTCGTAGTAGTTGCTCTTAGAGACATTTGAAGATTAAATGACATATAAAACATTCGACACATCTCTTATTTTAGTACAAAGTCAGTAAAATGTGTTATTATTAGTAGTAATATATTATCAGGAGTATTTCTTTTAATATGTTCCCCCACCCTTGAGATTTCAGGAAAGAAAGGATGAACCTTGTAGAGGTGGTTAGCAAGGTCTTAAGACATGTGTATCAGTAGTGATTATAATGCAATTGGCATACTAGGTTTATAACACTGAGTTTTTCTGTCAGTTGTTCCACTTGAACTTGACCAGCATGATTTTTAAGAACAATGATTTCTCACCACATTGCAGACAGTCATGATTTTTAGTTATTTATATTCAATGACACCTTAAATGCTATAATATATACATTTAATTTCAGACTTATAGAAACATTTTAAGAATAGTACAAAGAATTACAAAAAACAAACAAAAAAAGAATAGTACAAAGAATTTCCAAACACCTTTCACTCCAAGTCTCCAAATGTTAACATATTACTACAATTGCTTCATCCATTTCCCCTTCTCTCTCTACACATACGTGTGCATATTATTTTTCTGAACTGTCTAAGAGGAAGTGGCATATATGATGATCCTTCTTCCCTAAATAATTCACTATATATCACCTGAACACAAGAGATTCTTTCTCAAAACCACAGTATAGTCATCAAATTCAGGAAATTAGCATTGATACAGTAATACTACTAATACACAGACTAGTCCAGCTTTGGCTAATTGTCCCTGTAAAGTCCTTTATAAACAAATAAAATCCAAGATGATTGGTTTCATTCAGTTGTCACGTCTCTTATGCATCACTTAATTTGGAAAAGTTGCCAAGTCTTTATATATTTCAATATACTGATGTTTTACAAGGATATTAGGCAATTATTTGTAACACGCCCCTCAATTTGGGTTTATCTGATGTTTTCTCGTGGTTAGATTCAATTTACGTATAGGCTTTTGGCAGGAACACCAAAGAAATGGTACTGAGTTTTGCTCAGTGCATGAATGTAAACACGTCACATAGGTTTTTCTTGTTGGATAAGATACTTTATGTAAAGAACTGGGAAAGCATTCCTTACATGTAAATATGATAGCTACTGCTTTTTTCTTCTAGGTTTTATTTCACATTTATGTAGAAATTTCATTCTTTCACATATCAGTCACAGACACATACTCTTCTATTGTATATTGCATGAGAAATTTATTTTCATATTTTATTTCAGTTGTAATGAGAGAACATGATTAGAGAGAATGAAAAAAAAAGTATGTTTCAATACAATTATTCCATTCATCTTCCTGTTTCTCAGGACAAATGTTTCTGCTTCGTTGAAGTCACAGGTTTCAAACTGAATCTAAAACAGCTCCCACTGAATTTGCTCTGTTGGTGTTTAGACATCTTGTTTTCCTTATCTTTACTCTGGTTGATCAAGATATTTCAATACTATTATTTTCAGAATGAACTGTAGTTAAACAGCGTTTATCTTTTGGGCTTTATGTTAATTCCGCAATCGCATGTAATCCCGTATTAGAATTTGCAATTTGAAGATTGCTATTTAAGGTATGTTGAACTCCTTCATAATATGGATGGGCACATAAAACATGTATATTCACATTACAACAAAACTGATATACTAATTAGGTTTAAAAATTTTTATATGTTAATGATACAGATAGTAAAAAATAGTCTTACCATGTTTGTAGTAGAAGCCCAATTAAGACATTTGGAGTCAATGAGAGAATCTAGAACAAATGCAAGACACATTTTCAGTGCTCAATATATATTTTTCAAATACATAAGCAAATGGAATAAACAAATAAATTACATGGTTAATCATGTTTAATTTCAATTGAGCAATAATTTTTCATGGACTGCAGCCAGGAAAATATTCCATAAGAAGAGATGTTGAGAATAGTATACGTTGACATTAGCAAACTCACTAAGAACATATAATTTTAAAAACTTTTAATCTTGATTTTTTTCTATTAGTTTATACATTCTTTTAAGGCAAGAACACCTTTTTATTCCACATTTATAGGAAAAATGTAGAAAGTATGAACTTCACATTTGTTAATAAGATTATCATAGAGGATTATTTGATAGCTGGGAACTTTACACAAAAATAAAGATTCACCATACTAGATCTAGGTATTTCAACTATGGCATTTTTTAGATTTCCATTTTTTTATTCTTTAAGAGTTTTTATCGTGAGCTTCTAATACAATTACAACCTTAGTAATCTGGGCAAAGCATATCTATGTTTCTACTTCATCTATTTACATATCAATACTTAAAAACAATTTAAATGTCTCTTGTGTTATTATGCCTAGAAAACAGACATTGAAATCAAAGTGTGCCTTGTTTTTCAAGTAAAACTGACACAAGTCTTACCAAGTTCTTAATTTTCTCTGTGTGAGTTAAAAATGCCACAGCACATAAAATCATGTGAAATTTGGACATAATGGCTAATACATAATTTAATATTTTTTTCATTAGAAATCAATTTTCATTTTAAATTTCTCTTTTACTGTAAGGAAATACTATTCTCTGGCTTCTCTGGAATAGCCTGCTGGTTCTGGCCATGGATGAAATCTTGAAACTCTAATTAAAATTCAGTCACTGAATTGTGAGATTGGAGGAAAAGTCCAACATTTGCTCCTGTTTCCAGTGGCAAATTCCATCTTTAATTGTCCTGACCTTTTCTTGACTTGTGACTCAATATTCAAGTCATACACCATATTTTTTAAATGTAAATTTCTGTAGTCATCCTATTTTAAACTATCTTTATAATGAACCAAGTACGAGTTTTAAAAATCTGTACTGTGTGGAGAAAGCCACTATCATGTTTTGACAAGAAAGTAATGAAACAGTTCAACTGTTCATTTTGTAGTTGATTCATTGAGAAAATCAACACACTGGCAGGCTTTCCATAGCCGATTAAATGCCACAGCACATAAAATCATGTGAAATTTGGACATAATGTCTAATACATAATTTAATATATATCATCTCCAATTCCATGCCTCATCCTGTTTGTTATGAATTGATAACGCTTGTATTTAAATGGGCTTCTTTTTTTTTTTTTTTTTCGGTACGCGGGCCGCTCACTGTTGTGGCCTCTCTCGTTGTGGAGCACAGGCTCCGGACGCGCAGGCTCAGCGTCCATGGCTCACGGGCCCAGTCGCTCCGCGGCATGCGGGATCCCCCCGGACCGGGGCACGAACCCAGGTCCCCTGCATCGGCAGGCGGACCCTCAACCACTGCACCACCAGGGAAGCCCTAAATGGGCTTCTTTTTAGAAACTCTGTTGGAATCATGAATCACAATTAGTATTTTTCTTATCAGAGCATCAGAGTAGTTGATGGTCAATATTGTCAATCTCCAGTCCAACTTCAGGCAAGAGTCATGTGACAGGAAGTACTATTAAAAATAGCATATTTAACTATCCGCTTCCAAACAAGGGCGGAGCCAAATTACCGCAAAGATGGTTATGTTCTTTATGCTTTTTGTGAAAAAAGAGAAACATTTGTTAGTGTTTTGAACTAATAGTTAACATAGTTTTGAAAGATTTTTACACCAACCAATGTAATACTTTCTTGAAAATTGAGCATGTTGCTCAGTTTAGTTCTCAATAAACAAAAGGAAATAAAAAATCTGTTTCATCTGAACATTTATTTTCAATAGTAAAATCTACCAGCCTCTCCATATTGAAGCATCTTTTTGTTCCCCTCCTTTCTTTTCTGCCAGGCTTTTCCCCTCTGGCGTCCACTCGAAGTTTCTCTATATTTCTAGCATTGTCCAAAACCTAAGAGTCTTCCCCAAATATCCTCCCTTTGAATAAATGCCTCCAACCACACACTGAAGAACTATTTCGCATTGTATTACCTCAAGAACTTGGGAATCAAATGCAAGCCTCATAGCCCCTCTTAGTTTTGTCTATGGGACTAGAACTAGAAGGTACTGGAGAAAGTTGTGGTGGTCTCACACAACTCACTGTACATATTAGAGTCAAAATCCATATAGATTGGTTCTTGAACTTTACTCCACCTTTACTCCAGCTCAGGAATACGCCAGTAAAAACTCTAGTGTTCGTAATAGTCATCAGTTTACATATGGCAGGAAATTCCCAGATGCTGTTTTACAAAGGAAGCACAATTAGATACATTCCTTACATCATGGGCAAAACTGTTTACCTAAGATTAGTTGTTGAAAACAAAGCATTTTTTGATCTTATATAAAATAAGTGTGCTGCCTCAGAAGGATGTGGTGTTAAGCGCGATACAGATGCTAGGGAATGAGGGCAACCACAGAGCTCAGAACACTGCAGACATTTGCACTCATGGATAACGTCTCTGATTTGACTGGCCGCATAGCTTTTATTTATGTTTGCTCTCTTGAAATAATTTGATTTTTAGTTTTTAGATTTTCCTAATACACTTCCACTAAATTGAGACAGATTTGGAGGAAGAAACCATCCCCAGTTAACCTGTGGCTCCTTAGCTGCTAATACAGGATCTGGTAGCCAGTAGGTACTCAATACTTGGTGATTCCAGGAATAAAATGCATTTTAAATACACTAAAATGTTTTTTTTTCTAAAAGCATGATAAAATATTCCAAAAATCTTTTAAAGATCACATTTTTTGGTAAAGCATGCTGTAAAAATGTATGCACGATGTGTGAATTCCATTTATTTGTAAGCATCAGAGTTTTGAAAAACTCATTTCTAGATCTTCATGAAGTCTTCAGTCAGACTTTGTTTGGCACACGCTTGGTGTCTGCATTCAGATGTGGCCATAAAATGGTCGTGCACAACCTCCACCAGCGCTGCCATCAGCTAATTGCCACTTCAATCAGCCACCTGTCCCCCCAGAAGCTGAGCCAGCACAAATGGATGCTGGCAAATAAAACATGAAATTTCCTGAAGAGCCACAACAAGCAGGAGACATGTCCCTAGACCCAAATCATGTGGGTCTCATCAAAGCATAGCGTAGAATCATGAAACAGTAATAACAATGCAATATTAGCTCTGAAATCTAAATACAGTCCATTGCCTGTCAAGTAGACACACAATTTAAAAGGTAACATTTACTATTGTTAAATAAATATCAAGCATTAACAAAGTAAAATTAGCAGATTGAAACTCAAATAACAATTTTAAAACAAAAATTCTTTGGAAACGTTAAGCTTACATTAAATGAATGAATAAATGCAAACACGCATGAGATGTGAGGAAAAACAATGAATCCATCATATGAGCATTTAATATATGCCCAGAATGTAGAATATAATGCCCTTAATTCCAAAGTAGTATTAGCATCTCTGTTAATGCTTTCTAAAAAACAAGCAAATCTGTTACCTTGTATGAATTATTCAGACGATATTATAATAAGTTTTATCCTCATGGCAGGAAGAAACACCTTAGATTTCACAACCACTTATAATCATGACTCAAAATCTCAATGCTATCCTAAAGGCACAATGGTTTGAATGGCCAATTATCCACGTGTAGAATTTCTCTTTATCCCTCTCACCAGCTCAAACTTCAGCATCCCAAAAGAGTACTTCACAGAATGGAATGCCCTAAAATGAGATATTCTGCCTATGTTTTAGGGGTCACTTAATGGCTTTGCAAAAAGTACTTTTGACTCTGAACTATTTTTGCCTTATGTGCTGATCTTAAATTTTACCTTTTTAAAATGGGAAACACCTGTGTTTTTAAAAAATCTCCAAATTTTCACTGGTGAAAGTCACAAGATTCTAAAGTCAATTATTTTGAATAGTTTAATTTTTAAATTTGTATTTATTTCATTTTTTTTATTAAAAATGGGCAAATGTAATGTGTTTCTGGTAGTAAAATGGATGATCAGTAATATTCTTTTAATTTAATTTTGACCAACACACATTACAACTTCTGAGTTTTTTCCTCTGGAATTGCAGAATTATGGCTCCCTTTATATAGTGTTTTTATACTGTTTAACCTTATACAGCAAACAGTATCTCTCATGAGTTGCATATTCTTTAGTTGCTTTATGTAGAACTGGGACTAAAAACACCTATGTCACTGGATGTAGAGAGACAAATTTTAAAAAGATAAAACAGCTGACTGTTTAAAAAAGAATTCGATTTCTCACTCCCTTACTTTTTTAGTTGAAGGATGTATATTGGAAATCAGTGCAGATGAAGTCTTTCTAGAATAGCATCATATGAAAAAACAAGAAAAAATGAGCTTCCCTAATATTAATGAACATCAGTAGAGTGCGTATTATTTTAACCAGTCATTGTTCAGAATGGTTTACCTTAAATGCCTTTTTAGTCTTCAGAGCCTCCCTATGAGATAGAATATTAACACTGTCCCATTTTACAGAAGAGACAAACGAGGGACAAAGAGAAAAGACGGGCCCGAAGCCACAGAACTGGATTCGAACCAAGGGGCCTGGAGGCAGGGCCATGGATGCAGCACCTCCTCATCTCGATACTGACTGGACGTCCAAGATAAGGAAAGTATCACTGTTTCAAAATGTTGAGGAAAATCATGAGAATCAGAATCAGTGTTTCCTTCTCGACAGTTCACCATTCCGTTGTGGTTCCTTTTGTACTAATCCAGGCAACATTGCTTTCCGGTTAGTATCATGCCGTGGATTCTGAAAGATCAAAGCATTTCAGAAATTCTGAAGCCCCATAGCAATGTAATCTCCTAGGAGAGGGATGGCCAGGGACAGCCTGAAAATTCAAGCAACCCCGCTGGGAAAAAATGAGAAATGATTACACTGGGCACAGGGGAAATGCCTTTGGCCAAAGTATTTCGTGTATACACAAAGGACAGATTACACCGCCTATTGCTCCGTCCAAAGCAGCACTCGCTGAGACACTCAGCTTCTCCACTTAGATGAGATGAAGAGCTGCGTGAACTCAGCTGGAAGCGAGCCCATTGGTTCCAGATGGTGTAGACAGTTCAGTCCTGGCGCTCCTGAGGCAGTGGCAGCGCACAGGGTTTACTCCAGGAGAAGCAGTAGGTGTTTGCCAGGGCGACCTTTACTTCTTTGGTGTATGAACAAAAAGCACATCAATTTCAGGAACTATCTCTGCTAACAAAGCAGAGCACAGACATGGGGTGATTATCTGCGCAATCAAGCTGAAAAAGTCTGCCTTTGACTCAAAGACGGGTTATTTTGAGCCCCGTCTTTAATAATCTGTTCAATCGCTTTGCTAAATTATTTCACTTCTCTGTAGAGCAAGCAATAAGAAGTTATTTGCTTACTTGAGGGGTGTGTGTGTGTGTGTGTGTGTGTGTGTGTGTCTGTTTAATGGTAGATGCGTCCCTATACTGAGTCTGGGTGCACTGTGAACATCAGGATGAATTGTGCCCCGGCCCTCCGGGCTGTAAGTCCTTAGAGACAGAGCCACAGGCCAGAAGGACTGCCATGCTGCCCCCCATGTGGTGTTGCTCCCGCCACCTGTGTGACGACCTCTTGTGGTCACCAAGCACATGGTTACAACCACTGTGTGTGGGTTTGGTTTTTTTAGCTGTTTGTTTGCATTTTTAGTTTTTCAGCTTTACTGGGGTAGAAGTGACAAAATTGTAATATATTTATAGTGTACATCATAGTGATTTGATATATGTATACATGAAGGGATTCCCACCATCCGGTTAATTAACACATCCATCACTTCATATATTTATCCCTTATTTTGTTGAGAACATTTAAGTTCTACTATCAGCAAATTTTAATTTTACTATACAGTGTTATCTACAATGGTCCCCTGTTATACAGTAGATCTGTTTTGTAGCATTGTTTTTTAATTGAAGTATAGTTGATGTACAGTAATATTATATAAGTTGCTGGTACACAATATAGTGATTCACAATTTTTAAATGTTATACTACATTTATAGTTATTATAAAATATTGGCTATATTCCCCATGTTATACTATATATCCTTGTAGCTTATTTTATATCTAATAGTTTGTACCTCTTAATTCCTCCACCCCTATATTGCCCTTCCCCGCTCCCCACTGGTAACCACTAGTTTGTTCTTTATATCTATGAGTCTATGAGTCTGCTTCTTTTTTGTTATATTCACTTGTTTGTTGTATTTTTTTAGATTTCACATATAAGTGATATCATACAGTATTTGTCTTTCTCTGTCTGACATATTTCACTTAGCATAATGCCCTCCAAGTCCATCCATGTTGTTGCAAATCGCAAAATTTCATTCTTTTTTATGGCTGAGTAATATTCCATTCTCTCTGTGTGTGTGTGTGTGTGTGTGTGTGTGTGTAGCTTCTTTACCCATTCACCTGTTGATAGACACTTAGGTTGCTTCCATATCTTGGCTAATGTGAATAATGTTGCTGTGAACATTGGGGTGCATGTATCTCTTCAAATTGGTATTTTGGGGTTTTGGTTGTTGTTTTTTAAAAATATATCTCTTAGGAAATGGAAGGAATACTTCATGCACTGATGGAGGTGTATTTCTTGCTATGGGGGGAGTTTAAACAGTGACTATAAGAGCTTCAGTGAAGAGAAGTAAACATCCGCTTGGAGGGATGGAAAACTGACTTCCCTAGTCTGTTCTGATTCCTAGATCTCTGTTTCTGTACTTTCTGTTGGCAATATGCATATTAGTGCTACAATTTTTAGACTCCAGAGCAATAGTTTGGAGATTGATCATATTACGGCAGGTAGGATAAAAGGCCATGTAGCCATACCTGGACTGGAAAATTTGTTTGAAATTAATCACAGAACTTTTAAGGTAAGCAGACTTTTTAGGAAAATAAATAACGTGATATTACTGATTGTAAATGGATGTTGTCTGTGCATATATGCAAAATAGTTCTTGCTAATGGCTTCGGGGTCATTTCAGTCAATTCCTAAGGTTTGGCAGATCATAATTCAATTTCTATTTAGTGTTCATTTTGACATATTTACTGGCTGTGTGAATTTAGACAAGTTATTTAATATCCATGATCTCAGTCTCCTTGAGAATGGACTGGGGAGACTGGCACCTGCTGCCTAAAGATCTTGAAGGTTCCAAGTTTTATCTATGTCCACAGTACCTCTGGAATACATGTAGTCAATAAAGCTCTATCCCTGTGAGTATGATGGTCTTCAAATCCATTATTATCTGCTCCTAGCTGATCACTGTAAAAATGAGGGAGTGTCTCAAGATATTCTGCCTTGGATTATAGCTCAATGTATTTTAGTAGAATAGTACTTCTCAATTCAAAATAATTTACTTTGCCTGATTTGTTTCATTTTATTTCCCAATACTTAAACTCTTTTGTTTTTCAAATTTTATATTTGCATGTATTTCTTTGTCCTCTCCATTAGTGAACAGAACACAATTTATTTTGAGAGAATGCTATTTATGGATAAAACATTGAGACTAATACATTTTTCTCCTTTTTAAATGAAAAATTATTTATATCTTTTTGATTGTGTACAACTCCTTATGCAACATTTCTGCTTATTGTTGAAGATAAAAGTTTCAGCTACAATTATTCTTTATAATTTCCTTTCTCCTTGGCCAAATACCAAATTTGTTAGATTATGATCACTTTTTCTATATATAATACTAATTTTCAGCTATTAAGATCCTAGTTATGATGAGGTAAATTACTATTCAATACTCATCTTTTTTTATTCAGTTTCTCCTGTGAAGTATGATATTCACTATTTTCATTATGCAGGTAGAAATTTACTTTTAAGGATATAATCATTTATTTCCTTTGATCCACTTCTTAATAGGCATTGGTAGCCTCAGGGTATTTTTTTCTCATTCTATTTCTCTCAAAACGTGTTGTGTCTATTAAATCTGCTTCTCAGTATCTCTCAGATTCTCAGTTCTACAAATTCCCTCTTACTGAGCAAAAGATCAAAACTTTCTTTCCTGTGTGATGACTTAAATTCAGCAATGGGGACTTCTCTGGTGGTCCAGTGGTTAAGACCTCACCTTACAATGCAGGGGGTGCGGGTTCAATCCCTGGTTGGGGAGTTAAAATTCCACATGCCTCAGGGCCAAAAACCCGAAACATAAAACAGAAGCAATATTGTACCAAATTCAATAAAGACTTTAAAAAATGGTCCACATAAAAAAAAAAAAAACTTAAATAAATTCAGCAATGAATTTTATATCATAATTTTCTTTGCTTATTATATATTCACGGTGCTATAAAATAAAGAAATAGGAAAGAGAATTTCTTGCAAAACCGTTAAGTTAAAATACAAAGTAATAATCAGTCCTTACCAACAAATCAGTGATGAAAGGGGAGCACCTCTTCCTTTTCATAACTGTGGAGACTGGAGAATTGGACTCCCAGTTAATTGTATGTCTCCTGTCAAGTCCTTCCCTTTAAACTGATGCTTTACAGGGGACTACTGAACTCTTCCCTGGACATCACAAATCTAAATTAACCTGAAGTACAACAGAGGTTTTAGGAGTTATATCACAAGTCTGGAGGAGAATTTGAAAATATCTCTATTTCAGGAAGCCTTATCTTAATTATTTTCTTATCAGTGTAAGCATAACATTTTCAAACAATGAACGAGAAGCCTAAAACTTAAATACATATCAGCTGGCTGCTCCTGTCCATCTAGTTCCCTCCACAAAATTCTAGACACCCGTCCCATCCCCCACCCCCGGACAGAGAGGTTTCTCTAAGTAGCATTTTGCTTTCCCATAATGCCATTTACTAATTCTACCACCATAAACCTACCATAAAATGATCAAAATTGCTCTTTTATACAATGAAATACTGCATTACATGGACTGGCTAAACTCATGGGTTAGAAAATGGAAACAGTGCAACTCACCGTTTGGCTCATTGGTGAAATACAAAATACGTAAATATCCATAACTCCCAAAGCAAAACAAAACAAACAAAAAAGAAAATAATTGCAAATGCAGGTTTATTAACTTCTTCAGGGAAGGTCATGGTAATGCTACTACAATGGATGGAAGTAATACAGGCAATTATCCCATCCTATCAGAAGAAAAAAAAGTTAAGCAAGTTGTCTAACTGAATTGACTGGTTAGATGACTAATTATTACTGTTGTATTTAGACAGACCCATAGGAATAGTTAGGAATTCCTAACATTCCATTTAGACTGAAGAGACTGAATAATGTTTCTTCCCTTTCCTGTGGTTAGTGCGTTGAAAGCCAAGTAAAATATTAAACTGAAAATTCTCTTTAATCCACATCCTTTACACTACATGATTCAAATGAAATGACCTCTTTGCAGATCTGGTCTCTCAATTTAAAATAAAGGCAATGAGGGCTTCCCTGGTGGCACAGTGGTTGAGAGTCCACCTGCCGATGCAAGGGACACAGGTTCGTGCCCCAGTTCGGGAAGATCCCACATGCCGCAGAGCGGCTGGGCCTGTGAGCCATGGCCGCTGAGCCTGCGCGTCTGGAGCCTGCGCTCCGCAATGGGAGAGGCCACAACAGTCAGAGGCCCACGTACCGCAAAAAAATAATTAATTAATTAATTAATTAATTAAATTAAATAAAGGCAATGAGATACCTATTCTGTTCCGTGTCTTTCAGTTGAATAGAAGGTAAGCCAGGGAAGGGGGACCCAATGGCAGATTCCAGAGAACTGGGACAAGTGAGTGCTCATCAACGATTGTCTGTTAATAAACCACCTGTGATCATTGTTTACAAGTTTAGTCTAATTCCACAAATGTAGAATAAAAAAAATTCAGAAACACACTTTAATTTTTAACTCATGTTAACAGAAGAAGCAAAAGCACATACTTACAAAATATCAGCAGTACCATAAGATGGATTTAATTTTAGTGCTTATGGCCCTTTTTTAGTATTAAGTTAGCATAATATGTTAAATTTGTTTATTTAAAAAAAACTAGTAAGAAGACAAGCCACAAACTGGGAGAAAATATTTGCAAAAGACACATCTGAAAAAGTACTGTTACCCAAAATATAAAAAGAACTCTTAAAACTCAACAGTAAGAAAAAAAAAAGGATTAAAAGTGGGCAAAAGACCTGAGTAGTCACCTCAACAAGGAAGATATACAGATGGCAGATAAGCACTTGAAAAGATGTTCCACATCATATATCATCAAGGAACTGAAAATTAAAACAACAAAGAGATAACACTACATAACTATTAGAATGGCCAAAATCCAAAATACTGACAAACAGCAAATGCTGGCAAAGATGTGGAGCAAAAAGAACTCAAATTCACTGCCGGTGGGAATGCAATATTGTGCGGCTACTCTCAAGACTGGTGGGGTGGCTGGATAATATAGTAATTCTATTTATAATTTCTGAAAACTACCCTATTGTTTTCCATAATGGTTGCACCATATTTACATTCCTGCCAATAATACAAGGGTTCCAATTTCTCCACATTCTCACTAACACTTGTTTTCTGTTTTGTTTTTTACAGTCTCCGGACGCGCAGGCTCAGAGACCATGGTTCACGGGCCCAGCCGCTCCGCGGCATGTGGGATCTTCCCGGACGGGGGCACGAACCCATGTCCCCTGCATCGGCAGGCAGACTCTCAACCACTGCGCCACCAGGGAAGCCCAAGTTACTCAGTAATTTAAAGCAAATCCCAAACATCAGATCTTTCATAGCCATCCTTGTCTTCTAAAGAGATTTTTCTCTTTTCAACATGCAGAAATCCCATGTTATTTCCAGGTATTCAAAATATAATTCATCCATACCATTAATACTTTGTAAAACTACCCAATTGGATGTGGAAACATTTGTAATAGCTATAATATTTTTAATAAATGTCTATGTCTTTTAAAAATGGTACACACAATACATTTTGCTGAGTATAGAAGCTGGAACCAATGAAATTATGAACAAATTTTTCTTCCCATGGCAGTTTAAGCAGTTCTGAGTCTCATGACAATTTTGAAGAGGATGAGAATAGGAATGTTTGGTGATAATTGAAACAGATCATGTCTCATTGTTTTCAGTTTCATGTCAGTTTCGAAAATGAGGGGATGCCAAGGTCTGAGGTTCTCTGGTCATAGGGAAATCCAGTGTGCACTCCTGTCCTGAAGGATTTTAGGGCTGACATGATTTCCTTGAGAATTTTCAATTCCAGATTACCATTTTACAAATGCATATTTCT
This sequence comes from Delphinus delphis, assembly GCF_949987515.2. NCBI lineage: Eukaryota > Metazoa > Chordata > Mammalia > Artiodactyla > Delphinidae > Delphinus > Delphinus delphis. The sequence goes on from NC_082684.1 coordinate 152,252,940, forward strand.
ATTATATGTCCATGTGTGAGTTTTCTTCCTATTTGGTAGAAAATTGAGGTAACATTTAAATATTTTAATCTAAAATTACTGTATATATTTTTTCATTTTGGAAGCAGGAAGAGGAAAGAAGGAAAGCAGTAAGGGAGAAGGTAACTTTCTTTCACAATTCCAGTAGAGCCTTGTAATTCAAGATTTGTGAAAACTGTAATCTTAAAAAGTTTCAAGATCATGAAAGACAAAGAAAGTCTGAGAAATATTTCACACAGAAAGAGACTAAAGAGATAGAGCAATTTAATGCAGCATGTCATCTGAATTGGATCTTCTACTTTCCCAGGGGATATTGGAACAGTTGGCAAAACTTGGATGGGTCTCTAGATTAGATGGTGATAATATGTAATGTTAATTTCCTGATTTTGATGTATTTTGGTTATGTAGGAGAATGTCTTTGTTTGTAAGAAATACCCACTAAAGTGTTTAAGTGGGATGGGGCATTATGTTGGCAATTTATTTCCAAATGATTCAGGGGAAAAAAAAAGAGACTCTTTGCTCTAGCCTTGCAAATAACTTTACATTTAAAATTATTTCCAAGCCACAAATTAGACAAAAAAAGATAAACTAAAGTTATTTTATTAGACAAACAAAAGAACAATTTGCAAAAACAGTGGAAACTTTTATTTATCAAAACTTTTAATTAAAAAAGGGAAGGTGATTTATTTCATTCCAAGGCAACTAACCTGAAGTGGTATTATTACATACATTTATTTTGACTTTGTATTTTATAAAGTCTGCAGATGTCTAGGTCAGAATTGTCTGATAAAGGAAAGACATTTATTAGGTATTTATTCCATGTTGAAAGGTGATAAAAAGGTTGACTATTCTGTTAGAAGTTACTTAACAGAAATCTTGATATAATATCTGTGTAATTCTTGTTCCTTAAGAACATCTTGTATTAAAGCTTTATCACGCAAAGCTCAAATGAACCTTGGAAGAGAGATACCAAAAAGAATATTGGGCTTCCCTGGTGGCGCAGTGGTTGAGAGTCCGCCTGCCAATGCAGGGGACACGGGTTCGTGCCCCGGTCTGGGAAGATCCCACATGCCGCGGAGCGGCTGGGCCCGTGAGCCATGGCCACTGAGCCTGCGCGTCCGAAGCCTGTGCTCCGCAACGGGAGAGGCCACAGCAGTGAGAGGCCCGCGTACCGCAAAAAAAAAAAAAAAAAAAAAAAAAAAAAAATATATATATATATATATATATATATATATATACACACATTTAGAAGTGTTGTGAGCATCAGAGGAATGCTATAGTCTGTCGTAGATAATAGGAAAAAAAGTGTGGTGCTTAAAATAGGTGATTCAGATTATAGTAAATTAGCAATTTTCCATAGCTTGGGGTGAGCATGATAAAACCTTTCATGACAAATGCACGCTTTCATTCTTACTTACCACCAAATACTAATTCACAGTCACTATTAGACAGCAAAAATTATTTGATGAAGACATTGCTTAGCCCATCAGAAATGTGTTACTCAATTTTCTAAAGCTATTAGTGCTTTGAGAGAATAAATCCCTTGAGCCTTTTCCAGTTTCTCCCGTGTTGGTGTATTTACGTCACGTTTTGAATTACTTTGAAGCTATTCAGATGTTTTAGTCGCTTATAAATTTGCTTTCCTGAACATTTGTTTCTGTGCTGTTCATTGTGACGGATGTGAGTTTTTTGAGGATAATTTAAAACGTGGGATTACTTATTGATTATTCTCATGGTCATTTGCACTCATGATTCCACGATAATTCTTTGTGCACAGAACCCTTTTGTATTTTACTTACAAGTTTTTTTAAAAAAACATGTTTATTTATTTTCAGAATGAAACACTTGGAGAAGAAAAAAGCAAACCCGAAGAGCAGATGCTTTGAGTGATTTCAGAGACCCATCTGGAATGAAGGGTCTTAGCGAAGACAACCTCTATATGTCTGCTTCACACTTCTCTCTGCAGCTGGCTTTGCCTGTCTCACTTAAGGCTGTCAAAAGCTTCCAGCATGGTAAGGATACAACCTTGAGAAAGAAATTGCATCGGTCTCTTAGCCCAGTTCTAAAGTCCTTGGGAATGAGCTGTGATTAGCCTAGTCTAAGTCAGTTCATTGCAGCCAAAATGCAAGACCATTACACATGCTGGGAGTCACCCATGTGACCATGTGAGTTTTCAGAAGGGTCAGTTCTCAGTAAAAGGATTGGGGGAGGGGAGTGGGCAAGTAATCCAGCAATTGCTTGTTATAATTATGATGGAAAACAACATTAATAATTATGGAAACACATCTGATTAACTAAAACACCAATTTAATAGCATACCCAAAGCTCTATTTGTATTAAAAGTAGATTCCTATCAGGACAGAACATCTCCAATTCCACATTTCTTCAAAGTCAAAGTTAATTTCAATGCTCATTTGAGTATATATATGGTACCACCTCAAAAATCTGCAAGAGACCAAATGTTGGATTTGATGACCCGGAAATTCATACCACAAAGCACAGTCAATTTTGTCTTTCCATTCCTCTCCATCCTAACAGAGAGCAACATCTGGATTGAATTTTTGTGTGTATATATATATATTTATATATAGTTTTATATATATATATATATATGTATAGAGGCTTGGAATATAATAAATGTCAGAACTGGTCTGGATTTGACAAGCAGAGCTAGAGATCTGAGTTTCCTAAAATTACAGCATGTACCTTCCTAACAGTCTTTGTAATTCATTCCAGAGTTCAGCTGCCCCCTCATGAAGTAAGCCTGGCATGATTTCTAAAAAGACCCTTGTACAAGGATGACCTCAATTGTGAGTGAGGATTTTGAAGTACATACCACGCTTTCAACAGGAAAATACATTTAGAGTGTTTATGGGGACAACTCTTCTCCACTGTATTAGAAAGCAGATTCAGAGCAGAATGGGTCTCATGCAATAGCACCTAAGCAGGTGTAACACTGGTACTAATACTTCTGTGATGTTTCTGTCGGTGCTGTTTCTACACAGAAAAGTTACATGCCTTTACTGGGCGTGCTTGCCATCACGAATGGATACAACTTCCAAAATCAGCACCTGTTTCCTCTCTCCTCACGGGCTTTGAAATCCTACTAAATCTGCTGCCAATTTCCTTTCTTTTTTTTATACTCAGTGAAGTGGGGAAGTAAGGTGATAACAAGATAAAATAAATGAGAAAAAAGAACCTCTCTTTAAAATAATGCTACCTATTTTTGCTAAAATCAGTACTCTACATGTATTCTCATTTATATATTTTTTATTTCAAATTGGAGCAAATATTTCAGTACAGTAGAATTTAAGTTAGAATTTTTAAACTTTAATACAGTATTAAGAAGCAATATTGGATTTCTGGAAGTGTCAACCTATTTTCAGGTTTGACTAAAAACCTATTAATTAAGAGGAAATGCAAAAAAAGTGTCATAATATAGTACCTTGAGATGTTGAAATAGATTTGCAGATCCCCCAATTCATAAAATCACAGAGTCATCCATCCAGATCCTTTGACTTTTAGCCTTGCATTTGAGCTGTGTATTCAAAGCAAGAGCTGTTTTTGGAAGATTCTTCATGGAAGACCTTTCTATTACTGAATTCCTGGCAAAACTCTGGGCTTCCCAAGCATCAGCAGAGCATCACTTCCGTGTGTAGCTTGTGTGATTTCTACTCCAGGATAAATGTATCTTTTCAAGTCCAAAGTGAAGATAATAGCTTGTTACCATGCCCATATCCATAGACAAACTTTCTGAAACTAAGGGGACTCTGGTTAAACTTTAATTTCTATGATTATATTATTGTAGGCCCTATATTCCATTTTTATATGCCCCTAATTTTATTTCAAATATATATTAAGGACCTCAAATGGGAACAATTTTAAAACGAGGTTGTCGACGGTCAAATTAAGTCAGCATCATGAATGCATTAGGACTTTCAAGACATTTTCAGACAGCTGAGTAGGTTCCAGATCAACAGTAAAATTAAATAAGACGTGTATGAGAAAATGTGGATTGGACAGTGAGCTATGATAAGCTCCAGAAGTCTCTGGCTGTCCACCGCAGCTTCCGTCTTCTGAAGCAGAAGGAGGTGGACGAGGCTCGGTGACTTCCCAGCCATGGGAGGTGAGGGCACCTTGCAGTGTAGTAACGGTCTCAGGACTCCACTTTTAGAGTGAGCCAGCCTGACCCGGCCGCAGTTCTAAATGAATCCACTTGGAGAACTTGGGCAGGTTGTACGGCCTCCCTACCTCTAATGTGGAAACAGTAATTGTACTGACCACCCAGTGTCATTTCGAAGTTATAATGAAGTAATGCTTGGAAATCACAGTGTTAGACACGTAATGCATGTGAAATAAATGTTCACTGTTGTAATTATTTTGAAAGTCCCATTCTCATCTCCTCGGCTGGCTGGCTCAGAGCTCCTCAGAGATAGGCCAGAAGCAATACACCATCAGGCTAACACCCCGGGTCAAAATAGGATGCACTTTCCTATAAAATGACCTTACATTGTCAAAGCAGCCCTGAAAAACATCAGGACTCAGCTTCCACCAGATGAATTCAGGGAGTTCCCTGTATTCTTCCCCCAGATTGTCGACTTAGTCAACAGTAAAGAAAGGTCAAGGGATAAATGTGTGGGTCATTCTTCCAATCTCAGAAAAAAAAACCAAGCTCAGACGACAAGAGTAAGGCCCTACTGCTTTTGAAAACAGTCATATCCCAGAAGGTAGATTGTGCTAAAATAATAAAGGTCAGATGTCGAAAGTTTCTTAGTCCTTGTAGTGACTTGACTTAAAAAAAGTATCTGCTCCTTCTTTTGTCTTTCCACAGCCTTTCTGAGCCTACCTGAAAAGAAAAGATTTGGAGTCTTGGTTGGGAGATGATCTTTTCCTCAACGAAGGACCCGATAGATAATCCCTAGATATGTCAGATCTGCTCCAGCTTTGTCAGGTCATATGCAAAATAAATAGGTTTTCTCTGTAAGGCCTGATGTGGAAGCTGAGGGGGAAAGGAGGGTTAGGGAGGGTGTATAAACTTGCCTTTTGTTCCCTCCTTGGTGATATGCGAACTTGGCTTTGGAAGATAGACTTCCCAGGGCCATGCAGTAAATTCATACTCTGTAGGTGCCCACAGCTCCGGACCATCTTGAATTCCTCCATTTGAAATGCATGTTGCAAGTCTCAGAGGTGAAGTGCATTTCATCTTTTGATCCAGGTATTTCAGTTCACTGAAGCCCTGCCACCTGCAGAGAGAAAACATCTCACCAAATCCTCATTGGAGCTCCAGTACATACAGGCTGGTGTCTCCCTGTTAAAATAAGCAAATTCTTATCAGTCAGCATCTGTTTCCCTTTTTTTTTTTCCAAGAGCCTGTTTACCAGATTTTTCATTGAGAGACTTCCCCGTGGAGTATAATTCACTTCGTTTTTGCTCATTCATAAGATTTTTTTTTATATATCTCCCAGCTGCAACTATTTTAGGCACATTTCTGAAGACATAATTGAATGTGAGTCGTTTGAGTGAAGCAGAGCTGCAGTGCAAAACTGAGGCAGTCTGAGCTCTTTTGAAATACAGTAAATGGACACAATACGTATTTGTTGGTATAAGTACGTGATTCATTTGGTGAAGAAGTTTCTCAATAATGTCTTCTTCACGTCTATTCAAAAATGAAGTGGATTGTTTTTTAATATGCAAATGTCTGGAAAAGACTGTTTAGTTTCTTTTTTTCCTCCAGAAGTTGCCAGTGCAAGGAAAATAATCTAGACAAAGTAAACTCATCACTTTCATACAACACAAAATCAAATCTCTATTGCCAGGCGTTCCCATGGCAACTGCCTTCCTAAGCAAACTTCTCGACAAAATATACAGCTGTTATTTTATCTCGTTGCTAAGTTCCCTTGACAAAACCACACTATAATAACCACTCACATATATGTGGTTAAAGGGGATAAAGCTCCCATGGGCCTCACATAGCTTATCTTTTAAATGATAACTTAGGAATTCGACCTTCCATCTTCAGCACCATATGGGTCTTTTTTATTTCTTTGCCTTGAAACTCTGCCATATTAGGAAAAATCCATACAAATCTTTAATATATCTTACTGTTAGTTGTGTGAGTAGAATTTTTTCTTTGTTTTTTTTCATTATCTAACAATGGAAAAGTATTTTAAATTTCCAAATTTTCATTAAATGAGATGATGATGTGTTCTAACATTTTATATCTACACAGTAAATATGTATCTATCACTATTTATTCTCATTTTTTAAGCATTAGCATGACTGAACTAGTCTTTGGGTACCAATTATTCTGCCCGTCTCTAGAGAGGAACCAGTAAGAAAATTGAACTCATTTTATCAAACTGCCAGGAGAGGGGACGGACTACCTATTACATGTCCAACCATAACATATTTTAGCACCAGCACAAGCTGTAAATAAGCCAGAAGAAAAATAGGCTCAAGCCCTAAAGGAAAGTCAGATTGCCATGAAATATTCAGTGAGATTCCCTTCTCTCACTAGTGAGGCGGCCCAGGATAGCAGGGGAGGGATGTTCCATATCTCGTAGGAGGAGGTCAATGAATGACGTCCCCTTGACAGTAGAGCTCGGGGCAGTGACACTATTAGCCTGCTGCATTTCTCCATTACTTTCCTTTGAAGTAATGATCTTTTTTTTCAGCTTAATTTCACTGTATTTGACAAGAAAACTGGTTGTTGATGCTCCTTAAGATTATGCTATAGCTTTCAGAAAGATTCATTTTTGGCAGTGTTAGAACATAATATTTTATTTGCAAATGAGAGCCAAAAATAGCTTATCCCCACAGTGTTTTCATAGAAGTAAAATGCAAGGAAAATCCTGGTTGTAATTCCTTATCTAGGTCAAAGTTGGTCATCGAAGCCTCTACTTTCATTCTGGAAACGGACAGAGTGGCATTTTCCCTCCACAGTCTGTCTCTGGATCCATACCTATATGCATAAATTAAAAGGGACCCTAGTAACTTCATCTTTCTGGAAATACACATACACACACACACATTAGCTTTGTCATCGTCTCACATGGATTAAGGTGAAATCATGGTTTATATGAAGGACAAACCTACCTTCAAATTCACATCTGGATCAGTATTCTTTCAGATTCTTATTATTTATTTATTTATTTATTAGTTTCAAGTGTACAGCAAAGTAATTCAGTTATACATATACATGTATCTATTCTTTTTCAAATTCTTTTCCCATTTAGGTTATTACAGAGTATTGAGCAGAGTTCCCTGAGCTATACAGTAGGTCCTTGTTGGTTATCTATTTTAAATATAGCAGTGTGTACATGTCAATATAATAATAACATTTATATAATTTATATACTATTGTTATATAATATTTACACACTGATAATATATTATATACATACTATAATATTCTCCCATGCACTTCAGTGACATTGGAACCTTGACAGGAGGAAGCCCCAGTCCTAGTGAGCAACTCCACTGTGATGCCTGTCAGGTTCTGCAGGAAACTGTTAGAGAAATATTCTGGAATTGTGTCTATCCATCTCCATTAATTCCAGAATGCAACCTCTTCCTCATTGTAGAAATTAGAAGTTTCCATATTTAAGAGAGTTAGGATATTTCAGAGTATTTCATAACTCTGTTTCTGACCACAATTTTACTATTATCAATGTAGTCTAGAATTTATCAATTTAACCTGTAATTTGACCGTTTATTTCCCAAATGCTACATCACACAATTTCCAAAAGTATAAATTGGCTCAGGGTTTTCTCAATTGCTTGTGTGCCCTCCACTATACTCAATAACAATGCAATCTTTCATTCATTCATTCATATATTCATCCAGTATTCAGTACGAACTATGGGAAATACAAATGACAATAATCCAGGGTCCTTGCCTAAAATTACAACTTAGTTGAGAAGGTATTATCAGCAAATATAATGCAAAGAGAAAAACACTCTCATAAAGTGATGAGTACAGTGCTGGAGAGTGCCACAGGAGAGACTTTGAGAACACTCATGGAAGATGAGACCTAAACCAGGTGTGATGGTTAAGTCAGATCTCAATAGACACAGAGAGAAGATGGCACTTCGAGGATGAGAGAGCAAAAGCAAAGTGGTACCAAATGTCAGGAATATTCAGGAAGAAGAGTGGAGTCCAGTGTGGCAGGATATAGGATGTGCGAGGTTATGGCAGAAGACAATGCAGAAATGAAAGGCTGTTTCCAAATTGTAGAATGACACAAACACCAGTATCGTGTGTGCAGTGGGGATCCATTGACTGTTTTTGAGGCATGAAAAGTCCTGAAATATTTAAGCACTTAAATGCAGTAGGAAAGGCGATCAGAGTACCTGAGTTGAGGGCCAAGGCTATGGAACTCAGTGAGGTTAAAATGATGCCTATGGGAGGGCCCTGGAACTGATAAGAAGAAGGTTTCGATTAGAATGGGTTTGAAACCCACAGCGGTTTGTTACTTGTGTTTTCTTGGCTGGAACAGAGATTGAGGGAGTCACAAATGTAAAAATATTTCTAGTTTTGATATTTCTCAACAGTCCTTCCTAGAGATAGTGTACACTCAGAATGAGAGCATAGCACCTGAAATAAAATGAAATATCAGACTATGTTTCACCTAACATCTTTCACAGACCATTGGTGATATGCACACCACCCCTTTAGAAACAGTTTACTGTTGTTTCCTTATACTGCAATTCACATTTTATGCTTAGTAGCTTTTGATGTGTGTATATGCTGGTTCCCCCAAATAAATGATCAAAGGAAGATAAATGTCCTGATTGGGAATGATCACTTGGAACCTTGATGCCACAGCATAAGTTTTAAGGGGAATATTAATGAGTTCAGAATTGGGAATTTTGAGCTTTGTCATATAGGCAAGAGAAACATGGAGATAGGAGAGAGTTGAGTATTTGGGTCTGGACTCATGGAATGAATATGGTTGAGAATAAAGGTCACCAGCTTTAATAATTGTATATATTACCTAACACGAAGTCTTATACATAGGTCATCATTAAATGCTTTGACTGCTAATAACATCAGTAAAAGCTTGTGGTTCTCTAAGTCAGTTTTAAGCATTGATGTTTTATTGATTCAGAGAAACTTCATGTAAAATCTCTGTTCAATGACACAGTACTCAAGATGTAGACATTTACAACCTCAGAATAGTACCCTCGAGAGAAATTTGCCAAGAACTAATAATCGAGATGCTATACAGTCAGCCAACTGTGATCTTTTTTAGACAGTAGAACCATGAAATATGTTTCCTATTTCAGGACCTACAATAAAGATTTTTTCACTATTGTAATAGGAAATAATTCTGTTCACTACATAGCATGTCAAGAGGAAATTTATGTTTGAAAAATATTTCACATTCTGTGTATTTTAAAGAACATCTAGATTCTCATTTAAGGCATTGGAAATGTGCAATGTAATAAAAAATAATAAATTCATATTAACCTTACTGTTACTTTTTTCCTAAGGGAAATTTAATAAATGTAAAAGGGATAATGGGGAACCATTCATGCTCTTCCTAACATTAATTAAATTAGATGAAGATCAATTAATGAGATATAAATATATTATAAATATATTCATGTATGTTTAATATACTTTTTTTAATATGATGAGTGTAGGAAATCATTTAGATGCAGTTGGTTATGGATACAGAGAAAAAGTTTCTCAAGGCAATGTAGAAAATGAGAAAATGAGATGGACATATGAGACAAATTGAGGAACTTATTGACAATCTAGTTTCTAAAAATAATTTAATGATAAAAGTAGTGATATTTTTATGGAAAAATATATTTTCTATATTTATCTTCCATCTATCTATCTATCATCTATCTATCATCTACCTGTCATCTAACTATCTATCATCTATCTATCATCTATCTATCATCTATCATCTCTCTCTCTCTCTCTCTCTATCTATCTATCTATCTATCACCTATCTATCAAGACTTGCATACAGAAAAAACAAACCCTTGGCAACCACCTCATAGATACACATCCAAGGACATTCAAGCATTTATTTTCCTCTCGGTTTCCCAATTCACACTCTTCACTATTTAGAAGTAGGAAAACTGATACCTGGATCCCTCAGCTGTTACCCTCACCGGTTGTGTGATGCTAGTCAGGCCTCTCCTTCCTGTCATATATAAGGTTAAATTCAACCTCATGCGTTGAGGGGTGGAGAACACCCTGAATATGTTTAAATGAATTCTAGACAGATGTTTAAATGTGATTTAGTCTTCATTGTATTTGCTCCTACTGTTCTTCTTTTATTTCTCTGAATTTAATTCTCATGGCATACATTTAAAGTAGATGGCCAGGGCTTCCCTGGTGGTGCAGTGGTTGGGAGTCCGCCTGCCGATGCAGGGGACACGGGTTCGTGCCCCGGTCCGGGAAGATCCCACATGCCGCGGAGCGGCTGAGCCCATGAGCCATGGCCACTGAGCCGGCGCGTCCGGAGCCTGTGCTCCGCAACAGGAGAGGCCACAACAGTGAGAGGCCCGTGTACTGCAAAAAAAATAAAAATAAAAATAAAATAAAATAAAGTAGATGGCCAATACATTCAGGTTTGGCAATGAGGATGCATAGAGAGTATCATTGTTATAAAATAAAGTGAAAAAAAAAAAAAAGCAATAGATTCTCATTAGCAAATGGTTCCTCCATGGGCAAGTAGAAGACTGACAAAAGGTCCATAGCAGTCCTTGTCATAATAATTAATTAAACAGATAAAATAAATATACTGGATGAAATAAACACTTTCAGAATATTAAAACAAATGTCAAAAGAAAGAGTGCATGAGCAGGCAGAAAGGTAGGTGCCTGGAGTTGTCTCTCATCCTCCACAGCCAAATACTTGCAAGCCCTGCAAGGAGCCTGCACACCCCTTTCCTCTGCTGCTTAGTTCAGAACATCACTCTTCCTCTTTGCCTCTAATCGCACCATTTCGTCAGCCTTCTAACTAGACAATGAATGTCTTTTTTTCCCATTACTTTTTAAAAAATGACTCATCACTATTTAAAACACTTAAACAGACCCCCTTCCTCCGGGATGGAACCCATCCCCTCTGGGTGGCTCATGAGGATTTTCATCATCTGATTCCTGGAATTCCTGCCACTCTAGGTGGAGACCACATTCTCCAGCCTTACTGAACTAATTACTTCTCACTGAGTCTATCTTCATTTCACATCCCTATCTCCTCCCACTTAATGTTTACTCTCCTTCTTTTTCCAGGTAACTCCAAGGTTAAGACTCAGTTCATGAGTCACACATTCAAAAAGGGGGTTTGTGCTGTCTGTTCGTTTGAACACCTCTTTTAATGGGCTTATGTGCGTGTATATGCAAGTTTATCCATATCAGCATTACAGTGTACAACTGACAAATCACGGTGTTAGAATCAGGTGGGTTCAGATGCAGACAAGAAGATGGAGTTTTGTGGTTTTATGATGACTGTGTTCAAAGTTGATTCATGGTCTATTTTTTAAGCCTCGGGTTTCACCTCACAATTATGTTATAGATTTAGAAATACTTTGTTGTGATGTTTTCACTGTTATACATGATTGTAATATAGTACCAAGAAAAATTATTTTTCTTTGAAGGACTATATCTGAACAAAATCTAGATGAGCATTTGTTTCAGTATAACAAGTCTAAATTGAATTTTTTGTCTTCTTTTTCTTTCCTTCTCATTAATTTGACTGCACATCAGTGAGGAGTGTGTTTAAACAATCTAAAATAAATAAATTAGTTGTTTGGATTAATTTGGGAAAAAAGATGAAAAAGAAGGCGATCAAAGCAATAGATGTCCAAGAGTACATAAACAAAAGAAAACAAAGAAAGTTGGTGAAATAATCAGCAGGGTTATGCAAGAAATAGAGAAAAATCTAAAATAACTAGGAAAAAACACAGAGCCATATATTTGATATGAAGAAAAAATCTGAAATAAAAGCAAACTGTATACAATGAGAAAACTTAGAAAATGGAAAACATTGTTAATGTAACAGTGACAAAATTCTGTTCTCTCACAGGATAATATATAAAATATTTAGAAGATATTTTCTTAGTAATAGAGAGTGGGAAATAGAACAGAATTTCGTTTTGGCTTATTTTTAGTTTGAATAAGATGTGACAAATTTCTTCTCTTAATTGTTTTCCAGGATATCTAGCATTCATGGTCAGGGATAAATGGCAATTTGTTGTTAACTTTAGGTGTTTTGTAATTTATATCTTTCCAGAATATCTAAGTGTCTCTTAATGTTCCCATATATGAATTGTATATGACCCCATTCAACACCCATGATCACATATATTTTTCAAAGTGTTATTAACTGATAAATCTCTGGAGACAAGAAGAAAATGGGACACAAATTGAGTGCTTAATTAATATATTTTTATTGAGTGAATTTTATTTTATGGTCATACTCATTTAATCTTTGACATTAACAATAGTAAAGGCAACTCCCAGAAAAATAAAGTAACAAAACCACACTTCTTTTTACTTCTTTCCTGAAAAGAGATAAGATGGTCAGGTAATTTTATTTCTGTGTGATGAAACAAAAACACTACTCTAAGCATGCCCAGGAGATTTTCCTGTCATGAGTCACATCAGTGACAAGGCATTGTACCTTTAAGAAATTGATTAGTACCAATCACTTCAGAAAGACAGTCTGTTCTTCGTAAGGGCATGTTGAACTGGACAGTAGTTTTACTGTTGCCCGGGGTTGCCCACACTTGCCCCACGTGTCTTCGAGGGATGCTTTAGTTAAATCTTAAAGCACATATTCTGTTCTTCTGTGAGAGAGTTATTGTATGTTTATTTATTTATGTAATTTTTGCTCGTTCTAACTTAGATGTTATATTTTTTGCTTTGGATGCACGTAACAGATATAACTCACACTAACCCAAGTACAAAGTGGGTTTAATGTAAGAATGCCTGAAGACGGAGAAATTCAGTCTCATTCAGGCATCTCTCAACAGAGACAAATCCAACTCCTGAGCTACATTTCCAATTTCAGTCTTGAAAAACATAGCCAATGAATCGTGTGGTCCAGTTCATCTTTCTACCCATGGTCATAGCGTTCCGGCTGGTCTGCTTGTTGGATGCCCACTCCTAGTGCGATCCACTGAACCGAGGGTGAGTTCATTCCTGATGCATAAACTATGGCTGGAAAACAAGAACAGGTGCTGAATTTAATTCTCATGGCATACATTTAAAGTAGATGGCCTTAGCAGGTTGGCCTTAGAGAAGAATGTGAGAAGAACACTTCACTGTCATGTATATTGAATACTAGAGGTGGCGTGGCTAGTACTTGTTGAGTACTTGTTGATGAGATATACCCATTTTATTCACTCATCTATTCCACAAATATTTGTTGAGTTCTGCTCTCAGCAGGCATTGGATTAAAAGCAGGCAAGCCACCTACTTTCCTCACTCCTACAGTGTTGAGTAGAGGCAGATATGAATCAACTAAAATATGATCAAGATAATTGCAGATGGTGATCAGATGTATAAGGAAATAAACAATCATATTATGAAGCAGGGTCAGCAAACTTTTTCTTTAAAGGGCCAGGTAGCAAAGATTCTAGGCATTGCAAGACATATTCTCACTGTGTCTGCTATTCCACTTGGTCATTGCAGGGTGAAAGCAGCCGTAGGCAATATTAAAAAATTAGTGTGGCTGCATTCCAATAAAATTTTGTTTATGAAAACAGGCAGTGAGTGCAATTTAGCCTGAGGGCCATAATGTGCTGACCCTATGTCATAGAGAATAACAGAGTGATGGTGGCTCTAGATAGTATAAAAAGAGACCTCTCTGAAGAAGTAATATTTGAGCTACTTTACAAAAGATGAGAAGGAACCAGTTATAGGTAGGACTGCAGGAATTGCTCACCAGAAAGAGTGACATGGTAAAGGCCTCGGAGGGAAAGAACTTGGAACATTTAATGAAGAGAGAGGAGGCTGGGATGACTGGAGTTTAATGAGAAACTGAGAAAACATTATAATTAAGTTTTGAGAGATAGACAGATGTCAGCTTATGTAGCTCATCAAACTGGAGACAAACCTGAATAACCTGTAAGAATCAGAACCAGGTCAGCCAGAACTAATGGGCAGTCTTCCTGGGGCATTGATATGTATCGGTCTGTATGTATCCCCCTTCCTGTCCCTTCATAGGATTCTAATTCCTTGGAAAACAATCGGATTGTCGTTTAGTATACATGTTGAGTCACAGTCTACAAGACTGCACAGAATGGAGGAAAGGACATTTCCCAAAGTGAAACTGAAGGAAGGATATATGGTGGGCTTGCAAGAACACAAATGCATACCCACTGCTGCTCTTTAGAGAGTGCCCAGAATGGTAAAGAAAACTTTGATCTTCATTATACTTATTTAATATTTATTTAACCCTTATTGATTAGCAGATGAAGCCAGAATGATGATGCACTGAACCATTCTTTATTGTTAAATGACTTTCTTTATCCCTGAGACTATTCTTTGCTCTGAAATATATGTTGCTTGAAATTATAGCCATTTCAGCTGTCTTTGACTCAGTAGTGCCTTGGTCATGAATAATTTTTGTATCCCTGTAAATATTTTTGAGCTGTGTCCCAAGATGCAGTTTCATTACTTGGTCATAGTTCAATCTTTTGGAATCTCACTTTTGATCCTTGTTAGGTAGGACCAGTGTACCATTGTTTTTCTAGGTCTAATTTTCTCCCACTCCTTGAGGGAAAACCCTGATGATTATTCCACCCAAAGCCTTGTGAATAATAAGATTTTCTACTTTGGTTTTGGTGAATAGGAAATATTTCTGACTCTGTGTGTTTTCAGAGATTGCTTTTTCTAGACCTCGCAGGTGGTTCTTTCCCCAGCCATGAGTCCTTTCCTCACCACTTGCACTGATGATCAATACCCAGCGGAAGTTCAGGATGGACCCTCTGCAAAGCACCAGAGCTGTCTCTCTGTCCACCTGTCCTCTGGTGCTCAGTCCTGTGTACTTGAGCTGCCTTGGCCTCTCCAGGTTTTGTTTCCTTAACTCGGGCAGTAGGTCGCATCCCTCTGCCTTCCCATCTCGAGTTTCAGTCTGGAAACTGTCTCTAAGCAATAAAGGACAGCAATCCCGGAGCTTACCTCATCTTCTTCCTTTCTCTTTAGGATAGCTCTACCGTGATGCCTCCTGCCCTGTTCTTAAAAACTGTTGCTTCTCATGTTTTGCCTATTTTTAAAATTGCTTCAAGAGGGAGGGTCAATCTAGTCCCTGTTACTCCATCTTGGCTGGAATTAGAAGTCCTCAGTTGCTATGATTTTTTTTCTCAATTTTTCCATATATACCCCCAGGCACTTTCATTTGTACACATCAGTTCCTAGGTGATCACATCATGACTTTTAAGGAATCTTGTAATCTGAAAAGTTTGAACAGTTTCCTAGAACTCTCCAAAGGTGCTGTGAGACCAGCATTTAGATTCCAAGAGGGAATTAATGAATAATAATGTTATTTATTGATATGTTTGCAAAAATATCACTTCTAGGTTAAGAGAACTTTTCATTTTAATAAAGAATTGAAGATCTTAAAAATGCAGATGTCAGTAATTATTTCTATAATACCTGCTTGAATAATTTATTTAATAACGTTTCTTTTGGGTCTTTTATACGAGTTTGTATAGATGACAATTTTGTCTTAAAATAAGAACTCCCTGGGCCACTGTTTGAAAATGGATGGCACGTCTATTATATGCTTTATCGTAAGATAATCCAAATTGATAGTGCAGGGGAATATAAAGATGTACATTTTGTAAGAGTCAACTCAGTGTCTCGAAATTCCTTCCTCTCCAGCCCTCTTACTTCTAGCATGAGGTGGATGAATGCCTTCTCCATGGAAGAACGGAGGTCATTTCTCATGGTCAATCTAAAAAAAAAGTATTTGAAATCGTTGAATAAATTTTAGAGTGTTAGAACTAGAAGGTATATCAGCTAATCTAGCTGGATCATTGATTATGATATATTTTACCTAGTAAGCTTATAAACCACAATGCAGATTTTAATAATTAAGCAAGAAAGAAATTATTCAATATATCATCAAATGTAACATTCCATCATGCATCTATATAAATTATTGAATAGCTCCAGGAATGGAATTTTTAATAAATTATATTCAAGGATACCATGTTGGTATCCTCATAGGAAATAAAAGTGTTTAAGACAAATTAAAAATTTTTAATTTTTGTGCTTTTTTTTGTAGGCAATACACCATTTTTTAAGAAAGTGATGATGTGATACTGATCAAGGAGCTCTATTTTAATGATTTTTATTGGTATTGAACACATTTGATAATTTCACCTTTTATATATATGTATATATATCTTCTTATATATATACGATATATATGTATTTTAGAACATCAAAATAAAATTACCTTGTTATTTTGAAATACTTTATAACTTTTATATGTTATACCAGATGTTTAAATATATATTATATATACTGTTTACTTCTCAAATGTTATTATATATTCATCTCAATTTTCAAATTAAATAAATGCATTTTATTTATGCATTTATCTTATGCAACTTACAGATGCATCCAAAATATTAATTAATCGCATGGATTTTTGCCTATGTGTCAGTTAGCTATTGCCATAAAATGTCATTTAAGACACCATCCCTAAATTTAACTCCTTACAGCAGTCATGCATGGTTATAGCCAAGGCTCAGAAGACACGCCAGGCTTGGCCAGGTGGAGCTGCTGGTCTTGACTGGGCTCTATCACGCATCTGGTACTTAGCTGCGGATGGACTGGTCAAGGTTGGGCTGGACTGCGGTGTTCTAGCTCCCTTCCAGGTGTCTCTCATTTTTCTTCTGGAGTCAGTAAGCTAGTCTCATGAGAGTGCAGGGCAGTGGCAGAAATGCAAGAGAACAAGCTTGACTGTTTCTCCTCAGCCTGTCATTCTCTCCCTGCTGTTCCCTCTTCCCCCTCCCCCCCTTCTCTTTCTTGTTCTTCTTCTTTTTCTCTCTCTTTGTCTTTCTGTCCGTGTCTCTCTATCTCTGTCTCTCTCTCTCTCGATAAAATGACATTTTATTTTTCTGCTAAGTTGACAAATTCAAGTAAAGATGATAGCTTTTAGCCTAAGCATTTAAGTAACATTTTAATAATAATTTTTAAAACTCTCCCTTCAAAGATTTTCTGAAGTAACACAAATTTATTGTATTACTTACCAAGGGTCGTTTTGGCTCCACTCCACCCGTTGCTTCAAAAGTAATGACTTAAATGAATCTTGCTCTGTACCCATGAGCTAGTCAGGTTCTGGAGGCACATCAAAATGTCTAGCTTGAGCTGCCGGTAAACTGTGTTTCATGTGACTGTGCTGACCTTTGCCCATGCAGGTGATAATTTGCTGTCTTTATTTTTATTTTATTTCTGATGGATGCTAACTACAGCCAACATATATGATACCAAGTTGCTCTTTTTGAAATTGCTTTCATTTTTCAAAAACCTAATTGGCATCACAGACATGTTTTCTTCCCAAACTCCTTCTCCAGAGTTCCAAGTATATACGGTCCTACTCATTAGTTCAGGAGTCTCTATTTGCCACTTAAATTTCATACATTAAATTTTTAAAAAGCACGGATCATTGTATTTTTTTTTTGCTATTTTACATTTTTCAGGTAATTTGAGAAGACATACATGGATGGTTACATTAAAAAAAAGATTCCTCATTTTAAAAAATTACTAATAAACTTTCACCTGACTAGAGAAATTAATAAGAATTTTGTATAGATAGGCTGATTTTCTTCTACCATTTAATTTTCTTAAAGGGTTGAACATAATCATTTGCCTGGCAAAAATTAATACAAAGGAGTTTTGCTATAAAACTGCTAAACATAAGGATAACTCCTTTCATAGAAACCTCTTCAGAAACACGTAATAATTTTCTTTCACTTCAGAAGATATTGTGTTGGTGATATTTCAGTGAGGTCACTTAATAGTCAGTGGCTTTGCATTCCCAGTATCCCCCCTTCCCCCAACCAATAACAAAAGCAAAGTTGAGTGATTAAGTGGTTACTTTTAAGGTATTTCAATTTACTTTGAGCACCAGTGCTCAGATACTAATTAATCCGATCAGGCAGAAATAGAGTAAAGGATACTTTTAACATATAGTCATCTCATTAGACCTTTCCTAGAATTCATACTGATAGACATGTGCTATATTGAACCTGAACAAAAGTTCCTTAATTCATTGTTTGCAGAGCCGTGGTTTATATCCCATTCCAGATATTAGATTTGCATTGCAATTGAATGAGGTATAATCCTGATACATGGACTAAACTGAAACTAATGTTTAGTGAACTTGTGTTACACATTACTGCATTCTGCTCAATTCTTTACATCTACTAATTCATTTAATTATCATTATAATTCTAGGGTACTCCTCTTTTTGCAGATGAGGAAACTGCAGACTGGAGAGTCCAAATTATTGGTCTATCAAAACACAGCCAATAGGAAGTAGTACTGGGTTTTCAACCAAATCTGCCTAATCCAGGAGTCTGCTTTCTTTCTTTCTCTCTCTCTCTCTCTTTTTTTAAATCGAAACTTTCCCTTTTATTCTTTCCTTGAGTGCACATATAATGCTTGGATTTGTGGCAGCCTTCATGTGGCCATACAATAAGCATGAGAATGAAAAGCCGATATGCAGAGGATGGTAGTGAAGAAGATATAAAGAGTCTGGATCCTTGACTGCATCACTAAGCAGCTAAACAAATACCAGCAGCCACTTACCACCAGATTGCTTTCTTTCTATTACGTGCTGGGACTATAGTGACATTTGCTCTTCAGTTCTTTTATGACTGAGGCAAGAAAGCCTCACAGAATAGAATTTTCAATGGCAAGACTCATGGGCCTCTTACTCCAGCCTACACTTTCCAGTTTTGCACCTGTGCTGGTCACAGTTTACCTGCTCAGCCTCCTGCACCACGTCTCCCCCCACAGACCTCTGAGCCTCACTTCCGCCTCATCTCCCGAGCTGCTGGGCAATGGAAATGCCACCCACACATCTCACCTGACCACCAGCCTCTCTCATCTTCTCCTTCAGAAAGGGTCCAAATTATTTATCCACAGCTCTTTGTTCTCGCTGCTGACATGACAATTAGGCATCTTGAGGACAGTGACCAGGTCTCAAGGTGTTTATGAAGTTCCTCTCAGGGCATGTGATAGTGACTTAGTGCCCCCAGGAAAAATAAATGTAGGACTAAGAACTAGAGACCTCAAATTTCAGTTGGACAGTAACGTACTGTATTCTAATATTGTAGTTACACTGCAGTACAGTGTGAACTGCTCCGGTCTGCTCACACGGGGACTTGTTTCCATAGTAAATCTTGCAGTGCTATGCGATCCGCGGTTGGTTGAATCTGCAGATGCAGAACCAGGGATGCAGAGGAGCCAGGGATGTGGAGAGTATATGCGGGTATCCGATTGTGTGGAGAATCAGTGCCCCAACACTCAAGTTGTTCGAGGATCAACTGTATATAAATATACTATAATATATAAGTTGCCATAATTATAATAGTATAATTCTATACTCACACAGTATAATTGTATTCACTTTCATTTCAATCACTCTCGTGGGCCCTTTCTTACTCACCATGGTACGTGCTCTCTGTGCAATGTCCGGTTCACCCATCACATCAACACTCTGACAAGTGTCAATATCCCCATTTCACAGATGAGCTGGAAGATTAGCACATTAAGTGAAATTGCCACTGACACAGAGCTCCTCAGCAGGGAAGCAGGGATGTCTGATCTAAAGCTTAAATTCTACTCCACTGAGTTTCGCTACCTCCTGGAATAGCAAATAGGTTCAGGGATGTCAAACACCAAACAGCCAATAGCAATGGTAGCAGTTTACTCCCAGATCCTGCAAGGCCAGTATTTATTTTACCTCCTCAGGGTGGCCTTCCTACCATGTATATCCTTGTAAGTCATTTAGAAGATGCTGGCTTGAATTATTGTCAAAGGAAAATGGTTCTCAAAGGAGCAGAAATTTTTTCTTCCATTTCCAACTTAGCAATCAAGATATTCCACAATCAAGATGGTCCGGGCTAACATTAAAAATCTATATTTCACTTATTTGTATTTATGTATCTTTATGTAGACCCGAGCAACAGTATTGGGGAAGCTAGAACGTAGGAAATCTACAGTACAGGCATTTTGAAACTTGTATTTGCCCACGGGCCAAAAAGAATGCAGCCACTCTCATCACTCACGTTTTTAATGGCTTGGCTCCTATTTGGAGTTTGTGCTATAAAGTGCAAGGTCATCTTGTCACTCTGACCTTGATTCTAGTTTTCAAACCTAGTTTTAGAAAGTTGCTTTGATGGGAGCCTGAACTATTCCATTACAGAGATTTCCACCTATAATTTCTCCAATAAAACGACTTCAAATGAATCACAGCCATTCTAACAATTTGTGGCCATGCCCCTTTGGCCATAATTCAGAACATAGCACAGGGCTGTCACATGACTCTAAGGTTAACTATTTCTTTAAATATCAGGTCAAAAAAAGCAAGGGCTGCGTAAGGATCAGGATGGACATACTCATTTAGGCAAGCAGGAAAAGTTTTTATAGAGAATTAATCACTGCTAATAATTAATGATTCACACATGCATTAACTTTGTGATAAACCTCAGCCTTGCTTTGCCAACAAATGATAAATCACTTTAGATGTGACAGAGTCATTAAAAATAGATTGCTACTGTGTCTATTAAAATTTCCATACTGTCCCTTTGTATTTGATTATCTATTTTTTTCCTCCAGCAGTCACTTCAGAGTATCAATTGATTTTTTTATACATTTCTTGTAATATTGTTTGTAAACAAGGTTACTAAGAAGGTTTTAAATTATACCAGCTTTTTCCTTATACGGTTTTAGATCTGAATAAAAAACTATCACTATGAGTGAATTCCTTCCTAAGAGCAGCTCACAAGAAGCTGAGAGGATGTGATGGTCACCACTGACCCAGCAGCTCAACGATGTGAAATCCCACGTCTTGGTGACACCCTCAGCTCTCTGGATGTCACTACTTCCTGGTCCCATCAGAGCTGTGACACCTTCAGGCATCACCTCTGTGTTCAAAGCAGGAAGAGGTGGAGAACTTTGCCAGCCTCGTCTCCACATTATATGGGCAAAGCAAGAGAAGCAATGCTTTTTCCAGTAAATTTCTATTCCTTTTTAGGACCAGCATCAAGTCTCTCAGCCACCTGGTAACTGAAACGTTTAGAAACAGTTTGCACAGGCATGGTGAAAATAATTATTTTATTCATTCAAATATGTGTTTAGGATCTACCACGTGCCAGCCACAAGGCTGTCTGTAGCCTTACCTAGATGACCCTTGGAAGCTTTCTCAGCTTAGGGGTCTGTGAGGACCTTGCTTTCTTTGGTTCAAAGTAGTGACACTGAGGGCTTACACATGGAGATCCCATAGAGGCCAACGTGGGAAAATGAATTATTCATGACCCTGCATTAGTGTCTGGGAGGAAGTTGAGAATGTTAACTGTAGGATTAGATGTGTGGCTTTAAGTACAAAGCAGGAGTACAAGCTACATGACTGAGTCAACACCTTGGTGACCCAAGATTCACGTTCAGTTTTTCTACTCAAAAGCAAAACTGCAAAATTGGCAATTTCGGGTGCAGGTTTCAGACTTCATCTCAGTTTTTCTGACTCTCTGACTACATCTCAACTTCTTCACCAGTAGTATATATTGCTTAGTTATTTATAAAGGAATACAGAAAACTTAGAACAAGTTAGCAAAGCTATCAGAAAAGCAGATGCTAAGAACAACATTCGACTGTATTATGGACTGAATGTATCCTCCCAAAATTCATATGTTGAAGACCTAACCCTCAATGTGATGGTATTTTAAGGTAGGGACTTTAGGAGGAGTTAGATGAGATTAATGAGTGTGGGGCCCTCAGGGTAGGATTAGTGACCACACCTTATCTTGGACATCAGCTTCCAGAACTGTAAGAAATAAATTTCTGTTGCTTTAAGCCATCCAGTCTGTGGTGTGTGATAGTAGCCCCAGCTGCTAATATAGGCTGGGTTAGATAGTCTCTAATGAGACATGCAAAGACCATCACGGTTTGTTTGGGAAGCTTTTTTTTGTGGTTGCTCTTGTTCCTTTAGTCAACAAGTGTGCCACTAAATGTTAGCCAAGCAAGTGTATGCGACTTTCTACACAAGCATATAAAAGAGAAGCATCCTTCAGGGTGGGCTCGAATTTTCAATCCTAATGAAAGAGAAGCTACTGATTAAGGAAAGCAGCCTATGAGAGCTGGTGCCTGCTTTATAGATACGTGGTTAACATTTAAAAAAATTGATCCATTAGTGTGGCTTGATTTAAATAACAAAAGTTGGATGAGTTTCAGGGAATGTTTGGAATAAATTAGGAGGGGAGAATGCATGTTTAAAAAAATAGTTTTATTTTAGATATTAATTGTAGACATCTTTGAAAAGGAGTCATCATTCACTTAATACATATTTATTAAGCACCAGTTATGCACAAGGCACTGTTTCAGTGTCTGGATTTATCGTTAAACAAAATACAAAGATATAGCTGAGGGAGACAGATGATAAATAATAAATATGAAAATGAGTAAATTATGTACTATATTATAAGTTAAAGAAAAACTAGTAAAGCATGATAGGGAGATTAGTATTTCTATGGTAGTTATGATGTTGAAGAGAATGGTCTTATTGAGAAGGTGAGCTTTGAGCAAAGCCTTGAAAAGGTGTGGGATTTGCCAATTGGGTGTCTTGAGGCGAAGGCAGAGGACCAAATGCATGTAACGTAAATTGTACGAGTTATTGTAACCACATTTATATTGTATGCAGTCTACTGAGAACCCCATTAGAAAGCTATGGAAACCAGAACAACAACAAAATTTAATTTTCAAAAATAAAAATTTGATTAGGAAGCTAGATCAGACAACTGAATTTTAAATGACATCTAAGAAACATTGTGCAAGTATTCATGCTTTCAATTTCCGCTACACTCAAGTTCCATGAGTGTAAGAGAAATCCGTCTACTGGTACCACTCATGACCAATAATTATTCTTCTTTATTTTGTCTTTAGGGAGGTATACTGTAGACATCATGGGTGTTTAAACATTTGGTTAAGGTAGAAACATAGAATTTTGGAGAAGAAAGAAATGCAACAGTTACACTTATTTTACAAAGGCAGACTTGTTACCTGCTCTTATGAAGAATACATTCTAATAGAGAAGATTGACATTAATCATATAGTTTCTGTCAAGGGTGCATAATGCTTGGAAGGGAAAGAACAATTGTTATATGAAATTGTACAGTAATGAAGAAAACTTCACAAGACAGGAAAAGCTTCCCTGGATATAGATCTGCCTTAAAGTCTCATGGAAAAAAGGGTAATAAATAGCTAAGAGTTTTAGGATGGCAACTGCAGAGAGACGATGGCCTCATGGCAGAAGCGAGCCTGGTGTGCTCTAAACCCTAAGAGGCTCAGCACTGCTGTAGTGCAGGGGTGAGGGGGCAGAGATACCAGATGGAGCTAAAGGGCAAACAGGGGCCAGAGCTGGGAATTTTGCTTTATTTTTCTCTAAAAGTAATGACTGGCCATCAAAGTCTGTTAGTGGTGGACTGGAGTGTCTCAAACTTGCCTTTTGGATAGATGCTCTGATTGAAGAGTGATGAATGTTTTGGAGAAGGTAATGAATTAAGAGGGTGAAACCTATAACCTAAGGTGGAGATATTAACAGTTCAAACTCAGGGAGCAGTGGAGGGAATGGAGAAAAGTTGACAGATTTGAGAAATGCGTAGGAGAAGTAAATCCAGAGAGGTTTTGTACATGTGGTGTGCAAGGGAAAGGATGATTTCAGGTCTAGGATGCTCCAGATTTCTAGCCTATGGACCAGGATGAAGGGTGGAGCTGCTGATGTAGGGATTGCCCTTAGCTGATGGCCGGGCCTTGACCAACCAGACTCTAGGATCTTGTGGACCTTTGATGGCTTAATGGTCAGAGAAGATGGTTAGTGTATGCAGATGTGTCTAAAAACCTTTGGAACACACTGAAAGCAATTGCATAAGTCGCAACACTAAAGCCCATCAGGCCAGGATCAGAGGAACTTGCTGGAATGAATGGGTTTTATGGGAATCTCCCCGTCTGTGCTGCACTAAATGTTCCAGTTTTCTATCCTCTTTCCCTGTCGAGAACCACCTTAAACATTCCTCAGAGGACCAAATTCCTAGGAGATGAAGTGAAACTAAAAAGAAAAAAAATTCAGGACCCTGAAAGCTGTGGATTTAGTGGGATCGGCATGTGCATCTTTGCAGGCATGTGTCAAAACACAAGTAGAAACCAAGCTGCCGATTTTCCTCATTAGTAGATATTTGGAAAGTTAATCTCTGATTTTGATTAGGGGAAAGGAGGGAGCATTTGAAAGCCCCATTAGCCTTCAGTTGAGGTGAGATGCAGCCCAAGTAAGCTTACTGGTTAGACGTTGGTGGGTTAATCTGGGGGAGAGTGGGAGCTGCTTTTAAGGATTCAGTTGGGTGGATGGAATTAAATTTGTAACGGTATCGCCAGTGTAAAGTGTTGCCATTGGATTTAGGATATAAAACACACCAATATTTAATGCAAAGCATGACTAAGTCCATTTTGTCTGATCAGAGTTCAGCAAACACACTGCAATTATTCTAAGATCAGTAATACGCTGCTATAAATAATTATATGATTAAAGGAATGAGTGTTGATTATAGCACATTTGCATTTCTTTCCGAACTTTTAGTGTTGGAAACCAATAGATGACTGGATGCCAGTCCTCAGGACAGGGGTGACCTTAGCCGGGTCCCTCACTCCCCGTGTCCACAGCTTGACCATCTGTAAAATGAGGCAATGATGGCACCTCTCTCATGAGATCGTCATCAGGTCTGAGACAATGAGGAAAACACGGCAGCAGACAGCACTGACGATAGAAATGACAGCCACATACGAAATTTAAACTTTGTAGGAACCTTTTTAAGAGCAGAGAAAAAGACATCCAGGTGAAATTAATTTTAACGTTTGCTTTGCTTAACTCAATATATGCTACCATTCAACACATAATGAAAATTAAAATTATTGCTATATTTTACATTCTGTGTTTTTCATACAATGTTTTCCAAATCCAGTGTGTATTTTACAACACATTTCAGTTTGAACTAGACACATTTCAACTCCTCTGTAGCCAAACATGGCTAGTGGCTACCCTATCACAAACTTAGAACCATGCCTGGGGCTTAATAGGAATTAGCTACTAGTATTTTATTTATTTTATTTTATTTTAGCTAATATGTCCTTGCCTAAGTTGATGTTTTAATAACTTTTAAACACCCTAAACTTGTAGTGTAAATATTACATAGTTTTAAATTCCTTCTATGACCTTCCTTCTTACATAAGCACACACACACAAACACACACACAACTTTTAAATAAAAGGGGTTTTAAGTTATTGTTTGTATTTTCTTAAAGAGAAAATAAAATTGAATTCTAACTTAACATAAATGAATTTGTCAAAATATCAATGTGGAATTTTCATCACATCTGAAACTGTGGATTAAAAATTTTAAATTTGAGACATTTCAGAACAACTAACATTTCACTAGAGGGAGTTTTAGGTCCCCATTTTGAAGAAGTAGAGTTATTTGTATAGAGTAACTATATTGAGCTAAAATTTCAGTAGATAAATTTAGCATTTATATATTAGTTTGAAAATGTTTCATCCTAGAGGAATTAAAATATGCTTATGATACTTTTGAATGGAAATGTCAAATAGGTTGGCTTTTTCTGCATCACAAATATGTAGAAAATAATTTTTCTCTCTGAGACAGGTATTTTTGTCATTGTTTAGAAGATCGATAGCCATTGGTATTATTCAAGGTAAATAAACACAGGGCTTTTTTTTTGGACTGCCTCTTTTGACCATCCAGGACCTGTCCAGCCTGAGCCTGAAGGGCCATCAGAATGTCCAGGAACAGGTCAATATCCTTACCTGAGGGCAGCTCAACCTTAGAGTTAAGGGAAAGATAAATGCTCTCTGGATACATACACATTCAGTTGAAGAGCATTTTCCAAGTAAGAAAAGTAAGGATGTTTGGGCCTGATCAATAATAATGTCATATTGTTCATATCATCTGGGGGAAGTTTCACTGGGTCCCCAACTTGCTTGTCATTTCTGGTTCTGTGCTAGTGGGCTCTCTCCATAGTTCAGGTTTTGGAATGGAATCAAGATCCTTGGACGATAATGCCTCAGTCTGACTCTCATGTTTAAGAATGAGTGTTGGCACGGTGGGGTGGGTGGCAAAGCTGAGACTCAAACCCAAGTCTTCGTCCACTTAGTGAGGGGTCAGTCTCTCCAGTGCTGCCAAATGCATCCTGAACTGAGGTGTGATATATTTCAGGCTGTGTGTGTGTGTGTGTGTGTGTGTGTGTGTGCGTGAGCCTGGGGATGGGAACGGTGTGGGGTTGCATCTTAGTCAGCTCAGGCAAAGTACCATAGACTGGGTGTCTTATCAACAGCAGACATTTATTTCTTACAGTTCTGGAGGCTGGGAGTCCTAGATCAGGGCACCCGCATTCTTGGGTTCTGGTGAAGGCCCTCACCCCTCAAAGACCTCACCTCCTAGTACCATCACCTTGGGGGTTAGGTTTTAACACATGAATTTTGAGAGACAGAAACATTCTACAGCAGGTGGGGACAAGACCTTTAAGGGTTAAAATGTGCTTCAGAACAAAAGGAATAGCACACGTCAAGAAACGGTGAGAAAGCTGTGATAAATAAATATTACAGGCTCCAAGAAAGTAATATAAAAACTTGTCATTTTCATAATATTTTGGTTCTGTTAAATTTACCTAGATATCTTCAAATGATCCAATTGACCACAAAAGCACTAATGTATACATTTTAATAAATCGAAATGAACTCAAGTTTCATAGAAATTGTCTCCAACAGATGCATCTGCCATAATACACAAGTGTCGGCTGATACTTGAGACCTCTGTCTCTACACTGCGAATAAGAACTCTTGCCTGTCTAACCAACCATGTGATTGTGGGAATTAGAAGTCTCCCATGTGGCAAGATGGTAGATTCTTTTTAGGGAGTTCATGAAATTTAAAACTGCAACCATAAGACCATCAATTTGAGCTAGGAAGAATGGAAGCAGCTTCCCAAAGAAGCCAGCCTGCCCGTCTATTAGAGTATTTATTTGGCCTTTGGATTCCTAATTGTGTGTGCAAGACATGGAAAAACCTGACAGCAGTTTAGGGAAAAGCAATGAAAATGATGAAGGGGCTGTTTGCATTGATTTATGAAGACACGTTAAGTGACTGCAATATGAATAAATGTCCTCAATGACGACTGGGGAAAGACAGAATAAATGTCTGCAAAAATCTGCTGGGTGTAAACCCTGAAAAGGGAGATAGATGAGGATGCAGAGGAATGTGATAAGGAATAATGAGATGGAATGGGGAGAGTTTCCACAAAAAGAAATTGTAGTCATTTTCTTCTCCTGAAAATTGTCCATCAATGAAGAAGCTCGATACCGCGATTAGAAGCTCTCAGACTAGACACAGTCAAGGCTGCGGAAATATATTGTAACAACGTGTGCAAGTGAGTGGGGAAGGCGGTTGATGTCTCTGCCGGGAGAGAGAGGAGCCGGGCGATCGTGCTCACGATGCAGTCACGCTGGATCCACGTTTTCTTCTCTCTCCTGCGGGAAAACAAGCAGGGACTGAGAACTTCTGGGTCTTGATTCTGCCTCGTGTACCTGCACTTCTCTCTGGACTCCCTTAAAGAAGCACAGAGAACAGCTCTGCTAAGCAAGCAGCCTTGTATAAGGTTACTTGTTTTTGCAACGCTCACTCCTCTGACCCAAGGGCGTGAGGCGTAGTATTAATGAACTGACATAAGGTTCCTTTCTTTTTTTCACTCGTATCCTCTCTCTCCTGTCCTCCCACTCTGAGGTCTGAGTCTCTGTAAGAAATAGAGAGAAGCTAGGGGAGGGGGCAGAGCATTGGACTCAGAGTCTCCTCAGCCTCCTTAAATAAAGTGGGGAGCGATGTGGCCGATAATTTCTGACTTCAGCGGAGACAAATAATGAAGTTTCAATAAGGCCTTAACAATTAGCATCGTAACCACCATCGCGTGGGAAGCGAAACGTTAGATTAGTTACGCTTGTAGGAAGTAATCAGCTAAGAATTACTGCACTCATTTTTAAGTGATCATAGAATTACCCTGTTTGCTTCTATTGAGACTTCAACTGAGAATCCCAGCCCGAGTCCATACCACAGCCAAAAAAGGGCAAAGTATAATCATTAAAATGTAGCTTTGGATTCACTCTTAAAATGAAAGCGTGATGATTTAAAAAGAAGTTGTACTAATGTCTGTTTAAATGTTTGTAGCTTATGAGGAAAGACGAAAGCAGCCTCTACATCAATCAATTTGTAGTTAAATGTTTTGAGCCAGAAAATTTTGTAGAATCCAGACAGGTCATAATTCTTTGTCACATTTTGCTATCAACTGTGACCCTAGCAGGAAACTTTGAGCAAGTAAATAACTAAAAGGTATCATTTCTCAGATGGCTTATACGAGCCAAGATTAAAATGGGAGATTCCCTCGTCGGTGAGATAATCATCAGCTGTATGTTGCCCAGAGTTATTGGATTTTGCATTTTTTATATTTACCATTTTTATTCTTAATATTATGTTTCTATTATTTTGTCCTGTGGGTGGGATAGTTGAATGCATAGTGGTCAACATTTTTCCTTTAAAAGGTAACTTTCACGGTTTTAAGAGTGTTTCTAAATAAGCTAGAAGAAGACATTATGAGTGAAATACATATGGTTTTCTAAGAAAAAAAGGCATTTTAGAATTTGTTGTGAAACAGGAAAACGTGGGGAATCACTCTTATGGAATTAACCCCGGGGAAAAAGCATTTACGAAATTTAAAGGAAACAGATTCTAACATGTACAACATGAAGTAAAAATACAAAACTATTTAGCCATTTTTCCATCTACCCATCATTTATCCTCAGTGATGATCTAAAGCTATTTAGTTACCAGTTGCTCTAAAGCCCATATGACATTCATTTTGAACTTTTAGGTCAGGAAAACTTTCCCTTGCAAGCCAGAAGAATCCTACTTTCATGTGAACTCTTGGGACAGTATACGTGCTTATGCAGAAACTCTCCTTTAATTTCGCATGACTATCTAATTAAATGAATGAAATCCACTTACATTTAACCATATAGTTTCCAGGGATTTGAAATCTTGCTCAGGGCTCTTGAACTTTAATTCAATGTCTGGCTATATTTAAGTCTCTGGTGTGATTCTCTGAGTGTCTACATATCTAAGTTTGTGAATGAAAAGAGACTTGCTTCTATACAAATGAAAATGAAGAATTGATTTCTTAATGCCTTGAAAAGTCCAGTTCTAATATTGTTGAGCTCTATTTAATGTCCTTAAGTAGATGGATAATCAGCCAGTTTGCTACGTCAGATTATAAAATATTCTTTTTTTTAACTGAAGATTTTTTAAATTGTATATTCTTTATTTTTAATTAATTAATTTTTTAAACATCTTTATTGGAGTATAATCGCTTTACAGTGGTGTGTTAGTTTCTGCTTTATAACAAAGTGAATCAGCTATACATATACATATATCCCCATAACTCCTCCCTCTTGTGTCTCCCTCCCACCCTCCCTATCCAACCCCTCTAGGTGGTCACAAAGGACAAAGCTGATCTCCCTGTGCTATGCAGCTGCTTCCCACTAGCTATCTATTTTACATTTGGTAGTATTTATAAGTCCATGCCACTCTCTCGTTTCATCCCAGCTTACCCTTCCCCCTCCCCGTGTCCTCAAGTCCATTCTCTACATCTGCATCTTTATTCCTGTCTTGCCTTTAGATTCTTCAGAACCTTTTTTTTTCTTTTTTTTTTTTTTTAGATTCCATATATATGTGTTAGCATACGGTATTTGTTTTGCCCTTTCTGACTTACTTCACTCCGTATGACAGACTCTAGGTCCATCCACCTCACTACAAATAATTTTGTTTCTTTTTATGGCTAAGTAATATTCCATTGTACATGTGTGCCACATCTTCTTCATCCATTCATCTGTCAATGGACACTTAGGTTGCTTCCATGTCCTGGCTATTGTAAATAGAGCTGCAATGAACATTGTGGTACATGACTCTTTTTGAATTATGGTTTTCTCAGGGTATGAGCCCAATAGTGGGATTACTGGGTCATATGGTAGTTCTGTTTTTAGTTTTTTAAGGAACCTCCATGCTGTTCTCTATAGTGGCTGTATCAATTTACATTCCCACCAACAGTGCAAGAGAGTTCCCTTTTCACCACACCTGCAGCATTTATTGTTTGTTGATTTTTTGATGATGGCCATTCTGACTGGTGTGAGGTGATACCTCATTGTAGTTTTGTTTTGCATTTCTCTAATGATTAGTGATGTTGAACACTCTTTCATGTGTTTGTTGGCAATCTGTATATGTTCTTTGGAGAAATGTCTATTTAGGTCTTCTGCCCATTTTGGGATTGGGTTGTTTGTGTTTTTGATATTAAGCTGCATGAGCTGCTTGTATATTTTGGAGGTTAACCTTTTGTCAGTTGCTTCGTTTGCAAATATTTTCTCCCATTCTAAGGGTTGTCTTTTCACCTTGTTTATGGTGTCCTTTGCTGTGCAAAAGCTTTTAAGTTTCATTAGGTCCCATTTGTTTATTTGTGTTTTTATTTCCATTTCTCTAGGAGGTGGGTCAAAAAGGATCTTGCTGTGATGTATGTCATAGAGTGTTCTGCCTATGTTTTATGCTAAGAGTTTTATAGTGTCTGGCCTTATATTTAGGTCTTTAATCCATTTTGAGTTTATTTTTGTGTATGGTGTTAGGGAGTGTTCTAATTTCCTTCTTTTACATGTAGCTGTCCAGTTTTCCCAGTATCACTTATGGAAGAGGCTGTCTTCTCCATTGTATATTCTTTTTTTTTTAAATTAATTATAATTAATTTACTTTTGGCTGTTGGGTCTTCGTTTCTGTGTTGGGTCTTCGTTTCTCTGTGAGGGCTTTCTCTAGTTGCGGCAAGTGGGGCCACTCTTCATCACGGTGCACGGGCCTCTCACTATTGCGGCCTCTCGTTGTGGAGCACAGGCTCCAGACACACAGGCTCAGTAATTGTGGCTCACAGGCCTAGTTGCTCCGCGGCATGTGGGATCTTCCCAGACCAGGGCTCGAACCCGTGTACCCTGCATTGGCAGGCAGATTCTCAACCACTGCGCCACCAGGGAAGCCCTCCATTGTATATTCTTGCATCCTTTATCAAAAATAAGGTGACCATATAAGCGTGGGTTTATCTCTGGGCTTTCAATCCTGTTCCAATGATCTATATTTTTGTTTTTGTGCCAGTACCATACTGTCTTGATTACTGTAGCTTTGTAGTATAGTCTGAAGTCTGGGAGCCTGATTCCTCCAGTTCCGTTTTTCTTTCTCAAGATTGCTTTGGCTATTCGGGGTCTTTTGTGTTTCCATACAAACTGTGAAATTATTTGTTCTAGTGCTGTGAAAAATGCCAGTGGTAGTTTGATAGGGATTGCATTGAATCTGTAGATAGTTTTGGGTAGTATAGTCATTTTCACAATGTTGATTCTTCCAATCCAAAAGCATGGTATATCTCTCCATTTGTTTATATCATTTTTAATTTCCTTCATCAGTGTCTTATGGTTTTCTGCATACAAGTCTTTTGTCTCCTTTAGGTAGGTTTATTCCTAGGTATTTTATTCTTTTTGTTGCAGTGGTAAATGGGAGTGTTTCCTTAATTTCTCTTTCAGATATTTCATCATTAGTGTATAGGAATGCAAGAGATTTCTGTGCATTAATTTTGTATACTGCTACTTAACCAAATTTGTTGATTACCTCTAGTAGTTTTCTGGTACCATCTTTAGGATCCTCTCTGTATAGTATCATGTCATCTGTAAACAGTGACAGCTTTACTTCTTTTCCAACTTGGAGTCCTTTTATTTCTTTTCCCTCTCTGATTGCTGTTCTAAAACTTCCAAAACTATGTTGAATTATAATGGTGAGAGTGGGCAACCTTGTCTTGTTCCTGATCCTAGTGGAAACGGTTTCAGTTTTTCACCACTGAGGACAAGGTTGGCTGTGGGTTTGTCATATATGGCCTTTATTATGTTGAGGAAAGTTCCTTCTATGCCTACTTTCTGGAGGGTTTTTAATCACAAATGGGTGTTGAATTTTGTCAAAAGCTTTCTCTGCATCTATTGAGATGCTCATATGGTTTTTCTCCTTCACTTTGCTAATATGGTGTATCACATTGATTG
This sequence comes from Delphinus delphis, assembly GCF_949987515.2. Taxonomy (NCBI): domain Eukaryota; kingdom Metazoa; phylum Chordata; class Mammalia; order Artiodactyla; family Delphinidae; genus Delphinus; species Delphinus delphis. The sequence goes on from NC_082684.1 coordinate 152,285,381, forward strand.
ATTTGCATATATTGAAGAATGCTTGCATTCCTGGGATAAACCCCACTTGATCATGGTGTATGATCCTTTTAATGTGCTGTTGGATTCTGTTTGCTAGTATTTTGTTGAGGATTTTTGCATCTATGTTCATCAGTGACATTGGCCTGTAGCTTTCTTTCTTTGTGACATCTTTGTCTGGTTTTGGTATCACGGTGATGGTGCCCTCGTGGAATGAGTTTTGGAGTGTTCCTCCCTCTGCTAGATTTTGGAAGAGTATGAGAAGGATAGTTGTTAGCTCTTCTCTAAATGTTTGATAGAATTCGCCTGTGAAGCCATCTGGTCCTGGGCTTTTGTTTGTTGGAAGATTTTTAATCACACTTTCAATTTCAGTGCTTGTGATTGGTCGGTTTATACTTCCTACTTCTTCCTGGTTCAGTCTCAGAAGGTTGCATTTTTCTAAGAATGTGTCCATTTCTTCCAGGTTGTCCATTTTATTGGCATATAGTTGCTTGCAGTAATCTCTCATGATCCTTTGTAGTTTTGCAGTGTCAGTTGTTACTTCTCCTTTTTCATTTCTAATTTTTTTGATTTGAGTCTTCTCCCTTTTTTTCTTGATGAGTCTGGCTAACGGTTTATCAATTTTGTTTATCTTCTCAAAGAACCAGCTTTTAGTTTTATTGATCTTTGCTATTGTTTCCTTCATTCCTTTTTCATTTATTTCTGATCTGATCTTTATGATTTCTTTCCTTCTGCTAACTTTGGGGGTTTTGGTTCTTCTTTCCCTAATTGCTTTAGTTGTAAGGTTAGGTTGTTTATTTGAGATATTTTCTTGTTTCTTCAGGTAGGATTGTATTGCTATAAACTTCCTTCTTAGAACTGCTTTTGCTGCATCCTGTAGGTTTTGGGTCGTCATGTTTTCACTGTCATTTGTTTCTAGGTACTTTTCTGATTTCCTCTTTGATTTCTTCAGTGATCTCTTGGTTATTTAGTAGTGCATTGTTTAGCCTCCATATTTGTTCCTTTTACAGATTTTTTCCTGTAATTGATATCTAGTCACAAAGCATTGTGTTCGAAAAAGATACTTGATACAATTTCCATTTTCTTAAATTTACCAAGGCTTGATTTGTGACCCAAGATATGATCTATCCTGGAGAATGTTCCATGAGCACTTGAGAAGAAAATGTATTCTGTTGTTTTTGGATGGAACGTCCTATAAATATCAATTAAGTCCATTTTGTTTAATGTATCATTTAAAGCTTGTGTTTCCTTATTTATTTTCCTTTTGGATGTTCTGTCCATTGGTGAAAGTGGGGTGTTAAAGTCCCCTACTATGACTGTGTTATCGTCAATTTCCCCTTTTATGGCTGTTAGCATTTGCCTTATGTATTGAAGTGCTCCTATGTTAGGTGTATAAATATTTACAATTGTTATATCTTTTCTTGGATTGATCCCTTGATCATTATGTAGTGTCCTTCTTTGTCTCTTGTAGTAGTCTTTATTTAAGTCTATTTTGTCTGATATGAGAACTGCTACTCCAGCTTGCTTCTGATTTCCATTGGCATGGAATATCTTTTTCCATCCCCTCACTTTCAGTCTGTATGTGTCCCTAGGTCTGACAGCATATATACGGGGCTTGTTTTTGTATCCATTCAGCCAGTCTATGTCTTTTGGTTGGAGCATTTAATCTATTTACATTTCAGGTAATTATCAATACGTATCAATACGTATTACCATTTTCTTAATTTGGGGGGTTTGTTATTGTAGGTCTTTTCCTTCTCTTGTGTTTCCTGCCTGGAGAAGTTCCTTTAGCATTTGTTCACCCACCGCCTGCCCCAGTGGGTGAACAGACAAGCCTCTCGGGCTGGTGAGTGCTGGTCGGCACCGATCCTCTGTGCGAGAATCTCTCCGCTTTGCCCTCCACACCCCTGTGACTGTGGTCTCCTCCACGGCCCCGAAGCTTCCCCCCTCTGCCACCAGCAGTCTCTGCCCACGAAGGGGCTTCCTAGTGTGTGGAAACCTTTCCTCCTTCACAGCTCCCTCCCAGAGGTGCATGTCCCATCCCTATTCTTTTGTCTCTGTTTATTCTTTTTTCTTTTCCCCTACCCAGGTACGTGGGGAGTTTCTTTGCCTTTTGGGAGGTCTAAGGTCTTCTGCCAACTTTCAGTAGGTGTTCTGTAGGAGTTGTTCCACATGTATATGTACTTCTGCTGTATCTGTGGGGAGGAAGGTGATCTCCATGTCTTACTCTCCGCCTTCTTGAAGTCTCCTCTATAAAATATTCTTGACACAAGTAAGTTGTTTAGGGTAATGTTTCAGTCAAATATAACTATCAGCTAAGCAAACATCAACATTTACTGCAAAAGAGGATGGCACACTAAAACACCACACTTTTTCTCCAAAAGTCTCTATATTCCTGTTATCCTGATTCTTTTATGTTCCCATCTCTTCTATAACGTTTGCCAAAAATCAAAGCACTTACTGTGCATAAATGTGTGCATTGAAACAGTTGCTGTTTACAAAAAGGTTAACACGTGGACTGTTGGTTTTCAGGTTTTATTAATAATGAATAATCTTTTCTGTCTTACAAATTTGTGTGTGTGTGTGTGTGTGTGTGTGTGTGCACGTGTGTGTTTTAATATTAACTTTGCCAGAGTCCTTTGGTGGGAAGAAGAAAAGGCACTGAATTACAGGTTCTATAAATTATTATCAGGACAAATTCTCTGTACAAGGGCATTTCCTCATGTGAGTCAGAAAAACTACTTGGTGTCTCAGGTTCTACCTTCACAAGAGGCATGGGATTTGCTTGTGGCATGTTGAGATTGATTTAATAAACATTTGCAAAATAAACTGTGACTCTTACAAAATGGTCATAAAGTAGAAAAGCCATACCCACAAGTGTAAGGCTGTGTATCCAGCCCCATGTGGTTATTAACATAAAGTTTCTGCATTCAAAGAGGGGACTTGCTGTGACAAAGGCTGGGGGCCAGCATGTCTAAAAGCACTGGGTAAGGGTACTATGTACTGAAGAAAGACTTCTCCCTGGTGGCTGAGCTAGGGCTGCCCATGCCAGGGGTCATGTCCTTCTACAGCAAGGTCATATAGTACCACACGCCTGCAGTAAATGTGATATGAATTATCTATGTTTGCAGACAACTCATTTCTGCTTCCTGTGTAGCAGACATCCAGAGAAACAGTGTATCGCAGAGCTGCAAAGAGATAATAAATTTTAGATGTTTCTAATATTCCAGAAAACAAGGTCAATGAATGCTCTCTGGGTTTATCTTTGTATTTGCCTTGTGAATTCCGTTTTGTTTTTCCAAGGATCCTCAGCTTCTTAGATTTTTGAAAGGATGAGGATAGGAATTGGAAACCCACGTAGCAGCAGGATTACCTGAAAGCACATGCAGAACACTCTCAGAGCTGTTGTCCACTGTGTTCTCTTTGTCAGGTGTAGATAAATCACGTGTTGTCCTGTAAATTGGGTGCCCAAGGTCATGTGAGTGAAAGAAAGCTCCCACAATGGAACAGTGGAGGCCCAGGCTTTGAGTCTGAGTCTAATGGCCTCAGCACCACTTACTTCAGGTAGCTGACCACCTGGCCACCGATTCAGACAAAGGAGATTGCAGAGGGGATAAAAGCAAGACCTGCGTAATGGATGCACAGCACTCACAGGTTCTGCCTGGATGATAGGAAAGCACTTTGTGGAAGGAAAAAGACCATCTTTTGGATAAAAGATCTTTCTGTTGGCCAAATGGAGTCGCTTTTATCGTAACAGTTCACTCTTGACTAATTGTCCTTCATTTCTAAAGAGCCTGCCATCCTTCTGTCTCCATTTTCTCACCCAAGTGCCATTTTCAGATTAGTTTTTACTCCCTCAATGACATTTCAACAATCATGTATATTCCTTCTTCTGTATTCACTTTTGTAATAATAGCTCTCGGGACCTAAATAGAGCCCAGGAACTACAGCTCCACCTGTGCAGGAGTGAAGGAGTCCTCTCTAAAAGCACAGAACCTGGACTGTAAGGGAGGCTCGCATCCTAGAGAGCGAAGAAAACCAGATTGTCTTCTGCCTCTGTTGATCAGGTTACCATCGAGGTCACTTGGCTGCTTTCTTGTAGGAAGGAATCAGTTCTAGGACGTAATGTACAGTGCGGTGACTATATACATGGAATCAATTCTCAACGCATTATGTCAACTCAGACGGAAATTCTAAGCAAACACATTTTGGTGTGTGTGTATGTGTGTGTGTTACTCACTTGAAAATAGGTGCAATCGAGAATTATATGACTCGCCTGTTGGAACACAGAGTTTAAAGGGAAAAAAATGGGAAAGTTAAAAGGACACTAAAGCATTAAAATAATGATGATAGTGACAACCAATATGTTATTAAATATAGTGTCTCTCCTAAGCCTCAGCTCAGCTTTGCAAGGGAGGTTTAATCTCAACAGTGTGCACTGTGGGGATAAACAGCTAATATGCCACTGTCGGTCTCCTTGAAGAAACAGTGACTTCCATGAGTTTGAATTCTTTAGATTCCACATATAAATGAGATCATGCCATGCTTGTCTTTCTGTGTCTGTCTTGATTCCCTCAGCTTAAGGTCCTCCAGGTTCATCCATGTCATCCAAATGGCAGGATTTCCTTCCTTTTTAAGGCTGATTAATATTCTGTCCTGAGTGTGTATATATATGTATATATACACATACCACATAGAATGGTGGTTGCTGGGGGTGGGGAAATGGAAGATGCTGGTCAAAGGGTACAAAGTTTCAGTTATAAGATGAATAAGCTCTGGGAATCTAACGTTCAGCATGGTGACTATATTTAACAATACTGTTTTCTGTTCTTGAAATTTGCTAAGAGGGTAGACCTTAAGGGTTCTCACACAGAAAGAAAACGCTAATTGGGTGGTGATGAATATATAATATAATATAATATTATATTATAGCTTGATTATATAATCATTTCACAATATATATATGTTAAAACATAACATTGTACACTTTGAATATACAGAATTTTTGTCAATTAAACCTCCATTATATAGTATTGTGGTGGAGATGCTAGCAATGCCTTGATAGAGTAAGAGCAGGGAGAGGACAGCTCTGGGAGCTAGATGTGTTAGAACAGATCTGCTACACAGAGCCAGAGGACGCACCAGCTGACTGTGTCCTGGGAGGGCCCAGAGAGCGTTCCAGCCCCACAAGCAGTAAAGGAACCCAGAGGCTATTTGTTTGATGACCAGTTCACCATCACTGCCATGTGGTCAGCATGGCAGTGGAGTGGGATACTGTGGACCAGAGACCCCCCAGCATCCATGGGAGTGGCAGGATTCTGAAATGACAGAGGCCAGGTGGTAGCCCTGGCAATAGAATGGCAACTAGTGGATCTGTGGCCAGGGCTGAGGGACAGGGTTTCCATAGGTGTGAAATAGATGGGCAGCCAATTAGGGGACTGCTTGGCCAACAGAAAAAAACAGGTCAAGAGTGGGTGAGCCAAAGACTTATGTTAGTTACCTCAAAGAAAAATCATGACGCAAGGAAGGAAGAAAATCTTGTTTCCCCTACCCTCCTTGGTTCTCTGTCTGGGGAGTCTATAGATGAGACTGACAAAAGACAGATTAACAAGAGAAAAACAAAGATATTTATTAACATATGCAGAGCTCATATCCACAGGAGAATTCAGCAATGAGTAACTCAAAAGGGTGGTTAGAACTTGGGCTTATATAGCATCTTAACAAAGGAATAATACATTTTTAGAGAAGTGACAAAACAAAAGAAAAGGACTTTGAGTTTCTAGGGTAGCAAATGATGGGAAGGTAAATATATGGGGGAGTTAATGGGAGATAAGGGCTAGTTAGTAAGGTTTGCTGTGTGGATTCCTCTAGTGCCGGCTCTGGGCTGATCAGGGTCTAGAGTTGTCCCTGGTGGTTAACTTCTGTCCTTCCTGGTAGAGCCGGGAGGGGGACACCTTTATACATTTATGTCCTGTTTTTAGGCAAATGGGGGAGGACAGCTTTTCTTGTATCTGTTTCTTCTCACTTGCCTTCAGCTCAGAATAATCCCTCTGCCACAGTGGCATATTCTGGGAGGGTGCATTCTGCTGTCCCACAGAATGAAGTAAGGAGTCCCAGGTGTTAGTCAAGAGTGTAGGGACCTGTGCGTGGGAATGGGCAGTGACATCCTCTTGAAGGTAAAGAACAAGTTTACACCTTGCACCTCTTATCACAAGGAATGAAGCACACTGCTTTTGTAGAGCCCTTTGGGTTTGGAGCCAGTATAATCTGAACCTGGAAATACTATGCCAACCCATTATCAGGTGCCTGGGAAGGATGCCTTTTTGATAAGGGCCTAGAATAAGAGTTAACATTGAAGCATGTTCAACATGCAGTTAAAGAAACCCCCCCCCCACACCAGCTTGAGCCAATGAAACAGCAGATCCCATTGTTGGGAGGGACCTGTGGTCCATACGCATGCTGTGTAGACCTCTGCTCAGCCTCAGTTAGAGCATCGCAGTGTAGACCTCTAGAGTCCTGAAGCCTAGCTGACATCCTGCAGTGGAGAAGCTGTGATTTCTGAGTGTGATAGAAGAAGTGGTGCCAGCAGAGACTTTCGATGCCCTGTCCTGGGCTGGCAGGGTTAAGAGCTGTAGCACCTGATGGCAACAAGTCTGGCGGCAGTGTCCTTATGGCATGTTTGAATTTTTAGAAACCACTGCTTTACTGTTTCATAATTAATGAAAAACATCACAAAATTATGCATAACTCAATACTTTAAAAATCATTGTTTTAAAGAAACATGGCATGTTTCTCTGTGTTCCTGGCTCTGAAGATTCTAAGCATGGCTCTGAGCACCTCTTGAAATTCTATGGACTATACAATATTTGTACAACAAATTCCTTTACAAGCCTAGGCCATCAGAGCTGGTGTCTGCTGCTTGTCACAAAGAATTCAAACATTGAGCAATGGTAATGATGATCCAGTCCTTTGCTAGGAAAGTTCCCAGGGGATGCAGGAATAAGAGCTGTCCCAAGATTGGTCTAATGTTACTGGTATTTTAGAAATCATATTTTCTACCGCCCTTATTTTGCACATTAAGGGATGAGTCTCCTGGAAGTATAGTTTGCTGGCATTTTCATGAGTGCGCCTGGTCTTCTTAGTAAAAGAAGCCACGTCTCCTAGTGTCCAAGCCAGACCACTCTCGGCCCCCTGACTCCTGTGATGCTTCTGTATCTCTGCAAACACACAACCAGAAGTGACTTTCCCTTGTTCATTTTACTAACCTCCAAGATGGAGTCGAATATTATGCAAATGGAGGTCATTCCCCTTATGTCTGAAAAATAATGGTGTTGCGTATGTCTTGGTGGCTATCGAACTCCTTATAGATTACTTGTACGATAAGATGAAAGACTTTAACAATTTTGCAGTAATGATAATTGGGTCAAGGATAAATCAGGGAGTTAATCAGAAGGGTTTATTAATCAGCATATCTCCAGTGGAGCCATTGGGACTGATTAATAACTTGGTACACAAAGGGAATGTGAAGTTTAAAAATCAATGACCCAATCGACAGCACTGTGTCTTCTGCATCAATGGCATTGAAGCTGTATTAGAAAATTTTCAGATTATTAATCATTAGCCCAATATCCCTGAATAGAAGCTGACCAAAGTAATATGTACCTAGAGAAAAACAGCTAGAAATGCCCTAGGAAACTTTCTATGAATTTGTTTATGTTAGAGCAGAAGACTGTCTCTTCATACCGATATAGCTGTACTGTCTAATTTTAGTTTTAAATAGCAACAGCAATTAGTCCACTAAAAGAACTAATTGCTTGCAAATTTTCATATTTAAACATAAAGCCATTTTTTAAATGACAGTACTGAATAACATTTCAAAGTCTAGGCGAACAATGATTTTTAAAGTATTGAGTTATGCATAATTTTATGACATTTTTCATTAATTATAAAACAGTAAAGCAGTGATTTCTAAAAATTCAAGGAAAGAATGAAAGAAATCATTACTTTGAAAATTTTTATAAATCAGAGAACATTACCAAGAGTGTGATTATAATCAAAGCCTATCTTAAATAACCTATTTCTTATTAACAAACATCATTCTAGGCATGTATGCTAACTCACAATGGACTTGTAATGAGAGGAGCATTTTTTCATGAAATCTACTCCTGAAGATTATAATTATTTTTACTGCTCAAAAATGATAAACTTCCCCCCCCCCGACCCAATTCAAACCCATTCCACTACTGCCCTTCCTTTCTTGAAAATACCTTAGGTGTTTAGTTCACAGAAATAGAATGAGTGACCACATACTTGCATTCATTGGCTTGCCAAAACTTCAGATTTCTCAGCATTAAAATGGTCCTTTTGGTGAAAAGCTGTTCTTCGAAGGCCCTTCCTTCTCCTTAACCGGATTTCAGAGTTTATGACCAAGAACTTTGGAGCCAGCCAGACTGGGTCCGATCTAACTCTGGTCTTAATTAAATGTGACCTTGGGTAAACTGCATACTCTTTTAAGCATCAGGAACCTCATCCATACAAATAATTGGACCACATAATCCATCTCTCTAGCTATGGTCAGGATTAAATAAAATAAGCCTATAAAGTAATTACTCAATAAACGTGTGCTTAATGTTTGTATTAATATTTCATTACTATGAATAAAATAACCATACATTAGAGAAATGGCATTTTATGACCCTATTCTCCATAAACAATGGCCAAGTAAAGACACAAGGATAAGCAACTGATAACAAGATAGTTAGGATGGGCCTCTAGTTAGGAGTACATCCTGAGTTCTTTTAAATGTCCTAGTCTTTAACGTCTGCCTCCAAAAGGGGCAAAAGAGAAAAATGAAGGATGGAAAAACAGGATGCTGGTGCTTTAAATCCGCTGGAAGTCAGGTCAGCTGGTCTGGGGGGGCAGCAGCAACAATGGCACTGCCTCTTTGTACCTCTGTGATCAGAAGCAGCAATCCCAGCAAGATCCCTGATATTTAGAGTACAGGGTCCTTTTTTGTCCATCCTGGCTCCTGCTTGCTGAGTGCAATTTCTCCTGGAACACCTGGACAGGTGTCTACTAAGGAGCTGAGGGTGGAGGACGGGTAGCTGCTACTGTGCTAAGAGCTGAAATTGACCACAAGTGACTGCAATTCGCCATCCAGTTCTTCCCCTGGAAGTTGCAAGCCTTCAATAGAGTCCAGAGTTCCAAATAGTTACATCAGACAGATTCTGCCAGAGCAATTATTATCTGGATGGGGAAATAGATTCCCGACGCTTCCTACTCTGCCATCTTCCCAGAACCCTCCCTGAATGATTCGCTTTTAATTCTTACATTTGTTATCCTTTATACACATAATATGAACAAATATATGGATAATAAATGCAGAAATTGCATGAAATAATGCAGTCCCATTTCTTTTCATATTTTTCTATTGGATTTGAAAATTATGTTTAGTAAATCACATTTTTAGTATTTAAGGAGATTTGTAAAAATGATTTTAATTTTTAAATAATACTTTGTTAGAAATGTCAATGAATTGTATCCTTTTTTTTGAAATCATCTTTGTAGAGCATTAAAAAGGATTTAATTTAGCTTAGTTTTGTATGACTTTCTTAGAATTTTTTCCACATTACATGGTATTTAATGTTATGTTATTTTTACATTCTGAACATAGGGAAAATATTAATCCCTTTTCTAAATTGAAACCAAAAGAATTTTAGCTTCTTAATTCAAAAGTGTTCTCAGGTGTATAACAAGCTTATTGTAAGTCTGAGCTCTTTCCTGTTTACCTCTCATTTAAAAAAAATGATGGCCAAAAAAATGCTCAAATTTTAGTGTACATGGGAGTAACTGGGAATTTTGTGAAAATGAAGATTCTGATTTGGTGGGCCTGGGGTGAAGCCTAGGGTTCTGGATTTCTAATAAGCCCCCAGATTATTCTGATGCTATTGTTCTGCAGACCACACATTAAGAAGTATAATATTACCTCAAACTGGTTACCCTCTGGAGAGAAAATAGGAGAAAGCTTATGTACCTGTTCAGACATTTGTTTCCTCTCACCCACTAAAAGTAAAGACCCAGATAAGAGTATCATCAATCTGTCCACCATCCACCCATCTATCCATTCATCCTTTTATCCAGCTACCTACCCATTCATCCTCCTATCCACCCATTTATTCACCCATTCATCCATCCATATTTCCATTTACCACCCATCCACCAATCCATCCTTTCTTCCATCCACTCATTCATCCATTCATCCAAGAAATATTTATTGAGCATCTTCCATGTACAAGGGACTATTCTGGGTCCAGGCATCAAAGTGCATATCATAGTGAACCGTAGCTTCTGATAGGGAAAAATAGAACATAAATACCTAAATAAATACATGAAAAAGATCATTTTAGAATTTGATGATTGCCATAACTAAACTAAATCAGCAGAAAGCAATGGAGAGCGATAGAGGCAGTATATCCACCACTTGGGTCCCCAGGACTGGATTTGTATTTGTATAAACGTACACAGATGACTTGATGGGTCAAGGCTACATATTCGTTCTCTTACAGCCTCCTCTTTGAAATGCAGAATGATTGAATGAGATGATCCAAGGAAGGACTTGGCAACATGCTGAAAGCACTCGATAAGTGTTAGCTGTTATTATTTTCTGAGGAGATGATATTTGCGAACCACACTTTGCAGTAATACAGAGAAAAGCCTCTCATGCAGAATGAGAATTTATGAAAATGTTAAAACACCTCATATGCCCAGAGATTAGAGAGCAGTGAATAAATTGAGAAGCTCGATGTTTCAAAAACTGTAGGGTGAATATGGCTGGAAATGAGATTTTGAAGGTAGTTAAGATGATAAGAGTTGGATAATGAAAGAGAATTGTGTCTCATACGAGAGAGTTTGGCTATTGTCCTGATCTATAGGACCATGGTTTTCAGGCTCTAGGGTGTAAAATAATGTGGGGGACCTTGTATTCACCCCAGAGCTTCTCATACATTTTGTTTTAAGAAGATTTTGAAGCAAATATTCCTTTGGGCAGGAGAAAGCCAGTACCGGCAGTTTTTAAGCCAGTTTTAAAGCAGTGAAATATGTAAAATGCTATAAGCCAAAATGTAATAGTGCTAATATAATGATAAGCTGTAAGAGAAAGACCAAAGATTTACCTCGAGCAGAACATAAACAAAAATAAGTTCTATGACCTGAGAGAGAATAATAGAAAGACATTTTGAGCTGACCAGATCAAATTATAATATCAATTGTTAAGAAATGATACTTTTATAAGTAAAAAGAACAATGGGCCAATAGTTAAAACCAGCAGAGAGTTCAAATAGAAACTGTCTTGTACACAGAAAAGTTCTAGAGATATGTGGTCTTTTCTATGATATGTGGTCACCTGAAGGAAACTGGGCGAAGGCACAGAATATGAGCTGACCTCATGTGTTCATCTCAGAAACATGAGAATCACCTTTGCAGGTTTGAAAATAATCAACATTACTTTCTGGTAATATTTGAGAAAATCAATTTGTCAGAGATACTTTCTCCTTCCCCACGTCAGAGATCCTGAATATAACAAGGACATTTACTTGAGAAGAATAAAGTGGTTTTGGAGAAGACAAAGATGAAAGAACTCAGGAATCACCTTCATCTCTGGGTACATCGATTGACTAATAGAACACAGGACACATGGAAACATTTAACCAAGATGCCTGGTCGAGTGTAAAAGAGCCATTGAATGGGTCTGGCAGAAGACCTTCCAGCCTGCTTGAGGATGAATCTGCCACCTGTTTCTTCATCAGGACAAGAGTGGCCACCATTTTTAACTATCTACAGAGAAACCTATGTGTGAGTGTGCTTTTCTGTATAAGAATCTTTAATGCTCTGACTTATAAATACCTCGGACTCAGATTTCTGTATTCACCAGTATTTCAGGCAGATTCTTGCATTTATAGAAATCATTTTTTCCCATTTTATTGGGTTGTGGCAGTACTATCTTTGCTTTTGGAGGAAGAGGATTCTGATACCAGTGTGGTAGATAGACTGGAAATGCAAGAGTGCTAGTATTCTGATAAAGCAAAGAACAAAAATCAGAAACAAAAGACCAAGCCTCAATTTGTAGTGTTTGTGGATTTCCATATGTAAATTATCCCACTATAGTTAATTTCAAGCTAGCAATTATTTGACACCCAGCTCACAAAATTCATGAACATTCAGCATTGGGCTCCTCCACGACAGCCCAAGCTGTCGCCAGGACTCCACTGGACAAAGCTCCTAGCCAGGAGGACAGGTAAGAAGCTATGAAATAACACAAGATATTGAGGACTAGTGGTAAGTGACAAAGCTAATGGAATGGCATTAGAATGGGGGAAAAACATCTAGAGTTGATAAACACTTTTGAGTTTGATAAAGTTTGCTAAAACTAATAGATAAAGTTTGGTAATTGATTGCATATTAGAATAAAGAAAAAAGACAAAGCACAGGGCAATACTACAGTATATGTTTTTAATGTGAAAGATTGACTGGATGGTGGTGACTGTGATTGTGAAAACGGGGCAAAAATTTAGGAAAGAAGGGTGGTCGGTTTTATTTTCAACATCTTAAATTTTTTAAGCACTACATATGATGGTCTAGGCTTGGGAAAGAGGACTCAGCTATGAGATGCTTTAACGTATAACCAGCATAGAGATATTTTAATTACTAGGAAAAACTTCTCTCTCTAGCAATTCTAATAAACATCTCTAAGAAAACATATTCAATGTACTATGAATGTCCTTCTATAAGTAAATTTACTCTACCCTTTATGTTCTGATTTAAAATTAAGGTATCAGGACTTCCCTGGCAGTTTAGGACTCCGCACTTCCGCTGCAGGGGGTGCGGGTTCAATCCCTGGTTGGGGAACTGAGATCCAGCACGATGCATGGCGGAGCCAAAAAAAAAAAATTTTTTTTAAATAAAATTAATGGTACCATCTACTAACCTTTCAAAGTAGATCTTGAAGGTGTCCTTGAGTTTTTCATCGCCGTGGTGTCATTCCATAAAGCGATCATTACTTCCTTTGATTCTGTAAATAGTCAAGGATTTACTCTCTTCTCTCCATGTCAACTGTACTATTTTAATGATCACTCATTTCAGCCATAACCATTAGTTAGGGGGTCTGATTACACCCCCTAGCAATCAGTTCTTCATGTCTCTTGCACATTTAACTTCTTTTAAAAGTCACAATGCCCTTGTTAGGAAAGTTGCGTTATTTGGAGCATAACAAAATTGTGACCAGAATAACACAGGAAGGGCACGTGAGCTGGCGTTTTAGCCTGGAGGAGAGTGGGCTGGGATGCAGGGGCATAGGATGATGGAGAGGGAGGAGACGTGGTGGTTGTCATCAAGCATTAAAAAAGGGTCCTCTGAACGAGTTATCAACCTGTGGGTCCAAAGGAGCAAATCTGAAGTGCTTGGGGAGGACAATAGCGAAAGGATTTTGGTTTTGTGATGGGGGCTGCCAATCAGAGCTAGCAAAATGTGGATGGGAGGGTCTGGTCAGGGAAGGTATTTAGAGGGTTGGATAATCAGCCAGGAAAGTCATTTTAAAAGGAAATGAGCAGACAAGCAGTATTGGGCTGAAGGACCCTTAAAGACCCATTTAGATGGAGAGATCTATGATTCTCTGAAGTCAGCTTTCTCTACAAACTTTTCGTTTTTCCTGGTGAAGATGTTTGTGCTTTTCCCAAGCACTTTAAGGAAGTCTTGGTTTGTGAGCCAGTAACACTAAAGAAACATTAATATTCTCTTTGGCAATAGATGTATGTTGACTAAAAGACCCTTGATGCTAACGGAGAGAATGTGGGCTTTCTAGTTTGGTCCATGCAGACAGTTCATTAGTTCTAAATTTAGACATAAGTGTTAGTGTTGGAGTGACTCCAAGTTTGACTAATACATCCGAAGATGTCCTTGTTAGAAAAAATAAATGATGGAGAATTCTATTTTTCTACTTTGTGTTTGTGGGTGGAGACGGAAAAACATGCTCTTTTATATTAGCTGATTCCATCTGTTCATGATTATTGAGTAGATGTGAAATTTAATGATGTTAAGTACACAGTAGGTATGCAACTGATGATTTTACATTACAGAATAGTTCTTACTTGGCAGAGGTGAATCAGCAGATTTTCAGAGCATCCTGATTCACATCAACTGCTGTATGTTTCCCCATGTCAAGTTCTCCAGAAATGGAGCAGTGGCCAATGATAAGATGTCATCTTGTTTCAGCAAAGTTTTCTTGAACACCTACTAGGTTCAAGCATAAGTAAGCAAAGATGAACAGGCTGCTGCATTCAAATTTCTGCTCTCAAGGAACTTAGTCTTGACTGAGAGACACATTTCAATGAGTAAACAGACATGTCACTATTACTGCTCAAAAAGCCTCTTATTTGGCATCAATTCTCCCAAACCTCTTAAAAAATAACTGCATGGATAATTCAAAATTTTCTAAACTACATTAAGCATTTAGCATTATGCTTAAAAGCATTAGATAACCTTAAATAAAATAGAGTTCTACTTTTCATAGATTCTCTCTTCATTAATATCAGAATAAATAATAAAAGATAATTTGTTAGAAGTTTTATATATTTTAATAATTTATTTAATAATAATAATAAATTATTATTATTTAAATAATTTAATTATTATTAAATAATAAATTTAATAATTTATTATTAATAAATAATATTAAATATCAAAAATAGCCCAAGATAGTTAAATTTTAATTTTTATTTGGAAAACACAATTATTACCAATAGAGATGTTGGTCAAAGGGCACAAACTTCCAGTTATAAAATGAGTAAGTTCTGGGGATCAAATGTGCACCTTGGTGACTATAGTTAACAATACTCTATTGTATACCAGAAATTTGCTAAGAAAGTAGATCTTAAAAGTTCCTCTTCTCCTTTAGTTTTTCTTTTCTAACAGGACTCCTATGATTCAGACATCAATGTTTCCACTTGTGAATGTTTATCCATTTCCGCTATTTTTGCTAGGCTTCCTCACCTGCATCTTTCACCCCAATCATTCTGCAGTTTTACCCATCTTACTTCTCCCCCCAGTGCTTGCTTCCTTTATTTCAACTCCTACCTAATACTTCTGTCCAATATTTTGTAAATTCTTATTTCTATTTCAGATGAAAAATAACCTTCATCTTCTTGAGAATTTTTTATCATAAACTCCTTGTCTTTCACAAACATTCAGGCTCCTATGGTCTATGTTGGTTCATCCGTTGTCACTTTGGTCATAGTTGTAATCCTCAGGATTTTAGTCGTTGGCATTTGAGCTTGTTCTCTCTGGGGATCTCACCACCATGCGAGACGCGTGTAAGGTGTGTCAGGGAGAGACCAAAGGCAGGTGGTTGTCTATGACCCTCCAGGTGAGATTAAGTAGAATGGAGAGGAAGGGCCAAAGTAGGATGTGCAGAACCACTACTGATAACATACCTCCATTATGGTGGACCCGTCCAGCCACTGTTTCATTTTTAAACTTTTCAGGGGGTGCAGAATCGACAGGCAAATTTCTTTAGTTTGTGTTCCTCCAGCTTTTTTTCTTTTGAAGGGGGTGTTCTTCAGCAGTGAACTCCCAAAGGCAGCTGGTCAACCTGTTCTCATCAGCAGCTTACCCTAAGATGACTTCTTTCCAGTTTATGTAATAATTGGACAGCAATAATCAAATAATCATCCTGACGTAGAACGGGGGACAAGCAAGAGCAGATTTTTTTTTCTCCTGCAATTTGTCTTTTTCCACTGCTGTTTCCAGACAACAAATGTCACACCCTGTTCCCTGCAACCCATACACACAACAGCTTACCTCAGGCCTTGCTGTCTCCCTGGGTATTTCACTGTGTGTGAGTGTGTGTGTGTGTGTGTGTGTGTGTGTGTGTGCATGCACACACGCGTGCATGCTGCTCAGATCATATTTTCCTCCAAATTTTGTAGCTTCCTCAAGGTTGATTTGGGGAGAGAACTAGTCTAGCAGCCTGTGCTAATTCACCATTTTGTCCTGGTTTTACCTCCTTGAAATACAGATTCCATTGTTTTATTCTTCTGTTTGAAAACATCCAAATATGGTCCTTTCCCAATGAATCCAAACTCCTGGGCAGGATTTTTATAAGCTCGACTCAGCCAATTTTGAGCTTTACAATCTGCTGTTCTCTGCCATTTACTGTGTGATCTGGTCACCCACATTTTCTGGCATTCCCTGATAGGCCACAGTCTGTCACATCCTCACGCCTTTTCAAGTGCTATCTGTAATTTACAATATTCCATTCTCTGTCTCTCTTTTTATTTGGCAAAATTATACTCAGTTTTTAAGATTAAAGTCAAATTGTTCATTCTGTGAAATATCGCCTCTTAGAGTAATAGAATTATGTTTTACTTTCTTGACGTGGTGAGAACATGGAAAGAACACCAGCATAACTTTCTTGCTTAGTTTTTAGATATTGTTAAACCTGAACGATTGTTAAACTAAGCTGTAAGTTTACTTCTGTTAATGCATAAGCACCAGGTAGATTCAGCTCCTTAATTCATAAGCACTAGTCTCTAATCTTATAAATATTTATAACTTTTGCTTGAAACCTGATCAGTGTATCAGCATGTTCTTTAAAATTAATAGCCAAAGACCAAAACTAGGCAAATACTGGATGCCTGAAGGTAACTCATTTTAATAAAAGAAATATTTTAAAACATTAAAATAGACTCCTTAACTATTAAGTTGCCTCAGTAACTCCTATCAGTAATAATTCCAAATAAATTCACTTCTCTGTGAATCTCCACGTCGGCTAGATATAGCCATGATCATTTCTTACCTGTGCAACATCAAATAGCTGCCCAATGATGCACCTGTTCAGGCTCTGACTCCTTACAATTCACTTTTGACACCACAGACAGTGTAACTTTTCTAAAAGAAAATTGTGATCATTCCACTTCCTTCCTTTGTATTGTTCTGTGGTCTCAAGTGCATTGAGAATACAATCTTCAAGGACTTGAATGTCTTGAATCTACACCCCCTGGTTGAGTACAATCTAGACATACTATCAGTTTCTCAAAACTCTTAGCAACGTTCTGCTTTGGAGGCCTTTGCACTTTCTCTGAAACTGAACTTCTCTCTGGAATGTTCTCCCCCAGATATTCACGTGTCTGGCTTCTTATAATAGAAGCCAGACTTAGTATCTGATCAATTGCTAACTTTTCCAAGAGACTACTCTGGAAACTATACTATATCTGGCTTTTCCATGAGGACGCTCTGTGATAATATCACAGCCCAGCCAGCCCCTTCCTTGCGCTACATCCAGGTTACATGGCGGTGACCCTGCTCACTTGCTTGTTTACGTGCTTGAGCTGTTTTTTACAATCTAGAATAGATAATCCATAAGAGCAGAGAAGAATGGGTCTTTATCATTCTAAAACCGGGGCCAGCCACAGGAAATACCACATAGATAGTCTCAAAGTCTTATTAAAATATTTTTTGTTGAATGAATAGGTGATACTTAATTACTTAGAACTTCCGTGAAAGCAGCTTTTCACTATCTTTTCAATATATTTAATGATGACCAGGATTTATTCTTCATATTATCTATCTTATTTTCTGGGACAGCAAAAATATCCAATATTTGGGGTATCTATTACACTAAGTAGTGAAGAGCTGGTAAGAAATGAAATACTGTGACTGTCTTATGTAGTAGTTTATCCCTAAGTGCTTCCCATGATATCTGGAATAGGAGGCGATCAAAATATCATGCGAATAAATATGAGATAAATTATAAATTATTAAACATTCTTTTTTTATTTTATTGAAGTATAGTTGATTTACAATGTTGTGTTAATTTCTGCTGTACAGCACAGTGACTCAGTTATACATACATATATATATATATATATGTATATATATGTATATATATATCCTTTTTCCTATTCTTTTCCATTATGGTTTATCACAGGATATTGAATATAGTTCCCTGTGCTATATAGTAGGACCTTGTTGTTTATCCATTCTATATATAATAGTTTGCATCTGCTAATCCCAAACTCCCCATCCATCTCTCCCCAACCCCCTCTCCCCCTTGGAAACAAGTCTAAACATTATTTTTTCAATTTAATATAGAATTCATGACCAGCAATCACTTCAAATTGTATTTGTTCAGAAGTACAACCAGGGATTTTTAGAAACTTCCCTGTAGTTGCTCATGAAGTTCTGTTCTTCTGATGAACAACTTTCTTGTTTAATATTGCTTGTCATATTCTCCAGCCCTGTATTTGCTGTTACTTCATCTGCTATTAAATGATGCAACACTATCTGATGTTTGTCAAATTCAAAGCTGAACTATGTCCATAGCACCCTTTCTTCTCTCTTGGATCATGTGAAGACCCAAACTGCCAGGCGCCCTCCTGGCTGCCACATGTAGATTGAAATGATCCATGAAACTCATGTCTGACAATTTTTGTTGTTTCTTCAAAAGTTTTCTTTCTTTCTAGACAGGGACGGGGGAGCAGGAGAAATGGAGCACGTTGGAAATAGGTCCTGATTGTGCTCAATGATTACAACACAAGGAAGCCCAGCAGCTTCAATAGGGCAGATCGTTCTAGTACTTTTCTTTTGGAATTCAGTAGCAAGTTTAACATTTATAACTTGGGAGTCACTTTTTCTTTAACATACAAAATTCTTTATTGATGCACTCTGGACATAGAAAATGTTCATTTATCTTCCATAAGTCTGTGATTTATGAGAGGAATAAAATACGTATTAATCATTGGAATTCAGGATATGAAATAATTTTTCAAGTTGCCCAGACGAGCCCATCTGGTGAAATTCTATCATCAATTGTAGGAGATGGAAGAACCTTAGCCTTGAATGTCAATCTGTCTTGAGACACAGTTTTAATTTCAGCCTCTACCAGTGCATCAGTAACTTGACAGTGAGTTATGAATTTCCACTCCCTCAGCTGGACAAGCTGCCCACAGATTTTCTGATAACAGGACCATATGCTGGAGAAATTATCATAGATGAATGTGATTGTTTTGATGAACATAAAAATCTCTCTTCTGTACTATGTGAAAATCGTGTGTGTAAAATTAGTTATATGACATAGCATAGGAACTGTATTCACTGTGCATTTCTCTCTGTTGAAAAATCTTGCACTGCATACTAAAAATCAATTTTCATCAGTGGAGAAGAAAACCTGTGTAGCAAAGTAATATCATTCTACTAATAATTCCCATAGGCCAAAGGCAGACACCACTGCCAGTTTACTCCCCAAAGTGACAGTATAAATGGCAAGAATGCATTTAAATACACAATTTGATGTGATTGCTGTAGAAGACAGAAAGGAAAATCAATTAAATGTATTGTCCGACACTGATGAGAACACAGAAAAATAAAATAGAATGACAGGATTTATTTCAAAGGAGGAATTTGAGGTAAGTACCTTTTAATGACTCCTCGTTCTAATAGAAATCAATGGCTGAAAATATTTTTTAAAATAAAACAGATCAACTGATGCTGAATAACTTGAGGAAGATGTATTAAGCTATGCTAATGGATACCATCTACAGCCTTTAAGGCATTAGAAGTTGAAGTTCTCAGTTTGTTTGTACATCCTGCCCAGGTCTATATATACCTCGAGAAGACATTCCGTGTTAAGGGTAAAATTGGACTATGCACGTGCAGAATTTAACACAGTGTTTTGTGTGTACTGGGTGCTCAGGATAAGAAAGGTATTATTGTATTGTAGTTACTATTAATAAATTACTTTGCATACCATTTAATGCCAAGCTATTCAAGTAACTACATATGAAATATCCTTCTGAATGTAATTTCTTTATTAAAAGGTACTGGCTCTAAACCAGTGGTCCTCGACTGAGGATGATTTTTGTCTCTGTAAAGATGATATTTGACAATGTCTGGAGACAGTTTTGATTTTCTTGTTGAGGGAGGAGGTTGTCACAAGAATCTAATGGGTGGAGGCCAGGGAGCCTGCCAAACATCCTGCAGTGCCCAGGGCAGCCCGGCAATGACGAGTGACCCAGCCCAAAGTGTCAATCGTGCCAAGACTGAGAAACCCTGCTCTAAATCATGCATGGGATTTCTTCTCTTTCCGTAGCTGCTGTGGCAACTGGGGAAAGTCATAATGAAAACTTGAGAATACCATTTCAGTTTTTCTCCCTTCCCCTCATCAATGCTACAGGAAAGCTGAGTCAGAGGATGTAATAAAGGAGGAACTACTTTAAGAGAAGAGGGGAGAAGCAAATGAACAAATGAGTTGATTTGCCAAGAAAATTAATTAATGCTTCTTCCTCCAAATTACCATTGTGACACAATGGACTAAAAGTGAATGTAAACATTTAGAAAGCAAAAATTCAGAAATCTAACCAGGATTCACAAACACGGTAACCCAACATTGGCCCTGAAGGCCTATGGGAATATGGAATGCACAGAAATGTAACCTAGAAATTATGCATATGGAAATCCAAATTGGAACACAAAGGTGATTATTTTTTAAATACTACTGCCTGCATGTACTGACTTAGTCTGTTCTGACTGCTATAACAAAATACCACAGACTGGGTGGTTAAACAACAGACATTGATTTCTCACTCTTCTGGAGGCTGGGAGTTCGAGATCAAAGTACCCGCAGATCCAGGGTCTGGTGAGGACCCACACTTATACTGCAGAAGGATACCTCTTGTGTCCTCACATGGTGGAGGGAGCTCATGTCTCTCATGCCTCTTGTAAGGGCACTATTTCCATCATGGGGGCTCCATCCTCATGACCTCGTCACCTCCTGGAGGCCCCACCTCCTAACACCTTCACACTAAGGATTAGGTTTCAACACATGAAGTGGGGGGGGGCACTACATTCAGTCCATAGCAAGCACCATGATCAATGCCATAATAAAGAAAAAGTAGATATTAATTCCAGAAACTTTCTGTATATTATTATTTATATAATTACTTTATCCTAGATTGTAAATTTCCTCACTGAGTGTTCAGTAATGCTCCATTTTTCTGCTCTGTCAACAAACTCATATCAGTACTGTTAGAGATAATTCTCAGCCATGTGGGTACCACATGATGGTTTTGCCAACCAACATGATTCGAAACATGCTAGAAAAAGCACTCTCTAAAGAATGCTACATTTGCAACGTCTGTTCCAGGTTGTGTGTACAGACAACTCTCTTGGCTAGTTTTTTCACACTCATTTGTAAAGCTGAGTGTTATTAGCTACAGACAAAAAATATTTTTAATCAATGCTTCTCATGAATTTGGAGATGATGGGTATACAAGAACCAAGAGGAGAGCAGAGACACTTAAGTGAAAAACAACCTGAAATAATTTGTAAAAGTTTATGTTCATGGTGGTGGGCACCAGCAAGGTCTCCATCAGAGAGCAGGTGAGGGAACAGATATAACAACTTGTATACAGGATGGGTTACATGGGGTTTGTAGATTACGTGTACCTGCCCCATCCTATATTTTGGAATAACAAAGTATCACATAGACTATGGACATGCTTTGGTGAAATAGTAAACCATGAGTATTTTCAAAATGCAAACATTAGAGAAGGATTTTAACAATTATTTTAACTTATGGGCACACACGCATATATTTTTAATCTCACTTTGTTTCCAAAAAAATAAATAAATAAAAGCTTTGTGATGGACTAAACATCCTCATAATGGCATTTGTTCCCAACAGTGCTCCGGTGGATCAGCTCACAGACCTGATAGATGTTGTCAGAGCTGATGAGATGCTCAGGAAGACAGAGCAGTGATAAAAGAAAGGCTGAGGGTGAGAGAAAGAGGAGTGTGGCCAGAAGCTCTCCAATCTTTCTCTTCTTTGTAGGGAGGTCAAAAAGTCTACCAGGAATGATGAAAATTTTAATTAAATATGTTTAAATTCGAGTTCAAAATGTAGTTTCACTATCCATTGAACTCTTTGAAGTCTCCAAGAAGATAATAAATCTCGGTTGCCATAGGAATTTCACTCCCTGAAATGTGATTAAAAGCAGTTTTTTGTTATCTAGCAAAACTCATTATATGGATTAGTTGTCAATAATGGTAGAGAGGTTTCCTGTTTGAGGCAGTGAGAAGGAAGGAAATTGGCATTTGTTGAGTGGCTAGTAATGTCAACCACAATTACTTGTTTTTCAGGCATGATACCACTTGCTTCTTTTTGCCATAATTGCAGGTGAGCATTACTATCCATTTTATACGTGAAGAAGTTGATGCACAGAATATTTTGTACGGGATCACATAGCCAAGAAAGCAGAAAGATCCAAGGCTCTGAAAGCTTGAAGTTTACTCCACACTGTTTGCTTTCTCCAATAATGCTGAACGAAATGCATGGTTTACTTTCTAAAATGGAACTATCAAAATTTAAACATACTATTTGTTGCAGGTCGGAAGGATACTACAGAGCAACAAAATCTTTAGACACCATTAAAGCGAATTTTAAAGATATTAAACAAATTTGCTCAAGGAGCTATAACTGTTCTAGAATTACTGGGAAATATGACATCATGGATTGACCATGTCTGTACACAAGCATTTTGGCTTCAACAAAGGGAATTTCAAGAGAAAGAAATCCTACAAATGCAATATCCGCTTCCTTGGTCCTGAGGTGTTGTTTCTTTGCTTTTAGCTTTATACCATGACATCATTCTAATCAGAAATGGAAGGACGCCATGCCAAATTTAGAACATACTTGAACTTTGTGATTTCATACATTAGAAATAAATTCCAATCTTTAGAAGTCAGCTGGTGAACTATAAAATAAAAGAACATTACTTCCTTTTTCCAAGAAAAGTACCTCCCAACAGTTTCTTGGACATCACATTGCCTGCACAAAACCACACTTCCATGAGCTAAGTGCAAGTCAATTAGAAACACATGTACTATATTGTCCCTGGATCTAAGGGTTACAAAGGAAACACTCAAAGGCTATCATGATAAATGCACCAATCTGGGGATTTGAGTACATATAAAATGGGCTAAAAACTAACTTAACACCCTTATGGAGTATATGTTACTTGTGTTCACCAATTAGAATACTTAGTGCTCATGTTACTGATTTTTGTAAAACCAAGTCAGTACAAGTTAAGATAAAACATTCCCTTGTGGCAGTTCTTCGAAGCAGCAAAACCACTGCAAAATGGGAAAAACAAAACAACTCGAAAATATCAAAAAAATCCTACTTTTCATATAGGCACTTCCATTTAGGTTTATCTGCAAGGTGAGATAGAATGAGATATTTTGTATATTAGAAATAAATGGTTATCAGGATTTGATGTTTGTCTTAGAGATACTAAATTGATCTACACTTGATAAGTAGGGTATACCACGGTACAAACACAATAAGAACTTATAACACTGTTGTATTTAAACATCAACACTTATCAACTCATCAGCACATCTCCCAAGAAGTTCACACTCTGATTTATTTCTGTTATTGGGAGCTGACTGTAGTCGTTTTCATTAGTAATTGAGAATGCATGTATTCCCAAAAGATTTACCTTAAAAATCTGTATTTTCACAGGATTTAGAGTGACAATAGCTATCGTTCTCTTGATTTTATTTTTGTGTGTAATTTTATCTGTGATCAGTAGTTCTGAAAAAAGTTAAAGAAGTTATGCAATCCATAATAGTATGTCCCAATTCTCACTCCACATCTTGACATTGGCACCCCAATTGTATGATAGCATCTTTGACAAACTCTGGGCTTTACTCACCTCACAAGGCATCATTTCAGAAGCAGTGCAGCCAGCCTGGTGGATTTTATCAGCCGTCACATACTGGTGCAGTTCCAGGGCCACATTACCGTGTTTCGGTGAAGAGCAATGAAACTTTGAGTACGTGGATGATTTAAAACCAATGTAATCTTTCATAACAGCTCCAATTTTCCTTTTATTTTTTAAGTCTCCAAATGATAAAGATTGGTCATTCAGCTGACTCTAAAGAGATCAGTAGATTGTTTTTATAACTGATGTTTCCTTCTTAATTCGGGCCTTTATGTTTTTCTTGTAATTGGAACAGAACTTTCCCTTCAGTAGGAGCCAGGGGACTGTGAGAGCTGTGGCTTTTGTACATTTCTGTGCACCTTGGCTTTGTTGAGACATGGCTGTGTTACGATGACATTTAAGGAGGAAAAAACAAGCTGTCCTGAAAAACGTCAGTCTCACTTGTAGTCTATTTTTGAACCATGTACTGTAACGACATTCCCATCCACACAGCACTGGTGATTTCCCCTCTGGTGGGTTCTAGCCTTCTAGCTACTTGGCAATAAATAAAGTCAGAGCAGAGAGAGAGTACAATTAAAAATTAACTGCCCCCAATTGGCTCCACACTGCTTTCATCTTTGCATGCTTGTTTGATGAGGTGCTTTTCAAGTGTCTTAAATTGCAATATAAAATAAGGCCTCCAGGGCTTCCTTGGTGGCGCAGTGGTTGAGAGTCCGCCTGCCGATGCAGGGGACGCGGGTTTGTGCCCCGGTCCGGGAAGATCCCACATGCCGCGGAGCAGATGCGCCCGTGAGCCATGGCCGCTGAGCCTGCGCGTCCGGAGCCTGTGCTCCACAACGGGAGAGGCCACAACCGTGAGAGGCCCGCGTACCGCAAAAAAAAAAACCCAAAACAAACAAACAAACAAAAAAATAAGGCCTCCAGTGAACAAAAGCTCTAAAATAAGGAGGAGGAGGTCATCCACCTTGGTTGTCCTCAACTCTTCCTTCCCAAATTTTTACCCCTTAACCTTGAAGCAGTTCCTAACTCCTGGGGGGGATGCTGGACTAAGGAAAAGCTGGTGCTACCATCACCAGATCGAGAATCCAGGAGCTCTGATTTTTCTACTAACTCCTAGCTTGCTATGGAAACGTTCCTGGCCCTTTAATTCAGCCAAGACAAGGTTAGACAGGTTCCAGAGATGTGCCTCAACAACTGAACGAGAGAGGTGGTGGGAGTGGGGAAATGGGGGCAAGTGTACAAAACAGAGAAGCAATTCACTCCTACACATTTCTAAAATAATTATTGGTCATAAATGTGTTCAGTTCTATTCACCAAGGTTGACAGGCTATTGCTCCTGCTGAGAGCCCAGTTCTAAAGGAGAGACCAATTCCAAGCATCCTTGGACTGCACCATCCCAGGAAGGACTAGCCCTTTATCCAATGGCAGGCTGATTACATTAGACTGTTGATAATGTAGAGGGAAACTCTTTATTTTATAATATTCATATGAATTTTCCTTCACTTGCTGCAACACTTCTGCCAGAATCACCATTTGTGGACTTTCAGAAAGACTTGTTAATCACTAACAATAAACACCTCATTTTATAGCAAAGAAAGGAGACAGGGGCTCACACCCAAGACATTGACTAGCATTGCCAGCTGCCTCTTATCCTAAAACAGGTAACAGAATGGTAGACCGAACTGCTGAAGGCTTGGCCAAGGGACAACACCCTTTGAGTTGGGGTTGTGGTCCTAAAATATTCTGTTTGACTCTCAAATCCACAGTCAGTGTATTGTGTTGTGGACGCCATAGGGAACAGTGAGAAAGAGGTGAGAGCAGCCCCCTCACTGTTACAGTAATAGACCACTAGTAAGTGTTTTGCTTTCCATTCCTACAATCTTGGGTCTTAACAAGGTTTAAAGGTTAACATTAGCCAAGAGAACAATATTTCACCAGAGAACACATATACAGTCCTATCAAATTGTAACCAGGACAGCCCACATAGCCAATCAGGACTCCTGGTACTGTTTTTTTGTTGCGTTTTTTTTTAAAGATTTATTTATTTATGGCTGTGTTGGGTCTTCGTTGCTGCACTTCGGCTTTTCTCTAGTTGCAGACAGCAGGGGCTACTCTTTGCTGCGGTGCACAGACTTCTCATTGAGGTGGCTTCTCTTGTTGTGGAGAATGGGCTCAGTAGTTGTGGCACATGGGTTTATTTCCTCTGAGGCATGTGGGATCTTCCCAGACCAGGGCTCGAACCCATGTCCACTGCTTTGGCAGGCAGATTCTTAACCACTGCACCACCAGGGAAGTCTAGGGCTCCTGGTACTGTTGGAAAACAGATGAGGGGGAACCTTCAAGATGGTGGAAGAGTAAGACGTGGAGATCACCTTCCTCTCCACAAATACATCAAAATTACATCTACATGTGGAACAGTTCCTACAGAACACCTGCTGAACACTAGCTTCCCAAAGCAGAGGACCAGTGCCAACCAGCACTCACCAGCCCAAGAGGCTTGTCTTCTCACCCGCTGGGGCGGGTGGGCTCTGGGAGCTGAGGCTCAGCTTCGGAGGTCAGATCCCAGGGAGAGGACTGGGGCTGGCTGCGTGAACACAGCCTGAAGGGGGCTAGTGCACCACAGCTAGCCGGGAGGGGGTCCAGAAAAAAGTCTGGACCTGCCAAAGAGGCAAGAGACCATTGTTTCGGGGTGCGCGAGGAGAGAGGAATCCTTCCCCATCTGCTCACAGAAGGCAGAGCACAGCCTAAATGAGCTCCACAGATGGGTGCGAGCCATGGCTATCAGCTCGGACACCAGAGACAGGCGTGAAACTCTAACGCTGCTGCTGCAGCCACTAAGAATCCTGTGTGCGAGCACAGGTCACTATCCACATGCTGCCCCCCGCCCCAGGAGCCTGTGCAGCCGACCACCGTCAGGGTCCCGTGATTCAGGGACAAATTCCTCGGGACAACACATGGTGCGCCTCAGGCTGTTGCAACGTCATGCCGGCCTCTGCCGCCGCAGGCTCACCCCACATTCCAATTATAACTACAGTACCCCTCCCTCCCCCTGGTCTGAATGAGCCAGAGCCCCCTAATCAGCTGCTGCTTTAACCCCATCCTGTCTGGGCGGAACAGAGGCCTGGGGGTGACCTACACGCAGAGGTGGGACCAAAACAAAAGCTGAACCCCAGGAGCTGTGTGAACAAAGAAGAGAAAGGGAAATTTCTCCATGCAGCCTCAGGAGTAGCAGATTAAATCCCCACAATCACCCTGATGTACCCTGAATCTGTGGAGTACCTGAATAGACAAGAAATCTTCCCAAAATTGAGGCGGTGGACTTTGGGAGCAACAGTAGTCTTGGGGTTTGCTGTCTGTGACTGACTTGTTTCTGATTTTATGTTTATCTTAGTATAGCTTTTAGTGCTTCTTATCATTGGTGAATTGTTTATTGGTTTGGTTGCTCTCCTCTTTTTTTTATTATTATGAGGATTTTTTTTTTATTTTAATATTTTTTTCCTCCCTTTTCTTCTGAGCCTTGTGGCTGAGAGGGTCTTGGCACTCCAGCCTGGTGTCAGGCCTGAGCCTCTGAGGTGGGAGAACTGAGTTCAGGACATTGGACCACCAGAGACCTCCTGGCCCCAAATAATATCAGTTGGTGTGAGCTCTCCCAGAGATCTCCATCTCAAAGCTAAGACCCACAGGGAGACTAGCTCAGTGCTTTGTGACCACCTAAAGGGGTGGGATAAGTAGGGTGGGAGGGAGAGGCAAGAAGGAGGAGATATGGGGATATATCTGTATGTATAGCTGATTCACTTTGTTAGAAAGCATAAACTAACACACCATTGTAAAGTAATTATACTTCAATAAAGATGTTTAAAAAAAAAAGCTAAGACCCAGCTCCACCCAACAGCCAGCAAGCTCCAGTGCTGGATGCTCCATGTCAAAAAACTAGCAAGACAGGAACACAACCTCACCCATTACCAGAGAGGCTGCCTAAAATCATAATAAGGTCACAGGCACCCCAAAACACATGACCAGATGCAGTCCTGCCCACCAGAAAGACAAGATCCAGCCTCATCCACCAGAACACAGGCATTTGTCCCATCACAAGGAAGCCTACACAATACACTGAACCAACTTTAGCCACTGGGGGAAGACACAGAAAAAAACGGGAACTATGAACCTGCAGCCTGCTAAAAGGAGACCCCAAACACAGTAAGTTAAGCAAAATGACAAAACAGAGAAACACACAGCAGATAAAGGAGCAAGGAAAACACCCACCAGACCAAACAAATGAAGAGGAAATAGGCAGTCTGCCTGAAAAATAATTCAGAATAATGATAGTAAAGATGATCCAAAATCTTGGAAATGGAATGGAGAAAATATAAGAAACGTTTAACAAGGACCTAGAAGAACTAAAGAGCAAACAAACAATGATCAACAACACAATAAATGAAATTAAAAATTCTCTAGAAGGAATCAATAGCAGAATAACCAAGGCAGAAGAACGGATAAGTGACCTAGAAGATAAAATAGTGGAAATAACTACTGCAGAGCAGAATAAAGAAAAAAGAATGAAAAGAATTGAGGACAGTCTTAGAGACCTCTGAGACAACATTAAACACACCAACATTTGAATTATAGGGGTCCCAGAAGAAGAAGAGAAAAAGAAAGAACTGAGAAAATATTTGAAGAGACTATAGTTGAAAACTTCTGTAATATGGGAAAGGAAATAGTTAATCAAGTCCAGGAAACACAGAGAGTTCCATAGGTGATACATCCAAGGAGAAACATGCCAAGACACATATTAATCAAACTATCAAAAATTAAATACAAAGAAAAAATATTAAAAGCACAAGGGAGGGGCTTCCCTGGTGGTGCAGTGGTTGAAGGTCCGCCTGCCGATGCAGGGGACACAGGTTCGTGTCCCAGTCTGGGAGGATCCCATATGCTGTGGAGCGGCTGGGCACGTGAGTCATGGCCACTGAGCCTGTGCGTTTGGAGCCTGTGCTCCGCAATGGGAGAGGCCACAACAGTGAGAGGCCTGCGTACCAAAAAAAAAAAAAAAAAAGCAGCAAGGGAAAAGCAACAAAACATAAAAGGGAATTCCCATAAGGTTAACAGCTGATCTTTCAGAAGAAACTCTGCAAGCCAGAAGGGAGTGGCAGGACATATTCAAAGTGATGAAAGGGAAAAACCTACAACCAAGATTACTCTAGCCAGCAAGAATCTCATTCAGATTCAACAGAGAAACTAAAACCTTTACAGACAAGCAAATCTAAGAGAATTCAGCACCAACAAACCATGTTACAGCAAATGCTAAAGGAACTTCTCTAGGCAGAAAACACAAGAGGAGGAAAAGTCCTACAATAATAAACCCAAAACAATTAAGCAATGGTAATAGGAACATATATATCGATAATTACTTTAAATGTAAATGGATTAACTGTTCCAACCAAAAGAGATAGACTGGATGAATGGCTACAAAAACAAGACCTGTATATGCGCTGTCTACAAGAGACCCACTTCAGACCTAGGGACACATACAGACTGAAAGGGAGGGGATGGAAAAACATATTCCACGCAAATGGAAATCAAAAGAAAGCTGGAGTAGCCATTCTCATATCAGACAAAATAGGCATTAAAATAAAGACTTACAAGAGACAAAGAAGGACACTACATAATGATCAAGGGATCAATCTAAGAAGAAGATATAACAATTGTAAGTATTTATGCACCCAACATAGGAGCACCTCAGTACATAAGGCAAATACTAACAGCCATAAAAGGGGAAATCAACAGGAACACAATCATAGTAGGGAACTTTTAACACCCCACTTTCACCAATGGACAGAACATCCAAAAGGAAAATAAATAAGGAAACACAAGCTTTAAATGACACATTAAGCAAGATGGACTTAATTGATATTTATAGGACATTCCATCAAAAACAACAGAATACAATTTCTTCTCAAGTGCTCCTGGAACATTCTCCAAGATAGATCATATCTTGGGTCACAAATCAAGCCTTGGTAAAGTTAATAAAATTGAAATTATATCAAGTATCTTTTCTGACCACAACACTATAAGACTAGATATCAATTACAGGAAAAAATCTGTAAAAGGAACAAACACGGAGGCTAAACAATGCACTACTAAATAACCAAGAGATCACTGAAGAAATCAAAGAGGAAATCAGAAAAGTACCTAGAAATAAATCAAAATGAAAATACGATGACCCAAAACCTACGGGATGCAGCAAAAGCAGTTCTAAGAAGGAAGATTTTTTCTTTTTTTTTTTTGTGGTACGCGGGCCTCTCACTGTTGTGACCTCTCCCATTGTGGAGCACAGACTCCGGACGTGCAGGCTCAACGGCCATGTCTCACAGGCCCAGCTGCTCCACGGCATGTGGGATCTTCCCAGACCGGGGCACGAACCTGTGTCCCCTGCATTGGCAGGCGGACCCTCAACCACTGCGCCACCAGGGAAGCCCTAAGATGGAAGTTTATAGCAATACAGTCCTACCTCAAGAAACAAGAAACATCTCAAATAAACAACCTAACCTTACACATAAAGCAACTAAAGATAGAAGAACCAAAAAACCCCAAATTTATCTGAAGGAAAGAAATCATAAAATCAGATCAGAAATAAATGAAAAACAAATGAAAGAAACAATAGCAAATGTCAATGAAACTAAAAGCTGGTTCTTTGAGAAGATAAACAAAATTGATAAACCATTTGTCAGACTCATAAAGGAAAAAAGGGAGAAGAATCAAATCAAGAGAATTAGAAATGAAAAAGGAGAAGTAACCACTGACCTGGCAGAAATACAAAGGATTATGAGAGATTACTACAAGCAACTATATGCTAATAATATGGACAACCTGGAACAAATGAACAAATTCTTAGAAAAGCACAACCTTCCAAGACTGAACCAGGAAGAAATAGAGTATATAAACAGACCGATCTCAAGCACTGAAATTGAAACTGTGACTAAAAATCTTCCAACAAACAAAAGCCCAGGACCAAATGGCTTCACAGGCGAATTCGATCAAACATTTAGAGAAGAGCTAACACCTACCCTTCTCAAACTCTTCCAAAATATAGCAGAGGGAGGAACACTCCAAAACTTATTCCACGAGGCCACCATCACCCTGATACCAAAAGCACACAAAGATGTCACAAAAAAAGAAAACTACAGACGAATATCTCTGATGAACATAGATGCAAAATTCCTCGACAAAATACTAGCAAACGGAATCCAACAGTACATTAAAAGGATCATACACCATGTTCAAGTGGCGTTTATCACAGGAATGCAAGCATTCTTCAATGTACACAAGTCAATCAGTGTGATAAACCATATTAGCAAATTGAAGGAGAAAAACCATATGATCATCTCAATAGATGCAGAAAAATCTTTTGATAAAACTCAACACCCTTTTATGATAAAAACTCTCCAGAAAGTAGGCATAGAGGCAACCTACCTCAACATAATAAAGGCCATATATGACAAATCCACAGGCAACATCGTTGTCAATGGTGAAAAACTGAAAACACTTCCTCTAAGATCAGGAATAAGACAAGGTTGCCCAATATCACCACTATTATTCAACATAGTTTTGGAAGTTTTAATCACAGCAATTAGAGAAGAAAAAGAAATAAAAGGAATCCCAATCGGAAAAGAAGAATTAAAACTGTCACTGTTTGCAGATGACAAGATACTATACATAGAGAATCCTCAAGATGCTACCAGAAGACTACTAGAGCTAAACAATGAAATTGGTAGAGTAGCAGGACACAAAATTAATGCACAGAAATCTCTTGCATTCCTATACACTAATGATGAAAAATCTGAAAGACAAATTAAGGAAACACTTCCAATTACCATTGTAATAAAAAGAACAGAATACCTAGGAATAAACTTACCTAAGGAGACAAAAGACCTGTATGCAGAAAACTATAAGACACTGATGAAAGAAATTAAAGATGATACAAACAGATAGAGAGATATACCATGTTCTTGGATTGGAAGAATCAATCTTGTGAAAATGACTATACTACCCAAAGCTATCTACAGATTCAATGCAATCCCTATCAAACTACCACTGGCATTTTTCACAGAAC
This sequence comes from Delphinus delphis, assembly GCF_949987515.2. Lineage (NCBI taxonomy): Eukaryota > Metazoa > Chordata > Mammalia > Artiodactyla > Delphinidae > Delphinus > Delphinus delphis. Next base: position 152,317,259 of record NC_082684.1, read on the forward strand.
TAGAACAAACAATTTCACAATTTGTATGGAAACACAAAAGACCCCACAGAGCCAAAGCAATTTTGAGAAAGAAAAACAGAGGTGGAGGAATCAGGCTCCCAGACTTCAGACTATGCTGCAAAGCTACAGTAATCAAGACAATATGGTACTGGCACAAAAACAGAAATATAGATCAATGGAACAGGATAGAAAGCCCAAAGATAAACCCACACATATATGGTCACCTTATTTTTGATAAAGGATGCAAGAATATACAATGGAGAAAAGACAGCCTTTTCAACAAGTGATGCTGGGAATACTGGACAGCCACATGTAAAAGAAGGAAATTAGAACACTCCCTAACACCATACACAAAAATGAACTCAAAATGGATTAAAGACCTAAATGTAAGGCTAGACACCATCAAACTCTTAGAGGAAAACATAGGCAGAACACTCTTTGACATAAATCACAGCAAGATCCTTTTTGTCCCACCTCCTACAGAAATGGAAATAAAAACAAAAATAAACAAATGGGACCTAATGAAACTTCAAAGCTTTTGCACACCAGTCAGAATGGCCATCATCAAAAAATCTACAAACAATAATTGCTGGAGAGGGTGTGGAGAAAAGGGAAGCCTCTTGCACTGTTGGTGGGAATGTAAATTGATACAGCCACTATGGAGAACAGTATGGAGGTTCCTTAAAAAACTAAAAATAGAACTACCGTATGACCCAGCAATCCCACTACTGGGCATATACCCTGAACAAACCATAATTCAAAAAGAGACATGGACCACAATGTTCATTGCAGCTCTATTTACAATAGCCAGGACATGGAACCAATTTAAATGTCCATCACCAGATGAATGGATAAAGAAGATGTAGCACATATATACAATGGAATGTTACTCAGGCATAAAAAGAAATGAAATTGAGTTATTTGTAGTGAGGTGGATGGACCTAGAATCTGTCATACAGGGTGAATAAGTCAGAAAGAGAAAAAAATACCATATGCTAAAACATATATGTGGGAAAATAAAAAAAAGGGTTCTGAAGAACCTAGGGGCAGAACAGGAATAAAGACACAGACATAGAGAATGAACTTGAGGACATGGGGAGGGGGAAGGGTAAGCTGGGACGAAGTGAGAGAGTAGCATTGACATATATACACTACCAAATGTAAAATAGATAGCTAGTTGGAAGCAGCTGCATAGCACAGGAAGATCAGCTCAGTGCTTTGTGACCACCTAGAGAGGTGGGATGGGGAGGGTGGGAGGGAGACGCAAGAGGGAGGGGATATGGGTATATATGTACACATATAGCTGATTTACTTTCTTATAAAGCAGAAACTAACACAACACTGTAAACAATTATACTCCAATAAAGATGTTAAAAAAAAAAAAAGAAAAACAGGGCTTCCCTGGTGGCGCAGTGGTTGAGTCCGACTGCCGATGCAGAGGACACCGGTTCGTGCCCTGGTCCAGGAAGATCCCACATGCGGTGGAGCGGCTGGACCCGTGAGCCATGGCCGCTGAGCCTGCGCGTCCGGAGCCTGTGCTCCACAATGGGAGAGCCCACAACAGTGAGAGGACCACGTACAGAAAAAAAAAAAAAAGAAAAAGAAAAACAGATGGGAAATGTATTTGTTCACAGCGCTTTTCGTTAGCATAAAATACATACTCATATATATGTAAATATTAAAGCAGATGCAAATTACATATATAATATAGGTATATATTATATTAGAGACATTATATATTATAGGATTTATATTATAATATATTATAAGCACGATTTGAAAGAAAAAGAGAGAAATGCATTCATATATAAATTATTTGTTTAAATAAATTTTAAGAATAAAAGACTTAGTACTTAGCTGTCTGTTTCCCTAATGAGTTCTACCATTTATTAATAGTCTGGCTATAGGCAATTGACTTAATTGCTTTTGACTTGATTTCTATGACTGCAAAATGGGACAGTGGTAGTAGTTATCTCATAGGGTTATTAAGAAATCTAAATGATACAATTTATATAAAGTCATAATTCATGTGAAGTGATTAGCACCTCTTTCCAAAGAAGTGCCCAGTAAAAATGATCTATTATGCTCATATATTTATAGAGATATATTTATGCACAGATATGCATATACATATCAAACATAGATGATAGATATAAGTAGAGTGACGATTTATCATGTATTTTTTTGAATATTTTGTTTCTAAAAAAATCAGTGGAATTCTAAACCTTCCTTAATACTTTTCAATTTAAAATTTACAGTTTAAAAATGACAGGCATGAAAGTAACAAATTGTTTTCTATATATGTAATTTATTCTCTGAACAATGTCAAGAGGAGCAAGCAAATATATTAATGTTTATGGAATGGAAATTTTAAACCTTTAATATATGCTTAGCTACTTTACATTCTTTGTATCATGCCCAGGATGATTTTTCATTCTGCACTCTAGATTCTTGTTAAGTATTAGTAATGATGTTAAAATTATCATTTCTAAGTGTTTCATGGAGTTATACATTTTGTCAAACATCAGATTTTCTCATAGTTTTAGAATTTATAGGGCAGATTTTGCTAGGAACACATTTATAACCATTTTTTAAAAATGCTTATATGGCTTTTCCGAAGTGTAGGTTGAAATTGGTACAGATTTTGTTTTAGTAAATCACTCCCCTTGAATGTCATTATTGGGATGACAGCTCTCTTAGTCCAGCCTTCTAACCCACAGACTGCCTTGGTGTGGGAACTGCAGGACTATAATTAATCCTGAAGCAAACTGAAATACCCGTGATCATTTCATGGAATGTATTTTAGCTGTATAATTCCTCCCACACTGGTGTTCAGTCTGTGCGTTTTCCAAATATGGTTGTCAAAGAAAAACCACTGATGAGAATAAGCTTGAAATAGACAAGGTCAAGGGAAAGTAAGTGAATTTAAAAGTTTAATGAGAACCAAAATAAGTTAATGGAGTTAGGAATTCTTTGCCAGTTTTTGGCCAATTGCAATTAATCAAGCCAGCTGTCATTAAGACTGAGAAGGGGGAACTTCCTGTCTTAAAAAATTTTAGGGCCACACAGACAGTGAATGAAATATTTTAAGAGTTATAAACTATCAAAACTGAAAGAAAACATTCATATTAAGTAGTCAAAACCCTCATTGGACAGATACAAATACTAAAACTTAGAGATGTGAAGTGATTTTCCTAATAGCCCTGCATGTTATCAATAAAATCAGGACTAAATTCAGGTTGAGTTTTCCATCCAGGGGTCCACATGATACACTAGACACCAGACATATATCTACTGTGCTATTGTAGCCATAGCTCAATATTTATAAAGCTAATTTCAGTGAACATGATTAAATTAGCTTTAAAAAGTGGAGGTAGGAGAGGGAAAGCCTTATTTACGGTGCAATCCCAACTAATAAATGCAGACAGAATGATGGAGGTACTGAAATCACCAGTTTGCAACTGCGGCAGTAATAATTGATCCAGGCAGGAGCCATCAATGAATGCTAAAACCATTTCGTAAAAGTTTTCTGGGATCAAGATATTTGAACAGCCTCAAGGTATGTCCCCAAAGGTAGCTTATTCATGACGATGGGAAAACGTAACTTTGCAACAGAGAAAGCTGACAGATGCCACCGTAACCCCGTGACTACAGTTCATATCCACTAGTGGGACAGATACGTGTCTCCCAGTGTGGTGAGCTGAGGGTGTTGCACAGCTCAGGGAGCATCTCTGCCAACAAACCAACGACATAGACCCCTGAGTCTCACATAAGGAAGCTGTTAGAAATCCGCAAATGAAGGGACAGTTTGAAAACATTCCTCAAAAACCTAAATGTCATAAATTACAAAGACTGACGAGTTGTTCCAGAAGAAGACATGGTAGCTAAGTGAAACGATGGACACCAGATTGTGTGTTGACTTGAAAAACAAATGCTGAAAAAGAACTTTAACAGAACAATTAATGAACTATGAATATAGTCTATAACGCATACCGGTGTTGTATCATGATACATTTTCTGAATTTGATAATCGTATAGTAGATGTGTAAGGTGACGTCTTTTTTCTTAGGATATAGATGAGAAAGTCTTTAGGGCTGAAGGATTGGGATGTCTGCAACTTACTCTTTATGAGCGGACCGTAATAATAATGAGAATGATGTCATGAATGGGCAGGAGGAGGAGGGGAAGGATGACAACTATATACACGTACCTTCAGAGAGAGAGAGGAATTAACAGGTGAATCTAAACGAAGGATACATGGGTGTTCATTGAACAACTTTTGCAATTAGTCTGTAGGTTTGAAATTTCTTCAATAAAGAGTGTAAAAATATTTTCATCATTATAATGAAAATTGAAAGTTTATATTCATACTACTATGCACAGTAAGATCTTGTGGATTATTTCTGTTTCCTCTGTGCCATGCTACCATTGCCACTCTCTCCCTGGAAGAAACTATTCCTAAAAATGAAAAAAAAAGAGAATACTGTCATTATTATTCTGCACTGCATTGGGAGTTGGAATATAATACTTTTATTACAGACTCTATAATGTTAGAATGACCATATACTTAGTCAATTTAACCTAAATCTCTCATTAGCTATTATGATGGTGAATTTTATCTGTATTTTGGCACTGTATGTTGGTGTCAAAAATGAACATGGCACCTTCATTAGTCAAAAGTCCAGTACAGTGGGAGATAGAAAGTTTGAATGAGTAAGAATTAGACAGGATGAGAGTTGGGAGAAGAATCAGTCAAGCAGAGTGAAGAACATGGGATAAGATCCTGCAAAAAGAGAGGGCTTCGTGTGATCCAGAAAATAATAACAGGCCATCATGTTGGAACTATGGCATAACTGATTCGAGTGGTTTTAGAGAAATCGGTTCCCCTTCTATAGATTCCAGCTACAGGACCAGCACTTTATGGCTATGCTAACATAATGTAACTGTATCCTAAGTGCCATGGGAAGCTGCTGAAAGCTTTGAGGTCATCTAGTGAAATGAATATATTTCAGAAAGAAGTGAGGTGCTATGTGAGGGATGAATTTGAGGGTATTCTGTGAGGAAAAGGAGGACTTTGCTGGGGCATCCACAGAGAGGAAGGCGCCGTGGGATGGGGTGGGGGGAGGGGAGACAGAGACTTGCTGAGAAGAAATATATTGTGGAGATTAATATGGAGAACTGAGTAAGGATGTCCAAGAGTGAAGACCTAAACAACTTTGACGGAAGGGCCCCCTAGGGGGTGAGCACTTCCAGTCACTGCCTTTCTGGAGATGTCTATTCTCTCCTCACTGGATAGATCTGATGAGCATAACTTCTAGGAGGAAAATTATTTTCTTTCAGAGCTGGAAGGGCACGTTCTATTTTATTCCTGGCTTCCAGTGTTTGGGAGGCCTGAGAGGAATCAATTTTAATTTCTCTTTCAGTGTATGTTGAGGTGGAGAAATATCAATATAAATTTGTTTTGATTTCTGTGTCTCCGTAGGAAACTTGCTTTTTATTTCTGTAAGCTATTATAGTTTTTTCTTCATCCTTAGTATTTTCAGATTTCACAAAACATGGCTTCATTTAGATCATTGCATTCATTTTGTGGGGTACAGGGCAGTTTCAATATGGCGATTTTGAGTTCTTCCATTCTAACAATTTTTCTTGTACTATTTTCTTAATATATTTGTCTCCATCATTTTACACACACATACACACACACACACACACAGATATAAGTAGGGCTTTGAACATAACTGCTTGATACTCATTTTATTATAAACAAATATTTTAAAGCCATTTTTCTTCTCTTTATTTTTATACTAATTCAGAGAAATTTTCCTGCTTTTACCATCCCACCCTCAATTCAGAGCATCAAACTTATTCCCTTATTCTAAACTCCCATGGCGTCTTTCATGTGTCATGATTTCCCCTTACTTTTACTTTCCTGTTTTTTATTTGGTGGAGGCAACCTTTCCTCTCAATCTTCCAGGCGTATTAATCGTAGATTGTTTGACTCCCTTGGTTCTCAGCCTGCCCTGGATTTTCCCTTACATTTTCCAACTTCATTTCCAGTCCTGAATGCTGGCACCTTTCCAGCCTGGCACCTTTAACTAGTGAGGCTGTGGTGTTTCCTACCTTTTTCAGGGTTTTGCAGTTTTATCTGTCTTAGCTATGGAGATTGATTGAGCCGTGGACCTGATAAGTCACAACTTATAGTTCTTCCAATTTCATTTTCGGAGTTTCAACTCTCCCTGTTTCTCTTTGCTTTTGGATGCTTCCCAACATCTTCAAATATAATCTTAATTGATTCATTTAGTGATTGTTCACATGATCACTTCACTCTTCTCTCTTAAGCAGATGCCTGATGTGGTTTGAACAGATGATACTAATTTTTTGTTTAATTTTCTAGTAGTCCTCTTTAGATAAATTACACTAAAAATAAAGTTGAAAACGCTACAGTGATTTGTGCTATAGCATCTTTGAAAGGATGAAGGTTAAGAAGGGAAAATGGGTCCTTACTGAATTCAATTTTGCCTAGAGTCATTTGCCAGAAAATAAATTAAGGCTAAATTAAGTAGCATTTAAAGGGTAAATTGTTATTGAACTTGAGTGAGAGGATTGAGCAGGTTAAAAGTAAAATTGATCCTTTCCCATAATGATCGAAACATCTTTCATATTTTGTATCTTGTGTCATGTTAGCAGGGAAATGTTTGACAGTCCTTTATGCAGTTAATCCATTGATACGAGGGTTTGTCAGATGCAGAAGTCAATGTTTTATGTTTACAGAAATAATCAGGTTAGGAAACCTTTTCCAGAATGGATTTTGCTCACATTATTCATCAGATTCCCCAAGTGTTCCCATGGAAATGCCACGTATCTGTTTCATCCTCTTTTATAACCAGTTTTCCATTTTGTAGCTATGAACTCTTTCAAATTGGTATTTACTTGTATTTTGAGGATTTATAGAGATGTATAATCCCCCAATAAAAGAAAATGAGTCACTTTTATGATTTTAGTCTGTGTGCTTAGTCCTCATATTTGAATTTCAGGCACTATTTTAAGGCTGATCATTGAAAGTTTTTTCTTTATCATGACGAAGAAAAATAAGCCTATTTTCTATAATTAAAAATAAAGCCAGTTTCATATGTGTATTTTCTTCTAGACTAACCAGAGACATAATCACCCAAACTGCTATGACTGATTAGGATTTCTTTTCTTACAAAATGTTTCTGAATAATGGCCATTTTATTTTAATTTTATGTTATTAAGTGAATATCATAGATTTTTTAAAGCTATTGGATTTGTTTGTGCTGGCAACAAATCCATCATTTCTGATTTCAGCATCTCACCCTATGTGGCAACCACAACATTCCTAGCTATAGTCCTAGATTCCATGTAATTTAAAACTTTATATTCATTTGCTAATCATCTGCAGATTCTTCTATGGTTGTTGTTTCATCATGTAGTTGGCTCATTTACATTGAGACATTCCTGGGTTTTTTTTAATTGAACATTTCTTTATTTCCCAATTTTACTTTTGTTTTTAATGTTATTTTTATTTCAAATGTGCTTTTAATTTCTAGGTCCAATGTAACTTATTAGAGACATCTAATTTATTAACTTGTACTCATTTTTTTTAAAGTTCTACTCTCTTGAATCACTTATATTTTCCTCTATTGTTTTTAGAATCATAGGATTTTAAATTCCAGGGCCATCTGAATCTTGCTCTCACCTAGCCATGTTAGGGGAAAAAAATACAGTTGGATGGGGGTGCATCCTTCATGATGAGGTATGGTATTGGTAGCTACGGATATTTTTCATCAATATTAATGGTGTCTTAGATAAGAGTACTTGTAGAATATAAGAAAGTGATATTCCACATGTATACAATGGAATATTACTCAGCCATACAAAGAAACAAAATTGAGTTATTTGTAGTGAGGTGGATGGACCTAGAGTCTGTCATACAGAGTGAAGTAAGTCAGAAAGAGAAAAACAAATACCGTATGCTAACACATATATATGGAATCTAAAAAACAAAATGGTTATGAAGAACCTAGGGGCAGGATGGGAATAAAGATGCAGACCTACTAGAGAATGGACTTGAGGACATAGGGAGGGGGAAGGATAAGCTGGGACAAAGTGAGAGAGTGGCATGGACATATATACACTACCAAATGTAAAATAGATAGCTAGTGGGAAGCAGCTGCATAGCAAAAGGATATCAGCTCGGTGGTTTGTGACCACCTAGAGGGGTGGGATAGGGAGGGTGGGAGGGAGGGAGACACAAGAGGGAAGAGATATGGGGATATATGTATATGTATAGCTGTTTCACTTTGTTATAAAGCAGAAACTAACACACTATTGTAAAGCAATTATACTCCAAAAAGGATGCTAAGAAAAAAAAAGAAAAGAAAGTGATATTCTAAGCTGTGCTAATTAGTGGTTTTCAAATAGCTACTATTTGTCATTCTTCTCTCAAGGGTATTTGGTTTATGTTGCAATAGCCAAGACATGGAAGCAACCTAAAACAGAGGAAAGAATAAAGAAGATGTGGTACATATATACAATGGAATATTATTACTCAACCATAAAAAAGAATGAAATAATGCCATTTGCAGCAACATGGATGGACCTAGAGATTATCATACTAAGTGAAATTAAGTCAGAGAAAGACAAATATCATATGATATCACTTATAGGTGGAATCTAACCAAAAGATAGAAATGAACTTATTTACAAAACAGAAACAGACTCACAGACTTAGAAAACAAACTTATGGTTGCTAAAGGAAAAAGGTAGAGGTGAGGGAGAAATTACAAGTTTGTGATTAACATATACACACTAACTATATATAAAAATAGATAATCAACAAAGGGCCTACTGTATAACACAGGGAACTCTACTCAAAACTCTGTAATAACCTATATGTGAAAAGAATCTGAAAATGAATAGATATATGTATATGTATAACTGAATCACTTAACTGTACACCTAAAACTAACACAGCATTGTAAATCAACTATACTCCAATATAAAATAAAATTTATTTTTAATTAAAAACAAAAATATGTTTTAAAAATTAGGTCTCTGTGGTTGGAATCCAAATCTTGTACAGGTCTCCATGCTTGTAATCCAACATGAGTCCCAGAAGAAGGTGGACCTTTATTGTTTGGGTAGTTTGAACCCCAAATCTGGACAAGTTATGTGTGTGTATTGGACACTGTTGTTACTTACTTTTTTCCCCCATATGACATACGTGATAAGGAAATACCACTCCATCCTCAGTTTGAGGGGTAGTGTCTGAATAGGCTTAGCAGACCAGAGCAAGCTCATCAGCTCTGCCACGCCTGGTTCCCAATCCCAGGCTTATACCAGGCAAAACACAGCAAACCCTTGTTACATCTTAGTGGTTCAGTGTTGGGCACAAAACTTACTTTGGCCTAAAATGTCCAAACTAAAACACTTTTATTCCATGGTAAGGAGAAACATTTTCTCTCTTCCTCTGAATGTTATAATGCTTTATACTGGAAGCGTTCTTTCCACTTTTTTGTTTTATCTGATTTCAGATTATTGACATACTTAAGAGTTCATGTTGTTTTTTTTTTTAACCATTCCACGTTCTGGATTTGTCTAGTTGATTCTCATGAATAGGTTCAGGTTTAATGTATTTTGGGCAAGAATACTCCATATGTGATTGGTGTATTTCTGCAGAGTTAGGGGGTCTCCAAGACCATCCTCACTTCTGACACCAGTTACGAGTTCTGGATCCCCAAGACCACTGTCAGATTTGGTAATTTGCTAGAACTCACAGAACTCACATTGAAAGCTGTAGTATCCACAGTTACGGTTTATTACAAAGAGACATGAGGACCAGCCAAGCTAGAGGGGTGTGCGGCAGGGTCCAGGAAATCCCCTGCACAGAATCTCCAGTTTGCCTCTCCCAGTGGGTGCACCTTGTAATGATAATCTACATATTTCCCATTTTATTCATTTCAATTGAATGTTTGAAGCCTTGTAAATATTAACCGTTGGTCTCCAAACCATGTTCTTTAGGAGAAAATAAAAACATGACTTATTTCTGTTTCATCATCAGGGCAAAATTTTCTTGAGTTGACTAAGTTCTGTTCTTTGGATTATAATGAATTTTACACAAAATACCTTAGAGAACTTAAATAAACATCATATACACTAAATTTTAAATAGTATGTATCCTTAGTAATATAAACATATCGCAAGCAACATGTACATACCTATAATACCCTTGGTACCCATTAAGAACATGGAGATGTATATTGTTCCTACATTTTTCTTCATTATTTCAGGTCCATTTTACCTCTTCTTCTCTTTCTTTTCCAGCCTCCCTAATCTGATCTATATTTCTCTTAATAAAATACAGGAATAATATCATTTACTGCCAGTTGGAATGCTAACCTTATTTTAAAATAAAAACATTTTTTAATGAAAGCAATGCCTTTTCGTGGTTGGATAGAATTTCAGTGAAAGGTTAAATTAAAGACATTTTTCCCACTTCTTGGAAAAACACATCCTCATGAGTATTAACTTGCACAAGGGAACAAATGGAAACAAATGTAGAAGTAAAAGAGATAATCAGATTAAACCACTCATTCACATTTTCTCTAACTGTATGAACTCATGAGGTTTAGATACAAATTTTAGCTACCTCTGATTGATCAAGCTAATCGAACTGACAAGCAAAACATCTTTTGTCACATCATAAAATAATGCTCTCTTGCTTTGATATGGCCTCTCTTAATTATAATTAACATTTTTACATCCCTGGTAAGAAACTCACATTTCACAACAAACACAATATAGACAAACTCAATTCAGAGGAAACTAGAACCATCAGGAGAGATACAAATAAAGTGTGTTGCTGATGACAAATCTACTAAGGGTTTTCAATCAAATCGGCTTCTTCTAGCACAGATACCTTTGTTTACACAATGTCTTAATTTATTACTTCAATTTATTTGCTGGCTTATTTTATTTGTAGGCTTAGTCTAATTTTAACACTGTCAAGGATAATTCAAAGAGTATCGAGTAAGTCTGCTTAGAAGAGAGAACTTACGTTAATCTTTTCTGACATTAATAGAATTAGACCTTATTAATTCTGACATGATTTATTTCATATTGTGTAAATACTAAGTGCAAGCATCATGTTCTCATTGAAACAAGTGTTTTACATGCCTCATATACTGCAATTTAAAACATGAATTGAAAGTGAGCCTTGAAAACAATTTGAAATTACATAAATCTGTCAAACTTAGAAAGATTATTACTGCCAAACAAGAACTACTGAATGCTGACAAATAGTGCTCAGGGAAGTATCTGGAGAGAAAACAGAGGTTTGTCCCTCTTGTAAAGAAATAGAACAAGTGCTTATAATGCTTGTTGGGTTTGCCCATGTGATTCAAGCACATATTCTTTGTAGGTGAAAAAAATTCTTCTTAATATGCCTATGTGTGTTTAATGCACACTTATTTTTCTTTTTTATAACAGGAGAACTAACACTCAGATGAATGCGTGTTTGAGTTTTGTTTTGTTTTATTGTTTTTCACTCGGGAGGACAGTTTAATATAAAATTGTGTGGCTTGATGCAAACAGGTTGTGCTTGCAAAGGGTAAAAAAATGTATGGCAAAAAGAGAAGATTTACCTGCCTTACTACTTTTACCTCTGTTTACCTGAGATTTCATGTCATATGTCCGGACATTTTTTGGTTGTTAATGAAGAGAAACTACGCTTAAGATTTTTTTGTCTATGTCTCTGATTGCTTAAGTGAGCTTTTTAAAGAAATGACTGGGAACATAATGGGGGTGTCATTTCTACTCTACTTGTTACTAAACAGCAAAGTCTCATTTTTTACTTCTCTTTCCCTTGACTCAAGCTGATGTCACCAGCTGATTAGCCAGATGATTTAGGCCAAACAGTTGGTTGACAGTCCTTTGGAGAATCTTTAAAGCATGAGAGTGTTAGAATTACATCTTTTGGGGATGTGATATATCTCCATCTAAGTTGCAGATGTGTGGAAATCGTTTGAACTACTTTTTAAGCACACGAAGATGAAAAGGAAATATTCATATTGGCTTCCTTCAAATATGTGACTTGATCTATGATGCAAAGAATTTTTTTAAAACTAGAAAAGATGCTAGGCCTTTGTTCTTTTGAAACAAGAGCAGAGATAGCATTTCTCTTAAGCCTCAATTATTTATTTGCCAGAAACATATGGGGAGAATTATTAGACAAAGCTTTCATATTTCTGGAAGGATTTATTTTGTAGCTGTCAATCGGGATGTGAATTATACAGCTTAATATAGTACGTGAATGACTGAAAGTAAGTGAAGGGATTTGCTACATTTGTACATTTTATATAATATCCATTGTTAACTTGAATTAACACACCTTATGCAAAGTCTTAAAGCATACACCACATTAGAGACTGTTTATCTTTGAAAATCATGCAGGACTACTTGATAGAGCATTTATGTATTTAAGACTGTCTTTAAGAAGTTTGTTTTTTTTCCCTCTGTGTTTCTGTGTCACTTCTTCCCTTTACACAGTAATTTCTAATGCCCTTGATTTCTACCACATTTTAGGAAATAAGCGATGATAATGAAGAGGAGCTGGTGTTGTTCTCTCCTTACAGAATTTTAAATGACCTTTGAGGGACTGGTCGATGTTACAAAGCTTTAATTACTCTTTCAGATAGTGGTTTCTATACATCAAGTTTGCTTTGTTTTCTTTTAACTTAAAGCTAGGAGTCTTCCTGTAGACATATGCTTTCATTTCTCTTGGGTAAATGCCTAGGAATGGAATGGCTTGGTCATATGGTAGATTTATGTTTAACTTCTAAGAAACGGCCAACTGTTTTCCAAGGCAGTTGCACCCTTTTACATGCCCACCGGTAGCAGAGGGGAGATCTGATTGCTCACGTCTTCATGCACAGGTGGTGTGGTCACTCTTTGACCTTAGCCATTCAAGTGGGCATGTAGAGGTGGGTTTTTTTGGCTTTTTTTTTTTTTTGTATTTCCATAATGGAGAAATACATTGAACATTTTTTCATGTGTTAATTAGTCATCCATATATCATCTTTGGCAAAGGGTCTGTTCAAATCTTTCCTTTTTTTTTCAAATTATGTTATCCTGTGGTTATTGAGTTGCAAGAGTTCTTTATATATTTTAGAAACAAATTTTTTCTTGGACATATATTTCACACATATTTTCTTCCAGTGTGTAGCTTACCTTTGCATTTTCTTAACAATGTCATCTGAAGAGGTTTTAATTTTGGTAAGTATACTTCAATGATTCGTTTTCTTCTATAGTGCTTTCTTTTTATTTCATAATTATGAAATATTTGCCAAACCAAAGAAAACATGTTTTCTCTTAGAATTTTTATTTTTTTCGCTCTCACATTTAGATCTAGGCTTGTTCATAGCAGCTTTATTTGTGATAGCCAAATTGTAAACAACCCAAATGTCCATGAGTAGATTAATACATAGGTAAATTGCATATCCATAAAAAGGAATCCTACTCAGAAAGGAAAAGAAATGAATCATTGATACATGCAACAAAATAGATGAATTTCAAGATAATTATACTGAGTGAAAGAAGTGAAACGAAAAAATAGAGTAGATGATCTATAACTCTGTTTCTGTACACATAGAAAACGCAAGCTAATCTAAAGTGGCAGAAATCGGATTAGTCGTTGTCTGAAGATGGGTGAGCAGGGGGTGCAAGGAAAGATGTGTAGGATGCATTACCAATGTGCACAAAGAAATCTTGGGGGAGCAAGATATGTGCATTATCTTGACTGTGACAATGATTTCACACTTAAAAGATGTGCAGTTAATGGACTATTGATTACACTTCAATAAAGCTTAAAGCATAAATAATAAATAAATACAAATTTGAATGAAAAGAACAAACTTAACACTGCATTGATAGCCTTAAAAGTGAACCCAGCAAGGATTTGAGGACTTACAGGATGGCAGATTTTGTACTAAATGTTTCATATAATTTATCTTATTTATTGTCCACAGCAATCCCATAAAACTGGGATTAATAGGCATGAGAAAAATTAGCACCAGTGAAGGTTATTGACTGTATGATATCAAATAGCTATGAGACATCAGTGGATTGGCATTTAATTTAAATGTTAATCTTTTAAATTCTGTCAGTTCTTTGAATTATGAATCAGAACCCTGTTATATTTGTACACAAGAGATACCATTAGTTTTCTGACACTGATTCTTGCTAACTGTATCCTAGTCATAGAGGTTTTGTAGTACATAATTAAAAGCTAAAAAAAAATCATAGCAGTAGGCTGATAACCAACTTCCATGTTACAATATCATATATCAGAATGGATATTTCTTAGTCAAATTGCTGTTATGTAACCAGACATCTCCATTGCCAGATGTAAACATGTTATCTGTCATATCACACAGGCTGGCTTGAACTTTGAAGTAATAAAAACTATGAATTCTTGAAATATGTGAACACTTTTATTCAATTTAAAAAAGGCAAAAGGAAGGAAAGAACAGAAAACTAACAGATCATAATCAGGTATTAGGGGAAAGCTATGAAGATCCGATATGAACTCCTCTGACTCCTTTCTGGCCAATAGTTATCCAAAACCATTCTTCAACTGGAGAGTGTTTCTCCTCCAAAAAGAAGGAGAAAGTGTCCAATGGGTAATATATTATGGCTTTAGTAGGTATTTTGGTAGAAATCTTATCAATGGTTTTGCCCCCTGGGAGGAGTTGAAAGCAGTGTCTGAGGGAGACCCTCTTTGTTCTAGGGGTTCGGCCAAGAGTGGAGTCACCAACCACTGCAGCTGGTGATCAGCCCAATAATTCAAGTGTAGCCTCGACCAACACAGAAGAGGAGCGAGACAGCACACAACACATTCCGTGGATGCTACTGGAAAGGGAATCCTGGGCTCCTTTATTTAAAAATAAAATAAAACATGAAAAGTGAAGTATGGACTATATTAACCATGAATGATGATATCTAATAAAATAAATAACTGTGTGATTTATTACTTATTCTGCCAGGCCTCACTTTCCCTTCCATGCTGGAACTAGAGCTAATAAAGGAAATGAAGATGCTGAAGATCATTGGAGGGATGTGAGCTCATGGGAACATTCATTTCGTATCTGCATCTGACAGTGGCCTTTCGTTTCTGAATGTTCTTCTTTTTCTCTTTTCTTTTCTTTGTTTATTCAAGAATAGTTGATTTACAAAGTTGTGTTAGTTTCAGGTGTACAGCAGTGATGCAGATATATATATATATATATATATATATATATATATATATATATATATATATATATATATATATATATAGTTTTTCAGATTCTTTTCCATTATAGGTTATTACAAGATATTGACTCTAGTTCCCTGTGCTATACAGTATGTCCTTGTTGTTTGTCTATTTTATATACAGTAGTGTGTATCTGAATGTTCTTTAGTGTCTCCTGAATCTTCTGGGAAATGCAGCTTCAGAGAGAGAACTATGTGAAATGTGTGATATTTGGGATAGACAAGTTCGTTTTACCAAATTTACATCTGTTAGATGTTAGTTGAGGTGACTTCAGATAACAGATTAATATTTCAGAGATGTCAGGTTTGGCTATGTAAAAGGGAAATTCACCCCAAATACTGAATTTCCATATAGTTTTGTTCAGCAAGGTGTATATGAAAATGGGCATTATCACTGAAGATAAAAATCAAAGAAGCCCAAAGCAAATATTTCATAAAACATCCTTCCTACTGAGGAAATGGGTGTCCAGTGTCATGGTAAGAAGTAAGGCTTTGGAGAGTCCTTGGCTTGCCCCAGGCTTGCTGTTTCCTGCAGGTTGCTGGTAATAGTCACATTGTCTATTTTGAGAGTGACCTCAATTTCATTATTACTTTCCAGCAGCTCTGGAAAGGAATCACAGCAGTCATTCTCACGTTTATAGATGTGGAAGCCACAGTCCAGAGAGAGCATTTGACTCATTGATATCATGAGGCTGGGGTTAGCAGGCATTAGCACCCAGGTCTTCGGGCAACCTGTTTCCTGTTCTTCCTCTTTCCATCAGACAGAGACACACGGATCATTAGCACACGGAATTGACGGTTCACAGTAATTAGGGAACACAGGACGTGTAGGTGTCTACAAGTGTATCTCTTTGTAAAGGTGAGGTTCTAATACCTTCGAGACTATTTTAGGTTGGGTTTCACAAGAGGCAGACTCATACGAGGACTTGAGGGCCAATAGTTTATACGGGGGGGAGCAAAAGCAAGCGCCATCAAGGGAGCAGGGAATAGAGACAAGGAAGGGAGGACACGGAGCAGGGGTCCTTGTGGAGTGGACCACTTCTGTGGACGACCACGCTCAGTTCTGGGGTGTCTCTGGGAGACACTGAGGAACACACCTCTGGACCACCCACCTCGGGCAACGATACTGGGATGCTTGTGCTCCAGACCCCACCTACCATTTCCCAGCATTTGAGGCTATCCCCAGGGGCTCTAACACCCCAATGCCTCCCCGGGGAGCCAGGTTGGAGCCGCAGCTGCTTTGGGAAGACACGGGAGCAGAGGCCTAAGGATGCACCGGGAGCATCTCCCACAGACACCACTGAGAGTGGACTGCAAGGGTTTGGGGCCAGATGGCTAAAAAACTACTGCAAACTCAAATGTCTTCCTAAAAGGATAATGTCCTCTACTGCTCTGAATAACTTTCCGAACTCTAATCAAGTCAAGGGAGTCAGATGTCCACATGTTGTCCCAGAGCAAACCCTTCTCCTGTGAAAAGTGTGTCCGCCACCCCACAGACAAGGCTCAAGAGAGGGTGCTATGGGCTGAGTGTCTGTGTCCCCCCAGTTCATGTTGAAACCCTGTCCCCCAAGGTGATAGTGTCAGGAGGTGGGGCCTTTGGGAGGTAATGAGGTCATGAGAGTGGACCTGCCACGATGGGATCAGTGTCCTTATAAAAGAGACCACAGGAGCTCCCTCACCCCTTCCTCCAGGTGAGGCCACAGTGAGAAGATGTCGTCTATGAACCAGGAAACCAGTTCTAACCAGATGCTGAAGCTGCCTCTGCCTTGACCTTGGACTTCCAGGCTCCAGACCTGGGAGAAATCAATCTCTGTTGTTTAGACACTTCCAAGCTGTGGTATTCTGTAATAGCAGCCAAAATGGAATAAGACAGGTGAGTAGGACTGACATATTTAGGGAAAAGAATCTCAGGCAGGGGGATCAGTATATGCCAAGTTGTCCAGTCTGTCATGACTAGATCATGGGGGCTGGATCAGGAAATTCACTTTGGGGCAAAGTGGAATTCTGCGTGATTGGGCTTGCCAGGTTCTTGAACGTCAGAGTAAGAAATCTGAATTTATCCTTGCAGCAAATAGAGTGTCAGAGAAAATTTTTGTTCTGGAGCGAGAGTCTTAGAAAAAATATGGAAGCCTATTCCTGACACGATGCCATGTCCCTGGGAAAGAGGAGGTGTGAAGAGTGAAGAGGATGCTTTTACTCCTAGTTGATGTCACCCTTGTCCCCTGTTGTTTAGATAAAAACAAACAAAAATTACTTCAAGGTCCTTCTTTAGCAGAGATTGTGGCAGCCAATGGGTGCAGAGTTTGGGTAGTTTCAAAAATGATATGAACTATCATTTTTAAATAGTATTATAAAATGAAAGAAGTGATTAAAAATAAATTCGAAGTAGTATTAAAATGTTAAATTCACTTGGAAACCTGGATGGAACAAATGTTCATTTGATGAAAATCTTTGCTGAAGTCTAGTGGATATTCACTTGAATGTAGGAATTTAAGTGCTGAAAGAACATATTTCTCCCTGGGTCCAAAAACAACACTGGTGGAGAAGTTGAATACGCAAAATAATAATAACTATCATGATAATAATGATAATTTCCATAACATAAGGTAAGCAAGGCTAGGAGTGGATGGTATGGCGTTCCTATTGATCGAAAGTGGAAATATTGTGGAGGCTATGAAAAAAATGTTACTTTGAGATAAACATTTACATGTCTTATAATCAATTTTATTTTTTGGAAAAAAACGGATAATTTTATTGTCATTTATAAGTTGAGAAAATTGGCGGAAAATTAGATTTATCTGGCGTGAAGAAATGGTGATTATTTTCGGAATTAAAGGAATACTGTAAATGTACATTTAACAGACCGCTAATCAATTCTGCCACATAAATAAAGCATGATTACGTTCATCTGGAATGAAAGAATGGAAAGGGTTTAAATAGCCATGCTTTTAAATAGTCGCAGCTCTCTCTTACCAAATTATTTTTAGTTCTATTTGATTTGTCCAACTCAAGTCCTGGGATGTAAAATATATGAATAGGTCACTCTTGGAGCTACAACAAACAAAGCAGTTTCCAGTGAGATTATGAATATCGTTCCCCAAATTTTTATCAATGAACCAAGGGCAGGACAAAAGCTGCACACTTGGATAAGCTGAGTGCAGCATTTATGGTGTCTTTAAATTATTATACAGATTCTTTCCCTCTTGTGTTCCGAGTGCTTGTTCCTAGATTTGGCAGCGATGTAAAAATCAACTTAATTACATACATCTCATTTTCTAACTGTATTAGCCAGGAGCTGTAGAGTTTAATAAACATTGGGGCTTATGTAAAAATAAAAGAAATACTTTAAAATGCTAATAGAATTCAGATGAACCTCAGGTGCTTGTAATTAGTAAAAGACAGTAAGCATCTTATAGGTACATAGATACTTGTACTGAAACAAACACAATTGCTTAAATACTGAAAACAACTTAAGAATGAAACCCTGAAATAAAAAAAAAAGAATGGATTCAGCATTGTAGTTTAGACCTAATCACTTCATATCCCAACTGTTGTAGTTTCCTCTAATTCATCTGAAAAGAATGTTTTTCTTCCAACATTTTATTCTTTAAATATCTGTCTCACAATTATTAGATATTTCTCTAGAATTGGTCTTGAAAATCATGTTCCTCTCATGCTTAGAATATTTCTGAGACTGTTCATTTGCAAATATATTAGGAAGCACATTCTCTAATTTGGAATTCCAGGCCATCTACATCTGGGGTCACAACAGGTCCAGTTTATGTGCCCACCTGCCTCCAGCCTTGCCCTGGACGCCTGCACTATGGCATCACTTAACCTCTCAATACCTCCTGGTACCTCAACCTTCAGGGATGCTTGGGCTTCTGCACCTGGTCCATGCGCCAGCCGCAACGGGAGTCAGCTGATGCTCTAGCACCCACGTGCTCAAGAGGCAGGTGAGGCCACCAGGACACACAAGGAAGTGCCATGCAGTGGTATCATCTGCAACCAATGAGTGACAGGAAATGAAAGAAGAGGGATGTAGTGGCCAAGTTCTCCAGAGAAGCAGAACCAATAGGCAATATACAGAGATATATAGAAGCAGATGTATTATGAGGAATTCACTCACTCAATTATGGAGGCAGAGACATCCCACTACCTGCCACCTAGGAAACTGATGGTGTAGGTCCAAAGCCCTGAGAACCAGGAGCTCTGATGTCCAGGGTAGGAATAGATGGATGTCTTAGCTCAAACAGAGAGAACTAATTTAACCTTCTACTACCCTTTTGTTTTATTCCTGCCTCAACGGTTTGGATGAGGCCCACTCACATTGGGAAGCAGATCTGGTTTCTTCAACCCACCAATTCAAATGCTAATCTCTTCGAGCAACACCATCACAGACACACTCAGAAATCATGTTTCTCCAGGTACCTGGGCATCCTGGAGCCCAGTCAGGTTGACATATGAAACAAACCATCACAAGGGCAAACAGAATTATTTGTCTTTCCCTGTGCCCCCTGACCCCAACCCAGGGAGTCAGGAGTCCTACCACTTCCCAGTGTACACAGGCTCCCCCTCCCATGATATCCTTGAAGCCACACTTGGGACAGTAATAGGGCACGTCTGCTTGTCAGCCTGACTGCCCCCCCACCTCCAGCAGTAACAAGTACCCCTTCACCCTGGCCAAGCCAGGAACTGAGACTCCGCCTTCACCTTAGAAGTAACAAGCCAGACCCACCCTTCTCCCAGTGGTGTGGGATTGCTGCTAACAGAATATTTAAGTAAGCTCCATAGCCTCATAACACTACACCCAGAGTGTCCCAAAATTCAATCCCAAAATCAGTCACATCAAGAACCAGGAAAATCTCCATGTGAACAAAAGGACACAGATGGTAGAATTATCTGAAAAAGAACGGCCAACAGAAAATTACTGCAATGAAGCACGCTTGAAACAAAATGAAAAAATATATCATCCTAACGTTGAACCAGAAGAAACAGATTTTAGACCTGAGAAATACAGTAACAAAGAAAAGATTCAATGGGTGGACTCAGCAACAGATTGGCGAGAACAGAGGAAAGAGAGTCAGTAAACTTGAAGATAGAACAACAGAAATGAGCCTCTCTGAACAACAGAGAGAAAATAGGCTGAAGGACAAAATGAGCTGAGACTCTGGGACATGCAGAATTCTGACAAAAGTTTTAACATTTGCCTCACTGGACAACAGAAGAGGAAGAAGGTGTACTGAAAAAATACTCAAAGAAATAATGGCTGGAAATTTCCCAAATTTGGCCAAAGACCAATCAACCCAAACAGGATACATCATATTTAAACTTATGAAAACTAAGACAAAGAAAAACATCTTTTCCTGAATGAAGAAAACTAAGAGAATGTGTCATACCTACACTCAAAGGAAGTTCTCTCAATAGAAAAGAAATGATGAAAGAAGGGACCTTGGAACATGAGGAAGAAAGGAAGCACTCAGTAAGTAAAAACATCGTTAAATACAATAGTCTTTCCTTCTCCTGTTGTGTTTTCAAAGTCATATTTGACAGGTGAAGTGAAAATTATGATGGTCTGATGTGCCTCTCACTGTACGACATAGAGGAAATATTGCAGACAATTATATTATAAACCGGGGAGGGTAAAGGGATGTTTTCTACCCTTACCCTCTAACTGATCCAACCATGCTGGAAAACAGTTTTGGAATCTTTTCCCAAATTAAACGTATATTTAGCATACGACCCACCCATCACACCCCTGGGCATTGATCCCAGAGAAATGAACACCTTTGTTCACACAGAAACCTGTACGTGGATCTTCACAGCAGCTCCCTTTGAAATAACCAAAAACTGGAAACAACTAAAATGCCCTTCAATAGCTGAATGGTTAACAAAAAATACTGGCCCATTTATTCCATGGAATACTACTGAGCTATAAAAAGGAGCACACTTTTTTTCTAGTTTAATGGATTTTATTTCATTTTTATTGACATATAGTTGATTTATAATATTATATTAGTTTCAGGTGTCCAGCATGGTGACTCAGCATTTTTGCAGATTATACTCTGTTATTCGCGGTGGGGAGGGGGGGAGGGAGAGGGTATGTGTGGCCTGAACTCTGCTGTCCTGGAGAGGCATCATTCAACAACCTTCCTCTCTATTTCTGATTTCTGCTCTTTCCCTCTCTTCCTCCCTCCCTCATTTCATTCCTTTTTTCTTCATTTTCCTCTTTCAGTGTTGGAATTTTCAGTATTTAATTGTGGTTGCAGTCAGACAGATGGAGTATGTGACCGGACTCTAAAACTTCTTACTATCATTCCATTTTTATCTAATGCTCAAGTGCCAGGTCTTGGGAATTTTATTATTAGCCTTGAAATTATCAGCATTCGGCATTTGCGTCTGCTTCCAAAGTATAACGATGACCGAAATGAGGAGCACCAATAATTCATGTGTAGGAATGGAGTGTGTAAGGGTGCTGGCACCTATCAGGTGATGTCAGTGGTGGGGGTCACTGGAAGGGGCTTGATTTGGTGGATTAGGAAAGAACGGTGAACAAAGTCGCCGAAGAAAACTACCTCCCTTACGATGACAACCATGTCCACGTCTTTGATCGTGCTTTTCCCATGAACCCCATCCTCCCAGCCCTACGGTGTCTGCCATTCTGCTTCTCAGCCTCTTGGACACATAGTCTGCTTACCTGAAGATGCTTCTAGCTGTAAAATCACTCCATATCCCAGCTCACCTCCAGTGTTTCCTTGTTATCTCATATCTTGGCATCGTAATATTTCATTGTGTTGTTAGATCTTTGATAACTTCTGTCTGACTTTTAAGATTTTTCCCCAGTTTTTACTGTCCTCTTCATTAGAAGAATTGAATATCCGAACCCACCATCCCCATATGCAGAACTCCCTTCTCTACTGATTTGAGATGACTTTTTTAAAAAATATACAATGTTGTATAAGTTTAACCCAATTTTTAGATTTTCCTTTCTGTTCTATAATTTTTTTTTCTATATATAATTTTCCTTTCTTTCTATAATTTTTTTCAGTAACCAACTGCTTTACTTATTGAGGCTTTGTAATATGTTCTAATAACTGTTAGAACGACCCCTCTTCATTGTCCTATGATTTTTTATTAGTCTTCATTATTCCAGTTTTTTGTATTTCTGTTTATTCCCCATGAACTTTAGGACAACGTTAACTAATCCCTGCCAAAACTCTGTTGTAATTTTGGGGGAATAATCTTATATGTACATATTGAAAGAAGACAAAACATCTCTGTGATATTGGATCTTGTTGATGGACATGTTCATAATTTTTCCATCCTTTAAAAGTTTTCTTCATACAGATATTGTCATTTTTGTTATGCTGATCTTACATAGTTTATCTTTCTGATGTTATTCTGAAAGGAATATTTTCCCATTATTATTTGGTGTTTGCATAAATAAAAGCTGTTTATTCAGTATGTTAATTATATAATACCAGATTTGGGTTGTGGTGCAGTCATTAGCAGTAAAAATTATCTTGGCTTTTGATTTAATTAACAAACTTTTCATTGTTAAATAATTATAGATTCACAGGAAGTCACAGAGATGGTACAGAGAGGTCCCTGTAGCATCGCCCAGTTTCCCTCCATGGTTACATCTCACATAATTATAGTGTAATAGCAAAACCAGGAGGTTGACTGGGTACAATGTCTATGTGTAGTTCTATGTCATTTTATAACAAGTGTAGTTTGTATAACCACCACTGCAATCAAAATACAGACTGTGCCATCACCGCAAATATCTCCTTGTGCTGTGCTTTTATAGTCATACCCTCCCACCCATCTCCACCTTCCTCAACCCCTAGCAAACACTAATTTGCTCTCCATCTATATAATTTTGCCATTTTGAGAATGTTACATAAATGGAAACGTGATATATGACCTTTTGAGATTGACATTTTTCACTCAGCACAATGCCCTTGAAATTCACATGAACTGTTACATGTATAAAAAGTGTGAGGATTAAAAAAAATTGTGAGATACACTTGAAGAAAATGTCCAGAATAAAACACAGGAGAGAAAAGAATGGGACAGAAGCAATATCTGAAGAAATAATTTTTTCTTCTTTCTAATAATTTTCTGAAAATGACAAATCAAGCTGCCAATAAAAGAAATCATGCTGTTGTTGTATATGAGCAACAGCATGATAAATATGTAATTTTTAGATAGTGCTTTATAACATCATGGTAACACAGCTGAAACCACTGAGATGAGAAACCGTAAAAGCAACCAGAGGGGGAAAAATCCAGATTATTTTCAAGTGAACAATGATAAAATAAATACCTGGCTTCCAGGAGAAAACAATAGAGTCAAGAAAACAACATGTTTGAAGTTCTGAAAGAAAGTAACTCCAGATCCAGAATTATATATCCCACAAAGAAATCTTTTAAAGATGAAGGTGAAATAATAGTTATTTTTATACAAACAAACCTAATCCAGTTCATCGTCCTTAAATTTTCACTAAAGGAAATACAAACAAAGTGTCCTTCTGGCAGAAGGAAAGATTTCCAAAATGTTGGTTTAGAGATGCAGGAAGAGTGAAGAGAAAAAGGTAAAGATTTGGGTAAATGAAATAAGGATTAACTATATAAAATTTTTTTTAAACTTCTGGAATGAAAAATGAATTTAGAATCAAAACAAACAGCAAAAACATAGTTTGGGTGAAGGTTAAATTGAGTAAGAGTTGTAAAGTCTTTGTGAGTATCTTGACTGAGGTAAAAGTGCCAATTTATATTAGGTATTAATAAGTCAAGAATGCATATTACAGTGTCTCTGACAATCATTAAAATAATAAAAAAATAGATAATACAATTAAAAAGCTAATGGGGGAGAGAGTAACAGAACAATCTAAAAAACTTAATCTCAGAGAAAAAGAGAACTTAGAAATAAGTGAATAACAAGATGGCAAATCTAAACACAAATACATTAGTTATTAAGTATAAAAGGACTCCAATTAAAAGACCAAAAATTGTCAGGCTGAATTAAAGCTTGTGCATGCACACGCACACACACCAATTCTATGCTGTTTACAAGAGATTCACCTAAAGATTACATGAAGGTTATATAAGATTATACAAAGGTTAAGGTAAAGTGATGGGAAAAGACCTATCACGGAAACACTATAACCAAAAGGCCTTGTAGTTAGATTAATATCAGGCCAAGCAGACTTTAAGGCAGGACACAGCACTAAAGAGGGGTATTTCAAAATGATAAAAGTTCAATTCACCAGGAAGATGTAATAGTTACTAATTTGAATTCATCAAACAGTATTGCTTCAAAATATACATGCAAAATAAAGAACTAAAGTATGGAGAAAAATTCACATCACAGTAGATGATAGCACACCTTTCAGAGTAACTGATAAAACAAGCAGATGACAAAGATGAGCCATAAAGACATAAAAGATATTGGCAAAGCAGACCCAACAGATGTATCTAGAATATTGTCTCCAATGTCTGCAAAACACATGTTATTTCCAATATGCACAAAACTCTTACAGAAATAGACTGTATTCTCTGTAAACCGAGTTTCAAATTATTTCTAAGGATTAAAATAATACAAAATATGCTTCTTGAAGATAGATGAGTTAAGCTAGAAATCAGAAAACCAAACAATTCCCAAACCTTTGGAACATACATCATATATTTCTAAATAATCCATGGTTCCAAGAAGAAATCAAAATTAAATTTGGAAAACATTTTGATAGAATATAATCTTAAAATAATCTGATTAGTTCAAAACTTGGATATGGATATGGCTAAAGACAGGAGTATGGATTTTGGGGTTTTTTTAATTGTGAATAATATATAGAGAGTATAAAGAGATATTAGAGTATGTTAGAAATATTATATAGATATTTAGATACATCAGGAAAAAAGGAATGTATAAAATCAATGAGCTAAACACTCACTTTAAGAAATTAGAAAAATGACAGCAAACAAAACTTGAAAGGTGGAACAATGGGAAAAAAAGAAAAAGTGAAAGAAGTAATTAATAAAATAGAAAATAAACAGACCCCAGAGACGATCACCAATGCCAAAGTTTGGTTCCTTTTAGATACTACTAAAACTGGTAAATTCTTGGTGAAATTGATCAAGAAAAAGAGATGGACAAACAAGCATTATCAATAGTGAATAAGGACATATTACTATGAGTAACATGGAAATGCACTTATTTAGTTATTTATTTTTTTAGATTGAAGAATTTATTTTTTGGTGCAGAAAAATTAAGACATTATACTAAATCAAAACTCAGCTAGTTAGCAATTCGTGAATGCCAATTTTAAGGATTGTTTCTAGACAGCTTCATATACCTGTTTTGTTTATTTGAAGGTTAGATTAGCATTAGGGTCATATTGAAATATGCAATAGAGGGTATCCAGATAGGTAAAGAAATCTAATCACTAATGACAATAATAATAACTATTAACATTTGATATAAATTATGATGATCTGTGCAGTGGTGAATCTATAGAGTAGAAATTTTGAAAGAATTAAATAGCTGAGTATTATATGAAAAATCTCTAAAATATATATATGTAGAGATATATATATATATATATATATATGTTTTAGGTGAACAAAAAAAATCAAGGTACAGGAAATGTGTAGTTTATGAAAACATTTTATTAAAAAGGTCTAAAATAACATTATATATTCATATCTGCTTTAATAGACATATAAAAATTCCAGAAAGATGCAAAAGGCAGGGGTTAGTCTTGTGGGGTTGAAAGTGAGAACCAGATGGCTTGGGGACAAAGTGGCCATAAGACTTTTCCCGGTGCATCTTTAAACATAAACATAAAAGACATGATAGATGTAAATCTATATATATATATATATATATATATATATTTTTTTTTTTTTTTTTTTTTTTTTTGCGTTATGTGGGCCTCTCACTGTCGTGGCCTCTCTCGTTGCGGAGCACAGGCTCCGGATATGCTGGCTCAGCGGCCATGGCTTACGGGCCCAGCCGCTCTGCGGCATGTGGGATCTTCCCGGACCAGGGCACGAACCCGTGTCCCCTGCATCGGCAGGCGGACTCTCAACCACTGCGCCACCAGGGAAGCCCTATATATATATTTTTTAAATGCTGTGCATTGCATAATTTCAATGCCCTTCATATCAGATTCTAAGTGCATGAGATCCTAGGGGGAAGCATTCCCTAAAACCTCCTGTGAATGGGATATGAAAGGGCACACTCAGGTCATGCACTACAGCAGGCCTGTTTTAGATCCATGTGATATGTTACATCATTTTTTTTAATTACATTGGAAATAGAAAATAAAATAAAATGAATTAAAATTGCAAGAATTGGAAAGAAAGGAACAAAGCAATCATTATTTGTAAGAGATATAATTGCCTCCGTAGAAAGGGACAAAAAGTCAGCAAAGATTGAACTAATGTTCTTTCAATTTGCTATCACTGCAAACAGGAACACTTCAGTACCATATTGTTAATTAAAACAATTCAAGCTAATTCAGGCCACACTGAATTTTCGGAACTCCTAGAGTGGGTATAGGTCATTCATTTTTAACACTTTGCTGTGTGCTTCATTGAAGTATCATAGAATGGTGTCATACGTTAGTTTGACCTGTCTCCTTGGACAGCAGAATCCCAGAACGCAGAGATTCTATTTTATGATTCTTTCTTTAGCCGCATGGACTGTCTCAACTTGTGGGCAGTTTGTGTTGAATAAGTGTACTCGTCTTCAAGTGATACTTGGATTGAGTAAATAAATCCAACAGGACATGGACATCCTAGGTTTTGTGAACTGTCAAGATCATGCTGTCATGCAGGACAAAGTATGTCCCCAGACCAACAGCATCAGCATCAGTTGGGAACTTAGAAACACAAATTTTTGGAACCCCAACCCAGACCTACGTAATCAATGGGTGGGTTTTACTGAGACCCCCAGGTGTTTCTGATGGATGCTGAAGTCTGAGGGCTCCTGGTCTAGGAGTAAGAGTATCACACAGAGACAAGATGACAGATATCTCAGAAAATTAATGATCTGGAATCACTTTTTCTGGGCAGTAATTGTTTGCACCAGTTCTCTTTTTAGTAGCCTTGTACTCATCTAATTACTTTGCAGAAAGTTGCCCTTGACTCTCATGTCATACATTTAGGGTTAGACGCACACACCTGCGAATTTCCCACAGAGCGGCATTCCTCAAACTTTGCTGGGCAGAGACTGCCATGTGGAGGGCTTGCTGAAAACTCTGCCCTACACTTGGAACTTAGAGTCACTGGATCTGGGGTCATCTCTAGAATTCTGCATTTAAAAAACAAAATAAGCCATCTAATGGATCTGTAGCAGGTGGACAGGGGACCACATTTGAGACCTATCACCCTGCAGCACTGCTATACAAGTTGTGATTGCAAATCAGTGGTTGGCATCATCTGAGATAGTGTTAAAAATCCAGACTCAAGAGTCCCATCCCAGGCCTATAGATTCAGAAACTTCATTCTAGCAAGATACTCAGGGCATTTGCTACGCATATTAAAGTTTGAGATGCCCTGTTGCAGGCAATTCGTGAGAACACTAGGGCCCATGACTCTCTGTGAGAAAACACTGGCCAGAGGGAAGGTGAACTAATTTCCAAACAACTATTTCCGATTGCCATTTCTAGCACTCTGTTGAACGACACCATTCTTAACTCTACTTCACTTCTGATTACTCTTTTCTCCTCGATGACTCTACTTCACTTCTGATTACTCTTTTCTCCTCGATGACTGCAGTTCTAGGAGAAACCTAATACATACTATGTTTATAACAGTACACATATAAATAGCTCTAATGAAAACTCAATGGAAAATATACAGCATTACAGATGAAATTGATGTAATTAACAATAAATTACGTGGAATCCTTTATGTTTTAGTAGATCAAAATAAATTAGTTGATTGTAGGAAGTTAATAATTAATTTGAGATGTTTATGGCAAGTTATTGACCCAATAATGTATTCTGTTTTCTTTCTAGATTTTAATATTTATATAATTTAGCAGTTGTTTTTTTAAAAGGGGAATATTTTAAAGTCTTATAATTGGATCTATTTCTATTAATTTATAGTCAAGTGGAGTACATTTATTTAAGATTGAGAAATACCATTTGCATTGCATTAACATTTTGCTAAGAGAGACAAAATGTTGATACTTATTAGTATAAAGGAGCTTATTAGACTTCGAAGACATGGCTTTGAATTGATTTTAGTATAAGCGAAACTTTTCATTTTTTTAAAAATATGGTTATTTGGATACTTAGCCACTTTTCTTGTTTTCTTTGTAGTTTTTTTTAAACTCTATTTTTTTTTGCTTGTGATTTTCATAATTTATTCATCTTTTTCTCTGTATTTATACCTTAGGGACTGTCCTGCAGCTCTTGGTAGTACTTAATGACTAAAAATATCTAGATGTCTCAGAATTAATGATGCACTTAGAGTCTCTAAATATTGCAGAAGGCTTGCCTAAACTTGGGCAGAAACCTGGCCTCCTGTGGGGTGTTGTATGGGCACACATCCCTTTGGAAGTAAGATGGGATATAAATAAACACATGCGTAAATAGATGTGGCCTGATGGAAAAAGCTACAGGCGGATTCTTCATCTAAAATTATACACATGACTATCTGACATTCCATCACTATAAGGCATTCCTTCAAGAGACTGCATCTTCAGAATCCCACATGCCCTTGAGAGGGATACACCTTATGTCGTGCTTCTGAGTGATTGTCTTTAGATTGCAGAGAGTGTGAGAATAAGCATCACTGGGAAGGGATCAACAACCCAGCCAGGGAGCCACAAGCATGCCAAACACAAGTTCTGCCTATTTGTTAAATTTTCTAACTCAGAGATTTTAAAGACAAATGAAGGTCTTTTATTAACAGAGAAATGTGTCTTTTTAAATTTGCATTTACATAGAGAGAAAAGCCCAGCAGGGTTGTTTGTTTTCAAATTAAAGAAGCATAAGAATAAGTTATATTACATCTGGGAAAAGATGGGGCCCCTGGCTGGGATGCAGGCCCTCCGTCCACTAGACTCGAAGACCTGATTATCCACTCGACTTTGCTAAGTATCTGGTGTATTTTGGGTGATTGGCTTTGTCTCTCTGGGCACAGGTTTTCTCACCCCTACAGCAAATAGGACTAGATGATCCCGAATGTCCCTGCACTGCGTTTGTTTCCCAAAGAATGAAAACAAGTGAAAAAGAAAATGAGTAATTCAAATTTTCTCTTCAGCTCATTCTAAAATTACCTCCTCAGGCTTACAGATCTGGAGTTGTTTTCTATAAATCAGTGAATTAAAAAAAAAAATATTGGAGAAAAGGGAAAAATAATTTAAGCAAAGCAATAAAACCATTATTTCATGTTGAAGCTCCAGGCTTTGTGGGTTTTGAATAGAATTTAAAGCTGGATAAGTATTTTATTTCTGACCACGCATTAACCCATTCTTTAAAAGTGACTTCCTATTTTTCGAAGCACCGCAAAATTTCTCATCTCTTTCAGATACTGTACTAAACGCATTATTAACTTCATATGAATTTCATTTTTAAAAGTAGGAAATGAAATGACTGCTAAGTTCTTGCCTGAAGAGTTGAGAGCATCCTATATAAACTAGTGAATCCCATTAGAATGAATTTCACAATGAATACACACGTGAATAGTAATTATTGATAGAAATACAATAAATCCACCAACTCTCAGAGTGCCAAATGGTAATAATGAGTGAGTACAGTTGCGCCTGGATGAAATTAGCTAAAAATATGATTACAAATGTTTATAAATATAGATTTTAGAAGGAAATTTATATTTCAAATAATTTTCTCTGAACAAACCATACTTCTTTAAATATCCCCAGTATCCATATTTTTGCCTTTTTAATATCTAAGGCTCAAAGATGATAATGATGTTTGGTGTTTGGTTATCTATAGAGTGAGTAAATGCTACTTAAGGTGATAAAAGCAAAAAAATTTAGGAGAGGAGATGATGATAAAAGCTATATTTGTGTGTCAGGTGGAGCTACCTGGGAGATGCTCTCTACATCGCCCTTAGAATATTCTCTATCTACTTAGCCAATCAGTCGTTCTTTATAATAATGTTAAATCACTTAAGCCATAACTAATAATAGTACAAAACTTGAAATGAATTTATAGGTCCACTCTTTTAGGATTTGGCAAAATGAGGAATCTTCCTCACCAATGGACTGAGAGTTTCTATGAGACAGACATTTCAGGGCACCAAGAGATGGAGACTCACTTCAATGACTTGATAAATGGTGCCTTTACAAAGCAGTTTTAGGGACTTTTAGTTTTAGGGATTCCCCAGCTCGGGAGAGAGTCCCCTGCCCCCACCACAAAACTGGTCTGCCCATCAATCAGGCAGGTGGTCACAGGGAATTATCCACAACCCACAGTTCAGTTTTATGGAGAAGACCAGATGACCGCTCTTGAGAGGTGGGTGCTGGCGAAGGGCCAGCAGACCCTACTAATCACACCGATTATTTACAATTCTTCATTCACAACCCTTTCAGTTAATCTGAGGAAAGTGCAAAGACGACATCCACCTAAAACTCTCTTAACTTAATGAGGCACTAAGAGATTGTATTTTTCACTGTTCTCTAATGGAAACATAGAACAGAAGCTTATACAATCCCTTAACAAAGAGATGCTACATATTTTACATTTCTTTCTTTCTTTTTATAGAAAGCCTGTGGGAAAGAGGTACATAGATCTTGGAATAATTTACTCAAGAGCAACCGACAAGGCTCAACACCAATTAATTCTGATATTGAATTTTTTAAAAAGTGACATTTTAACATGCTGAGTGCCAAGTTTGTTTTGCTGTCATTTCAATGACAACAAAATGTATTGGCTAGTCTTCATAACAACTTCTTAGAATATTAGTATATTATAGTGAGATCTTATATTTTATATATGTGATACAAGAAAGAGATTTTCCTAAGTAAGTGTTTATAAAAATTACTTGTCAATTCTGTTACTGGAAGAGCAGAATCTATGGCTGGTGATTAAAAGCATTTTTTTTCCATACCATACCTAACACAGACTATGAACAACTGTGTCATATTGGTTTGGAGGATTAATTGTGAGAAGAACTAACTCATCTGTTGGAACCAGTGACTTACTAGAAATTTGTAACTTCCACCCTTGACTTTCTCATTTTTTACAACAAAAGAAGTTCCAGAAATATCCTCATATGACCAAAAAAACAGATTTGAAGTTCAAGGCAAATTGTTAGTCATTATTTTTCCAGTGGGGAAAGAAAAAAGTGAAGAACGTCATATATTAACCTTATTGTACAGAGCAGCTGGAATATTAAGATGTAACCTCCTAACTTAATCCATTGATAAGGACATTCTTTTGAGTATAAAGAAATTAGAGACGTAGAAAGTATGCAGAAATCAGGGCTTCAAAGAATCTTGCAGTCTGATAAAACTGAACACATTTCTGTTGCTGAATTGGCAGAATCATAAATCAGTTGGTTGAGGGTATATATAATAAGACTTTTTTTTCAATAAGAGGATTCTGGTGGTTGGGTTGGCAAGTTTAAAATTTGATTTCGAGATAAGACTTAGAAATTATAAAAGTCAGATTGAATTTCCAGCAGATTCCACAGTGATGGAATATTCTATCATCTTCTTGACTGCCTCTCTTGCAGGATATATAAGCCTCCCAGCTTGTGGGCGGGCACAGCTGGAACAGGAATTGTTGTGCCTACCTGACCTGATTATTTCTGGAGTTTCTGGTTCTTTCCACTTAGCTTCCTGCTGTCACTTTCTGAAACAGCTTTCACAGGTGCGTTAGCCCATGGACAGTTGTTTACTGCTGAGCCATTCTCTGCTAAAATGGGCCAGTAGCCCCTTTGCAACTGAGAACCAAGGACATGACAGTAGAGTATTTTTCATTCTAACCAAAGTTGGAGGCCGTGGATTTAAAGCCGTGTCAATGTGCATGTTCTCATGGGTGTTTCCTTTAAAACTACATGCAGAACCTTAGAGCAGGTATTCCTAAAATTCTTGGTTACTGATGTTAGTTAACTATACTGAGTTCTTTAAAGGGCACTGTCCTTTGAGCCCTCCTAGACCACATGCTTAAAATCCAAATTGCTTCTAAATTATTTAGAACTAATATGTCACAATAATATTAAAAACAATTTCTTAGAGCTATCATAGCTATCTTCTAATGACAAAATGCCTGCAACCCATTGGCTCCCTTATTTACAAAAGTATGAAAAATGTTGGTTATTGTGTGATGGAAATAACACAATTTGTGGTGTTGTAACACTGCCAGGCATTCATGATACTCATGTGAGCCTTAAAATTCATGTCAACTGTGTATTCGTTCTGAAAAGTCATAAAAGTATAGAGGAAATATTAAGGATACATTATTGATGAATGATTATATAACAAGCTTATGTAAAAGTGCATGGCATCTATTTTTGACCTGAGACCTGTAATTCATGGAATCACATTCTTAAAATATTTTATTGTGCTCTGAAAAAAATGTCCCTCAATGAATACACTAATTATGGGGATTTGGCTCTTCTACCTGCCTTTGCAGCTTTGAGAATCAATTTTAAATGAAGAGAAAAGCACATTTGTAATAACTTCTTTCTCTATCTAACAAGCTTATTGTGTGTCTTGGAAATTAAGAAGCTTCTTATATTCCTACTAGTGAAATGACTCTCAAATTCATATAACATTTGTGTAAATTTACTCAGAAGAATATATTATGGCTCATTTTCAGACTGCCTCGCTGTTGGGGTGGTATTGGGCATAAACATGGATAGAATAAAATGCATGGAATATACTAAAATTTGTCACGTAAATATCTCATTTCACTGGATAGAAAAGATAGAATTGTTATCTGGCCAGAGAATAGAAAAAATAAAACATAAAATACTCTAAGTTGGATGCCCTCCATCACCTTCAGTCAAATTACATAGACAAGTTATACAGTTACACAAGCTGATTTTTTTCATACTTGACATTTGAGTAAAGCTACTTACTTTCTCACAATGTTAAAATTTTATTTTGCAGTTACCTATACTAAACATGACAGAAGCTATGACTAAAGTAAAATAGAATTTAAAATTAGCTAAAAACTCATAAAAGTTTGGATTGGGT
Source organism: Delphinus delphis (assembly GCF_949987515.2). Taxonomy (NCBI): domain Eukaryota; kingdom Metazoa; phylum Chordata; class Mammalia; order Artiodactyla; family Delphinidae; genus Delphinus; species Delphinus delphis. The sequence continues at coordinate 152,350,772 of NC_082684.1, forward strand.
TTCTTAACCTCCTTGAAATCAAGTACCCTAACATTTTAATTAAACAGAGAAATTTCAACATACTGAACTGAATCCTATTTGCCTAGTCAGGGAAGGAGATTTTAGGATGCTGGACTCACTAAATTGTACTGGTTTGGTTGTACGTTTGACATACACATGGATAATCTGCCAGGGGAAAATTCTAACAGTGGGAAAAATATTTTAGTCTCATAAGCAATGAATTTGATATTCAATTTTGTTGATAACAATTCAAGTCTCCTGTCTGATACATCCAAAAGAATAAAGATATAAATGCTTTAGGTGGTGAAGGTGATGTTACGTCCTCTGTTAGAGTGTTCTGTTACTTCTCTATGGATTTTCAACAGCCTTTGCACATCCTCAACTTCCAAATATCTTTTACATTATCCAAGGTCAGAAAAACCATATGGCTTTATAAAGATCAAAGAGTGAAGCCAGAAACCCCACACTTTTAAAAGTAAAGACAAACTCCCCAGTACATATTTTAGCATCAAGTGCATATGGCACACGCTAACTGAAAAAATTTATGTGGCAAAGTTAACCTACTTAGAAGTGGAATAACGTGTCCTTTAAGGCAGAAAGGACAAGCCCATCTTCCAGTGGGAAAGTGATACAGTTAGAGACATCAGGGGAAGAAACGAAAGAAACTGGATTACAGAGACTCCAAATGACAGGTAGGAGCAGTACAAAGTGGAGAAATTAAGTGAGAAATTAACCTCCAACCTCTGAGGTCATTCTTCGTATTGAAATTCAGTTGTTTTAAGGAGTCCTTAATGCTAAAGACATGATTTTCTCATAGCCAAGGGGGAAAGTTCAATTACTGTACCCACGTAATCATCCATTTTAAATCATTTTTGTGTAAAGATCGGGTGTATTGAATGGATTTGTCATACTCAGAATGAAACTGGTGCAAATGAAATTCCTGTTAAGGGGCATTAGCTTTACTATTCTCTCATTTGCTATAAAAGCCTTTAAGTACCAAAATTTGGGATAGACTGTGGCTTATTATCAGTCAAGTAGGGGAGGGAGGTGCTTCCTGACGGGTTTAAAAGCAAGTGGCTTTTTTAGTTTATAGTCTAGGGAAAAACATCAGTCTTCCTCTTGTTTTTAGGGTTAATTAGATACTATTCTTTTGCTGTTCTAACTCATTTGTTTTCTAGATCCTACTGCCAAATATATTTTAATGGTATTTTTTAATGTCAACCTCATTTTCCCTGTCATTACCATCCATGGGCTAATCAAACAATTATCTTGTCATTTATTTTATAAGACATTCTATAAAAAACCCATAGAATCCTTTCAGAATTAAGGGGATACCATTATATTGATCATAAACATTATTTTATTGAATATTTCACAGATAATTTTAGTAAAGAAACAAAAGTCTATGTAAATAAAAGGAGTATCTAAAAATTATTGAAACATTAAGAGCTGATGTATGTTGTTATTACAGCTTTTAGAGATTCCTGATAAAGTGATCTATGAGCAATTTTAACTGATGTATTTCAACAGTTGCCCGGTATAAGTTCCTTAGATTTTGACCATTAAATTATCATTTCTTTATTATTTAATGTGATCATTCAACATTATTAATGCCTGATGGGAGAATTTTTCACATACTGAGGTATGGGAAAGTCATTCTGGCTTACACACGATTTGACTTGAATTTTATGCTAACCAGAACAGACTCTTACAGCCTGTCAAACGTGCATCGTACATCTGCTTTAACCATTAGGGAAAAGAATGCATTTTAAAATCAAAATGGAGTAACTGTGGTTCAGCCATTCAAAATGGAGCTGGGTGGCCATAATTTCAGACACGTTCCTGCATCCCTGTGAACATGAGTTTTCTGACCCGTGTCAGACTGAAGGACACCACCAGCCGTTCTCAAAACAGTATCTGTGAATAGCTGCCAGCTGCAACCGTATGGTCTCAAGGTCTCCCCTTGTAACTATGCAACCATTTCAGACCCCAACCAATCCTTGCTTAACAAGCACCCTTACTGCTTGCGGGCTCCAGTTATAATTCTTGACAAGCAACTTACGTAACTCTGTGTTTTTTGCCTTTATAAGCCTCGCCTATTTTGTAGTCTGGAGAACACGATTCAAGTGCTTCTTGGATCTGTGTCTCCTGGGCTAACGTCCTCAGTTTGGCAAGAATAAAACTCTTTTCTATTCCTATTATAGATTGTTTATTGATTATTTCCATCAACATAGCTAAACCTAACATTCCCCTTGAAAGAAAATTTACCCTAGTTTTAAGTCACTGTGATGGCTTTGACAAAATTTTAAAGAATCAAATCATGAAGATTAAGAGATAAGGACTTCATCTACAAGCAACGAGATTTTGTTGATTCCCTCCTACTCTGGGGAAAACCCTTAAGCTTGTCTCTCCAGTCATTCTGACCAAGGACAATGTGACATTTAGGGAGGAAGTCTGCTCCATTGGAAGCAGGCATTTTTGCCTCCCCAGAATGGATTTCCACTTGGATCAAAGACCAGTCAACACTGTCTTGGCCACGTTCAGTTTTAAACATGGCTTCTGTCATCACCAGTCCATCGAAACTGAAAGCACCGAAGGGGTCCACCTATAGCGTGTCCTAAAACCAGGGTCTATTTTGGCTTCCTGGACATGGGCACCTGCTGTATTTCCTCAGTTTGTCTGAAATTCACATCAGGGACTCTTTCTTAGTTTCTTACTCCCCTGGAACTTCTAATTTTCAGGGTTCTTCTACATCCTTCTATTCTTATCACTCAACTCTGGTGTCCTCTCCTGGCTTCCAGGCCACACATCTCCAATCTGCATCTTCTGCCAGTCTCACTGCTGAGCAGTGGGTGTTTGTCCAAACGCTGGCAGGCCAGCTCCACTAGGGTTTCCATCACAGACATCTCAAACTCATGACGTTCAAAACAAAACTGTCATTTTTTAAATTTATTTTGAAAAAAATTTTAAATCTATTTTACTGAAGCATAGTTGATTTACAATGTTGCATTAGTTTCTTCTGTACAGCAGGGTGTCTCGGATATATATATATATATATATATATATATATATATATATATATTCTTTTTCATATTCTTTTCCATGATGGTTTATCAAAGAATATTGACTATAGTTCCCTGTGCTATACAGTAGGACCTTGTTGTTTATCCATCCTATATATAATAGTTTGCATCTGCTCATCCCAAACTCCCACTCCATCCCTCCCCCACCCCCACCCCCTTGGCAACCACAAGTCTGTTTTCTATGTCTGTAAGTCTGTTTCTAAAACCGCGATTTTAATCTCACCAAACCCGTGTCTCCTTTTGGGTCTCCCAACTTCCTGAAGGAACCCATTAGACATTAAGTTGTCAGAAACCTTCTCCTCTCCTATTCCTACAGCAACATGATAAATAACAAGTAAAATGGTACAACCTCTCTGGAAACAGTTTGGTAGTTTCTTAAAAAACTAAGTATGTGGCTACCATACAAACTTGTAATTGTACTCCTAGACACTGATGGCAAAGAAATGAAAACTTATGTTCACACAATATCATCCACACAAATATTTATAGACACTTTATGCTTAATAGCCAAAAATTGGAAGCAGGCCAAATGTCTTTCAATGGATGAATGGTGAAATTGTGACACATCCATACCATAGAGTATAGTCAATGAAAAACCAAGCTATTGATACAACTTGGATGAATCCTTATCTGAATTATGCTGAATGAAAAAAAAAAGGCAATCCCCCTAAGTTATATTCTATATGATTCTACTTACACAACATTCTTGAAATGACTAAATTATAGAAGCAGAGAACAGAGGGCTGTAGGAAGGCAGGAAGTCATGTGATGGGGATGGTCTGTATCTTGACTGTATCAGTGTAAACATCCTGACGGTGATACTTTGCTATAGCTTACAGGTAGATTATCACTGTAGATAATACAGGTAGATTACATTGTAGAAAGATTTACAGGTAGATTTACATTGTAGAAAGCTGGGTAAAAGATACCCGGATTCTCTTCATATTATTTCTTACAACTGAATGTGAGTCTCCAGTCACTTCGAAATGAAAATAATTTTTAAATTTAATTAAAAAATACATAAAAATAAATTTGTCTGTCAAACCGTCTCATGAGTCAGGAGCCATCCAAAAGACAGAAAAACATACAATAAAGATTCTTCTCTATTCTTGTTATTTTCTTTGACCCTAACACAATGCTACACACTTTCTCTGTATTTTAAAACCAGCTTAGAGCACAGCTGGGATACCTGAGCTCCAACTTTGTCATGTAAAGACCAGAGCATGTTTGAAGTCTTCATTCAGAAAAACAATGCAAAATTGGCATCCATCCTGGTCAGAAGATGAAACTGTTTGCGCCAGAAATGTTAACAATGAAGTTCCCTTCTTTGACAACAACGATTTTAATGTGATTGCAAATAAATTAAATTTGCAAACAATTATTTTGTGTTATCACATGGACCTTAACTATACAAGGTGGCTGTCCATGTCCTGGGGAGTAAGGGCATATTTTCATTTTGTAGATTAGATCAGTACCTCAACTTGTGTGCACCTAATGCAGCTTTAGTCAACAGAAGTTTCCTTAAGGCTGATAAGATTACAATGCTAAGGAATAGAAAACCACTGCTGTGTTGTAACAGCTGGTACAGATGTTGACAAGACAAGAACATCCTATTGTGGGAAAAAATTTTCATTACATTGCAGCAAGTAGAGAAATTGATGTAGTGCAATTACCCAAAAACGGCTCCATTTATGATGCAGTTTGGAATTTGTACTATTTACCGTGTCACGCCTGCCAAATGTGATTCTGCATTTAAGTTGGGACTGGTTGTCCTAAGGCAGACTGCGACAGCCCTTGTGGACACATGTTAGTAGCATCTGAACTTGACAATCTGAGGAGATGAAGGAAGTGTACGATATTGCAAACTACAAACTCATTTCTAAACCCGTCTCCTCTAAATATTCTAAATATTTTCCTTAGTGCCCAGGTGGTGAGCACATTTTAACGATCACCTGTCCTCTTGGATGATGTGTTAACACTGGGTACGAGATTTGGCATTAACCCAGCTGTATCTTGCACAATTAGGATATACCTTCAAATGCAGAAATATGACAGGTTTCCTGGCAACCATTTTTGGATGGAATATTTACAGGAAAGACAATAATTTACCAAGCAGTTCTAAGTGAAGTCCCAGTGAAGAATATAAACTTGCGACAGCTTATAAGTTTTAAGAAATGAACCAGTCACCGATTCTGAGCTGCATCAGGAAGAACCATCCCAGAATAAGAAACCACCACCTGGAAAAGAAAAGTCACCAACAAAAACAGCCATTAATAATTAAAGGACGCATGAGACTGAGACAGCAGAAAGCAAGAGGGGACAAGAGTCCAGATTTGACTCCACTCCCACCTAGCAAAGCCACCATGAAAGACAGCCTCTCAGTCACCTTCCAGAGACCCTGAGACAGACAAACAGACCCAAAACCTAAAGAAGAAGATGTAGGCAATTGAACAGCTGAAAGAACAAACAGTACCTGGAAAACAGCTAGAAAAACATCAACGGGAGAAAATGCAGCAAGAGAGAGCCTTTCTCCACAAGCCAAAGACATGGAATTGGGAATTTAAGATACACAGAAAGCGAGCAAGTTACCAGAAACCAGTGCAAACATTTCTTCTGTTAAACACACTGACATCTATGGAATACCTATGTGCCCATCCTTAATGTTCATCTATAACTTTAACAATTCATTCAAGATTTTTTTTAAAAAATAGAGCAAGAAACCTAAAATACTTAAAAAATAAATCTAACAAGTAATGTCCAAGAACTCTACACTGAAAACTATAGGAAAATTAATTAATTATTTAATTAATTAATTAATTTTTTAAAAAGTTGCAGAGGGAAATTAAAGAGAGCCAAAAGTATATCATGTTCCTGGATGTGAAACCTCAATATTCTAGATGTTCATTCCCTCTAGAACATATCTACACATTCTGTGCAATTAAATAAAATTCAGCATGAATTTTGTAATAATTGACAAGTTGTAACTAAAATTTATATGGAAATACAAAGAAGCTAGAAGAACCAAAGTGATTTTTTAAAAACAGAACAAACTCAGAGGATTTACCCCAGCCGATTTCAGGATTTATTCTAAACCCCAAGTCAACAAGACTGCACGATACTGGTGACAAAGTAGATCTAAGGAACTGAAGAGAAAGCTGAGACAATAGTTTGTCGACTTTGGCTCTATTCATATTTGGGGACAGATAACTGTTTGTTGTGAGGGCTGTTGTGTGCATTGTAGAATGTTCAGCCACGCCCCTGGCCTCCATGCACTAGATGCTGGGAGCACCCCTGAGTTGTGGCAGCTTAAAATGTCCAGACATTGTCAAATATTCCCTGAGAGGCAAAATCACCCACCAGTTCAGAACTACTGGTTTAGAACTACTGGTTGACCTACACATTCATGGTAAATGACAAAGATACCAGATAATTCAATGAGAAGTGCAAAGTCATCTCAACAAATGATAACAGAAAATTAGACATAGACCCTTCACTCATGCCATACACTAAAACACTTGAAATGGATCATAGGTGATAATATAAAACCTAAAACTATAATATCTAGTACAAAAGGTAAAAACAAATTTATTTAAATACCTTATGATCTTGGGTAAGCACACACACACACACACACACACACACACACACACGAATCTTAAAAGAAAAACGACTGATAACTTGGGACTTCATTAAAACTAAAACTATTTTTCTTCCAAAGAATTATGAAAATCACACAAGAAAATCAAAGGGGAATGCACAAACTGAGAGAAAATATTTGCAATACATATATCAGACACAGGACTAGTCTTCAGATTATATAAAAAATTCTTATAACTCATTAATAGGAAAAAGATGACCCGATAAACTGGGTAAAAGATTACATGGGTCCTTCACACTATAAGATATACAAATATCACTCCTCTCCAAAAAAAGATAAAAACACACAAAACAGATACTACTGCACACGTTCTATAGAGTGGCTGAAAAGATTCACAGGAGGATATAGAATCCCTGGGTGTCTCATACACTGTGAGTGAGAATGATAAAACTGCTTTGGAAACAGTTTGACATGTTTTTAAACACTTTAAATGCACACTTACCATAAGAAGCAGCCCTTCTACTACTAAGTATTTACCCAAGAGAGAAAGAAATATATGTCCATAAAAGACCTCCACCTGAGTGTTCATAGCAGCTTTATCTGTAATAGCCAAACACTGGAGACATCCCAAATAAGATTATAGGTAAACAAAATACGGTATACTTATTCCATTGAAAACTACTTAGCAATAAAAAGCAACAACCTCCTAATACATGCAACTTGGATGGATCTCAGAATAATTATTCTGAGTGGAAGAAAGGCAAAATCTCATAGCTGCTCTACAATTCCATTTGTATGAGATTCTAGGAAATGCAACTAATCCATCCTGACAGAGAACAGATCATCGGCTGCTGGGACAAGGGTGGGGGGTGGGGGAAGGATGGGGCAGGAGCATGAAAAAAACTTTTGAGATGAAAATGTTTGGTACCTTGATTATGACTACAGTTTCACAATGCATACCTGGGTCAAAGTTCTTCAAATTGTACAATTTAAGTATGTGTAGTTTACTGCAAGTGAATTATATCTCTATATAGTAGAAAAAATAAAATTTAAATTGACATACATTTTAATCCACTGAAGCAAATTATAGTTTTATTCTGCAGCTTTATTTTCAATTTTTGAGCAAAGCTCAGATCATGAAATTAGCTCAAGAATAAGATTATTCATGAGTGTCATACATTCCTTGGGGTTACTTTTGGAATTCTTCCCCATCATGTAATACCATTCAGGATTCTAGCATGGTCAATGGCTGCTCAGAGAGGGCACGTGTTGTCTCAAAATTCGTATCACACTTTCTATAATAAAAATATCTGGTTAGAAAAATATCATTTGGAATGTCACTAGCAGGCTTTAAAAATAAATGCTAAAGGAAAAATACAAAAATAGGCACATTTTCAGTTAAAAAATTTCAGAGAGAGTAGATGCTAAAAGCAGAAATCTAACTAGAAGTTAATTGATTGCCATTTAATATTTGACATTGTTCTTAACTTGTGCATTAAGAGCCTTGTCTAAGGGCTGAAGATGATTTACACCTGGAAGATACTAGCTGAGTCCACTGATATTAAAATGAAAGAAAGATTATATTTAGGAATATGATAACATTTGTTGGATATGAATTGAACATAAAAAGTGGAAATTAATTCTTAGAGTCTTTTTTTTTTCAAAAACTTGAGAGGCAACAGGTGGATAGATTCCACATTTCAAAGCAAATGTCTTGACCGTGATAAATGCGTGTGTGAAGTGCCATATTATTAAAACTCTTCTGTAGGGTAAATAACATTTCATTGCACAAATTAGAGGCAACTTAATTTTAAAAATCTGGAATTTGGGGCTTCCCTGGTGGCGCAGTGGTTGAGAGTCCGCCTGCCGATTCAGGGGACATGGGTTCGTGCCCCGGTCCGGGAAGATCCCACATACCACGGAGCGGCTGGGTCCGTGAGCCATGGCCACTGAGCCTGCACGTCCGGAGCCTGTGCTCCGTAACGGGAGAGGCCACAACAGTGAGAGGCCCACGTACCGCAAAAAAAAAAAAGAAAAAAAAATCTGGAATTTGGTGGGAAAAACAAATCGTACTAATATCTAGGACATTTTACTGGGATCCAACCATTTATATATAATATCCTCTGCAAGTCATATCTGACATCTGAGATCTTGAAGCAACATTAGCTTCTTTACTAGAGAAATTGACTGCTGAGCTACCAAAGGAAAAAAATTAAAACCCATAATGTGAATTATTAAGGTTTGCAACCAACTAATCACACACATACACACACCCCTCAATAGCACTAATAACTTCTTAACATAAATGAGATTTCCTTCAAGGTGAGACGTTGAGATATTCTAAAGTGCAGCAGTTATCTACTACAAAATGTGTTGCATTTAAAAACCACCTCAACAAATAAGCTTTTATTTAGCTTATGGCTTTGTGGATTTGTGGTTTAGACTGGCCTCAGGGGACGTGTTTTCTTAGAGGGGCTCACTACATGTCGGGCAGTTGGCGGGCTCTGAGATAGGGTTGGGGGAGTGTCTGTGCCCCATGTCCTTCACCCTCTATCAGGCTACTTTGGACATGTTCCCCTGATCATGGCGGAGATGCAAGTGTGAGGGAAGCCCTCACTGTGACACCTTCATTGATCTGAATGTGACAACAACCACCGAGTTTAGAAGCAGACCCTCCCCCAATCCAGCCTCAGATGAGACCACAGCTCCAGGTGATGCCTTGACTGTAGTCCTATGAGGCTCTCCATCAGATGGGCCAGAGTCCACACTGAGGGAGGACCAGGACCATGATGAGTGGTAACCGAAAAGGTGTCTTGAATTCTGAGACCTATACATCAACACACTGGAGCATCAAGTACCTCATGGCCCCCTTATTTTTCCAGAGAAAAGAAAAGAACATATCATTTTTAGTGATTTTTAAAATTTTCATGCTGTTTTTCCAAGGGCTTCATTTTTGTTAGTACGTTAATGTCTTAAATTGGTTGGATTTTTTGCCATCACTTCTGCCACTCTTGCCTTAGGTATCTGTCTTTACTCATTGCTTGTATGTTTGCTGATGCTGTCTGTGCTCATTGCCCTACACTGGGTTTTGTTTTATAAATAAATAAACAAACAAATAGTTTACTATTTACTGGCAACCTGATATATTTCCTTACCAGGTTGCCAGTAAATAGTCTGGATCTTTCAATTCTTCTGAACCCCTCATGCAGAACTGGGTTCAAGTTTATTCAAGTGTCCCTAGACACTGTCACACATAAAACCATTCTATATTACTTAAAATAAAAGTAAAGTAAAAAAGGTAACCCAAAAGAAAGTTGTTTTGTTTGGGGTTTGTCTTTCTTTTACTTTTCAATATCAAGGAATTGTCCCTCACAACTTAGACTTTCTCCTTGGAGAATAGAGCAGACTTGTTTCTTCCTCCTGAAAATTTCAGTCCTGATATTTGGGGTCCTTATTAGCAGTACCAAGAGTTCAACTCACCATTTCTCTCAAGAGACTAAAGACACCAAGTAAGTGAACATTCAGTGGCCAGCCCTCGTTCTCCAAAACTTTTAGGGTGGACCAATAGGCTCTTACTGCAGACTTTTGCTGCACGTGAAATAAAAATAATGTTTAGCCTAGAATATGAGCTATCATTACTTTGATAAATATGAAGATATTTATTGAACTATTTCCCTGTGTCCTTTACAGGAAACATTGCATCAAAAAAAAAAAATCCTCTAGGGTTTCATGACCTTTCAAACCTGGGTTTCTAACCCCTATTCTCCTGAAATATTGGAAACTGGGGACAAGGGGGTAGCTGATGCTCATGATTAGGGTTGGGTAGCAGGTTCAATAGTGTTCAATAACTGCAGCAACAGCAATCATAGCCGTGGCAATAGAAATGATCAATGACCTGCCTTCAGGCATAATGTCGCTGATAATTGATCCCCGGTCATCATTGAGGAAGGGTGTTGATTTCTGTTTTGTATAATATGCTCTTTTGAAGGTCACAATATTAAACTTTTACAATCTGTTTTGTGTGTGTGTGTGTGTGTGTGTGTGTGTGTGTGTGATTTTAACATTAAGCATTTCATACTTCCAAATAATGCCAGCTTTTTAATCAGTTTTGATGGGAATCCTTTTGCTGCCATACCAAAAGATACAGGAAAAAGTACAAAGTTGCTGTTTAAATTCATAAACCCTAATTGTAAGACTACAGCTAAAACATAGATCAGGGTTTGGTGCTTCACCGTTTTCAATTTCCACTGGTATCAGCCCTTTACCAGGATTAATGATACTTATAAAACATTACCCTCGCTATTGCAAAATGTCCAAGTATTACTAAAATAAACCCTTCTCTTACCATTTATTGGGATTAATTTTACCATTCTTTCCTCCCTAATTACTTTTATAGGTTGCTTCCCTTGTTAATTTAATGAAGGGAGTCCTTTTGTTTAATACAGCTGAGTCAATGCAGTAAGAATTAGTCTCTATCTAATCAATGTCTACTAGAAATAACTAGAAGTAATATTGCTGTAAATTCTAGTGCAATACATCTCTACAGACTTGGACTTTTTCTAAGTTTTCTTTTGTTTCTATTTTATACAGAGTATATACAAAGTATATACAAAATATACACACAAAGTTGAAGAAATTTAATAGCAATGACACAAATATGGCATAACCTATCATAATTGTTATAAGTTTACTATGTTGTGCACCTGGAACTAACATAGTGATGTAGCTCTATTATATCTCAACTTAAAAAAATATATATGAAGAAGGGGGTTGGTGAAGGGACGGACTGGGAGTTTGGGATTGGCAGATGCAAACTATTATATAAAGAATGGATAAACAACAATGTCCTACTGTATAGCACAGGGAGCTATGTTCAATATGCTGTAATAAACCATAATGGAAATATATATATATATATAAAAAACTGAGTCACTTTACTGTTACAGAAACTAACACAACATTGTAAATCAACTATTTCAATTAAAGGAATGTAGACACTGGGAGGAAATGCATGCAAAATGCTAATGATGGTTTTCTCTGTGGGTGGGGTGAGGATGATGGGTGATTGTTAATTTTTACTTTGTGCTTTTATGTATTCCTACCTATCTACAATGAACATATATTGCTTGTAAAATTAGAAAGAAAACAATAAAAGTCATTAAAAATGAAAAAAGCATCAAGTTTTAAAAGTCCAATATCAACTAATCCATAATATAAAGTGAAGATCTCACTAATACCCTTCAATAGATATTTTTCTTAAGTTTATTAAAATTATTTACCTTGATCTATCTTTTAAAAAAAAGAGTTGTTATAAGAGTCGGATGCATCTCATCTTTATATCTTTCACAGAAATGTTACTAAGAATGAAGTTCATTATGTCACAGTACATCCACCTGTGAGCGTCTCCCAGGAAAAATCTATGTAGTTCTAGGACCACAAAGCACCATACTTCTCCTGAACAACTGGCTTGCGTTTAACCTTATAGACACTATTAAATAAGTGGTCTGATCTGTCCAGAAGCTGAAAGACAAATCTGGTTCCAACTAATGCAGTTCTTCTCCTGCCTTGGCTACAGATTCAAACCACTTGTGAAATTCTCAAAAATCTCACATTCCAGTATGAGGTCCGCACCTCATAGGACCAAGCAAATCAGACTTTAAGGATGAAGGGGTCTGGGAATCTGTCTTTTTAAGCTGCCTAAATGATTCTAATCTGCAACTGTGGTTGAGAAATGCTGACACTGAGTATAACCCATTAACAGGAATGCATCTTAGTCACATACTTATGCCTGTTATGTATCTCCACTTTTGTTTCATCATCAATTTTAACATGTTATCTTGCTGTAGTTTATACATTCTTACAAGCTGCCTTACATAATTTTCAGAATCAAATAAACAATACTGTATGATTGATTTGAACAGAGAAGATTAAGCTCAAGAAGAAACTTGGCTTTGGGTCTTGAGCTCAGAATACAGAACACAAAAATCTCCATGCTACCTTATATGTCAATAAATTAATGTAGAAGATAAATACTTATATATTTATTTGAATTTTACGTTGTCAGTTTTTATGCTGGGTAACATTTTTTAAAATCTAAAATATGAATACAAAAATACCATAGGGTGCTTCTTAATAAAGACTTCACTTATACAATGTAACAAAATGGAATTGATCCATTGGAATTGATCAAAATGGAACTGAAAAGATAAAAATACCTTACACTTCATAATTGATACAAATGAATCAAGAGCTCAGAAAAGAATAGTCTCAATTATTAATTCTTCCCATTCAATAATATTTTTGATACTGTATAAAACTACAGATGTACTCGCTTTACCCCATATAGTAACAATAAGTCAAGAAAGCTGCAACTGACAGAATATAAAATTCATGAGGGCAGAATTTTGGTCTAAATTTTACTGAAATATCCCCAAAATCTAGAAGACTGATTGACACAGTACAGGCTCGATAAACATTTGTTATAACTGAGATGCATAAAATCCCTAGATGAGCAAACCTAAACACAATAAGTGATTCTTATTTTTTAATCCAGATATTCATAGATATATGCATATAAACATTTATGCTTAGGGACTTCCCTGGTGGTGCAGTGGTTAAGAATCCGCCTGCCAATGCAGGGGACACGGGTTCAAGCCCTGGTCCGGGAAGATCCCACGTGCCGTGGAGCAACTAAGCCCACGAGCCACAACTACTGAGCCTGCGAGCCACATCTACTGAGCCCACGTGCCACAACTACTGAAGCCTGTGCGCCTAGAGACTGTGCTCTGCAACAAGAGAAGCCACTGCAATAAGAAGCCGACACACTGCAATGAAGAGTAGCCCCCGCTGGCTGCAAGTAGAGAAAGCCCACGCACAGCAACGAAGACCCAACACAGCCAAAAATAAATAAATAAATAAATTTATGAAAAAAATATATATTTATGCTTAGATGTAACATAAATGTAAGCGTATAAATATTTATGCTCAGATATACATGTAAATATCAAAATCTAAAATATGTAACAAAAAATAAAATATGTAAAACCTAAGCATATAAATATTTATGCTTAGATGTAACGTAAATATAAGTACCTACATGTATATACACACATAGACACACAGAATGAAAAATAATACTTACCCAAATTGGAAAGAAATGCAATAAATTTAAAAGTGATTCATTATACAACATGGAGAAAACAGGGATAATGTATTTCTATCTTTTCATAAGTCTCAAAGTTACTATTCTGCTTTCAAATCATAGGGAAAAAATCCTATATGACAGAGTATGAATTGTGCTGCATAACTTATAATTTTACATTAAAGTGTATACTAGTAAAGGTAAAATAGTTGAAGACATATTCATCCACCGATGGTGTTTTTAAAACAATATTTGCATGAAAGGAGGTGGAGAAATAGTGAGATTCCATTTCAGACTAAAAGCCTATTTTATAGTCAACTGCCACTTCATAGAGTGGCCTGGTGTTGGAAAAGCAGAAAACATTTGGAGTTCATCACATTTCACCCCTTAATGGACCTGAAATGCCAAGTGTTCTTGACTCTGTTCTTGGGAGGCTTCCAAAAGGACGATTTAGGCCAGTTTCACCTCTAGTGAAAATCTGCCTGTGTTTAACTCAACTGCTGAGTGTGCTTTGGAGGACAGTTTCCAAAACAGAAAAAGAAACAAGAAAAAAAAAAAAAAACAGAAATGAGACACTCTGAGTTCTTTTATTTTTGTAATTTTTAATTAACGGCTCCTTTATGGAAAACTTGGATGTTTAACTGTGTGTTACCCTTGTGTGTTTGATGGAGTTGCCCAGACACAAAATCTGAAAGCAGGAAAGCCTTACTTGGATTGGCTATCACCCCAAACACCTCAACCTCATCACAACTGTCTGTCACCTGAGTGCTTCAGGCATGTCCCCAGAGGGTCTAAAACTCCCATGAAAGCCTGCAGTATATAATGAAGTGTCATGTTGGAGTGAAGGGCTAACTCTGCCTTTTGTCCTAAGTAAAGAACTGGGCAAAACCCTTTTCTTCTTGGTCAGATTAAATGAGTCAGTATGCAGACCTGATCAGTACTTCAGAGCTCGTCCACAGACCACGTGAGAGAAACAGGGTCCAGACATAGAACAGAAAATGAAGAGGTAAAACTGTGTTTATTCTCAGTGATCATTATCCTTTATATATACAATCCTTAGAAACCTACAAAACAACTATCAGAACTAATAAATAAAAATAGTATGGTGTCTGGTCAAGAAACAAAAGCAATTGTATTTCTTACTATAGTAGCAAAAACATGGAAAAATAAATGCAGATATAAAAGGAATTTTTAAAAATCTGACTTAGAGTAACATGAAAATCATGATATCTTATAAAACTAGCAAAAAAAGCATGAGTATAAAACAGCATAAGAAGCATAAAAATCATGTTACCTTATAAGGGTAAGCTTCTTTGTCTATAAAATTTGAATAGAAAGACTGCCGGCTTCTTGGATCGTTTTCAGGAGGCAGAGTTCTTGGTACAGTACCTCACATATACACTCAGAGTAAATGTTAATTGTTATTAACATTATCACTTTTATTATGAAGTGATTTTGTCCTTTAAAATATCCTGGACAAGATGGTTAAAAACAGGTTGCACATTCATTTTTCAAGTGTATTTCAAGGACAGGGATTTTTTCCAAATAAAAGAATCTTTAGATTTCTATCTCAGTTACTTGTGCATGGACTCTACCAATTGTCTATTTTCTGATCCTTAGTTTATGTAACTTGTCCCAGAATGAATGCTCAGAATGTGTGTGATGGTGAATACAAAGTCTAAAATGCACACAATACGACGTATCTGTATTCTTCCTTTATTTAACTCCTATATGTCAATGAGAAAAATGTCAACACTACAATAGAAAAGTGGGCAAAGTATGAGTGGAAAATACATATAAGAAAAAGCAAACAACAAGCAAACACATAAAAATATTGTATTGTTTTAATAATAAAATATGCTAATTAAAACAGCAGTATAACATGATTTTTACTTGCAAACCAATGTGATTTAGAAGGGCAAAATATTCCATGTTAGGAAGGAAGCTGGAGAATAGGATCTTTATACTGATGACAAAGCTGCAAATTATTGCAAACTTTATGGGTGGCAGTTGTCAATATAGATTGAAGCAATAAGTATTTAAATCTTTGGACCCAGAAATACCATTAGGAATACATCTTAAAGCAATGATAAGAAATACGTATAATGATTTACATTGAAAGAATTTTATCACATTTTATAATATGAGTGGAAAATAAACAATAACCTAAATGTCTAAGAGTATGAAACTAGTCATATAAATAATGATAAAGTCAGAAAAGTGAGAATTCAAAAGACTATATAATATGTTTTAGCAAGGACAAGTATTCAAGTAATAATAATAGAGTGGAGTGTATGATCCTAGTTTTAAGGTCTGTACATAGGTGTTCATTCTATTAATGCTGTCTCTGGATGGTGAAATTACAGGTTGCTTTCCTCTTCCTCATACGTTCAGCATTTTATAATAAACACACATTATTTTAATAATTGAGGAGCACATACATGCACATTTATTTCGAGAAATGGGTTACTATAGTAAGAATTTTGCAGGCTTGGGAATTCTGTCTCAAGCATAACAATTATTTAAATATTTGAAATTTCTATAGCATTCATCTTGCATTAAATCCTTATTAGGGAAGATGGTTAAGAAGACCAATATCTCTAGCTTACATCTAACTGGGGAGAGTAAGCGGTTTCCCTATAGTGTAGAGCACTATATGAAAATGGAAGGTGCTTTGCTAGCCTGAGGGAGTGCTTACTAGCTGGCCAAATCATTAATTAGACCAACAGTTTCTACGGAGAGGCAGAAAATCAGAGGCAGAGGGAAACATAGCATTTGCACAAATGGCCTTCTGTTGCAAACTGGATATGCATTAGTTTCATGAGGCAACAGTTCAGTCTAGTTCTACTAAAACTTTCAGTGTCCCCGAAATTAATGTCCTGGCATTGAGTATCTGATAAAGATAAAGAACCGTGTTCCTGGTGTGTTCACTGAATTTCACGGAATATCTCTAGTAACATAGAAGGAGAGACCAATAATAACAAACATGTGCTTATGGATGATTTGAATACTTCGTATATATTTATACATCATATATACAGTTATAATATGTATGTTGCTTATTCTAAAAAGGTTGATATTTTTAAGAAAATTGTGTACCGTCACAAAAATCAGACAGTGCTTTTTTGGCAAGTAATAGGTGTTAGAACTCATCACCTCTTAATTTCCTTGTGTAAGGATAATTGTGCTTGTAGAGCAGTGGTAAGAATTAAATACAATTACATTCATGTAAAGCTGTTATAGCACAATATCTTTCAACCAATTTTACAAGAATAACAACTCTTTTGAAGTCATTTAATTGGAATTTTATAACATTAAATTATATTTTCCAATCTTTAAAATTTCCCATTAAATATAATGAGAATTATCCTCATGAAAACTTGAGTCTCAATTCTACCATCCTGGTAGAAGAATGGATTTCCATAAGCTAAGGAAGGAGGACTCCATATGGTTATTAAGGGTGGAGATCTCCCCCCCCCCACCTCTTTCTCTCTTCTGTCTGTCTCTCTCTCACGCACACACACAAACACACACACACGTACAGTGGGCAGTAATATCCACAACATCCTTAAGATATTATAAAGTCTTTGTGAGTACTTTTGTTATCAGCATGAAGTAGCGTATTGGCATATACCGTGATTCATACAGTATGAATCTTTATTGGCATAAATCTTCGTCTGGAATTCTTTGAATGTATCTAACATAGATTGAAATATCACATAAATTGATCATTTTGTTTTCAGATTTTGGTCTTAAATTTGAATGCCTAAGAGAAAAGAGACCATTTATATGGTTTTACCACATATAGTTTCTGATTTTGTCATGTATAAATAATCATGTAAAAGTTTTTAAAATTCAATAAACCAGGAAACATTTATTAAACATCTGTTGCAGCAGTTTTCAAACTTCGGCAAGCATTATATTTATGAGGGGAATTTATTCAAAATACAAGAACCAATCTACTACTTTAGACGCCTGATGTAGCAACTGGTACAGGATGTTAAGAGCGCTGTCTACTGTATCTCACAATGGTCCCACTATAATTTTCCATAAGAAAAATATGTTTCAAAACTAACTGTCAAAAATTTTTATTTTGCTTCATGAACGGGTAATTTTTTTCTCTCTACAAGTAGTGATCCTTAAGCATCACCTACATTTTGCTAAAAAGGAAATCAGCAGTATCCTTTCGTATTGTTTGCAGTCTTGATATAAAGCACTGAAACAATCCTGAATCCATTTCTCCAAGACAATAGCTCAGATGAGCTGATGGGGAAGCAAGGGACTTGCCTTATTTGGGATAATACTGCTTGACCATCCACAGTAGGATGCAGGAGGTGGGGAAAAAGAGGAGGCTGATGGACCAGCATACACACCTGAGTTTCAGCCTTCATTATCACAAATGAGGCAAGTCCCCTTATGGTACCCTGTACATCATGTCCACACCCCGTACATCATATTGCAATACATTTGAATGAGAGACCTTTTATCCAACATAAAATTATCATTCTACCTAAGTAGAAAAATTCAAATTTCCATTTAATAACAAGGCATGAAATACGATAATTTCTTAGAGAAGTTTATGGTGCATTTTTATTATTATGACTTTTGCAGCCTACCAGTGCTCTTTGATTCATGAGGCAATTGCAAATGCGGAAAAGAAAGTTGCCGTTGTTTCCAGTGGCAGTGAATGGTATTACATCTCACAATTAAATACCAGAATCAAGTGCCATAAGAAAAAGAAATAGCTATTACTAGTTCCCAAATTTCTCTGCATCATGAGCAAATAACTGAGAGGAGTGTAATATTGCCACAAAGCTAATTGCAGGTCAGTAAGGGCTACACCTTTACTGTCTGTCTTAATGCACTGGCTTACATATGATAAATGCTAATTTGGTTGCTTGAATAGAAGATTTCTGTTTTGAGTTGTTTCTATTTTGACCAAGAAGCACTTATTCTAAATATACAGCTATATAATAATAACAATTTGTTAATGATATATTTTTGGGTGAAGTAGATTTTAGACGAGAGGACTGCCATACTTCTCAAAATATGTAGAGTAATGAAGTTTAATTCTTTCTGAAAAAGACACTATATCCAACCCAGTGCACTAGTTTTTATTCTACTGTATAAATGACCTCATAAAATCTCCTTGGTAGTTCAGGTCAGGTTGTTAGCATAGCATCCTTTGATGCTTATCAGTCTTTGTGATTTCTTCCTAATATCATCACTGATGTGAAATTAGACGGCCCGCATTCCATTTCTTTAAGACAGTCAGCACATGATATAAATTCTAGGAACTAAATCTTTTGTCTCTCTACATGTGTCACCTTATAGGAGGAAGAGTGTGCATGCGTGTGTGTGTGTGTGTGTGTGTGTGTGTGTGTGTTAGAGAGGGAGAATGGGGGAGAAATCATTCACTTTAGAAGTGACCTTTAACTTAAAAAACTGTGGAACTTAATACATACTCAATTCACATTGCACTAACACAGTCTTCAAAAGCAAATTTAAGAGTTTACTACAGTTCATGACTTGATCTGGAGGCTCCTTCCAGGTTTCTCTAACACTGGGCACCTACTTTCCTTTCATTCATGACCTTGTTGAAAATTCATTGGCGAATTGTCTGAAATACAGAACCAAAATATTCCCTACAGGTTTGATACAGAAAAGAGAAGGCATAGAATAGCAGTACATCCTTGTCCTCTCTTCTGCTTTTCTTATTTTTCTTTCATATAAAAACACTTGTCACCTTAAGCAAAGCAAGACTTTTGCAATAAACAAATAAGTTTTAGAGTCTTAATATAATGATCCAAAATCTTACTGAATGTGCATCAGGTGGAGTCACCATTGGTGGTTTTCTATCACATGAATTCTCTCCCTACACACACTGTAAAACAGGTTCAACATTATTTAACCTAATTTTATTTCTTCATATCACAGGACACTTCAGTGCTCCTAGTAAGTTGCTGTTTAATGTCTTCTTATTTAACTATTCTTTCTTTTTTTACCTGCATTGGGTCTTCGTTGCTGCACGTGGGCTTTCTCTAGTTGTGGAGAGTGCGGGTTACTCTTTGTTGCGGTGCGTGGGCTTCTCATTGTGGTGGCTCCTCTTGCAGAGCACAGGCTCTAGGCACGTGGGCCTCAGTAGTTGTGGCACGTGGGCTCAGTAGTTGTGGCGCACGGGCTTAGTTGCTCCACGGCATGTGGGATCTTCCCAGACCAGAGCTCAAACCCGTGTCCCCTGCATTGGCAGGTGGATTCTTAACCACTGTGCCACCAGGGAAGCCCTAGCTATTATTTTTTACTTTGAAGAGCTTTGCTCTTTCTAAGTTGATATCCAGAGACAGATAGGAAACGAAAACCCGCCTACAATTAAAATATTTAATAGAAATTTCAAATATTTCTTTCTTGATTTCTATTTCATGAACATTTTTCAAACAGTTATTGGATTAAAAGACTATGTATTCATATATTTTTCCAGGCCTATTTAATTTTAGAAGTTAAAAGTAAAATCAAACAACACAGATACAAATCCCTCTAGATATAAATTCCCCATCTTATTTGCTCTAGAGCATTTAAACTGTTACTTTTATACTCTGCCTTGTGTGTTTTTCATCCTTTACTCACTTTAAATGATTGATTATATGTTAAATTCTTTGCCAAATTTATCTTTATTGTCGATGTTGCTGTATCATATTTGATGGATGCAATGCTAAAATTTTATTGAGAGATTAATTGTTGGGTATGATTTATAATAGTTTGTTAAGTGTAAATATTTTTTGTAAATTCTTATGACAATAGTAAGAAAATATTTAAATAATGAATAATATTCTAAAGCATTTCCAAATGTAATTATATTGGGGAGATAAAAATTAGAAATTAAATAAGCATATTTTCTCTATGCTTTGTCCTAAAGGAGAAAGTCTGTGAATGGGATTGATTTTTTTCTTTAACTCAGAGGATATCCTATGAGAGATAACATGACATTAAAAATGATTGATAAGCTTATCGCAAAAAGTTGAAGTGAAAGATAATTTCAAATGCTCCATGGAATTGGAATGGATTATGAATTGTATCTACTCTAATGGACTCAGTTCCCTACTTGGATATTGAAAGAGCTTTGCAACTCCTACGTGATCTAAAATGAGGATGACCAAATATTTTGCCTTTCAAAATAAGACTCTTCGGGGTTAAAAAGGAAGACACTTAATAATTATACTAAGATACTAACCATCAGTGCAGATTGTCTCAGACAATCTGGGACACCTACATACATCCCTCCAGCTGGAGAACATGTATTTCTTTGGAGGTAAATTACAATAATCCAAATAAAATGTTTAGTTAAGATGAAGTAAAAAAAATACAAGGAGCCCAAAATAACCAAAACATACTGGAAAAGGGAACTAAGTTGAAGGACTCATTTTCTGATTTCAAGTGAACTATAGCAATTAAGAAGGTATGGTTCTGACCTAAGAATATCCATATACACGAATGGAATAGATTCAAGAGTCCACAAATAAATCTCTACATTTATGGTTAATTTCGACAAGGGAGCCAAGACAATTCAAAAGGAAAACAAGAGTCTTTTCCACAAACGGTGCTGGAACAAATGGATATCCACGTGTAAAATAATGAAGTTGGACCCTTGCCTCATACCATACTAAAAAATTGACTCAACATGAATCAAAGACCTAAATGTAAGAGCTGAAGTATAAAACTCTTAAGAAAAAACATAGAGGTAAATTTTTGTGACTTTGGATTAGTCAAGGGTTTCTTAGATAGGACACCAACAGCACAAGCAACAAAAGAAAAATGGATTCGATTTCACAATAATTAACAATTCTTGTGCATCAAAAAACACTATCAAAAAAGTGAAAAGGCAACTCACAGAATGGGACAAAATATGAATAAATCCCAGAATATACAATTCTTACAACTTAACAGTAAAAAGACAAATAACCCAATTTTTTTCAATGGACAGAAGATTTGAAAATACACTTTTCAAAGTAAATATACAAATGACCAATAAACATCTGAAAAAAATACTTAGTATCATTATTTGTTGGGGAAATGCAAATCAAAACCACAATGAGCTACTACTTCACATTCACTAGATAATAAGTAAAAAAGTAACAAATGTTAGCAGGTATGTTAAATTGAAACGTCATACCTTGCTGGTGGGGATGTAAAATGGTCCTGCCATTTCAGAAAACAGCTTTCCAGTTCTTCAAAAAGTTAAACACAGAGGCACCATATGACCCAGCAATTCCACCCCTGAGTACATATCAAACAGAACTGAAAACACATGTCTACACAAAAAATTGTGCATGAATATTCAAAACAGCATTATTCATTATAGCAAAATAATACAAACAACTCAAGTATCTATCAAGTGATGAATAAATAAAACAAATGTGAAGCTTTTAAAAAAATGAAGCTAAAAAGTATGCAGTTTGAACAGTAACAACAACAACCATGACATGTCAACTACCTTTTGCCTGCCTACCCAAGTCAGGCATCAAACTAAAAACTCAGCATATTTCCACTGGGTAATAAACTTTCCTCTAATACAGAAATACCAAATATAACTTCCTATCTGTTGCTTTAACTTTAAAAAACTATTTGAATTTTATATTTTCATTCTTTTAAAATAAATTCTTTTCACCCTTTTCTACCACAAAGCTATCAGGATCCTCTGTATTTTTACTCTAATAGATTTAATGTTTTTTTTAAGTACAGGTTTTAATCCCAAATTATTGTTAGAGGTTTAAGGCTGAGTTCTCACTTCCTTTTATTGACCTCTTCATCCTCCTCCCATTTATCAGCTCTCCACTTAAAATTAACCTTATGATAATAATTAATAATATATAATAATAATGATAATACATTCTGAGTGCAACACTTAAAATCCCATAATTTATAACATTTTTCCTCCTTCCCCACCCCATGGCAATATTTTGCATTATGTTTGTTTGTTTTCGTTTTTTGCTTAGTGAAAGTATTGGATTTATTTAGGTGTATATTTATCCTATATTGAATCCTCTATTCAATAAATGTGATTGAAAAAGTCTATCCTATTCTTTAAAAAAACATATAATTGGATTTCTAATATGAAAATAAATTCCAGGAGAACCAAACAGTAAACTTCTATTTTTATTTGTTTTTAGTAAATTTATTTATTTATTTTTGGCTGCGTTGGGCCTTTGTTGCGGTGCATGGGCTTCTTATTGTGGTGGTTTCTCTTGTTGCGGAGCACAGGTTCTAGGCACACAGGCTCAGTAGTTGTGGCACACGGGCTTAGTTGCTCCACAGCATGAGGGATCTTGCTGGGCTCGAGCCCGTGTCCCCTGCATTGGCAGGAGGATTCTTAACCACTGCACCACTAGGGAAGTCCTCAAATAGTAAACTTTTAAAAATAAACCCACAAAAGTTTTAGAAGAAAATGTGGAACCATTTACCTATAAACATGGAGTGGAGAAGTGCTTTCTCAGCTGGACATAAATACACATGCCATAGACAAAATATATTACTTAAATTACACAAACAGTTTAACCTTAAAATATCATAAAGTCATAAGAGAAACACAAATTGCAAAAAAAATGTAATATAATTTTTAGGCAAAGAGCTAATTAAAACAGTAGAAAAATGGGCCATGGACATTATCAAAATGTCACAAAAATATCTATATGATTGGATTTTGCAGAAAATCATGAAATTTCCACTGTTCATTATGCTTAAAACAATAGGGTAGGACAGTGAAGATTTTCAAGCTACAGAAGAAGTATAAACTTTTGTCTACTTTTTTTACCATTCTCTGCCACAGCCAGACACACAGTGGGGTTTGTGGATTCTCCTTGCAGAGTTCACTTCCTCCTACTTCCTCATTTTTACTGCAAAGCGGTCTACCATCTGAAGCAGACCAGGCTACGGAATCAGGTGTAGGTTTTAATATCGGTGCAAATGATGATGCAGGTTCTGCATCATCTTGTTTGCACTTCAGTTATCAAAAACCAATAGAGGCACAAAGCACACACACCAGTCAAAAGCAGTCAGAGGTAAATGGATTCAGCTCTCCAGGGCTTTTCAACCTCCTCAGGGATGCACACCCCAAATTATGACCCTCACGGGAGGAACTCTCAGGCTCAGGGAGTGTGAAATCTTGGTCTTGCTGCCCTTTAAACAATTAGGTCCGTGCAGAGGCCACGTCCAAACCAAAAAGTCTGCTTACTGTGATTAAGAGTGTTTTTTTTAGAGTCACGATGTGTTCCTCCCTGTGGTATGAAGCCTTCAGCAGGCTTGGCCCTGACCTGGGCACCATCCTCACCTGCCTTGTGTGTCAGCAGTGGACCACGGAGACTGCAGAGGCCACAGTGCCTGCCACGGAGGAACAGGAGTGAGTGGGATCCATGGGACCAGCGTAGCCCATGATGGAGCCTGACAGGCACCTTGCCTTCCAGGAGGGAAAACTTCAAAGGGAGCTCCTTCCACGCCTGTGTGCAGAAATGGTCACCTCCCCTTCTAGACCAGAAGGACTTGTTTTTTATCTCTCCCTGAACAGAGGAGGGAAATTAAATCTCATCCCTGTGAGCACATAGCAGTTCTTTTCTCAGCATAGGTGTTAAATCTTTGCTGGTTGAATAGTGGATATTTGGAGCGTTAAGCCACAAAAAGAAATACACCAGGGCCATTTCATGTCTCCACCAAGAGCCACTGGTTCTCAGTTTCTGACCTGTATTATAATTTTCTTGTGGACATAACTGCCACTCAAAGCCTTCTTTATTACATTGACACATTCTAAACAAAAAATTTTAACACAGAAGCCAACTAGAAATATGGCTTCAATTTAGGATATTCTCGTGGCTGCATATGATTTGGCAGGCCTGATAATGAACAATTAAAGAAAAGCATGAGTATTTTCTGGAAGAAGTGTCAAGATGCTATCCTACCCATTTTCTAGATCTTTCGGATTAATGGATATCTACAGCTTATAACCACTAGATTTATAAAAGAGAGTACTGAGTATGAACTATGGATTCCTGTTGTTTATTCCTAAATCAATACCCATAAAGCATTGAAATAGTTGGCACATTTTGCTGCCTTTGAATTGACAACGTTGTTCACAGCTCTGTAAAAACATGGCACTTTTTGACATTTGTAGAAATAGCAATTACCCATACTAAGGAACACAGAAAAGCCCCAGTCAGCCTGTCTGACTTTAAAAGTGTCCAGTGACGTGATCAAAATTGCTTCAGAAACACAGTTACTCAAGTGAATAACTATTAAAGTAATGAACCCTGGGAGGAGAATCCATCTTTACTGAACCAAGTAGGAGTTAAACACAAGGCCTGCATCATTGCAACAAAACAGAGCATACGTTTACCTTAAAACAAGACAAAACAAACAAAAATGAAGGTTTTCAGCATTTTACCTTATTTCTCCATTTTATCCCTTCCTGAGACAAAATTTAACATGAAGAAAGCAACCACATAGCCTGGGAAACAAATATGACATGTTTCATCCTCAAGGCCTGGTCTGATCCTCTGCGGTAGAGTTGCTGTCAATTAATGTAGATGCTTGGAGCCCAGAGGTTGTTATCCAAGCGATAAAAATACCGGCCCGAGCTCCATAGTTCAAGCTCTGCTGCCAACATACAAGATAGTTCTGGCCATTTCATTTACCCGTTCTCTAATCTACTCTCCTAATCTGCAGAAAGGATCTAGATATTCCCCTCTAATTCATTCTTCTAGTTTTAAAAAGGGATTAAAGTCCTCCTCAACCTTACAGGTATATGGCTCAACTTTAATGAAAACAAAAGAAATTAAGATAAAAATCACTGCTGTACCAACACCTTGACTGTTATCATTTTTAAGTCCCGGTAGACCCAGCAGTTTTTAAAACAGATAGTAATTAGATATTTTAAGGGTTTCAGAATATGCTATCAATACTTTGTACCCTAATAAGTTTACCTTCTGCCCTCTCTGTGTGTGTCTGTCTGCCTGTCTCTCTCTCTCTCTCTCTCTGTTTCAGCAAATTGCAACTGTGAGGCTCACACCTGCTTTACCAGCCTCTGCGGGGGGTTCACCAAGAGAGACCTTCCCAAGAAATCCTACAGAGACAGGGCTTTGCTTCACAGCCTGTTCGTTGGGGACACCAACCTCACACAGGATTTACCCCTAAGAAGGTGATAAGGTCACTTCCCATGACAGGTAGATTCTTAAGAGGCACTGTGTCAGCAAAGAACAATGGGGAAATGAGCTGGGAGTAAACAACAAATGTCTGACATTTTTCTAAAAACTAATTGGCTTTATCCCTGACAAAGTGAAACCCCACTGTCTTAAAAAAACAAACTTTAATCACAATATTAAAGACACCTAGTGACAAGTAATGGTCATCAGGTCTTGTGAGAACTATTGTAATCATAGGGCAGGTCTGGAAACCTCGCAGAGATTTATTGTTACTACTGCTCTAAGTCATAATCCATTTTATATAGTTGGAAATATAATCCCACTTTTGACAGATGGAGTAACAAAGGTGCACTGTTTGGGTAATTTGTCAAGGGGTCTGTGTAGGATCAGAGGGTGTCAAAGTCACAGGTAAACCTGGAGTTGCTCACCTGTGTACATGTGCTGTCTAATAAGGCAGCCACTACCTGGTGAGCTCTAGAAACGTGGCCGGTCCAAACTGAATGTGATCATAAGTATAAAATACACATTGGATTTTGAAGATTTAGTGCAAATATTAGAAAGTAAGATATCTCAGAAGGTTTTTCGGCCGTTTGTTGAAATGCTCTATTTTGGATATACTGGGTTAAATAAACTTTATCATTAAAACTCATTTCACCCATTTGTCTTTTTCGCTTTCTTTCATGTGGCTAATATAAAATTTAAAATTACATACGTGGGTTTCCTTTGCAGCTTGTATTTTTTCTGGAGGAAGGTGCTGTGTTATGTTTATCTCGTATGCTCTAAGAACTTTTACCTCCTGTTTAACACACACACACACACACACACACACACACACACACACACACCCCTCTTCAGAATTAGTCATCAAGAGAAAATTATACATATTTTGTTTCTTCTTCAGGCTGAAATGTCAGGTACCAAATCCCTGGTGTATTTAATTTGTCTACAATTAGAATTGAAATGTTCCTTTTAATCACAACCAAAAAGACATCTTTGTAATCGGTTACCTCAATTACCATTGTTAGGATGATGTAATTTGGCATGAACTCATGAAATTAAGATTTAGCAAATTCAAATCTTTCCCCCTTGAAAGAAACAAATACAGTGAATAAATCAAATAACCCCCAAATTCTACATTTAACAAAAAGTCCAAACTTACTGTTTTTCCCCATTATTGAATTGATGTCTTTAGTGACAGTAGCAGCAAGGATAAAACAATAATTTAGGTTTGAGATTTCACCTTTTTTTAACTGATGGAAGCAAGTACTGGATTTATGTAATATGACGAAAGTATAGGACAAGAAGAAAATGAAACAAAACAAAGTAAAAGATAAAATATGCCAAAAGGCAGTTGAATTGCCTTAACCTCTGATAATCAAGTAACTGGAATATTTGAGTTGCTATCTGATTATATCTAAGGATTTAAATTTGAATTCCTGATGCTCACAGAATACATTTTCCTGCCATCTTTCATGTCACCAGCATTCTGAGAGCTGAGCTGGCAACTGGCTGAGTCCAGTGCCTGGTTTAATAATAGCTGGATTTGTCAAAGAAGATGGCTCGTTCACTCTCACAGGCTGATGAAGTTGATTTAATTTAGCTCCCTAAATTGCCTCATATTGTGAATTTCAATATGCATGTGTAAAGGCTTCCTTTCTAGTGAATTTTTCTGTAGAAATCATTGTTGCCATTGGATTTGGGGGTATATTCTCTTCATTTTTCATTCTCAAAGGTGCTGAATTTGTGCTCACTTAAAATTACATGATTAATGACGCTGTTAGCGCCATGATAAAATTTGAAAAGAATAAGCACAAACCACTTAACTAAAACAAATAAGACTTTTTTTGGTTAATTAACAGTGACATATTAAGGTCATAGGCTGCCCAGTTACCAAATCACCCTTTATTTCCATCTGACTTAAAATTCTTTTTACCTGTTTCATTTATTATTAAGGAAATTAAACACACACACATATACATATTTTTTTCTTTTCTTGAGAACTCATAATTTGAGGTTTATGTCCACTAAGTTAATAATGTACTTATACAGTCATTATGACAATAGAATTTAAAAGTCACAACATTCCCTTTCCTCATAAAACTATAATTCCATGTCGTATCAAAAGACATTTTATTTGTTCATAGAAATTGCAGTTAGTTTCCTATTCTAGATCCCCAGAATCTTGACAAAGATTCTGAAGGAGGTAGAGGCAAGGGACATATTCTTTTTAAAAAAATTTTATTTGTTTAGTTGATTTACAAGGTTGTGTTAGTTTCAAGTGTACAGCAAAGTGATCCAGATATAGATAGATAGATAGATAGATAGATAGATAGATAGATTCTTTTTAAGATTCCTTTCTATGATAGGTTATTACAAGATATTGATTATAGCTTCCTGTGCTATACAGTAGGTCCTTGTTGGTTATCTATTTTATATATAGTAGCGTATATCTGTTAAGGAGCATATTCTAATCAACTGTATGTTCTTTCCCTATGAATTTGCTGGGAATGAAAAAATCAAGCAAAAATAATTCGAAGGAAGTATTATACTATCTTATTAAGTCAACAGAAACAGCCTGGACACGTGCATTCCTTCGCATGTATAATTCTGTTGCCCTCATTGATTCATTGCAGGGAGTAATTTGGGAATATTGGGGAAGAGCAAAATCTGACACATATGCTCTCTGATTGGTCACTGGTTGAGGTGAGAACGCATTGTGTGCATTAATTGTCCTGCAGATCCCTGAGCAGATATACAAGGCTAATCACAGAACTTCAGATTACAGAGAGTTCACTTTAGTGATTTTGCACCTAATCTTTCTTTGCTTTTACCAGTATTCAACGAAGATATATTTCATTGCTATTCGTTTTGAACTCTCATAGGCACTGGGATCCTGCTTGCATCCATGAATTATCCAAATGGCAAGCGACTCAGATTCTTGCTGTATGCAACCCTTGCCTTTTTCTGTAATGTTCCACGTAACATTTTTTTACTTAACATATTTGACTCAAAACAAGTACAGTTACAATCTGATGCAAACACTCTTTTTATGCCTAGGTTATATATCGGTTATTTGATTTATTCAACAGACGCAGACTGGGCCAGATATACTGTGGTTTGGAAGCAGAAGGCGGTCTGAGGCTAACACCCAGAATCCGGATAATGTGCCATTTCATTAAGTGGACTAATATATTTTTTCCTTCTTCTTTCACACTTAATAAAAAAGTCAAATTCAGTAGGTTATAATTGAATCAAACATATGGTTTATCTAACAGGTGTGTTCTTTTGGTGTAGCCTAATATTATAAAGTAAAGCTCACTGTATTGTTTATGAAATTCTAATTCCATCTAGAGCTTTCCAAGTGTGTTCAGGAAAAAGTCATGTTTTCCTACCTAAATTATTAGGAAAATTTAGGACAAAGAAAATGATGTATCGTATCTTTACCTCATGCATGAAAACTTTGACCACTGCATGGATACATGTTTAATTATGTCTGTTTGAAATCAAAGCTATTATTCAAACAAGCTATTCAATGAGTTGAAACTTATTCTGCTTTCATATTGTAAAATATCTTTCCATTGGTCCTTATCTTTAAAAAAAAATGGTAACCATATTGATCATCACAATGTTTATCTTTTAAAGAAAAATATTTGAAAGAAAATTGTCTTTCTTCATTATCCCATCATAGGTTTGCAAAAGATTCTAAATAAATCTTCATGTAGTAGTTTTCCACTTTATCCACCCCCCCCCACAACCCAGCTTTTGAATTTTTAAATTCATGGGTGATCAGAAGAAAACTAAAATCTCATTTTTTATTTGCTTACAATTAAATCATCCAAATGTATTTTTAGGAGAGATATTTGATGTTCAGAAAACCTCATAAGCCCCTTATAATGTTTTTCTTTGAAGAAGGAAGTTGGCTTTTGCCAAGGATAAACAAAATTCAAACCCCAATATCTTTCAAGTTCAGTTGGAAAGACTCAAAAAATATTATGATAAATTATTTTTTGAAAAGATATTTATTTACCCTTCATATAGAAATGACTCTACAGTAGGATACTCGGGTATTTTCTTTCAAATGGAGAACGTGTCATATGCATCCTTTTTAATTAATTTTCAGAAAGATATGAAGTCTAGAAAAGGAAAATAGAAATAGGATGCAGGGTGTTTTTCAAACATTAAAAGACAAAATCTCTTATTTCATTTTGCCAAATATCTACTTCTGCTTCATTTTTACTTCTCTCTGTTTCTGCAAGTTCTGTGTCTACCAGGTTCAAACCCAGAAGCACTGAGGCAGACACAAGTGAGGACCTGAAAAAATCCTCCTCCTATCCCAGTCTCAGTTTTGTTTTAACATGATCTAATGGAAAACATGCAAGACCAAGATATTAGTGGAATCCTAACACTGGTTATCTTATATTAATCAATTTTCAGTTATTTTTACTTATTCATTCCTTTTTGAGGCCAAATTCATATACTGTAAAATTCACCCTTTTAAGCATATGATTCAGTGGATTTTAATATATTCACCAAGTTGTGCAATCACCACCACTGTCAAATTCCAGATCATTTTCTTCACCTGAAAAAAGAAACAACAAGCCCACTGACAGTTAGTCAAGGCCTGTTCACCTTCCTCCCCAGTACCAGGCAATCCATAATATATTTTCTATCTTCATAGATTTGCCTACTCTGGATATTTCATAAACATGGGATCAAACAACGTATAACTATTGTCCAGCTTTTTTCACTTAGCGTAACATTTTCAAGGCTCATCCATGTTGTAGCTTGTATGAGTACTTTGTTCCTTTTTATGGTTGCTTAATATTCCATCATATTGACACACCACCTTCTGATTTTCCATTCAGCCACTGATGAATGCTAGTGTTGTTTTTACTCTTTGGTGATTATGAATAATGCTGCAATGGCCGTGTTTGTACACATTTTTGTGTGGACTTATGGTTTCAATTCTGTGGGTTAAGTCATATGACAACTCTGTTTACTATTTTGTTAGATAGACAAAATATTTTCCAGTACAGTTACTATTCCAGGATTTTAATGCACTGTAGCAATTTTATATCCTTCTAAATATCAATGCCAAATTTTGTCCATATATTTGATAAGCAAAATTATCATATTAAATTCTTCAAAACCTTTCTTCCATCTTTTAGAATGTCACTGATATCAGCAATTTTTAAAGGTAAGAATTTTCTTGAATTAGATTAGATTGTAAAAATTATCTTTATTTTCTGGGACAGTAGTCGGGTGAGGGTGAGTTTCAGTGACTATGTCATTTGTATTTATTGTCTATCAAATACTGTGAATTTTTATCCCCAACAAACGATGTCTTTAGAAATATACACGCTTTTGCAAAAGTATCTTCTTGGCAACAATTGCAAAGTGAATTATTTCGCTATAATCATTCATTCAGGATAAACCAATAAAAAATTCAGCCCATTTTCCATAATGAGCACAATTCATGAAGACCATAAAAAAGTATGTGTCAAAAAATTAGCATTGTGTCATTGACACCAATGTGAAATAGCATATAACTAATGAAACGAGTGACATGAAACTAATGAAATATCAAGGAGAATTAATACGATGCCCTTCCTATTTCTAAAAGCATTTAGGGAAAAAAAGACCCCAACTCTAATGGATTGTACAGGGTGATTATCTTCAGCTTGTAATTCTAAAACAATCATTGATCATGTGCAAGAAATTTGCTAAAAGCCTTCCTTTACTGAAGTTAAGAACCTCCCTGCCTGCAGTGACTTTGAAATACATGACATGTCAGCTGCCAGTTATGCTAATTTCAGAGCAGAAGCCAACCAGTGTGTATTACTGAGCTGCCTTCTGATGTTAGTTCCACATTGCATTGTCAATTTTTCAGCCTTTGTTCTGATTTCTGATTTAATGAGAAACATTAAGACTGTCTCTGTCTCTCTCTTTTTCTCTCTCTCTGTCAGTCCCCCCCATGCATCTCTCTGTCAGTCTCTTTGTTTATCTATCTATCTATATATCTATATATCTATCACCTACCCATCATCTATCTATATCTCTGTTTCTTTCGCTCTCCAAGTCTTTCTCCATAACATGTCATTATGAAACTAATGTATTAATCCCTCAAAAGAAATT
Organism: Delphinus delphis; assembly: GCF_949987515.2. Taxonomy (NCBI): domain Eukaryota; kingdom Metazoa; phylum Chordata; class Mammalia; order Artiodactyla; family Delphinidae; genus Delphinus; species Delphinus delphis. The sequence continues at coordinate 152,382,911 of NC_082684.1, forward strand.
GCCATTCCTGACAATTTCATACCTGTTCTTTTATAAAAACTATTTTCGCATCATTTTTCTATAACAATGACTACATCGGATAAGTGAGTTTACAGGTTGAAAAAAAGCAGAATATGGTTTGAAGTAGACTGTGCTTTAGGAATCTAACCAGGCTCTTAAATGGAAAAAAAAAAAAAAAGTCTTTGGCTCCTTATTTATATGAAGACCAAACTGATTTTCTTGCTTCTATATTTTTTAATAAAAATTTACATCACTTTTATTACAATCATGAACTCTTCTAATTAAAAGCAGTTTTATTTATCTTCACTTGGGAAAGCGTCTATCACTTATTTACCCACCAATTTTAACCTTTCTTCTTTTTTCATTTTTGTACATATTTTAGTTTTGCACAGAAAATACCAATATTGTTTTTGTGTCTGAGTAGTGTGTTTGTGACCAATCTGCACACAAGTTGAGTTAATTTCCTCTTTGCAGTTTCTGTATCATTTCCAGCTTCTCTACTTCTATATTGGGATAGGTTTCAACAGGAACCGATAACTGAGATTATGAAACAGTAATAGATTGATTAGCAACTCTCTGCTGATAATAATACTAATAATCTAGTAATCTCAGGGGAATACAAGGAAGCTATTGATATTGTTCATTGCTGAGAAATTAGTGTCACCATTAACAAAATAATGACACATGAAACGGTTAGCTGACCTGGGGCAAGGGTGTGATGAGTTTAAGTTTAGATGTCTGTAGTCATTGCCATACATGGAAATGTTTCTTTATGGACGCTTTCCCAATAAACACGTGGGTAACTCAGACAAAGTCATATCTCTTCAGGGTCAGCTCAGCCCAACATCACATTCAAAAGAAATCATATTCTCAAACCAACATCCTTGAAAAATAATTTACTGTAGATCTTCCCAAAGTGGTGAATCAGGGGGTGACATAGTCATTCACACATCCAAAATTTCCAAAATTATTCTTCAGACATCTCTCACTCTCCCCGTTTGAAACTGAAGTGTGAAATTTAACAGCTGCTGTTAAAATTTTCTCCCCCCAACTTCTGGTTTCTTTGCTTTAAAAATGCTTGTGTTTTCTTGTTCTCTCTCGACACAGCTGCCTCCACACCACTCACAAACAGCTCCTGCTCTGGCAAGTGACACCACATCTCACTGGTGTCTGGGAACTGTCTTCTGCTCTTGCTTAGATGGATTTTCTCATGGGCACAGCTGTGCTGGAAAATTTTGCACCTTCTGTCACATCACTTTTCCCCAAAGAAAACTATCTATTGTCAAATTCTCTAAGAAAGTTGGGTAAGAAGAAGACAAAAGACAGTGTTACTTGTAATAATTGAGACACTTCCAACTAACAGTGCATGTGCCCTTTTCTTTTCCTTCTCCTATTGCTTGGGCACTACGCTACTGACACCCCTGGGGCCTGGTGGGCATGAGTCTGCATTTCTTTCAGTGCTCCTGGAAGTCACTATTCTGTAACTGTTCTGGGAATGAACACCTTCCCTTGCCCTCAATCTCCTACACTTCTCTTCCTGTGTCTTTCACTGGCTCACTCTAAAACTGACACAATACTGGTTTTGTCTTCTTTTTTGATTGCTACACAGCTCTTCCTGTAAATCAAACTTTTCCAGATCTTTTTAACAAGCAGACAATACCTAGGACAAGAGAATAGCCCCTTCACCAGGGGTCTGGCATCTACTGCAAGAGCAGGGGAAAGCCTGCCAACCTCTTCCCTCCTCTACCCAGAAAGAATCTGAAGTTTTAAAGCAATCGGATGGCTATAGCTTTTATATTAAAAACTAATTTCCTGATCGTGACTTCACAAAATAATTTGTTAGACGTGCTCAGTGTAGGGAGGTAATGTAAGGCATAAGTTTCATTTTTTGATATGATGGATCTGGTTCTTGACTGTGCATTCTCCTCCAAAAATGCAATTATCATCTCATGGTATTCTACACAATTTCTGTTTTCCTTGGATGGTATATCAAGAATCATAAAACATACGGTGAAGCGGCTGCACCAAACACTCCCTTCTTGTATGATTGTCAGCAAATAACCTAATTCTACTCATGATACTTCTAAATGATACTCCTAATCTAAATGAATAGGATGAGAGCTATTCATTTGGAACTTAATTGCCAAATTATTAAAGTTTATTAAAATGTATTATTCTTGAACCAAAATTAGCACTTTTCTGGAATTTGAGAGGATTTCAATGAACTGGTCTACTGGAAAGTCTGGCCACTTCACCAATCAGGATAAAATTCAGTGTTTCTTGGTCAAAGAGCATGGAGGAATACCTACAGATACATCTACATAATATCTACAGAAATCACACTGTGGTTGTGTTTGTTTGAAATGGCAGCTCTCTCTCTCTCTCCTTCTGTTTTAAATAATGTACGTTCATCATTTTCAAGCTAATTGTTGTGACTTGGTTAATCCGTAATGTATGGTGTCATCTTGCGTATTTTCATCATGTTTTATCAATTTTCATTAACCACTCCTTAAACATGCACATGTAATGCAAAATTATTCATCCTCCTTATCTCGTTATTAAAGCCATTTTAACGTTATCTCTCCAAAATGTCTTTGGACATGATGTTTACTTGTGTTTCACTGATGTCTTTTTCTAAGAAAAGTTGGGGAATGTGGACTTTGCAATGTGGAAATTTTCACTCCTCCTTAGTGGGCTGCCATTTAGAAAGTGTGAAATCACTGTTTTGGAAAGTGGTCGATTAATAGTGTTAAGAGGTAAACTGAAGCATACTAAATTTTTTTTTCAAGAGTTTGAGCATGCATCAATTCAAATTGGGCAGCACCAAACCAAACCAAAGGTGTTTAGAAGCTCTCCATAGGAAGGAGCTGGGGGGAGGTTTTTATACAGAAGACACTAAAGCAAAGCAAAGCAATTATTATAGCCTAAGTGGTTGCCTTATTTGGAAACCTTAGCTGGAGTTTGTGACTAGTTGTGTAATAGGGAGGAACAAATCTGACTCTATATTAGATCTGTTTCTTTTACTTTAACCTTTGTATTCTATTGCTTTTGCAACAAGAATGCTGCCTATACCTTGAAATATACAGGGTAGCCCATTCTCAAGTCTCTGACCTTTACAGGTATAACACTTATCCATTCATACAGACATAAAAGTTGAAGTAAAGAGAAAAACAGTTGTCTTGTTGGAGGTTTATAGGAACATTGTGACCTGACCTATATGGACAGCTGTAAAAACAAAGGATTCCTGCACCAAGAAGTTTGCAGCTACCAACCACACCCCCTTCCCTTTTAGTATAAAAGAAGCTTAAACTGTAACTCAGGTAAGATGGCTCTTTGGGACATGAGTCCACCATCTTCTCAGTAAGCCGGCTTTCTGAATAAAGTCCTCTCTCGGACTTATTGGCCTGTCATGTGGCGAGCAGTACAAACGTGGACTCGGTAACAGTTGTCCTCAGGTTTCACTTTCTCAGATTCGAGTGCGTTGACTCTGGTTTCAGTTTTGGTTGGTCATGTAGGCTACTGAGGCATTAGGTCCACCTCAGTCCAATGGTCTTGTTCAGTTATTTTAACACCAGTCACAGGGATGGTGGTGGTAACAGAGTAGTAAAAATAACAATAGAATACTCTAAATAAGTTTAGAGGTACCTGTCAATTAATTTCTTAGCTCCTCTTATTTGTACAGTAAAGTTTTCTAGGCAATGGGCTTTACTGTTGGAAATAGTTGAGACTGTGCCCTTCTAATTGGCAAAGTGAAGGATAGGTTTTTATTCGTTCTTTCTCTCTTTCTTCCTCTCTCTCTTTCCGCCTCACTTGGTGGGGGAACATTACTACAAAAACTTCCTCTTGTAAAAGTAGCATAACTTTCATTCTGAGATTGCATAATTGATTTTTATTTCACCATTCCTGTTTAGCACACAATGTTAACAATTGCATTTGGTGGAAGATTTCCCAAAGCTTTAGTAACCACGGGGGATAAAAAGTGACTCTTAAGTACTGATAAACAAGAAATTACATCCTAGAAACTTCAATGTAAAGCAGGATCACAGGTCATTGCCTTGAAAATTAAACAGAATATTCCGTTTTCTTTATCCAACTGGACATTACTACATCTTCACGTCGTACTAGATGAAGTGATGGCTGAAATTGCACTTCCTTTGAAGCGTAATACACTTTCCTTTAAAGAGAAGCAGTTGAGTTTGAGAGTTTTGATTGAGTCAGCACATCTGTAATCAAAGCTGAGCTTCTGCTGAATGTGACTTTGGTCTGCATGATGATAATTTATGGCACAGGAGTACCACACAGGCCTTTGAAAAAGATGGATGGAAGGAGATAGTGAAAACGTGTGTGGTTTTGAGAACTAACGCTGGCTCCAGGTCACTTATAGGACGTGGCTGGCTCAGAGGACAGAGCTGAATGCTGAGTGTGGTTGGGGACATGGTAGCAAAGAGAGACTGCTAAAGGTTTTTAGATTCCTTATCCAATGGAGCAAATTCTTAAAATTTCCATGTTGGTACTATACATTTTCTTTGTTTTTGTTTTTTTTTTTGGCTGTACGTGGGCCTCTCACTGTTGTGGCCTCTCCCATCACGGAGCACAGGGTCCAGATGCGCAGGCTCAGCGGCCATGGCTCACAGGCCCAGCAGCTCCGCAGCATGTGGGATCTTCCCAGACCGGGGCACGAACCCGTGTCCCCTGCATCGGCAGGCAGACTCTCAACCACTGAACCACCAGGGAAGCCCTGTACTATACGGTTTTGATGAAACCAGCAGATGTACTGAAAAGACCCTGAAGGCCAACTCCTTCACTTTCTAGTTGAGATCCTGATATTTCTGCTTGTAACCTCTCTGAGCCTCAGCTTTCCTATCTGTAAAATGTAGATAATTTCAGTAAAGCATAAAGTTCCTGAGATTACTAGATGGATAAATGCACGAATGTGCACCTAGCATCAAGCCTGGCATTTAGTAATTGTAACTTTAGCTTTAATTCTTACTGATCAATGAAATTATTCTTCAGACTGGGCAGCATGGCATCCTTAGCACTAAGACAACTGCATACATTTGGACTCTGATTAGGGACCTGTCCCAAAGCTTCACATTGTTTCTAACAGCCCATTTTTGAGGTCTGAGTAAACAGGAAGCTTTCAGGATATTTGTTTTCCTAAGGAGATTCATTTACTGGAAATGAGGGGTGGGCTGCAGGGAGGGCTCATCATCAGCTCTGAGCCTGGGGGTGCTTCTCATTGTCAGAGGACAATCTTACAGTGGCTTCATAATGAGAAATGAGAAATGATGAGAAAGATGATTCAGTAAGTGCATGTTCATATACTTCTCTTCCTACACCTCTCAGAAATAAATCAAAAGTATCACAATCAAAAGAGGAACAAAAACCTAAAGTAAAGTTTGGCTTTGCCACACCATGTGGTAGCAACTAAATAAAATCAGGATCAACGTTTAAGAACCATGCTTGCCAAACAGAATCCAACAGCACATTAAAAGGATCATACACGGGCTTCCCTGGTGGTGCAGTGGTTGAGAGTCCGCCTACCGATGCAGGGGACACGGGTTCGTGCCCCGGTCCTGGAAGATCCCACATGCCACGGAGCGGCTAGGCCTGTGAGCCATGGCCGCTGAGCCTGCGCGTCCAGAGCCTGTGCTCCGCAATGGGAGAGGCCACAACAGTGAGAGGCCCGCGTACCACACACACACACAAAAAAAGATCATACACTATGATCAAGTGGGGTTTATCCCAGGAATGCAAGCATTCTTCAATATACGTAAATCAATCAATGTGATACACCATATTAACAAATTGAAGGATAAAAACCATATGTTCATCTCAATCGATGCAGAGAAAGCTTTTGACAAAATTCAACACCCATTTATGAAAAAAACCCTCCAGAAAGTAGGCAGAGAGGGAACTTTCCTCAACATTATAAAGGCCATATATGACAAACCCACAACCAACATTGTCCTCAATGGTGAAAAACTGAAACCATTTCCACTAAGATCAGGAACAAGACAAGGTTGCCCACTCTCACCACAATTAGTCAACATAGTTTTGGAAGTTTTAGCTATAGCAATCAGAGAAAAAAAAGAAATAAAAGGAATCCCAATTGGAAAAGAAGAAGTAAAGCTGTCACTGTTTGCAGATGATATGATACTATACATAGAGAATCCTAAAGATGCTACCAGAAAACTAGTAGAGCTAATCAATGAATTTGCTAAAGTAGCAGGATACAAAATTAATGCACAGAAATCTCTTGCATTCCTATACACTAATAATAAAAGATCTGAAAGTGAAATTAAGAAAACACTCCCATTTACCATTGCAACAAAAAGAATAAAATATCTAGAAATAAACCTACCTAAGGAGACAAAAGACCTGTATGCAAAAAATTATAAGACACTGATGAAAGAAATTAAAGATGATACAAACAGATGGAGAGGTATACCATGTTCTTGAATTGGAAGAATCAACATTGTGAAAATGACTGTACTACCCAAAGCAATCTACGGAATCAATGCAATCCCTATCAAACTACCACTGGCATTTTTCACAGAACTAGAACAAAAAATTTCACAATTTGTATGGAAACACAAAAAGCCCCTAATAGCCAAAGCAATCTTGAGAAAGAAAAACGGAGCTGGAGGAATCAGTCTCCCTGGCTTCACACTATACTACAAAGCTACAGTAATCAAGACAGTATGGTACTGGCACAAAAACAGAAATATAGATCAATGGAACAGGATAGAAAGCCCAGAGATAAACCCACGCACATATGGTCACCTTATCTTTGGTAAAGGAGGCAAGAATATACAATGGAGAAAAGACAGCCTCTTCAATAAGTGGTTCTGGGAAAAGTGGACAGCTACATGTAAATGAAGGAAATTAGAGCATTCCCTAACACCATACACAAAAATAAACTCAAAATGGATTAAAAACCTAAATGTAAGGTCAGACACCATCAAACTCTTAGAGGAAAACATAGGCAGAACACTCTATGACATAAATCACAGCAAGATCCTTTTTGACCCACCTCTTAGAGAAATGGAAATAAAAACACAAATAAACAAATGGGACCTAATGAAACTTAAAAGCTTTTGCACAGCAAAGGAAACCATAAACAAGACCAAAAAACAGCCCTCAGAATGGGAGAAAATATTTGCAAATGAAGCAACTGACAAAGGATTAATCTCCAAAATATACAAGCAGCTCATGCAGCTCAATATCAAAAAAACAAACAACCCAATCCAAAAATGGGCAGAAGACCTAAATAGGCATTTCTCCAAAGAAGATATACAGATTGCCAACAAACACATGAAAGAATGCTCAACATCATTAATCATTAGAGAAATGCAAATCAAAACTACAATGAGGGATCACCTCACACCAGTCAGAATGGCCATCATCAAAAAATCTACAAACAATAAATGCTGGATAAGGTGTGGAGAAAAGGGAAGCCTCTTGCACTGTTGGTGGGAATGTAAATTGATACAGCCACTATGGAGAACAGTAGGGAGGTTCCTTAAAGAACTGAAAATAGAACTACCATATGACCCAGCAATCCCACTACTGGGCATATACTCTGAGAAAACCATAATTCAAAAAGAGTCATGTACCACAATGTTCATTGCAGCTCTATTTACAATAGCCAGGACATGGAAGCAACCTAACTGTCCATTGACAGATGAATGGATAAAGAAGATGTGGCACATATATACAATGGAATATTACTCAGCCATAAAAAGGAACGAAATTGAGTTATTTGTAGTAAGGTGGATGGACCTAGAGACTGTCATACAGAGTGAAGTAAGTCAGAAAGAGAAAAACAAATACCGTATGCTAACACGTATATATGGAATCTAAAAGAAGAAAAAAATGTGGTCAGAAGAACCTAGGGGCAAGACGGGAATAAAGATGCAGACCTACTAGAGAATGGACTTGAGGATACGGGGAGGGGGAAGGGTAAGCTGGTACAAAGTGATAGAGTGGCATGGACATATATACACTACCAAACGTAAAATGGATACCTGGTGGGAAGCAGCTTCATAGCACATGGAGATCAGCTCGGTGCTTTGTGACCACCTAGAGGGGTGGGATAGGGAGGGTGGGAGGGAGGGAAATGCAAGAGGGAAGAGATATGGGGACATATGTGTATGTATAACTGATTCACTTTGTTATAAAGCAGAAACTAACACACCATTGTAAAGCAGTTATACTGTAATAAAGATGTTAAAAAAAAAAGAATAGAACATGTACAAGGGGAAAAAAGAAGTAAATCAACACATAAGAGGGTCACAGTATAATGTGACAGGATAACATCTGTATTGGACATCAGAAAATCTGGGTTTAATTAAGACCTTCACCATTTCTTTTGCAAGTGACATTTCTTCACTACTCTTTAAGTCAGTTTTTTCCTTACTTAAAAATGGGAATCGTCCATCTGGCAGGTTACTTTGAAGACTTGATATAATAGTATTTTTAAAAATCCCTATCACATCCTGGGTGTTTAATAAATATCTATTTCATCCAAAAAAAAGAAAAAAAAAGAACCATGCTTGGAAGAACCTAAATATGGGACTGCTATGTGTCCAAGGCATGCCTGTGTTTCCTCAAATTATATCAATGGGCTGGATGGGACGGGTTTGGATTTCACGTGTGTGTGTGTGCGCACGCGCACGTGCGCTCATGAGTGTGTGTTGGGCAAAGGGGGTGTAGGTGTGAACTTTGTCTTGTATTCTCTCTTTTTTAAATAAATTTATTTACTTTATTTTTATTTATTTTTGGCTGTGTTGGGTCTCTGTTGCTGCACGCAGGCTTTCTCTAGTTGCAGCGAGTGGGGGCTACTCTTCATTGCAGTGCATGGGCTTCTCATTGCGGTGGCTTCCCTTGTCGCGGAGCATGGGCTCTAGACACACGGGCTTCAGTAGTTGTGGCACACAGGCTCGGTAGTTGTGGCTCGTGGGCTCTAGAGCACAGGCTCAGTAGTTGTGGCGCACAGGCTTAGTTGCTCCGCAGCATATGGGATCCTCCCAGATCAGGGCTCAAACCCGTGTCGCCTGCATTGGCAGGCGTATTCTTAACCACTGTGCTACCAGGGAAGCCCAATGTCTTGCATCGTCTCTTACAGGAGCCTGCCCAGTCCTGCAAAGGAAGAGAGGGGAACTTTCCTGCCAATGAAAGAGGTTGAGAAGTGGAAGTTATAAATTAGCCAAGACCAAAAGAAATAAACATAGAACCAGAGCAAACTAACAACTACAAGGTATCACACCCAGATGCACATGCAAATCTGTGCAATGCGTTTGAAACTCTTACGGGGTGGTTGATTTCCTAGGTCCTCCTAGGAAAGGGCGATTGCTAGAATTGTACTGAGACGTCTAAATCGACGTCTATCGTGGTGAGAGAAATCGAGAAGTTGTCCTTCTCATGTACCCATCATGGAGAGTTTAGTGAGCACCTTTTTTCAAACTTTTTAGAAAAGGAAAATTCCCTAGTTTTTAGAAACTCATCCATAACACAGAGAAAAAGAAATGCCGTGAAATAATTTGTCTTGTGAAACCAAATTAACTGGTTCCTAAACTGAGGGTGGGAAGCAGCCTAAAATGAAAGAAACCTAGAGACAAAACAGACAAATTGAACATGAGAGTATTGAAACAAAACATACCTCAGAAGTATATTAAAAGAATAATATACCCCCCAGATACTGTTCCTCCCAGGAATAAATTATTAATTTAATATTTGAAATTATATTATTTAGTTGCAATACTAATATGTAGAGGAAAAAACATGTAATACCACTTCAGAGTTGCCAAAATGTCTTTGATAATATTTACCATCCATTCCTAAGAAAGGAAAAATAAATCAGTGATATTTCATTAAAACGTACGTCAAACTAATATTCAGTATTATGTTTCATTGTATATCTTTGGAAGGACCTCCAGTGAAATGAGAAACAAGGCAGGGATGCCGGCAATCATCTTCATGATTTAAAATAGTTTTGGAAAAGCAAACTCGAACAATTAGAAAAAATAAAATAGAAAAGATTTGGAAAATAGGCACAGCTCTACCTGCAAGTTTCATTTGGGGGTAATCTGTGTATTCGTTTATTACATAAGCGAGCCCATGGTCTTGGCAGAGTTTCAAGGATCAATAGATAAAATATTAGAACAAAGCAGAGCTATGGACCTCAGAGAGCTATGGTCTAGTGGTGGAGAGAAATATCCATCAGAAAAGGGGCCCGATTGCCAACAAAACAGTCATGGGACTTGTCAGCTCTGATCATGGAGACAGCAGCCCGGAGTTAATCATCCTCTTTCTATTCTCTGGATCTTTCCAGCCTTAGGGGAAACTGAAGAAATGCAGAGAAGAGAGATGGGAGAGAAAATGAGTAAGGAGAGAAAGAAATGCCACGGTGCTGTTATTTAAAACAAAGGAGGCAGCTCTGGGGAGAAAGAGGACAGGAAGGTGCCTGGATGGCCCATAGTCACTCATGGGGAACAGTATTAGCTACTCTGTCTGCTGAGCTCACTGAGGCCCTGGTGGATGGTCAGACCTGGGCTTGAAAGTAAGACACACCCAGTCCTCAATGCGATGCTATAATAACCGTGTGCCTTATACACACGCGACTTCCAAGCTTCAGCTTCTTCGTCTCGCAAGGTAATTTAGACTTAGGTTAGAGCAGGCAATCAATGCTTTAAAAACAAAGAAAACAATTTAAAAAAAAACACTTAATAGCACAACTGACACAGAATGGGTACTCAGAACATGCATAGAAGTCCTCTGTCACAGAAGCTATGGCAGAGAAGAAATGAGATGATGTTTACAAATAAGTTTGAGTCTAATAACTGTTTAACAGCCTTAAGTCAAAACAACCGAAATGTGTAGGTCGCAATCTCAGGCATAAGAAAATCAGAGACAGATTACTGTGGCATTTCCAGGGAGGGACTGATGCTTCTCTCTGGGAAGGGTCCTAAAACTACCTCGGTCATGTATCACGTGACGTGCCCTGATGTCTGGTTAGGAAGGAGACCTGGGCTGATGGTCTGAATCAGAGTGCCGCACCTCAGTCCTTCAGCGTTAGGGTAATGCGATTAATTGATCAACTGAGAATTACCAAAAAATATTTTGGGTAATTTTTGCAAATTTTTAACTTGCTAATCTTTTCTGTCTTACAATATTTAATGAATTGAATATATATGTGTATATATATACATATTAAATGACATTAGAGTTCTTATTCTGAGACTTAGCTTTTAAAAATGTTTCATTACTGTAAGGAAAGATGAAGAAGTTATGGGTTACGGGGCATTTAACAGCCTTTAATAGACTCTAAATTATACAGTATTTTTCCTTTCTTTCGTCTTTGCTCAGTCACATAATTTCCACATCTACTCTTTCTCTCAGACATGAGGCTCAGTTGTCTAGAAACCTTATCTTCTCAACATTTAACTGTCGTAAGCCAGGTAGCACACTAACTAGTTCTCTCTTCGGTGCACAAGAAGTGTTGAAATTTAAAGAAGAAAAAATATGTGCCTCCGTAATGTTAGAAAATAATTTCTTTGTATTCTCTTTAGCAACAGGCGCTCCAGCTGTCCAGTGAGAGCTGCTTCCCTTACTCCCATCAGGGTGCTGATGTGAAGTGTGGCCTTTCTCACTCTGCATTTGTGTTTCCCAGATACTGTGACTTCAGCCAGGTTTATACTCAAGTGGACAGAAGTAGACAGTTTCCTTTTCTTCAGTAGTTTTGAGTTTATGGACAGTTCCACTTTAATGCCAAATGCCTGGTTAAGGCGTTTTGAAAGCCGTGGTATCAAGTGGTTTTAACACCATTTCATGTGGAAAGCAATACAAGGATTGACCCTTACAATTCAAGGTTTCTATTAGATGAACAAACAAATTCTTAACATATCTGATAAGCTAAATTTTAAATTCTTATTCATGTCTTCTTTAGAATTTCCTAAGCCTGTGGTTTAAAACAACTAGCCTTAAGTCATAGAGAATATGTTTTCTGGAGATTTCAAACGCATCCTAATTCTAAATGACCTAAGGTAACTGTCTCTGGCAAACGTTTGCATATAATTTGTTACACTGTTTAACCTTCATTGTGAAAATGTAAATAAGCAGAAAAGTGAAAGTCCACTTCATCTTCATTATTTAAAAACATACACACACATTTTATTTGCCAGTGACTGCAGATAGAGACTCAGTAAAGAAATTTCTAATGTTAAGAAAACTGCAATTTAAAATATGTAGAAAAACGATTGTTTGTAAGTAAATAAATTTAAGATTTCACTTGCCCCATAGTGACCCTGTAGGTATCAGGGAATGTCCAATAAACCTAGACATTAATAACGTGTTTTGGGGCTTCCCTGGTGGCACAGTGGTTAAGAATCCACCTGCCAATGCAGGGGACACAGGTTCGAGCCCTGGTCCGGGGAGATCCCACATGCCGCGGAGCAACTAAGCCTTTGCGCCACAACTACTAGTCCTGCACTCTAGAGCCCGAGAGCCACAACTACTGAGCCCACGTGCCACAACTACTGAAGTTCACGTGCCTAGAGCCCGTGCTCCGCAACAAGAGAAGCCACCACAATGAGAAGCCTGAACACCACAACAAGAGTAGCCCTTGCTCGCTGCAACTAGAGAAAGCCTGCGTGCAGCAACAAAGACCCAATGCAGCCAAAAATAAATAAATTATTTTTTTAAAAAAGAATGTGTTTTGTAAAATTGTGTCAACCCCCATAAAAGTGTAGCCACAGATAATATAATTCATCCAATGTTGCAGTTGTGGTTTATTGTTAAACCTGTTATTTTCCTTCCTCCTTTCACCTCCCAATCCATCCCAAACATGCCCTGACCTAAATGATGAATGAAGTTTAGGAAAGAACAGAAATTGTTTTAAATTTTAATGTTTGGGGGAGAGGCAAATATTTTTATATTTTAATAGAAGCAATTTCATGAAAGTTAATTATTCATATGAGTAAAGAACCTGGTAATGTGACCACCAACCGAAAGAGCAAATCCCAAATCCCATCACTGGAGGCAGTTCCTACAAGAGGATTTGACATCCTCATGTTGCCTGTTGTCATCTACAGAGAGTTGAGGGCCACCAGCCCCCCGGGAGGGGGAGTTTGCTCAAGTACTAAGACTCATCTCTAACCTGCAGCCATGTGGGATCCTATAAGTGGGACACTGCGGCTTTGGCATCTTTTGCTTTTAAGCCTGAGGACAAAGGAAAAGGGAGCTGACATTGATCAGCCCAATGATTTGAGTCCCAGTCCCCTTAAAACCACAGTTACATTGTATTTATGGAAGTACTTAGCTTCCCGAATGTGGATCTATGCCAGATCATGGAAAAAGAAAGAAAATTCCCAAATCGTTTTCATAAATCAGGTGAAACATTGATCTGAAAAGTTCACAAAAATTGTACTGAAAAAAGCTCACATTGATTTCGCTTATGAATATTTTTGGAAAAGAATCTTAAATAAAATGTAAGCAAGCAGAATCCATCAGTGCACCAGACGTGATTATAAAACAAAAACAAAACACAGAATATACTTGGTCCTTCTATTCCAGAAAGCCCTCTCTAATAATAGTTGACGTAATTTAAATAATTTGGTAGATGTTTAATGATAAATTTTTAATGTAACTAATTATCTGCAATTTAAGGAATAATACTTAGCATCCTTTACTGAGAATGTGGGTATATTGACAATTTTTTAATACAATACCTCTGTAGGCTAATAAAATGGGGCAAGAGTGTTACATGAAAGAAATCCCACATGTAGAGCTTTATCCATCATTCTCTACAGCCCTGTTCCTCCATTTTCCTATTTTAATGTCAAATTTTAAAAATCCACATCCTATGATAAGCCTCATTATGAAAATCAACCCCTCCCCCGTGCCAATCCCAATTCAGTTTTTTCTGGCGTTTCCCTATTTCTAAATCATATTTTCATACTACTATTACTTGGCTCATCAATTATAGATATTAGCCTCGACTTCCTATTATGAAATATTAGAATTTCACTCCTGCAAAGCCCCACTTGCTAGCATCCTTCTTTTTGTCATTCTTTCGATATTGTTAAATATCTATTTTTCTTTAAATCAACATGCATTGCTTATATTTTACCACTATAGGCGTTGCTTACAACTGAGCCAAATATTGTGCTACATACTTGTTTGTCATCGTTGAGTAACTACTATTTTTCCTACTTCCACTGCCCTGCTGATGGCCTGTCTTCCTTTGCAAGAGAAGTTAATAAATTCGCCCAGACCAGCATCAAGTCCACCCCAGTTGGTTCTTCTTCTCCTGACCATTGGACTCTCTGTGCTCTTAGAAGGCCAACTCTTAAAAGCGTGCACTAAATCATCCTCAAAATATTGCTGTTCAGAAAAATTATTCCCAGATTTGAGATATGGTGTGAAATGATTGCATGAACCTTTAATATCAAGCTGGAGCAGTTTGCAGACACCTACCTCAGGGTCACCCCACTGTCTGTGGACACGTAACTTTGTCAAAACTTCACAGTCCTCTAAAGTTAAAATTAACTTGTAGAAAACTAATTACGGAACTCATTAGGAGCAGAAACTTTTTTAAAAAGTCATCCTTTTTCCTCCTTTTCTTCTTACTAGATCATTCCCATCAGTATATAAGCACGTGAAAAATAAATAAACAAGTATACAAACCCCTCCTGATCTCACTTCACTGCCATCATTCCACTTCTCTGCTCCTCTCTTCAGAAAATCTCCTCAAAAGGAGGAGTATATATATATATACTTACTGTCTTCCCACTTGCTCTTGAGCCTACTCAGATGAGCCTTGCCCCCAAGGTGATGAAATCCTGTAGACATTTCTTATCTTCCTTTTACAACTACACTTGGCAGTTGGTCACTTGCCCTTATGGAAACCACTTCATTTGGTTTCAAACACCACACAAGCCTCATTTTTCCTGGACCTCACTGGCTGCTGCTTTCATTTCCTTTACTGGTTACTTCTTGTCTCTCCACCTGCTAAATATCTGGGCAATGTGGAGCTCAGTCCCTGGGCCTATCGTCTGCCTACACTTACCCCCTCCTAAAGCAACAGGATGTGTGGATTTAAGTGTTATGTACCTGCCAACGACACCATGTTGCATTTAGCCTGGACACCTCTCCTGGACCCCTAACCTGTATATTGGACTGTCTATATCTCTACTTGGACATATGTCCAATAAACACTTAGCATGACCATGCCCAAAACAAAACTCCTGATTTTACACCACATCCATGGCCCCAGCTCAGGGCCCAAAATGCCTCCTTGAACAAAATTTTCCATATTCATAAACGGGAACTCCATCCTTCCTGTTGCTCAGGCCAAAACCCTTGAATTCTCCTTTAACTCATTCTTTATCCAATATCCAAGCCAAGTGCAAGACCTACCAGGTGTGCCATCAGGATGTGCCCAGAGCCAGCCTCATCTCACCACACTCCGTGCTCCCACCTGTACCCAAGACACACACAGTCCTGCCTACACTTCACAAATAATCCTCCTTACCTGTCACACTGCATGTGCCTTTGTCCCCTAGATTCCATTCTCAGAACAGCACCAGTGTGATCTTGTTGGCCTATAAGTCTGCTCAAAGCCATGAAAAATGCTTGCTTTCTCCATCAGCATAAAAGCCAAGCCCTTCAATGACTGAATGCTGAGTCCCACCTGCCCATCTATTACCCTCCTGACCTCCTTTCCACCTCATCCCTACACACTTCCCCTTTGGTCCTTCTTTCCCAGCCTCTGGCTTCCTTGCTGTTCCTCATAACACCAGCCACATCCTTGCCCTCACCCCCACCTTTGTTTCAATGCTGCATCTCCAGCATTGAGAACAGGGCCCTGGGCAGAAGCTTGATCAATATCTGCTGAAGGGAAGAACTAAAATATGAACAAATGTCCTTACTTTTCTAAGCATCGATCTCTAATTCTCTTCAAACTCTTCAATATAAATGCAAAACACCTCTTAATAAGATCAAACACATTAGACAATTTATCTATTTCATATTTTCCCTCCCAGGAGGAAATGAAGATAAAAACAGATGTAAAAACTCCCCAGTTTACCCAGAAATCCCTTTCCTTTATCATTATTTTGACTTCAAAAGATGCTATTATTTTATAGAGAAGAAAAAAATGAGTGATGGCAGATATAAACAGTGCTCTGAAAGGTTTTCTTCCAGTTTGTATAGTTCTGTCAGAGTAAATTCACGGTTTGGGCACCTCAAATGAATCATAGCTTACTTTTAGCCTTCAATCATCCTATATATCATATTGGGAACAAACAATTCCTGGAAATAAGGAGAAGAATATTTTCTCCCTTTTTATATCACATTCCAGTTTTTAGGGAGTTTTTTTGTTTGTTTGCTTGTTTTGCTCATTACATTTAGAAAATATGTTATATCCTTTACAAGGCTTTTAATTAGTTACACAATCCTGGTAATTTAATCACACTATCTGGGCCGCAATTTTATATCCATACAATGAAAAGATTTGAACTATGCTAGTCTAAATCTGCTTCTGTGTATCATTCAATTTCCACAACAACCCAGCAAGTTAACACAACTGATTTTTTTGGTATCTATTTAAACAATAACTATCTGAGCTTGAATATTAAAGGTCACAAGGCCATGGAAAAAGCTATATTTAGAATCCAGTCTTCTAGGAAACCAACTCTACTGAAAAACAAAAATAAACAAACAAATCAACAATGACAACAAACATGGGAAGAGCATCTTTTTCACATTTAAATATTTGGATTATTTCTTTCCAATAAGCAGACCTACTATGTTCAAAAGTAGGAAATATTATTAATATAAAATGATGAAAAGATGAATTAGAGCAATATACAAGCATCAAGTATATGAACTCTCAACCACAGGACTGATACATTACCAATTGATTCAGACCGACTAAAACTCAGGTATGGAAAGCACTTGGAGAAAACAAGCAGGGCTTATCATTTAAAGGATACAGAAGTCAGCAGAGTCGGCAGGGACAGCAGGTAGAATAATTAGTATTTACTAGAACAGAGGTTCAAGCTTCTAGACCCCAAAATCACCACCCGAAATCACACAGTTATGCATACTGACAACGTCTGAGTAAGCAAATAACACATTGCATCTTAAGGAAGAGCAACTTTCTCCCTTCAAATCCATATATGATGTAAAATATATATCAAGTCTGAGGCCATTAGTTCTTCACGTAGGCATGTAGTATCGGTATGTGTCAGGGAGCAAGTTACCAAGGCCAGTTGTAAGTCACTGATGAACAATCATACAACAGGAGAATTGCACCAGATGCAAAAACAGTGCACAGAGTTGCTACCACAAGAGCAGATAAGAACTGAATTTTTCTCACTCCCAGGCTGATGCAGTGTTGTCCAAGCAAAGCTCTGAGCTTGGAATTGCACAACTGGAATTAGTTGTTTTACAGAACTCTCTGTAAATCATGCTGGTTGGTTCTGGCCCAGCTATAGGGCCTGTCGTATTAGAGTTCTCTGCTGGCAGGAAACATGAAGAAACTTGACTAACAAGGAAAAATGGAATGCTTTGGAAGTACTTGGTGTACCTTAAATAAATGAGAACAAGTCAAAACTGACTTCAGAAAGGAAGGGGGCAGCCCTAAAACTGTTTGACCCAAGGGATTTGAGCACTTATGTCTACACAAAAATCTGCACACAAATATTTATAGCAATTTTATTCATAATTTCCTGAAGTTAGAAGCAACCAAGATGTCCTTCAGTAGGTAATGGATAAATAAATTGTGGTCTATCCAGACAATGGATTATTATTCAGTGTTAAAAAGAAATGAGCCATCAAGCCATGAAAAGACATGGAGGAAATCTAACTACATACTGTTAAGTGAAAGAAGCCAATCTGAAAAGGCTACATCCTGCATGGTTCCAACTCTATGACATTCTGGAAAAGGCAAAACTATGGAGACAGGAAAAAGACTGGTGGCTGCCAAGGGCTGAAGTAGGGAAAGATGAATACGCAGAGCACAGAAGATTTTTAGGACAATGAAAATACACTTTAAAATATTGATACCATAATGGTGACTATATATCATTATACATTTGTCCAACCCATAGACTGTACAACACCAAGAGTGAGCCGTCAGGTAAACTATGGACTTTGGGTGATGATGACGTGTCCATGTAGGCTCATCAGTTGTAACAAATCTACTATCTGGCAGGGGATGTTGGTAATGGGGAGGCTCTGTTGGGCGGGGGGTAGGGGTAAGTGGGAAATCTCTGCACCTTCCTTTTAATTTTTACTGTAAACCTAAAACTGCTTTACAAAAAACAAGTCTTTTTTAAATAAACATAAATATAAATGCTAAGGACAGAATAATTTTAAAGAGCAAACACAGATTCTTCTTGGGTAAACCAGTTTATAAAGGATTGAAGTCATTCAACCAGGACACAAAAGGGGCAAACAATGTGTCTTTATAAATATAGAATGGGATGTGTGTATACCTATTTATTAAATCTCTGTTGTGTGCACACATTATGGTAGGTTCTGAGTTTCTAATGCGCTTGAACCTGTGCTCGTAATACTGAATGCTTCAGGGCTTCAGATATATGACCCGGGTAAAACAGGGCTTACAGAGAAAGGGAGGAAAAAAACCCAACGGGCATGTATATTTACAATAAACTTCAGGGTAGATACCACCTTTCAGTTATTCAATGAGATATCTTTGTCTCGGTGGGAAATTCTATTTTTTACACTGTTATCATTTCACTGACAATAATCCTGTTGAGATCAATGAACTAACAGCACAGGAAATTATAGACAGGAACTTTGGATTATAAGTTCACCACATGACAAAAATGAATTTGCTTTCATTTTTTGTATAGTCTATTTCTAGACATTTTTACCAATTTTTGCTGAAATGGTTATGAGAGTAGAATTGGTAATGCAGTGAAACTCAAATTTATCTAAAGTTTATGTGCTTTGCTGTTAGTATCATTTAAATTTCTGAGATCAAATTTGGCTCAATATTATTTTTTACAAGCCACAAAAAGTAGGTGCTTCACATGCTCTGAAAAACTAATACTCAAAATGTGACCCCATTTTTTGTCCAACCACATGTAATCTGTTTGACTCTACTAAAGTGAAGAATGATATAATCTGGCCAGACCAGTGTTGGGATAATGAAAGTAATTATATAATATTAAGGATGTGCTATTTAGGATAACAAACAGATTATAGGTATAGAACGTGCATCCCAGTTGGTAACAGAGCCCCAATGGACCTTGACAAAACTGGCAAGATAAGTCCTCATTAAAGCAAGATAAATTATTTAGCTAATACAAATAAGTTAAATTTAAGTAGAACTCCACATAAACCCACACACATCACATTAAACTTTTAGCATTGATTTATGTGTTCTAATTTTAGTAAACATTGGCAGAATTAGAAAGGAGAGCCTACCATATGGGAAAACCTAGTTAAGCCTTGGATGTTCAGGAGTCAATAACATACAATCCTGCTTTCAAAGAGTTGGATAAAGCAAATTCGTACACAAGCTGTCATAATTATTAAGTCAATCTGAAAACTAATTTTATGAGGGGCAACTAAACAAAATTTTGCCCAGGTGAAGACAATGAAGGCTTACAGGGCTATAACATCTAACAGGGACCACTAGGGCATAAGTCCCACAAGAACGGGAAACATCTCTGTGCTTTTCACCAATATCATCCAAGTACCTTACTTTGAATGCAGCACATAATAAGTATTAATTTAATATACAAATATATAGAATTAACAGGACCTAGTCATAGATTGGATGTGGGTGTTGAGTGACTGGAAAGATGTACTGGGAGGAATTAAGAATGATACAAGCTTTCCAACCTAAGTGTCCATCAACAGATGAATGAATAAAGAAAATGTGGCACATATATACAATGGAATATTACTCAGCCATAAAAAAAACGAAATTGAGCTATTTGTAGTGAGGTGGATGGACCTAGAGTCTGTCATACAGAGTGAAGTCAGTCAGAAAGAGAAAAACAAATACCATATACTAACACATATATATATGGAATCTAAAAAAAAAAAATAGTTCTGAAGAACCTAGGGGCAAGACAGGAATAAAGATGCAGACATAGAGAATGGACTTGACACAGGGAGGGGGAAGGGTAAGCTGGGACAAAGTGAGAGAGTAGCGTAGACATATATGCACTACTAAATGTAAAATAGATAGCTAGTGGGAAGCAGCTGCATAACCCAAGAAGATCAGCTGGGTACTTTGTGACCAACTAGAGGGGTGGGATAGGGAGGGTGGGAGGGAGACACAAGAGGGAAGGGATATGGTGATATATGTATACATATAGCTGATTCACTTTGTTATACAGCAGAAACTAACACACCATTGTAAAGCAACTATACTCCAATAAAGTTGTTAAAAAATAAAAAAAGAATGATACAGGCTTCCCACCCTAAGCAAGAATTCTCCCCACACCTTCAGGGACTATTAACTTTGAACTTGAACACCATGAGTGCTCACTACTTGCCAAGGCTTCCTAATTCATTGTTGGGCTAGAACAGATATGTTTCTTAAACTTTTTGATCCATCCTCTTTAATCTTTATCATTCTTCTTAAACCAGTCTCCTATAGAAACACACACAAAGATATCCACTAACCTGCACCCTCTTCTCCATTACACTATTAAATATTTTGAACACTTATTAGTCCCTATCAGCAGTTTTCTCTTCCTAATATAACATAGCCATTTTCTTTACCCATACTGTATCTTTCTAAATCTCTTGCCATTAGTCTTTTTTTTTTCTTAATTTGAAGGCACCACATTCTATTAGTCATCTAAGTTTAAAGCCTTACGGATTCTTAAAATTTCTGTTCTCAGCATTGACATAAATTATTCTCCAAATTATCTTAATTATGTCCCCATGTGCCTCTCACACTCATCCTGTAGAACAGTGCTTGAGATTTCATATAAGTTCGCTCTGTTCTCACAAGTTTATGTTTTCTTGCCAGGTTACTATACCCATGCATTCTCTTTCTTGAATATTCTTCATTAATAGCTGACATAGGCTGTGCCCACCACTTCTATTAAGTGCACACAGTTGAATTATGGATACACAGGGAGAGATTATGAGAACCTTACTACTCTGGCATCATGGGGGGGTTTCTCTACTTGGTGACATTAGCCAAACCTTAATTTGAATATGCTAGGATGCTTTATATTTGTGGGAACAGAGATTAAGAATAGAGGGATAACGTTTCCAAATTACCTCCTATGATGAGATACTAAAATGACATCCTTGTTCAACACTTAAAGATTTTTCTTTTAATATTTTAAGGATGCATAATCTGGGGTGTGACAGAAGGAGCAATGCACCCTGGGTCCCTTTGCTGGGTGAGAGAACCAGTAGGGCTAGTTCACCTTGACGTGATGCACCTCAGTCAAGTGGATAGTCTAGTGAACAAGCCCACAGAGCAAAGAGAATTCAGTGCTATTTGATAAAGAATGGCTTTGTGAGCGCTTTTCTCTCCAAACAGCAGGATTACAGAAAATAACAGGCTGTGGTGTGTTTCTTTCCTAGAGGCACCAGAAATAGTTCTTTTGTCATCAGTCTTCCTGGAGCTAAAAAGTGAGTCCATAGAAATTAGAAGCAACTCAAAGCTTGTCTGGATTCTCCTGGCAGGGATGCTGTTGAGGGCAAATGAACTGTCTCTGCTGCTGATCATAAGCTACGTGCAAGATGGGGGAAGGAGGAATTTAGAATAACCCATTTCTTAGCAAAGACAAAAAGGGAAGAGCAAAGAAAAAGAAGAAATTGGAATAAAAGATAAAAGGCAACACTGGCTCTGCCCCCTCTTTCTTCCATCCTAAACACAAAGAGTGTCGCATTCCCCTCCAGGTTTGGTTTGCTTCCCACTTGCCCACATGTCAGAGGTAGAAGGAAAACAATTTAAACAATGTCCTCCAGCAGGCCGATCAATAGAATTAGCTAATTTTAAATGTTAATGCATTCCATTCCTGGCAACGGAAAGACATTCCAATGCTTCAATTTTTTTTTTTTATCCTCATCTTAGATGAACCAAAAGATGGAAAACCTGTCTAACATGGAAGGTATCCTCTGTATAGACTTAAAAATGAAAATAAGATATAAAAAGAAAAATTTGCTTATGAAGAAAACTCAATCTCGCTGGCTTTCAGTGCCAGCATTTTTTCCAGCAAACATACAAGGTTGTTGTCTCAGAGAATAAGAAGGGTGTGACCAGATGACACCAGCAGGAAGAAAAGCTCTAGATTTTTTATTCTGACTCTGCATTTCTTATTTTCAGACATTCCTACACATTTTCATGCATTTCCTTTAAACGTCTCATAATTAAGGATTAAAGAGCCAAGGCCTCGCATGTGTGTTGGCTTCTTACTTCTCAGGAACCCAGACGGGTGGAAGTACCACCATCCAGCATCTCCCCAGCTGTACCCCCGTCTGCTATAGGAAGAGAGAAGCATGGGTTTTTCATGGTTTTACCCAGAAAGGAAGCACACACGCCCCACTTATATTTTATTGTCAGGACAAAACATATCGTATTAAAATTACTACTAGAGACAATATTAATGCTACCCTTGATCACTCCACATGGTTGAGGCTCCCTCAGTGAATGGTGGCCACATTCCAAGAGCAAGAATCCTGAGAGACAGAAAGAGATAGAGAGAGAGAGAGAGAGAGAGAGAGAGAGAGAGAGATGACTGTCCTCTAGGAGCTAGTTTCAGAAATCACTCAGTATCATCTCAATCTCATTCTTTTCATCCCTAAGACCATATTCAAGAAGAAAGGAATTAGATTCCATCTCTTGATGGAAAGATGATCAGAGTTGGCCGACATGTTTTTAATGCAGCACAGCAGAGGTGAAGAGTTGCTTGAAAGTGAGAACACTATCTCGCACTTAAATGTCATCACATGGACACCTCATGGTATTTTGGTTCACCCAAGGTTGATTCCTGGAATTTCTTAAGCAGTAGAATCATGACCATTTAAGACTTGGTATGATGAATATTTTCCATCCATTTTCAAACATTCCAGTTCTGATATATCTCAGTCAAAAGAACTGACCCAGGCAGCTGTTCTGAAAGCAAGGCTGTGAGTGGACAGATGGTGGTAGGGGTTCTGGGTGGGGGTGAGTGACAGTGGGCATCCTGCCTCCTATCTGAGCCCCAAGAAGGACAGTCAGCCAGAAATCAGGCCCACGGAAGATCTGGAACCACTCAATGATCATTTAAAATTTATAAAGAATTTTCCAAATTTGGATCCCGTACAACAAATCTGATGGAGGTACTGCATGTATTTCAAATACAGAAATTCAGAACTACAGATACCTATCCCTACCATGAATGCTTGGCCAAACTTTAAAAAAAAACCAAAAACAGACACAAACTGAATCTTTATTGGGAAGAAAAATCCCATAATTGTTCATTGATCTATAAACACAGAGCACTTCTCTGTACCCCTTCATTGGTATCTATGACTCAGGGAAATTATGCCACAACTATGTTAATTTAAAATTTCCCTACTACACGTCCAGCAATTTAAGCCATGTAAATATATATATAAAATATCTTCCACTGAATATTGCTAGCAATTTGTGTTATGTTAAATGAAAAATGTAAAGTAGTTGGATATTTTATCACAATGACCACAATTTTGCTTATGACAGCTAATAATAATTTTGAAACATTTGATGTCTGGAGAAAGACATGTAGAAGTAACATAAAAGTAATACTAGAAATTAGGATGTAGATCAGAAATTATTATCGGAGGTTTGAGCACCTAATATAAAAATTATCATGATTTATCCGTCCTGGAAGGTAAATTTAGTAGGTGTTTTAGGTAACATACCATAGTTTTGATTCAAATTTCAGTGAATGTATACAACTGCCCAGGGTTGCCAAACACAATGAAACTGTCAAAATGGAACAAAATGAAAACGTTAAAAAAATATATGTGATTCCAAAATGATGACATTAATATTCGTATTCATTAAACAGTTTCAAACTAAAGTGTGGGCCCTGGTACAACAGACTTTCTTCCCAGATTTCATAATCGAATATACACAACTTATTTTTACTTCTGGAAGTCTCTTGCTTTAAATGGAAATGCACGTGTGTTCTTGTGCCATTGTTTTAAGGAATGGGATTTCCCTGATCTTTATTTACTTTGGAAACATCAGCAGGAATACAAATGGGTATTTAGGAGTGGAGATACTAGTTCATATGAGTCATGGTTTACAGGTTAGCCATCCGTAGTTTTAACTGTATTATCTACATCCTTAGCGTTGAAGACAACAACAAAATTCAATTGATTTCGTGCTACTGTGTACACCTATTCACTCATTCAAGGTATACTTACTGAGCACCACTGGATGCCAAACCAGCAGTGTACAGTCCAGCAATGGAGACAAACAAATTGATCACTATATTCCTGTAGGAAATACTGATGCATACTGATAATACTATAATACTGATACATATAATACCATATGCTGGTGGTTGATAGAGGAGGCATGGTTTGTGGATCAGGGAAGATTTCAGAGAACATAGTGTCTAAACTTAAAATGTTGACGACCAGACTGGAAAGGTACAGCTTACTCAAGGACTATCAGAGGACCACTGCAGTCCAGAATATTGCACCAAGTTTATGAAATATTCTAAGCCACTTGTACTCACTTCAACAATCCATCAAGTTCCCCATCATTTATGAGCGTGGTTCATGGCCCCCCAAACAATTACAAAACATCAAAGATCACTGATCACAGATGATCATAGCAAATATGATAATAATGAAAACTTTTGAAATATTGCTGGAATTACCGAAATGTGACACAGAGCCCCACAAAGGGAGCAGATGCTCTTGGAAAAAATGGTGCTGATAGACTTGCTGGATGCAGGGTTGCCTCCAACCTTCAATTTGTAAGAAATGCAATATCTGCAAAACAAAATAAAAGGTCTGCCTGTATTGTTCGTCATGCAGAAAATGCATACATTCTTTTTTTTGTAAGTTTTATTGAAGTATAGTTGATTTAATACAATGTTGTGTTAATTTCTGCTGTACAGCAAAGTGATTCAGTTATACATACATATATATATTCTTTTTCATATTCTTTCCATTATGGTTTATCACAAGATATTGAATATAGTTCCCTGCACTTTACTGTAGAACCTTGTTGTTTATCCATTCTATATATAATAGTTAGAAAATGCATGAAAATGCATTTCATTGTGAAATGAAAGAGCTATGTGGGACTCATAAATCTCTTTGCCAAATAATTTTAGCCCTTAGAAAGTATTTGCTTTACTTAAATGCACAACACAGTTTCTGTCTTCTATCTCATCAGACCATTTTCTTCCCACCCCCAGCCCGGACCTTTTTTTTTATTCTTTTACTTCCAGAGTAAGACTGACTGATAGAATTCTTAGGTTCCCACTCAAGCTGTCTTTTGAGTGTAACCACCATCTTTGAGTCATTTGAGCGGAACACAAATGAATAAGCAGCCCTGGGATTGAGTGACATTTAATAAAAAATACTGTTTGTTTAACCTGATTGCGATGTTGTCTGAATCATAAAAATACTGAGCTTCATGGTGGCTGCCAGGCGCTATTATCTGGTACTTGATTTTAAGTGACATCTGTGGGATTATTATGGATATTGATGTTTTCTTTTTCTTTCTTATATTAATACCACAAAAAGTAAAAAGGATTCAGACTGTTGACATCAATGAGTATTCTAGGAATGAAATATTAAATGATTTTAGGAGAAATGTGGCTTTTATGCTAGGAAGCATGACACATTATAGACCTCTCTATCACTGTAATCAGTCCCCTGACATGAAAATGATAAGGCTGCACATGCAATGTCTATTTCCATCTCAGGCATAATGCTTTAGGTGAAAACAGAAGGCAGAAGGTTCATCAGTGGAAAGAAAGTGCATTCTGGAAAGATGTTTGTTTTAATATTTGAATTTGCTTTGCAAGGCTATGCACCCCTTGGCTAATCTAGAGGGTGTTTTGGCAAGTCTGTCACCTGAAGTGTGTGACTAACCCCGATTCTGACTCAATAGATAGAGGAAGATCAACCTGTTCACAAAATATTCATTTCATGGGTGAGAAGCTCTCTGGATCACCATTCTCTTCTACTTTCTAACGTTCTGAATATACTGCACAATTCAAGAGCTCCATTTCAGCTTATGTTTTCATTTTATTTTCCATTTTTTTCCCTCTGATTTCCCAGGACCTCTGTGGTTCCTTGATTAAAACTGGAGTGATTGCTCCTCAGTATTTACTCAAAGGGATTGAAAACATGTTAATTCAAAAACCTGCACATGAAGGTTTATAGCAGCTTTATTCATCATTTCCAAAACTTGGAAACAACCAAGATGTCCTTCAGTAGGTGAGTGGATAAACTGTGGCACATCCAGACAATGGAATATTATTCACTGATAAAAAGAAATGAACTATCAAGCCATGAAAGACAGGGAGGAACCTTAAATGCCTATTGCTAAGTGAAAGAAGCCAATCTGAAAAGGCTACAGACTGTATGATTCTAACTCTGTGACATTCGGGAAAAGGCAAAACTACAGAGACAGTGAAAAGATCAGTGGTTGCCAGGGGTTGAGGGGGAAGGAAGGATGAATATCCTATCCAAAGAGGATTTTTAGGGCAGTGAAACTACTATTTCTGTGAACCTAAAACAACTCAAAAAATAACATCTTTCAAAAGAAATCCAGAGTAACTGGGAAAACTGAGTGTAACTTCTTATGTGATGTGAACATTGGCATTCTTTTAGGATTGAGAATGTAATGCAGTGCTTTGGGGTGTTCCAGTAAACATAGCTTCCCCCATTATCAATATAACTCACCAGAATAGTTTCTTTTCACCGAGGATGAACCTACATTGACACATCATTATCACCCAAAGTCCCTTGTTTACCTTAGCGTTCACTCTTGGTGTTGTACATTCTGTGGGTTTGTCTACCATTAAAGTATCATAGGATCTTTCCCATTATATGTTGTTATAAGATATTGAATATACTTCCCTGTGCTATACAATAGGTCCTTTTTGTTTATCTATTTTATATATAGTGATGTGTATATGTTAAGGTCAGTCCCAAACTCCTAATTTATCCCTCCTCCCTCTTCCCTTTTGGTAACCATAAGTTTGTTTTCTGTGTCTGTGAGTTTATTTCTGTTTTGTATATAAGCTCATTTGTAGCATTTTTTTTTTAGATTCCACATATTAGTGATATCATATGATACTTGTCTTTCTCTCTCTGACTTACTTCACTTAGTCTGATAATCTCTAGGTCCATTCATGTTGCTGCAAATGGCATTATTTCACTATTTTGATGGCTGAGTAATATTCCATTGTATATATGTGTCACATCTTCTTTATCCATTCATCTGTTGATGGACTTATGTTGCTTCCATATCTTGGCTGCTATAAATAGTGCTGCTATGAATGTTGCAGTGCATGTGTCTTTTCAAATTAGTGTTTTTGGGTTTTGTTTTTTTGTTTTGTTTTGTTTTGTTTTGATACATGTCCAGGAGTGGGATTGCTGGATCATGCGGTAGCTCTATTTTTAGTTTTTAAGGAACCTCCATACTGTTCTCCATAGTCAGCCAGCTTTCACTACTTTATATGCCCAGAATCTATCCTCCTAACTTCTGTTGTCTAGTCTTCTGTTTCCATAAT
Organism: Delphinus delphis; assembly: GCF_949987515.2. Classification (NCBI taxonomy): domain Eukaryota; kingdom Metazoa; phylum Chordata; class Mammalia; order Artiodactyla; family Delphinidae; genus Delphinus; species Delphinus delphis. The sequence goes on from NC_082684.1 coordinate 152,410,657, forward strand.
GATGCAGATTGGGAAACAAAATAATCTGCGGGGCATCACAGACTGAGGGTCTCTCATACCAGTAAAATAAGAAGCTCTGAGCTCGGTCTTTGTGATACAAAGGAGGTTGAATACTCCCTATATAGTGGAGGTTGCCGGGAAGAAATAAAAGTATTGCTCTCATCAGTTTTTATTTATTAATTTCCTTTTAGGAACTATGTAAAACTGTGGACCTAAAATTGAAGGTGAAGGGTACTTCATTAATAAAAAGTAAATAAAGAAAACAAGAAAGAAAGTTGCAGCTAGATAACTGAGAAATAACAGTGTTTCATTAACACCACTAGAAATTCTGTGGCTATGATGGTAGCTCATAGACACAATGGCATTGTAAAATCATACAAGACTCCTTTTAGCCACCAATTTGCTTCACAACCAATAATTAAAAGATGAGGAAATTCCATCTGTCGTCACTGTGTGATGCCTCAGGCCCCACCCTGAGGTTTTAGGCTCTGCACAACACTGAGGCAGCCACAGGATCCAGGATCCAGGGTCTGAACCTTCTACATGAATTTTAAGGTATTAAAGGACTTACCTACACTTTAATTGCAAGGACTTATTTTAAATTTAAATGGAATCTTAGAGCCATTGATAACATCATCTTTTTGCCCACTCTACTCAATGGATGCCTGGAAGAGCACAAGAAGTGTTCAAAGAGGAAGTAAGGGGCAGAGTCTTATGAATGATCTATGCAAAAGCTTTGGAATTACAGTGATAGCTTTTCAATCCTACCAAATTTACTCCAGAAGGAGTATGAAACCAAAACTATAGACAATTGGGAGATATCAAAAGCTATTAAGTGGAAATGAGATCAGATCTGTATTTTTGGAAGACAGTGCCATCCTTAGGTGACTGGATTTTTTTTTTCTTTTTTTCTTCTGCACTCAGCAGTGTGCACCTTCTTCCCTAACTACCTTCCTTATAGTCTCTAAATTTGACCACCTTGCTTAACTCCCAAGCTGGGACATTAATTTCATCTGGCCCCTTCATTCTGGCTCATATTTTTGTCCTGGAAATTATCTTTCTTCAGATCTTAATACTCCAGGAACTCTCCACTCTTCTCTGAGATTAGCTTTCACTCCAACACAAATGTATAATTAGAAAGCAACTTTATTTCTATTTAGATCGCTCCTGCCTCAACTGAAGATACCTAATATTTCAGGCACATCAGGCTATTTAGCACAAACAGCCATTTTCTTTTGTATAAATTTAGTTCCTTTATTTCAGTTTTTTTGCTCTTAAAATATATTGCTCTGAGAAAATGTAAACAAAATTATACTAAATCCACTTCTCTCCATTGGCACATACATTTTAACTTAAATGAATAACACCAGACCCTCTTAGTGGCTCTGTTTAAATTGTTGGCAAGATCAAAACTACTTCAATAAACAATTTCAGGAAATACAAAAATCTAAGGATAATATAGTTTATAATTATCGAAAACTATACTCACCTATTCTGCCAATGGACATTCAGTTGATTTCCATTTTTTTCACTATTTTAACCCTTCTGCATCACTTTATTGACAGATAAAAATTTACCTTCTGTGAATAGCTCTTCTTATCCTTCAACTTTTTTTCCATTTTTTGGTCTTTTTCTTAGAGATGTAGGAGAGCTTTAAATAGTTTGATTGCTAATATTTTATAGATTATTTGCACAGTCAATCTATTTATTCTTCCCATCTGTGGCTTGTTTGTTATTTTGGAACATTTGATCAAATATCTAATATATTAATTTTTGTTTATTGATAGATAAATTGATTGTATTCATGATTTTTTTCCTTAAATATTTGGTTTAAGTAATTCTTTTCTCCCTTGTGGACATAGATAGACAGCTTTACTTTTCTTCTACAGTTTTAACATTTTGCTTTTTACTTGTAGTTCCAAATAAAAGGTTTTTTTAGTACCATTTACTTTTCCACATGGATATCTGATTTCCAGTAACATTTATTGAATGAGAAGCAATTCTTTTTTTTTAATCCATTTTATACACATCAGCGTATACATGCCAATCCCAATCTCCCAATTCATCACACCACAACCCACACCCCCCACGACTTTCCCCCCTTGGTGTCCATATGTTTTTTCTCAACTTCTGTGTCTCAATTTCTGCTCTGCAAACCTGTTCATCTGTAGCATTTTCTAGGTTCACATATATGCGTTAATATACGATATTTGTTTTTCTCTTTCTGACTTAGTTCACTCTGTATGACAGTCTCTAGATGCATCCACGTCTCTACAAATGACCAAATTTCGTTGCTTTTTATGGCTGAGTCATATTCCATTGTATATATGTACCACATCTTCTTTATCCATTCATCTGTCGATGGTTATTTAGGTTGCTTCCAAGACCTGGCTATTGTAAATAGTGCTGCAATGAACATTGGGGTGCATGTGTCCTTTTGAATTATGGTTTTCCCTGGGTATATGCACAGTAGTGAGATTGCTGGGTCATATGGTAATTCTATTCTTAGTTCTTTAAGGAACCTCCATACCGTTCTCCATAGTAGCTATACCAAGTTACATTCCCCCAAAAGTGCAAGACGGTTCCCTTTTCTCCACACCCTCTCCAGCATTTGTTGTTTGTAGATTTTCTGATGACGCCCATTCTAATTGGTGTGAGGTGATACCTCATTGTAGCTTTGATTTGCATTTCTCTAATAATTAGTGATGTTGAGCAGCTTTTCATGTGCTTCATGGCCATCTGTATGTCTTCTTTGGAGAAATGTCTATTTAGGTCTTCTGCCCATTTTTGGATTGGGTTGTTTGTTTTTTTAATATTCAGCTGCATAAGCTGTTTATATATTTTGGAGTTTCATCCTTTGTCCAATGATTCATTTGCAAATATTTCTCCCATTCTGAGGGTTATCTTTTCGTCGTGTTTATGGTTTCCTTTGCTGTGCAAAAGCTTTTAAGTTTCCCATTTGTTTATTTTTGTTTAGATCCCATTAGCTCCCATTTGTTTATTTTTGTTTTTATTTCCATTTCTCTAGGAGGTGGATCAAAAAATATCTTGCTGTGATTTATGTCAAACAGTGTTCTTCCTATGTTTTCCTCTAAGAGTTTCATAGTCCCCAGTCTTATATTTAGGTCTCTAATCCATTTTGAGTTTATTTTTGCGTATGGTGTTAGGGAGTGTTTTAATTTCATTCTTTTACATATAGCTGTCCACTTTTCCCAGCACCACTTATTGAAGAGACTGTATTTTCTCCATTGTATATCCTTGCCTCCTTTGTCATACATTAGTTGTCCATATGTGCGTGGGTTTATCTCTGGGCTTTCTATCCTGTTCCATTGATCTATATTTCTGTTTTTGTGCCAGTACCATATTTTCTTGATTACTGTAGCTTTGTAATATAGTCTGAAGCCAGGGAGTCTGATTCCTCCAGCTCCATTTTTTTCCCTCAAGATGGCTGTGGCTATTTGGGGTCTTTTGTGTCTCCATACAAATTTTAAGATATTTTGTTCGAGTTCTGTAAAAAATGCCATTGGTAATTTGATAGGGATTGCATTGAATCTGTAGATTGCTTTGGGTAGTATAGTCATTTTCAAAATATTGATTCTTCCAATCCAAGAACATTGTCTATCTCTCCATCTGTTGGTATCATCTTCAATGTCTTTCATCACTGTCTTATCGTTTTCTGCATAGAGGTCTTTTGTCTCCTTAGGTAGGTTTATTCCTAGGTATTTTATTCTTTTTGTTGCAACGGTAAATGGGAGTGTTTCCTTAATTTCTCTTTCAGATTTTTCATCATTCGTGTATAGGAATGCAAGAGATTTCTGTGCATTAATTTTGTATCCTGCAACTTTACGAAATTCATTGATTAGCTCTAGTAGTTTTCTGGTGGCAACTTTAGGATTCTGTATGTATAGTATCATGTCATCTGCGAACAGTGACAGTTTTACTTCTTCTTTTCCAATTTGTATTCCTTTTATTTCTTTTTCTTCCCTGATTGCCATGGCTAGGACTTCCAAAACTATCTAGAATAATAGTGGTGAGAGTGGACATCCTTGTCTTGTTCCTGATCTTAGAGGAAATGCTTTCAGTTTTTCACCATTGAGAATGATGTTTGCTGTGGGTTTGTCATATATGGCCTTTATTATTTTGAGGTAGGTTCCCTCTTTGCCCACTTTCTGGAGAGTTTTTATCATAAATGGGTGTTGAATTTTGTCAAAAGCTTTTTCTACATCTGTTGAGATAATTATATGCTTTTTATTCTTAACTTTGTTAATACGGTTTATCACATTGATTGATTTGCATATATTGAAGAATCCTTGCATCTCTGGGATAAATCCCACTCGATCATGGTGTATGATCCTTTTAATGTGTTGTTGGATTCTGTTTGCTAGTATGCTGTTGAGGATTTTTGCATCTATATTCGTCAGTGATATTATTCTGTAATTTTCTTTTTTGTAGTATCTTTGTCTGGTTTTGGTATCAGGGTGATGGTGGCCTCATAGAATGAGTTTGGGAGTGTTCTTTCCTCTGCAATTTTTTGCAAGACTTCGAGAGGATGCGTGTTAGCTCTTCTATAAATGTTTGATAGAATACACCTGTGAAGTCATCTGGTCCTGAACTTTTGTTTGTTGGAAGATTTTTCATCACAGTTTCAATTTCATTACTTGTGAATGTTCATATTTTCTGTTCATATTTTCTATTTCTTCCTGGTTCAGTCTTGGAAGGTTATACCTTTCTAAGAGTTTGTCCATTTCTTCCAGGTGGTCCATTTTATTGGCATAGAGTTTCTTGTAGTGGTCTCTTAGGATGCTTTGAATTTCTGCGGTGTCTGTTGTAACTTCTCCTCTTTCATTTCTAATTTTATTGATTTGAGTCCTCACCCTCTTTTTCTTGATGAGTCTGGCTAATGGTTTATCAATTTTGTTTATCCTCTCAAAGAACCAGCTTTGGGCTTCCCTGGTGGCACAGTGGTTGAGAGTCCGCCTACCGATGCAGGGGACACAGGTTCGTGCCCCGGTCCGGGAAGATCTCACATGCCGCAGAGCAGCTGGGCCTGTGAGCCATGGCCACTGAGCCTGTGCGTCCAGAGCCTGTGCTCCACAACGGGAGAGACCACAACAGTGAGAGGCCCGTGTACCGCACAAAAAAAAAAAAAAAAAAAAAGAACCAGCTTTTAGTTTTATTGATCTTTGCTATTGTTTTCTTTGTTTCTATTTCATTTATTTCTGCTCTAATCGTTATGATTTCTTTCCTCTACTAACTTTGGCTTTTGTTTTTCTTCTTTCTCTAGTTCGTTTAGGTGTAGCATTAGATTGTTTATTTGAGATTTTTCTTGTTTCTTGACCTAGGCTTTTATAGCTCTAAACTTCCCTCTTAGAACTGCTTTTCCTGCATCCCATATGTTTTGGATTGTTGTGTTTTCATTGTCATTTTTCTCTGGGTATTTTTTGATTTCCTCTTTGATTTCTTCAGTTATCTCTTGGTTATTTAGTAACGTATTGTTTAGCCTCCATATGTTTGTGTTTTTTATGTTTTTGTAATTGATTTCTGTAATTGATTTCTAATCTCATAGTGTTGTGGTCAGCAAAGATGCTTGATATGATTTCATTTTTCTTAAATTTACTGAGGCTTGATTTGTGACCCAAGATGTGATCTATCCTGGAGAATGTTCCATGCTCACTTGAAAAGAAAGTGTAATCTGCTGTTTTGGGGTGGAATGTCCTATAAATATCAATTAAATCTATCTGGTCTATTGTGTCATTTAAAGCTTGTGTTTCCTTATTAATTTTCTGTTTGGATGATCTCTCCATTGGTGTAATTGAGGTGTTAAAGTCCTCCACTATTATTGTGTTACTGTCGATTTCCTCTTTTAGAGCTATTAGCAGTTGCCTTATATACTGAGGTGCTCCTATGTTGGGTGCATATATATTCATAACTGTTATATCTTCTTCTTGGATTGATCCCTTGATCATTGTGTAGTGTCCTTCCTTGTCTCTTGTAACATTCTTTATTTTAAAGTCTATTTTATCTGATATGAGTATTGCTACTCCAGCTTTCTTTTGATTTCCATTTGCATGGATTATCTTTTTACATCTCCTCACTTTCAGTCTCTATGTGTCCCTAGGTCTGAAGTGCGTCTCCTGTAGACAGCACATATATGGATCTTGTTTTTGTATCCATTCAGCAAGGCTGTGTCTTTTGGTTGGAGCATTTAATCCATTCACGTTTAAGGTAATTATTGATATGTATGTCCCTATGACCATTTTCTAGATTGTTTTGGGTTTGTTTTTGTAGGTCCTTTTCTTCTCTTGTGTTTCCCACTTGGAGAAGTTCTTTTAGCATTTGTTGTAGAGCGGTTTGGTGGTGCTGAATTCTCTTAGCTTTTGCTTGTCTGTAAAGCTTTTGATTTCTCCATTGCATCTGAATGAGATCCATGCTGGGTAGAGTACTCTTGGTTGTAGGTTCTTCCCTTTCATCACTTTAAGTATATCATGACACTTCCTTCTGGCTTGTAGAGTTTCTGCTGAGAAATCAGCTGTTAACCTTATGGGAGTTCCCTTGTATGCTATTTGTCATTTTTCCCTTGGGGCTTTCAATAATTTTTCTTTGTCTTTAATTTTTGTGAATCTGATTACTATTTATCTCAGCGTGTTTCTCCTTGGGTTTATCCTGCCTGGGACTCTCCACACTTCCTTGACTTGGGTGGCTATTTCCTTTCCCATGTTAGGGAAATTTTTGACTATAATCTCTTCAAATATTTTCTCGGGTCTTCCTCTCTCTTTTCTCCTTCTGGGACCCCTATCATGCAAATATTTTTGCGTTTAATGTTGTCCCAGACGTCTCTTAGGCTGTCTTCATTTCTTTTCATTCTTTTTTCTTTATTCTGTTCTGCAGCAGTGAATTCCACCATTCTGTCTTCCAGGTCACTTATCCATTCTTCTGCCTCAGTTATTCTGCTATTGATTCCTTCCAGTGTATTTTTCATTTCAGTTATTGTATTGTTCATCTCTGTTTGTTCTTTAATTCTTCTAGATCTTTGTTAAACATTTCTTGCATTTTCTCAATATTTGCCTCCATTCTTTTTCCGAGGTCCTGGATCATCTTCACTATCATTATTCTGAATTCTTTTTCTGGAAGATTGCTTATCTCCATTTCATTTAGTTGTTTTTCTGGGGTTTTATCTTGTTCCTTCATCTGGTACATAGCCCTCTGCCTTTTCATCTTGTCTATCTTTCTGTGAATGTGGTTTTTGTTCCACATGCTGCAGGATTGTAGTTCTTGATTCTGCTGTCTGCCGTCCGGTGGATGAGCCTATCTAAGAGGCTTGTCGAGAAGCTAATCTTTTTTAATCCACAAGAGTACCTAACAAATTCTCTGGCAGAACCTGATGTTAACTGAATTAAGTTGATTTTGATTAAATTAATTGGCCCGATGGTTATGGGGAGGCCTTACAAGCCATTAATGGGCCCCAGGAGTACAAGACAGGTACTTTGAACTATAACCCTGGAACTAACTGCATTCCCAGCCTCACTCCAGGCCTGCAAATTCTCTAGGGTTTGTATGCTTGACTCAGTAATGCTCAAAATAAGGTTTTTCTTAGTACATAAAAGTTACGGAGAAAAACATCACTTTGTTGCCAAGAGTGGCATTTCAGGCAGAGGCCAGAAAGTTGGCAGAGTCTGCCTTGTGTAACATTTGTCCACGAATCAGATTATAGTAGGACCTCACAAAATATTTATTAAGAGAAAGAGTAAACTTAGCTGATCTAATTTCTGACTGTTAGTCCTTGGCAGTCTGAAAGATTATTAGTTGAGCTTTCCAAGTTACCCAATAGAGAACAAAAAAGGTTGAAAAATATTCTAAGGAAATACTACAGAAAACATGTCTTCAGAAGGCTAGAATATCCAAGACAGAAACTTCTAAGGCAGAGCTTATAGACAATGGGATATGCTAAGACTCTGATGTTCTCGAGCTGGTTAAGGCTCTTTGCAGCAAATATAATAGAAACCAGGTTTGTAATGAACTCGTGCCTAGGTCTCTGTGACCTAGATGTGCTGGAAAAAATGGAAGGTACACCTTCTTTTTCCTTCATGTGGCCCACCATCAATACAGTATTGAATCTCTTTTGTAGAGTGCTTAAGCCTGGTGTATTTTGTAATGAACCTTACCTGTTCACCACCCAAACTCAGAAAAAGTATAATTTAAGTGAGAAAAGAAACAGAATATAATTGAGTATTTCAAGGCAATCTGCATTTTTGAAAACTGTATGTGTATGAATGAATATGATAGATACAATATGCCATAAACATAATATATACAATATAATTCCATATATTATTGCATGTGTTATATACATTTTATAATATAATTTTGTGTATATGCATATATATACACACAAAAATATACAGGTAACTAAGACAAAATATTATCAGAATATTTATTCCTTGATGATGGAAATCTCAGGGGTCATTTTTGGTTTTGTTTCTGTTGTTATACCTTACGTATTTTCCAAATATTGTTCAATGAATTTGTATAACCTTTACAATGATAAAAAGTTATTTGTTTCAAGGCTGGAAAGAGAACAGACAAGAAATCTTCACCTGAAAACTCTTAGTATCAGAGTTCCTGGCCCCAGGGAAGCAGAGCTGCCCAAAACAGAGAACTGTGGACACCTCTGCCCCCTGCTGTCCACCTTCAGTAAGTATCCTGTGATCCTCCACCTGCTGCTAGTAGGAATCTCCAGGGAGATTGGTGTTTATGAAATCACAAAATCCTGCTGCCCTCCTCAGAGATTCCCGGGCTGCGGACCCTCAGACTACACTGAGGAACGTGCACTTAGAATTAAGGAATATCCTGATCACAGCTAATGAGATAGACCAGGAAAAATATGGACATCATACCTAGGAACACACATAGAAAGAAACTAGGTTTCTTCCAGTTTTTTTAAAATATATTAGCATATATTATAGTGTATATTGAAAGAGTATGTATTAATATAGAATATATTTTAAAATATAATAGTCTATACACTTAGTATGTAGTATTAATATTAATGCTAACACATTATATGATTTAATAATATTAATATACGTGTACTTTCATAGTATATATGTACTTTAATATGCTTGTATATATCTTATATACTTTATAAGCTTTGTACATGTATTTTTACAGTACTATACTTTTTAAATGCATGTATATGTATTTATATACATGCAGTTTTATATATGCACAGTACACAGTATATAGTATGTATATATACTATATATGATGTATGTATGTAGAATATGTACAGTTTTCACACACACACATACTTTTACAAATGATTTTGCATTTGTCAGGATTTTATTTTAATGAAGAGCCTAAAGTGTGACTAACATCTGCATTTTAACTCTACAGCTGGTAAAAGCATTTCTTCCTTTTGAAGTTATTCGAAGTTCTAATTTGCTTTAGAAGTTGACACATCTGAGGGGATTTTTTGTTGTTATTATTTATGAAATTCAGCATTTCCTCAGAGCCAGTTTTGATATAATAAAGTCTTCAGATCTCCAGTCTCACAAGCAATTTATTTACAGTCAGTAAAAGACATTGAAGCCAAATGCCTTTCTTAGACATGCTTTCAGCAGTGCCCATAGAATTCAGTTACATGTGCTGGTCTGAAGGAAAAATGTGGACAATGTGGTAAACACAGTCTTGCCTTAACCATAACCAAATTAAAATAGCCGCCTCAACAGAGGTAGTTAGGGAACCAAATAGATTGAAAAGAAAACAAGAAAAAAAAATCAGTTTGAAAGCAAACCAACTTATACCATATTTCCTGATGGCAGATTCTGACCCATGAGGCATGCAGAAATCAAGCATTAATACTTCAATGGTTGTTGCATTATTTTATGAGATTTCATCATTAAATATTGAACGTTAGTCCAGGCTTTTTTTATACCATATTCTTAAATCTGCTTTAAAAGCCTGGGATAATCACTTTAAAAATGAATCCATGCATATATTGATACTATATGATTCAGAAATATATTGGATTAGGGTTTGTGATACTTATAAATGAGAACTTGTCATTTTCAAGCATAAGCATTTTTCTTTTCCATGTAATGCTTGCCTGGTATTTAACCTGTCTGTCCCTCCCAGAGTGTGTGGAGCCACTGTGAGAAGCCCCCTAAGTGTCCTTTAGGATGGATCAGTAAGTTATACTTGCCATGGATTGATGCTCTGTCTACTCATGGGACAATGTGAAGATCAAACGAGATAAATTATGTGAAAGATTATGATATGACTAAAGCCCTATATCAGGTGCTAAGAACTTCTCACTGCTGTTAAATTGAAGAAAGATATGTAGGTTTCAGCATCTTTTCCTCCCATGGCCAATTACATTTTGCACAGTTGTCTGATGAAAATGTTGATATTGTGTACATATTAACTAAGAAAGTTTTGCAAATTCTCCACTTGACTACCCCTGTATAGAGTGGACTTTACAGTAAATTTTGATCGAAAAAAAAGAAGATAATGTCCTTATTTGATGCATCTTCTTCAATGTATTATCTCACAGTCAGCCAACTTTTCTATCATGTCAATGGAAAAGAATAAATTTTATGAAACAAAAAAAGTGGGCTTTGTTTCTGAACAAAGGTAGTAGAATATTTACTTTTACTTGGAAAATAATTGATTTTTGTGACCTATGTACCATATAGTCAGGCAGTCTTGGTCCTCTAGATAGGCATGTAACAAACAAACAAACAAACAAACAAAACAGATAAATTCAGGACGTAGACAGAGTTCTCAAAGTGTTTTACTGAAGAGAGTCCATAGAGGGACTCACTTTGTGGAAATAGGATCTGTTTATACCCTTTGTCTGTCAGTTGTTGCTCACCAGCTGCCCCCAAGAGGGAGCAGAAGGTAGAACCTCATGGGCCGGGGGTCCTGTAGGCTGTGGACCATTGTCTCCAGAAGGGGGCAATGGTAGACAACACGGCCACAGTTCCCAGCAGCGGGGAGCGTGGTGTCCCGGCTGCCAAGGGGTTCTGCGTGGGGCCCCAGTGCCCCCTTCTGCAGGTGGCAACATGACCAAGGACCAGCAGCTGTGGGAAGCCACTGCCACCCAGGACATTCCGGAGCCAGAGGAACTGCATCTCTAGGGAGATCAAAGCCAGTGCTGGAACGTGGTGCCAGAGGTCAGGAGGGAGTAAATACCCAGGCAACTCCCTCTTTCCACCTTCCCATCACCTACCCCTGCTTCCATGGCTAAAGCAACTCAACAGGAACAAGAGGCACGGGAGCCTGGGCAACACAGTCGGTGGAGACCAGCTTCCCTGACCACAAATCAAATGGGAGAGGATGGAGAATGAACCAGCGGTGTGAGAGGGTAGGTAACAGAAAATGAGCACACCCTCGATGGGTTTCCTGCAGCTGTTTAGAGCAGTCAGTAATAAATAGAGGTCTTGCAGATCCCACGATCCCATCCTCCATAGCCCTCTCCCCACACCCGTCTCCTCTGCTTTCTCTTCCTCTTCCCCCTTCCCTCCTCTCTTCCTTTTCTCTCTGTCTCCCCATCTTTCCTTCCTTCCCTCCTACCTCTTCCAGTCTCCCTGAATCATGGGTGACCACTGAGGATTAAGGTGCACGTGGCTAAACCGGACCTATTAACAGACAGGTATGACCTGGTAAGGGGTAAGCGTGGTGATTGCTGCAAACCAGCCTAGGAGCCAAACTGTGGTATTGATAAGGATAGAATAGGGTAATTAAATAGTCAGTTTAGAAATCCCACTAGGGAATTAAGGAGAGAAAGGGAATTTAACGGGAGTTTGGGAGACTGTGGTAAGCTCATGACCACTCAGGAAAAGAATCCAGTACCCTAGCAACAATCTACACTACCTTGATGGAGCACCAGGTGCATTGAAGCACCAGACACACACAAGCCACAAACCTTGATCGTTAAAACACAAGACAATAGATACAATGGGGTCTGAATCTTGTTACGTGGAGTCAGAAAGTTAATAGTCCTTGAAGAGTAGCATTTCTGCATGTAGCCAAGACAGAAATATAGGTGAAAGGGGACATTATAGTGAAACCTGCGGTGAATTACTATATTTTAGTATATGTCACCACCCTTTTGTTAATATACATATGATCTAAATAGCACCATGACAGTCCCAGTTAAACCATATAGGGCCAAAGGAGGAACTAATGATGTAAACCTTGACACCTGCCCAAGAATGAGGAAGACAGTGGTCTTCTCCCCTCCCCACTTTTTCTTTGGTTATAAAAATGTAGCCCTCTTTGTTTTCCGGGCATCACACCCTTGCCTGCCAGCCTGTATCACTCACAAGTGTCCTGTGCTAATAAATTCACCCTTTGTATATCACTTTGCCTCACTCTGAATTCTATCTGCGACAAGACAAAAGAACCTAAGCTTCAGTAAGTCCTGACACTAGATGAGCGGTTTTAATCAAAAGACAGTGGGTTAGAGGACTTCCCCGGTGGCGCAGTGGCTAAGAATCCACCTGCCAATGCAGGGGACACGGGTTCCAGCCCTGGTCTGGGAAGATCCCACATGCCGCAGAGCAACTAAGCCCGGGTGCCACAACTACTGAGCCTGCGCTCTAGAGCCTGCAAGCCACAACTACTGAGCCCGAGCGCCACAACTACTGAAGCCTGCGTGCCTAGAGCCCGTGCTCCACAACAAGAGAAGCCACCGCAATGAAAAGCCCGCGCACCACAACAAAGAGTAGCCCCCACTCACCACAACTAGAGAAAGCCCATTCGCAGCAACCAGGACCCAACGCAACCAAAACTAAATAAATTTATTTTAAAAAAAAAAAGACATGGGTTCGAGTCCCCTCCTAGTCAGGGATCGTGGGTTCAAGTCCCAATCTGAGTTTTGGCTGAGTTTGAGTCCCTCACAAAAAGGAGTGCAGTTTCAGTGTCAAATAGCAAAGAATACATGACCCGATGTACAAAAGTCATATGACAATGAAACAACTGCCCATGATGAAAAACAACCAGATTTTGTTGCTATTACTCTTGAGGTAACACAGGGTTTTGCAAAGTGGTCAAGAATTCAGTTGTGCACTATCTCTTCTTCCATGAATTAACTGCAGGTGTTTGCCAGGTGGACGTGGGTATAGAAAGTCACTTTATACACTATCTGGCAGAGATTATACAAATCATTGTAATTTTAACATGAACAGTGGTCAGTATGTTGATAAGCAGACCCAGCAAAGGAAGAGGGAAAGGGCAGACAGTGCTGTTGCTGTACTGGCTTGTTCCAATCTTTTTGTTTTTCCTTTTCTCTTATTTCTCAGGAAAAAAATTAGCCTTTGGCTGGCCTCGTGGAAGGACTGCCATGTGTGAGATCAGGAGATCGCATGGCACATGTAACAGGTTACCTCCCAGGGGCAGGTTCCTGGGCTCCTGTCCACATGCCACCTCCACAGGCTTGTACCCCTGCAGTCCTGGCAGCCTTGAAGGATGCTTACTGCTTCAACGGCCAACTAGATTACGCATCCCATGTTTTCTCTTAGCCCTGAACCCGTGGCTGTCTGACTGGGAACAATGCAACCTGCTAAATGTTCCTTCCCTTAATGTGGTTTCCAGCTCACTTTCCTCCAGTTCAGCCCCTGCTTGTGCCAAGGGTCCTATTTTCAGCTAAACAGCTCGATCCCTCTTATGTCTCTGGCTGACGTGGAGATTCTCTCTCATGTTCACTTTGTTTGCCAACATGCTTTAGCGTCTTTGAATGCTACCACATAAAGCAAACTGAACTGTGTACTACTCTGAGAATAGAGTTGATGAGGAGAGCACAGCTGTGCCAGGACCCAGTCTAGGTAAAGTCTTGAAATTTGAGTTACTGGGGAGCGATTTCGCACCCCATCCCCTTCCTTAACTCATTCTCAATTTCTCTCCGTGAATCCACGTGTGGACATACTGATGCACTCAAATAGATGCACGTTGTTCATGTGTGTAGTTTTCTATAACAACCCTTATGACTTTCAAAAACGTGTTATCCAGGCAAAATGTAGTTTAACAATAATAAAGTGCTAAAGTATGGAAAGTCTCATATTTTCACAGCAATATTTCCTGAGTTTTTCACACAAGAGTTTTAATAACTGAAAACTTCAAAAGGATAACCTGAGAAGCCAATCTGAAAAGGCTACATATGTGTGATTCCAACTCTGTGACATTCTGAAAAGGCAAAACTATGGAGACAGTAAAAGGATCAGGGGTTGGAGGGTAAGGAGGAATAGGTGGAGCACAGAGGATTTTTAGGGCAGTGAAACTACTCTGTATGACACTATAATGGTGGATATATGTCATTATACATTTGTCTAAACCTTTAGAATGTATAACACCAAGAGTGAGCCCTATGGATTCTGGGTAACGATGACATGTCAGTGTAGGTTCATCAGTTGTAACAGATGTACCAGCTAGAGGAGATGTTGATAGTGGGGAGGTTTGGGAGGCTACAGAGTGGTTATGGGAAATCTCTGTACCTTCCTCTCAATTTTTCTATGAACCTAAAACTGCTGTGAAAAAAAAATCTTAAAAAACAAAAAAGTTAACCTGAAGCAGTCCTTTTCAAAAAAAAAGCTTAGATAAAATAATTTGACTTCATTTGTAACACCTTCTGCTTAAGAATGGCACAAATAAACACAATTTTACTACAAGTATATTACCCTCCCCACATGCCATCCCAACTAGCCTGGCTTTTATTTCTTCCTCCTTCACATCTATGACTCCTATCTTTGTTTCCTGGATTATCACGTTCCCTGTAAAATCCTCAGACCAGCCCAGGGAAGCTGTTTGTGACTCTCCAAAGATCCTCATATTCAGGAAAAAGGGCAAATTCTTTGTCACATTTTATTCTCATTTTTGTTGTTGTTATTTTTTTTCAGTCCAAATCAAAATAACTCACCAGTGGCAGGGGCAAAGTAACCATGGTAAGTAAACACTTACTAGGCATTTCCCCTAGAGGCTGTTTGCAGATAGCTGCTGCGTGAGTCATGAGAACAGGTCTCCAGGGATCCTCCATCTCTGACCCAGGGTGGAGTGGGTTTTGGGGCCCTTCACACAGCTCAGCTCCCTGGATGATGTCAGCTGATCCAGTCGCAGCAAACAAACCCTGCATTCATTCAGTCTGCAGTCAGAGATTCCAATAACACAGCCAAGTAAGTCTAGGTGGCACAGAAAAAACGACCGATAATAGAAACTGCTGTGAGCCCTCTGTAGATATAGCTCCAGGATGAAATGGATTTCCCTGTCAATATCCTGTTTGTCACTGCAGGACAGGGTGTCATTTTGCTGGGCCAGGTTTCACCGGATGTTTTCAGTTTCCTTGTTGGTTTCTAAATGACTCTGTTAAGGAATCTGTGTGAGAAATAGACCTATTTTTATTCACAATGACTTCGCCATCTGCCTTGGTATTTTCTGTAAACAGATTCCTGTCCTGCCAGTTAATGTATTTCCATCTGTGAACCCTCCAGAGTCAAAATGTCTTTTTAAAGAGTAACATGATGATATGAACATTCTGTTTCACCGTGTAGAACTGATAACTACTGAAGGTTCTTCAAACCATTCAAAGAAGGATGGCTTTAAAAATAAAGCTGCAGGAATATTTCATTCAAGACAATGAAACTACATAGTGGCTTGTTTTTCTTAAGTCCGCAGGAAAAATTTTCTCACCAAATGTTTAAATTAGAGGACACTCTTCTTTGTGTGAGTTGAGAGAACTCACTTCCATGTGTTTGGAAATAATTTAAGGATGGGGATAAGGAGACTGGTGCTGACTCCATCATTGATTTATTATATCTTAAATACGACCCTTAAGTACTCTGTTCTCTTGAGTTCCTCATACATAAAATGAGACCAAAAGTGCCTGAGTCTAAATGAAAAGGTTGTCGAAAGTCTGAAATGAGGTGATATGAAAAGTATATCAAGAATTGCCCAGGGCTTCCCTGGTGGCGCAGTGGTTGAGAGTCCGCCTGCCTATGCAGGGGACGCGGGTTTGTGCCCCGGTCCGGGGGGATCCCACGTGCCGCGGAGCAGCTGGGCCCGTGAGCCATGGCCGCTAAGCCTGCACGTCCGGAGCCTGTGCTCCGCAACGGGAGAGGCCATAGCAGTGAGAGGCCCGCGTACCGCAAAAAAAAAAAGAATTACCCAAATATGTCACATCCTGTTATGATTAAGGCTTAGAGTCTTCCGGTGAGATTTCACGACTAATACATAAATAAATGGTTGTTAAAGGTACAGTGGCTTCACTTAAATCAGTATCTTTCAAACGATTATACAATAAATGCCACTGTGGGTTTTGTTACAAAATTAAGGTTGCTTAAAATATAGGAAATGAGTACTTGTACTGTTTCTATAAAAATAAATAAATAAATAAGGCTATGTCCAGATATGTCCATTTCCAGACATAAGCACTCTTTGTAAATATATATTTATGTAGTGATAAAGTCTGTTTCTCATGTCATGGCTATGTCTTCTTATACTTTTTTTTTAAGGTGAGATTAAAACATACCATGAAATTTACATTTTTAAAACGTACATTAGGGATTTCCCTGGTGGCGCAGTGGTTAAGAATCTGCCTGCCAATGCAGGGCACATGGGTTCGAGCCCTGGGCCAGGAAGATCCCACATGCCGCAGAGCACCTAAGCTCATGCACCACAGCTACTGAGCCTGCACTCTAGAGCCTGCGAGCCACAACTACTGAGCTCATGTGCCACAACTACTGAAGTCCGCACGCCTAGAGCCCATGCTCTGCAACAAGAGAAGCCCACGCACCGCAACAAAGAGTAGCCCCCACTCACTGCAACTAGAGAAAGTCCATGCACAGCAGCGAAGACCCAATGCAGCCAAAAATTTAAATTTTTTAAAAAATTAATTAATTAATTTAAAAATTAAAATAAAATAAAATGTTCACTAGCAGTTTTCAGTATAGTCACAATCACCACTCTGTATTTCCCAAATATTTTCAAACCATAAAAGAAAAAAGAAAAAAAAAATCCCATCCCCATTAGCACTAACTCTCCTTTCCCTCCTCCCCTTAGTCCCTGGCAAGCACTAATCTAGTTTCTCTCTCTGCAGATTTTCCTTTTCTGGACACTTTATATTAACGTTTCTGGTTTCTTTTTCTTAGCACTTTTGCAAGGTGCAGCCATGTTTTAAGATATTTCAGAGCTTCATTTATTTTTATGGCTGGAGAATATTCTAGCATACGGTTGTACAATGTTTTGTTTATCCATTCATTACTAGATGGACATTTTTCCCCCCCACTTTGGAGCTATTCTTTTAAAATGTTGCTATGAGCATTCATGTACAAGTTTTTTTTGGACATATGTTTTCATTTCTCTTGAGTATATGTCTAGGAGTGGAACTGTTGGATCAAATGGTAACTTGACATTAACAATTGGACCGACTGCCAGACTGTTTTCCAAAGTGGCTGCAACATTTTACATTGTCGTCAACAGCACGTGAGGTCTGATTTCCTCACCTTGGGAACAGTTTTTGCAAGTTCTTTTTACCATAGCCATCCTAATGTGTGTGCAGTGGTATCTCATTGAGATTTTGATAGAATTGTCCTAATGACGAATGACCTGGAGCATATTTATATGTATTTATTGACCATTTATATGTTTTCCACGAAGAAATGCTTATTAAAATCTTTTATCCATTTTTATTATTTGTTTTTTTATTGTTGAGTTGAAAGTTCCACCTGAATCCTGAATAAAAGTCCTTATCAGATATATGACATCCAAACATTTTCTCACATTCTCTGGATTGTCTTTTCACTCTCTTGATAGTATCCTATGATGCACAAACACGTTTAATTGTGATGAATTCCAATTTATCTAATTTTTCTTTTGCTGCTTGTGCTTTTGGTATTACATCTAAATATATATATATATTGCATCAAAGTCATGATGATGTACACCTAATTTTTTTCTAAGAGTTTTATCATTGTAACATTTACATTTTGAGTTCGTTTTGTATATGGTGTGAACTAGGAGTCCCGCTTCATTCTTTTTGATGCTAATATCCATTTGTGCCATCCCTATTTGTTTAAAAGACTATTCTTTTCCCATTGAATTGCCTTTACCTTTATGAAAAATTGATTGAGCATATGTGTCAGGGTTTATTTCTAAACCCTCAATTCTATGTCATTAATTTCTATGTCTACTCTTATGCCAGTACCACACACTCTTGATTACTGTAGCTTTGAAAGTTTCAAAACTGAGGATAAGTGGTCTATTCTCCTCTTCAAGATTGTTTAGGCTCTTGTGGTTCCTTACATTTCCATGTGAATTTTAGTATCAGCATGTCAATTTTTGCAATGAAAGCCAAGAGGAATATTGATAGAGATTGCATTGAATATGTAGAACAATCTGGGTAGCAAAGCATCTTGTTATCAATATTAAGTCTTCCAATCCATGAGACTAGATGTCTTTCTTTGTCATGTGTGGCACTGAAGACTCTGCTTGGTTAGCTTAGTGGTCAGATAGTGTTCAAGAGAAATTTCCTTAAATGCCTGGAAGCAAGGTGTTCCAGTCCTTGCTGTTGGATTCTGTTATGGTGTTCAGGTGTGCCTTCAAGACTCAGCCAGGCATTTGGAAATTCTGCCTTATCCTTCACTTTTTTTTTCTTTTTTTTTTTTTTTTTTTGCGTTACGCGGGCCTCTCACTGTTGTGGCCTCTCCCGTTGCGGAGCACAGGCTCCGGACGCGCAGGCCCAGCGGCCATGGCCCACGGGCCCAGCAGCTCCGCGGCATGTGGGATCCTCCCGGACCGGACCGGGGCACGAACCCGCGTCCCCTGCATTGGCAGGTGGACTCTCAACCACTGCGCCACCAGGGAAGCCCTATCCTTCACTTTTAACTGAGCAGAGTTTCAAGGTCAGCCAGAGGTGAGAGCTCATGGCTTATGGCTTAGGTCTTCCCCCTATGCATGAGCACAGCCCTGAACACGAGCACGGCTCCGTGCATGCATGTGACTTTCTGGACTCCCAAATATGTCAGAGCTTTATAAATCTCCCTCAAGTTTTCTTTTCCTCCAGCTTTTCCTTTTCACCTTTTTGGTTTGCCTGTTGTTTTCCCTACTGATACTCACCACCTGGGGCCATTGGATTATTAAAATATTGCCACAGATTGTTTTCAGCAAATACCCTGCAAAAAGGCTGCTTTTCTGAGAGACTCTGAGTCAGGCCAAAGAAAGACAAGGTTGATAAGTGGGGTCTTCTGGGAACGGTAGACAAAATAATGACGGTTCTCTGGGAATTGGGCTTCTACCATCAGTGCCTGCCAGGCTGCTGGTTTTCCCTGAGACGCATGTTGTTTCCAAGGCTACCACAGAGTTGAGAGGGGAGGAAGAGAGATGGGAAAAGTTATGTTAAAACTCCCCCAAACTTGCTGTTCTTCCCAAGATTAAGCAGTTTTTCTTGAATAAACACTCCCCGGATTGTTGTCTTTGATTACTTTCTTGAGATCTGAGAAAGTCTATTTTGATCATCTTTGCCAATGTTCTCCTTGAACTTAGATGATTTTCAGAAGTCCTTACTCTGGCATTCCTCCTGACCACCTGTGGGCCGTGTCTTTTCAAATGGATAAAAAATTTCCTTATTTGAATTCATCAGCATCAGAGGAAACAGCCTTAAAATGTGAAGTCCTTAATTTGACTAGTTAGCACATGCATTATTCTGGAAATATACTAAAGCAAGCTCCATTCTTAACCTTGGGAAAGCTACATTTTTGGCAATCATCTCCATTACTCTGTTGATTACAGGCAGAGCAAGCTACTCTTGGTTTCATTGTAAATGTATAATTTATCCCCCAGGATAAATTATTTACTGGGCAATTAAGAGTGGCCTATTCTCTCCTTCTTCCAGATATCACTTAAACCAAATGACTTGCATTTGTTACTTCTCACAGTAGAATTCTCTTTGTATCTTGGAATTCCTTGCTAGTGCATTTCACTATGATATTTCCGATTCATATTTTGTCTTTTGTTATGCTTATTGATCTTAAGAAACTGCACTGTTCATACAACCTTGTGCTTAAAATCCATTTAAAGTGGAATCAAATGTATTATAAAATTCCACGGTTTGCTTTGGAAAATATAATGTATTTAAAATTTGTAAACTGTGGATATAGGGAAGAGGGTAAAAAAAAAGGCTTTGGTTTTGAAAATAATGATGACTACATCTTCTGATTATTTGAACTTCCATGAAATTTAAAACAGTTTAAGGGATTTCTCCAAGTTAGAGTATATAGATAATATTTTTCTAGTTGCTTTTTTAGATAACAGCCAGGGGCAAAAATCATTGCTCTGCAGGCCACAGAATATAGTTCAATAAAGAATGCAATGTTATGGGCTTCCCTGGTGGCACAGTGGTTGAGAGTCCGCCTGTCCATTCAGGGGACGCGGGTTCGTGCCCCGGTCCGGGAGGATCCCGGATCCCGCATGCCGCGGAGCGGCTAGGCCCGTGAGCCATGGCCGCTGAGCCTGCGCGTCCGGAGCCTGTGCTCCGCAACGGGAGAAGCCACAACAGTGAGAGGCCCGCGTACCACAAAAAAAAAAAAAAAAAAAAGAATGCAATGTTATTAGGAAAACATGAACCACAAATGAGTGTTAGAGTTTGTAAGCAGGTAATAGACTGATAGGCATTTTTATCAAAATATAGTCTGTTCACAATAAATGCCCAAACTACTTATTCTTTTAATGTATTTCTTTTAGCCATTTTAATTACATGTTTGCATTTTCAAAAATAAAACTAAACCAGTAATAAAACTAATGTTCCAAACCACTAAAATTTTCTTGGAATGCTCTCAGCATTCAAGCATATGGCACTTAACACTCTCTCATGAGTCATTGTCTTAAATAACTTTCTTCTTAATGTTACAATACTTTCTTGTAGGGATTTTGATTTTTCAAACAAATTTATATCATTTGATGTTTTTCATTATTACATAAAAATTATATGTCAGTTCTTTTTAAACAAAATCAAAATAAGTAACAAGTAATATGATTACTTTCCCATGATCTAAATAGTCAGAAAACACATTTGGTTGGCATCCTGGCTTATCCTTTCCTTTATCTCAGAAAGTGACTCATGCATAGGGTAGTGACTCTGACATTGTACATGTCCCATTATTTTTGCAAGATCCATAAACTCTGTGTGATTGAGGTTTGTCTTTCTATGGATCCAGAAACTTATTTGCTCTGGTATTCTCAGAAAATAGGTCATTGTATCCCTTTCTAAGTGGTTTCATCACACAGGGGCAACCTTTCCTGCTTCTTATCAAGATGTGTCTTATGTAAGGTAGTTACCTTGATAACTATTTTAAGAGTTTTCTATTACTTTCAGTCTTTAAATATTGCGAATATCTAGTAGGTGTAAGATAATTTCCTTGGTATGAAAAGAAAAAAAGTGTATTGTGGTTGGTGTTTTAACGCCCACGTGAGGAGAGAACAGAATAGTCAATGTCTTATCTTATACAAGATTGGGAACTTCAAATGGATACTTGCGAAATATTGTGACTCTTGAAAGAATACTATTTATAATAAGAGTTCTAGAAACATTCCCCCAAACAGGGCCAAAAATACTACAAGGGAACTAGCCATCTGCATGGGACTCTAATTTACTCAGAGTAAAAATACTTTTTGTAAGAAATTAAATCCTAGTTTGACCTTCACAGCTATATAGACCAAACTAATATTATCAAAGGGTGGTGGAGATCCCAAGTTGATAAATTAAGGGAAAATATATTTAGGGAAGATGAATTATTGGTGGCTCCAGCCAAAAAAAATGCGAAATCACTTTTTATGTGTTCCACTTCAGGCGTGGCCAGGGAAGCTCCTGCCAGACCAATTATTCCACAAAAAAAAGAAAAAAGAACAGTTAAATACTTGGATAATTTTTTTTAACTGCCTGGAGTTAGCACAGAGTGAACAAAAGCAGGAAGATTATAGCAGAGAATCTGTTTGGAAGACGGAATGGCATGAGGTGATTTTCCTGTTTTTTGATGACTTAAGCCTGAGAACAGGCTGAAATCAGTACTGTCAAAGTAAAGCATTGATGGAAAATCCACACTTTTTCTGGTCTAAAGAACCAGAGGACAGAGTATGGATTAATCATTGCCACCATATATTGTTGAAAGCCTGTTTTCCAGTCCTTTGTACAGAGTTAAAAAGAAAAAAAAAAGATTCTATTTATTAAACTTTCTGGAAAAAACTGTTGTTTGTGTAATCTTTTTATCCATTAGTTTAAGACTTGTGCATGAAAATATATATACATTCCAAAAGGAAGAGCAACAGAGAGGCAGAGCTTAGAATCCTATGTAAAGAATTTGCCAATTTACTAGCTGATTTTGAATTTGCCAACTAACTAGCTGATTTTGAACCATGCACATACAGGGCAAACACAAACTTTTGAAACTTTTTTTTTTTTTTGGCTGCGCTGTGAGGTATGTGGGATCTTAGTTCCACGACCAGGGATAGAACCCACGCCCCCTGCAGTGGAAGTGCGGAGTCTTAACCACTGGACAGCTTTTGAGCTGCACCAAGGAGACAATCTTTATGAGTCCAAGATAATTGCCTGCTAAAATTTAGAAAATCAGCACTCTATTTAGGAATACAACAGAATTCAGAGTCTCTACACCTTCAGAATATTCAGGAAACAATACAAATTCACCCAACAGGTGAAAAAATACCCATAATTTAACCCATTCTTAAGAGAAAAGACAATCAGTAGAAACCAATTCCCAAATGAATGTATACGGGAATAAGTAGACAGGATTTTATTTTAACTATATGTACTATTCTCAATGTCATAAAGAAAAATATGCTCTCAATAAATAAAAATATAGGAAGTTTCATCAAAAAAAATAGAAACTATGAAAATGTCCCAAAAGGAAATTCAAGAATAGAAAAATGCAGTGTATGAAATAAGTATGCACTGATTGGGCTTTTTAAAATATTTTTTAAAGCCAGGGAAAATATCTATATGCCAAAAATGATTCAAATATCTTCTGATTTCTGGTCAGAAATTTTGGAAGTCAGAAGAAAGTAGAACAACATAACAAAGTGCTGAAGAAAAAAAAAACTGTCAAACCACAATTCTACATCCAACAAACATATTCATCAAAAATGAAGCTGAAAAAAAAAATGAAGCTGAAATAAAGACAATCTCAGATAAAAGAAAACAAGGACTATGTGTCACTAATGACTTGCACTTAAGAAAGAAATCCTAAAGTAAATTCTTCGGGCTGAAGAAAAATGATACAAGGAGTAGACATTTAAATCATCAGGAAGGAATGAAGGAAAATGGGGAAAATGACATGAATGTTTATGCAAAGTATTCTAGGGAATCTATTAAACAACTACTAAAACTCAAAATTTAATTTAAAAAGATCACACATCAATTGTACTATTGTATACAATCAGCAAACAATGGAAAATGTAATCAAATAAAGCACTAAACAGATATAAGAATTAAAAAAATCAAATCGTATATTCTACAACACAAGATATATCAAACAACAAAAGCAACTGAAGTTGAACTTTAAAACATTACAACATAGGAACAAACCACCACAAGGAAGAGGAAATAGAAACAACAGACAGGAACAGAGGTCTCAGATGGAAATAGAGAATATGTTATTGGACCCTGGAAGAAAGGCTACTTTGTTACAAAGTGGCAGAAAACTTGGCCATATTGTTTTCTACCAATGGGTGAAAAGTAGAACTTGTAATTAATGAACTTGGATATTTAGCTGATATTTCCAAGTGAGACTGGAAGATGTGAACTTGTTTCTCCTTTCTGTTTGTAGTAAAATGCTAGAAGAAAGACATCAATTGAGCAGAGAACTGTTAGGCAAAAAGGAACCAGCATTTGATGATTTGGAAAATTCTCACTCTTTCCAGATAATGTGCTCTGGAACCAGGGCCAAGGGTGTGACTAGAAAACCATTTGTTAAAGAGACTAGATGTGTGACTCATGGATTCAAACAACCTTCTCAGCAGAAGTCAGGAATAGAGATGGGTTATCCAGGGAGAATCAGTGTAGAATGCTCGTGTTTATAGGTGTGGATACCTTTGACATCAATAGGAGACTCACAAGGTTTTTGAGAACTTTATACCAGCAGAAACACAGCTAGCCTGGACTGAGAGGAACAGATATGGGATGAAATGAAGGATGAACCACTCCAAAGGCAGAGCTGTGGATCCAAAGTCTAGAGAGGGCAGAGCTGCTATCCTGGGAGGCCTCAGAGGACAGAGCATTGAGCCAAAGAGGATTAGTCTTAGCCTTATAACCTAATGGAACTTGTCTTGATGAGTTGAGAACTTGCTCTAAACCAGTAACCCCTTTATTTACTCCATTTTATCCCTTTAGAAATAGGAATATCTAGGGCTTCCCTGGTGGCGCAGTGGTTGAGAGTCTGCCTGCTGATGCAGGGGACATGGGTACGTGCCCCGGTCCGCGAAGATCCCACATGCCGCGGAGCAGCTAGGCCCATGAGTCATGGCCACTGAGCCTGCGCATCTGGAGCCTGTGCTCCGCAGCAGAGGCCACAACAGTGAGAGGCCCACGTACCGCAAAAAAAAAAAAAAGAAATAGGAATGTCTATCTTATGCCTGTCCCACCATTGTATTTTGGAAACAGATCATTTGTTTTCTAGTTTCACAGCTCTGTGGATGGAAAGAAGTTTTGACCCAGAATGGCTCATAGCAAATCTCACCCATACCTGATTTAGATAGTTTAGATAATGAAATTTGGAACTTTTTAGAGTGAATACTATTTATATGAGGTTTTGGATTTAGAACTGAATGCTGGAATGATTTAAGACTTTGGGTGGGATGGAGTGAGTGTATTTTGCACATGGAGGACATGAATTTTGGGGTGCCAGGAAGTGGACTTTACTGGATTAAAGAGTATCCCCGCCAAAAAAAAGAATGCCCATATAACAGAACTATAGTCTAGGTGGCTTAAACAACAAACATTTATTTCTTCACAGCTGTGAAGTCCAAGATCAAAGTGCCAGCTGATTCAGTTCTTATTGAGGGCCCCCTTCCTGGTTTGCAAGAGAGATGCCTTCTTCCTGTATCTTTACATGGTGGAGAGAGAGATCTCTGGTCCCTTCATCTCCTTAAAAGGGCACCAATCCCACCATGGGGGCTCTACCCTCATTTTCATCTAAATCCAATTACCTCCCAAAAGCCCCAACTCCAAATACCATTATATTGGGAATGAGGGCTTCAAGATGAATTTTGAGGCACAGAAACATTCAGTCTATAGCAAGCTCTCTGAAAAAAAAAAAAAAA
This sequence comes from Delphinus delphis, assembly GCF_949987515.2. Classification (NCBI taxonomy): domain Eukaryota; kingdom Metazoa; phylum Chordata; class Mammalia; order Artiodactyla; family Delphinidae; genus Delphinus; species Delphinus delphis. The sequence continues at coordinate 152,435,971 of NC_082684.1, forward strand.
AAAAAATATATATATATATATATATATATATATATATATACTATAATGAAGGAAAAAAGAGAAGACAAATAAATGATGTATTTTTATGACGTTTGCATCAAAATTCTTAAATGGATTTTCAAAGAATTTCACAAATGCACCTAAAAATTGTTCTAAAAGAGTAAAATCAGCCCAGAATTATTTGAAGAAGCTACCTACTCTAACTTGAACTCATTGTTCTTATGTGAAAGTCATAATTCATTTTTAAAATTTTTCTTATATTTTAGAACTAAAAGATAAATTGCAGATTGAAGGTCTTATGCTGATCATAATTTTGAATTCTAGCTTACCCCTTACCCACTCCCCCCTGTAAGTAAAGAAGGAGAAATCAGTAGAATCATATTTCATATTTAACACACCCTCCCCAAAACTTAATGCATGGAGTTTTCTTTCTAGTTAGGCTAGGCCATCTATCTATCTATCTATATATATATATTTGTTTGTTTGTTTATATTTATATTTTTACCAAAAGATTTGTCCAATAAAAGAAAACTGTTGAATTCTAGTAACCATTAAATTACAATCTCTTATTTTTCTATTTCCTTATGTAAATATCATAAATACATGTAAATACCCACCCCAAGTTCCATTAAGTATGAAATATTTTAACAGCTCATATTTTGTTTAATCACCTGGAATTAAATGGCTTTATCACAAAAAGAAATAACAAATTTCATTTCCTCTTCAATATTATCTTATTTAGTAAAAAATATGAATAAAAATGATGGAACTGGGGAAGGAGAGGGCTAAAAATTAAATTTAATGAAATTCAACATTTTGACTTATCACAAGGAAATTTTATGGATCTGGGCAATAAAAGTAAGGCAATGCATATATTTATATTTACCCGATATAAATCTTTCACTTAGCAGTGACATCACTGTCACCAAATATTAAAGAGCTCACTTACGAAGAAAAATATGTGGAGAAAGTTTGTAAGAGCAGTTAAGAGATCCGAAATGATAATTAAGCCAGAAAATCTGTTCTTGGTTTGGTCTTATTATTTAATTTTAATTTTTTTTTAGTATTTTCTGCCTACAATACAAAGCCTGACAACCAATGAATAGTTAAAATTGGGCAGCTGCTAGTGGATGGTGAAGTTACGGATTCTTGGAAAGTTCCTCTGAACAGGATACCTCCCCAACGCCTTGACACAAATGCATCATTAAAAATTAATCCTTGGGGTTAAAAGTTACCCCAAGGAAGACTGTATTCCCGACAGTCCTTTACCTCAATGTAAATTATTTTGCCTTATCTTTTCAGTATGACGACCAGCTGAGAAAGGAAATCAAAAGCCTTGAGGAGACTGGAGCTCAGGCTGAGTTGTAATGAACGAGGCATCAGACCTGATAAAATTGTCATACCCCTCCCAGCCTTGTGTCCTCATCTGTAAATTGAGGAGAATAAAAATACTTATACCCCACGATTGTAGGGAGGATTAAATTAGCTAGTACACCTGTGGCACCTATGACAATGACTGTCAGAAAATATGCCCTCATAAGTATCAAATACTCCCCACCCTCTCCTCCTTCCCAACTTCCCTTAATCCTACACCCACCCCATTACCACCACCACCACTGCTTCTTCCTTCAAAGCATATTGCTAACTGTGTCTTGAGGACATTCTAGAGGTTTACATAAAAATCAGATGCAAGGCTCTTTCATGTACCTGTAGCAAAAGAAGAAATAGCTTAAGCTACTTTGGTTCTCCCAAACGTTTTTATGAGATAAAGGCATCAAAAATATTATGTGAATTTTCACTTAATTTATGAAATTTTTCTCCCCTAAAATATCTGAACTAAAACATTTAGGAGTTCCTTATCTTCATTTCGAGTTTGATTTTTTTAAAGAGAAGCGAATATATGCTGTTAACTATTTCAAAATAGTTATGGTTTTTTTATATGGTTTTCCTTTAGAAATTTAATTCTCTCTATTTAAAGACTTATAGGTCACTTGCATTAATTTTTTAAACATTATCAGGATGTGCGTAGTGACCACTCATCACAATTATCAGAGGGATGATTAAGCCCATCTCTAGTGAGTAGGGTTTTGCCTTTAAGTAATTCATGTGGATAATGCAGTCTCTGGATTTCCAGGGGATTTCTGAGTTGGTATCTCAGGACCTGTCATAATTTACATCTTCTGACGAATCCCTTGTTTATGGACTCAACAGCAAGACTTTGAAGAATGTCATTATTAAGCTTCCTATTTGAATTTTATATTTGTTAACACATTCAGAGTAAAGTACATAGTTTTTATTAAAGAAAAAAGTTCTTAATATATATATTTATATATTTAGCATTTATTGACTATATGCTATGCTCTTTGTGATAGAAGGGTCCCAGCTGATCCAACATTGACCTTTTCTCAAGAAACGTGATAAAAATATGCCTGTAAAATTAACATCGTGATAAGGTAGAAAATAATGAACAGCATTGAACAGGGACATGGAATTTTGGCAGAAGTACAGAGATGAATACATGTGTTACTTCTGCACTTCATGTTCAGAATAAAAAAACAAAAATCAACAAGTATTTTAGAGATAAAGGTACTAAGAGTATTATGAGTCCTAAAAGAAATGGAAAACACCGTAGTAGATACATGGCTAATCCAGGCCAAAAATATGCCTTACCTATTTTTTTAATGTGATGGGTTAATTATGAGAAATGAACATCAGTTTGATTATGTCTCTCACTGTTTTTTCAGATCTGACAAGTTGATGCTGAGGATATGCATAACATGAGCAAGTTTGCAGCTGCTTCTAATTTTCCTGGTAAAATAAAATATCCCCTAAGCCACGTCGGCTGGTGTAAGGGAAGAAGAATAAAGTCTGAAATGCAATGCGCGTTCCTCCTACCTATCTCTACCCTCGGCATGTTGCCTTCACGTAGTCCCTACTACACATTATTGAAAAGCTGTTGTCATATGCACCCACAGAAATCACCCAAACAACAACAACAGCAACAAAACAAATACTTGACAGATGAGCTGCAGTTTCCCCTAGTGCCAGGCCATGTTACCATCATTGTAATTCCTATGTCCAGCACAGGACAGGTCATAAAGAAATAATTGGTGTGGATTAGGCTTGTTCAATGTCAGGCAGTGCTTAGGGGATAATTTCATTTTTAGTTATTTGGATCATGATTGTAATAAAGATTTCAGAAAGCTTTTTAAAATATTTGTTTTGGGGAGGGAAGGATGTAAGAACATTCAAGGGGGAATTGAGATAACTTTGGACTGATTCATGAAAGAAAATATCTGAGTATAAAGCATTGTTTGTTTTATAGCCACTTAAACAACGGTAAAGTGAAATGGCATTTTAATATGAGCAGTCAAACTTTATTAGAAGAGTTGGTGAATAATTACAGTTCAACAGCCAAACATTTATCTGTCTGTACCTTATGTGAATAAGTAAAATATTTTTAAAGCCAACAACAAACACAAATAATAAATTCCAACAGAAACTGCTTTTCTCTGATAACCACAAAAACACAGAAATAATAACATAAGTAATGGAAAACTTTAAAAGTCCTCAAAAGATAAAGGACAGACTGGCTCAACCAAGGCTTGCTTTGATATGTGTAGGAATAAATCTGACCTATCTACTCTAATGGACCATTAAACTTTTATCAGATCATCGTCAGAATGCATGAGGATTAAAAATCATTTTAGCTGAATAATGTGTGCTAAAATGTATATCGTCTGTGTTAAGGTAGTAATCATCATTTGGCTGATATACTTCAAAGGACTGGTGGGCATTAGCCCATTTTGAACTTAAGCGCTAATGCTTTGACAGCACAAGGAGAATGTTTTTATCACTTTGATAATGCAGTATGAGAATATAAATGTGGGTCATCTCAGCTTCTTTGTGAGTAAGGCATTAGAATTGCGCCATTCACCATTTAATATATTTGTTGAGTTGTTGTCCAAACTCGCTAGATGAGTCTGATGCAATGATTCTGAGTGTTTTTTCTTGAATGTTCTTTATTGTTATATTTTTAGATCCTTTATTACAAGCGATATCCTTCCCTCCAATAACCTGTGTCCTTATACTGAATCTTCCTTTTGTTAAAATTTTAATCAGCCCTTTAATTCACACTGAAACGTGAAGGGTACTTACATCATGGTGTCACAACTTCCTGGGGCATAGCTGAGGTAGAGGAATGCATTTTCAGTCTCACCTAGAGGACGTGGTAAAGATGAAGCACACTGGGGCTTTCTAGTGTCCCCACCCTCTCTTCCACCCCTTCCTGATTACCCTACTTATAATAAGAGTCTAGCTATACACTCACCTATAGAGTAAGCTTCCTATGCAGCGCCCTTTTTTTTTTTAACATCTTTATTGGAGTATAATTGCTTTACAATGGTGTGTTAGTTTCTGCTTTATAACAAAATAAATCAGCCATACATATACATATATCCCCATATCTCCTCCCTCTTGCGTCTCCCTCCCACACTCCCTATCCCACCCCTCTAGGTAGTCACAAAGCACTGAGCTGATCTCCCTGTGCTATGAAGCTGCTTCCCACTAGCTATCTATTTTACATTTGGTAGTGTATATATGTCAATGCTACTCTCTCACTTCGTCCCAGTTTACCCTTCCCCCTCCCTGTGTCCTCAAGTCCATTCTGTACACCCGCGTCTTTATTCCTGTCTTGCCCCTACATTCTTCACAGCCATTTTTTTTTTAGATTCCATATATATGTGTTAGCAAACAGTATTTGTTTTTCTCTTTCTGACTTACTTCACTCTGTATGACAGTCTCTAGGTCCATCCACCTCACTACAAATAACTCAATTTTGTTTCTTTTTATGGCTGAGTAATATTCCATTGTATATATGTGCCACATCTTCTTTATCCATGCAGCTCCCTTTTTTGAAAATAAGAAGCCATGGATATTCTTTTTGAAAGCCTTAATCTCTTATTTATCCCATGTGGATTTGGCCTTAGCAGGGAAAACACTTATGTATTCTTATGTTTTTGTTTATTATTATTACACTTCAGTCTTGTAATCTTTCTCCCTTTTGGAAACTGAAGAGAGACTTTATATGATGCTTTTGAAGAAAGGAGAAAACACCAATGCATATAAGATATGGGGGGGGGGTGTTAATATCTTTAAGAATAACTGTTAGGAACACAATACCCTTCATTTATCTCAGGTTTTCAATGAGAAAATAATTCTTTGGTTCATAAAGAAAGATTACCACTATGGAGCTTAGGGATAAACTGTGTTTAGGATGGGACTCTTCTCATATGAAATTATTTTATTTGACAGTTTTCCAGAAGCCCCAATTTTCCTTCCCTAAAAATGGACCACTTGGGGCTCAGCACAGTACTGTAGGATGTCCGTCTTAATGAGCATACCCACGGGGGTTCAACACAATCATCTTTGACCCTGACCCTAAGTGAAAGAGTTATTGGATTGCTTTGTGCCCTTAACACATGGCTGAAAGAAGGGTTCTGGGGGCCTTTGAAAAAGTGTAGGGCAATAATGTGCAGGGGAAAAAAAAGAAAAATTCCAAAGTTACAGTGAGGCAACATGAGAGAAGTCAGCTCTTGGTTGAGGGGTTCTCAAAAAGAGGAATTGAGGCAGACTTAATGTCGGCTGTGTCTCTGAACCTGTTCTGCCTGCATCGTTACAGGAAAGGAAAATTAGGACAGAGCGCCACCCACATTCAGACAATCACTCGCTTTATAATAGGGATTGCGTCTCATCCATCTTTAAGCATCGGCACTTGTCATAGCACATGACTCTCATGTCAGAGACACGATAAATATTTGTGGAGTGAATGAATTAATAGAAGAATATAATTTTAATTTTAGGATTTCCTGGCATTCCATAAAGACATTTTATATTCTTTTAATGTAAGCACTAACATCTCTAGATGGGCTAGATTTTTACAGTTCCATAAAAAATGTAGGAAAACAAAAGACTGGGAATTGAGAGTCAGAACCAGCTGTGACTATTTAGAGGGTGCTGAGGAATAGTTCACAGAAATCCTTATCAAGTGATTTTTTTCATTGGAAGAATAACCTCTGATGGGTAAGCCAAATAAAGGGAAGGACTAAAAATGACACCACATGTAGAGAGACTTAGAAATTCTAGGGAAAATCAGTCTTGAAGAGCAGGGCAAATATTAAAAAATGGTTTTGTTCTTTTTTTTTGTTTTTTTTTTTTTGTGGTACGCGGGCCTCTCACTGCTGTGGCCTCTCCCGTTGCGGAGCACAGGCTCCGGACGCGCAGGCTTAGCAGCCATGGCTCACGGGCTCAGCCGCTCCGCGGCATGTGGGATCTTCCCGGACTGGGGATCGAACCCACGTCCCCTGCATCGGCAGGCGGACTCTCAACCACTGCGCCACCAGGGAAGCCCTAAAAAATGGTTTTTGATATCCATAGTAGATCGATCCAATTTAAAAATCATCTTCGTGGATTTAACAACATCAACAACAGAACCCTCTGTTGTAGAATATGATTTAATGTTCTTTCAGATTCATGGTTGAATTTAATGTAACAGCACTGAGAACAACACACACCCAGAACAAACCAGCTGAAGTTCTCAAAAGGTTCGATTTGCTGTACTTATCACAGATTTCAATTAAGCATCTCACCATGAGAAAAGCAAATGCCAAAAGCATCGTTTGCCTAGTTTTCTGATCTTGAGCATTTTTTTAAACGCTTTGGGAAAATACACACCACACCATGGATGTGTTTTAAGATTTCTACTTGCCTGCAGTTCATTCATTCAACAAATATTTTTGAGAGCCCGGGATGTGGCAGACAATGTGTATAAAGATCGTTGGAAACACAGAATGTCTGAACTCAAAGGCTTCATGAGCGTGAGAGGTAGAGGGGGTGAAGGAGGAATAAAGATATAAACATTGGATATAAAATGTACGGTCAGGTTTCAACAAGTGCAATGGAGGTAAACGAAGTGGGGAGAGATGACAGCAATTGAAGGCAGAGGAGCCATTTTCTGTTTTCTAGAGGGAGGTAGTGTTCTCTACGGAGGTCAAGTTTCTGCCAACCCTGAAAGAAGAAAGGGTGTGAGCACTGAACACGTCCAGGGGGAGAGGATTCGAGGCAGAGGCCACTGCCAGGCAGAGGCTCTGAGACTGGGCTGATTCAGAAGGGTTGAAGAAGAGCAGAGAGTCGAGGGTGGAGTAGAGACGGTGCAGAGGAAGTGGGGAGCAGAGGATGCTGAGACAGGGGTGTAGAGAGGGTCCAGTCCCAGAGACCCCCGAGCCGTGCTGAGGCTGCCCAGTAACATCCTACAGTAACTCCTCCCTCTTAGGGACGCTAATCAGCGTCGCCGGGCAGCTTTGTATTTACTGAAGGTTGGAAAATTCATTTTCCTGCTAAAGGAAAACGTTCTCTACTCACAACACTTCTGTCACCAACTGTGTGGGATTTCCACGTCAAGCAGTTCTCCGATTCTCTGCAGACACCAATGGGGTGTCCTGCAATTTAATTCAATTCTGATACCAACTACCCAGAGTCAGTGCAGACCCCACAGGTTAGGGCTCAGTCCCAAAAAGTTGCCCCTACTTCAGATGCCAGTCTCAAGTAGTGGATCCCCAATGTACCCACAATTTTAAGTTGGCTACAAATTGGGGATCCCCCTAACCCCTTCCTCAAAGTCAATAATTTGGTTATAAATGCTCACAAAACCCATGGAAACAATTTACTTACATGTAGTGGTTTATTATATATATATTTTTCAGATTATTTTCCATTATAGGTTATTACAAGATATTGAATATAGTTCCCTGTGCTATACAGTAAATCCCTGTTGCTTATCTATTTTATGTCAGTCATTAATTTTGCATAAATTCACAGGGCCAAAACTTATGATATAGTTTCTAGAGTATGTAGTTTCTGTAGTACATAGCTTCCACAGTATATAACTTTGCTAGCTATTCAGAAATAGCAAAATATTTCCTGCTGAAAAAAAATTGTTATGGAAAAAAGATCTGGGCTTACGAGTAAGTAGTGCAGAAGATATATGTCACTCAGAGTAATGTTCTTTCAAACACCATGTTATTTGTCATTAAACATATTTAGACAACTTTGAAATTAGATTTCTTCCTCAAAATGTCCAAACCATGTATTAAACAGGAAACAAACGGAGAGGTGAGAAACCTCACATGCTCTTAAGGAGGACTTGAGTTGCTGTCATTATGACTTCTTTCCTTTAGTTCTCTAATTTTGCAGGTGACCCTGCCCTACCTGGCCACTGAGGCAAGAATGCTGACTCACTGTCAGATGGGCAGATGCCCTGTGGAATGTTGGGAAATACAGAGTCAGGAAGGCATCACAACTTTGCTGTCTGTTGCTGGGTCCCCCAAAGATAACAAGCAGCTTTGGATAAATATCATATTTATACATTTTGCCATATGCATATATAACATATACATGTACGCATATGTAAATGTACTTACATATGTGCTCATGTGTTTGTACTCACACGTGTTTATATTATTAGGTATGAAAACTGTATAAGTTTGTGACAACAAAATCGGATGATGCCATTGGGCTGTCGGCGTGTTCATTTGACATCTGGAAGATCCTTTCAGAGCTAGAAGTTTCTGTGTCTCTGTGTGCACACAGATAAGAGGCTGACACATGTCTTGGAATGTTATTTGTCTCTTCCTTGGGGGTCTGGGCTTGAAAGGATCAGGGACTGCTCTGGGAAAATGTTCATTTATTTGAAATACTCTTGGCTTACTTCTTCAGAGTTTGGGATAATGATCGTGTCTTCTGCAATCCGGTGGATTCGGTGACAAAGGGCTGGTTTGTCAGAGACCAAAGGCCAACTGCTTGATGTGCTATAGCCTCTGCCAGTCCACATAGTCAAAGGGTTAGCGCTGAAGGGTAGCAGTCATATGGGAAATTGGAAATTCTGTGCATGGAACTTCCAGACCTACTAGTGGGTCCATGCAGATAATACAAATCTATCTTTGCACAAATGGCAAGGCAGGAGGGAATCAGAGTTGGTGATCAGGAACTTGATTGAGCTCGTTCTTCCTTTAAGAGATGTTTCTGTAGGTATGTGCATATTGCTGAAAGTAATTTAGACAAGGAAAATAATCTATTTGCTAACAAGGGCAATTAATTTTAAGTTATGGGTGCAAATTTTAATAATTGCTTTATCTATGATGGCATTAAAGAGGTGAATCACCATATAGATTAATCTATCTATCTCTATGTATACACATACATAATACATACCTTTACATACACACATATATACATATAAATATATAGATTAACCTATATAAGCTTAGGTCAGAGTGAATATAAAAGCATCGAGTAGAGGAATGTAAGTACAAGCCAAATGGATAATTAATACAATTAACTTTCTTTCCTTTTAAAATGCTCCATCTTTACTATTTTCAGACGTATTTGCAGGGTTTTAGAATGATCAATAGAAAGAACAGTATTCTTCTTGCTGGGGTCACTATTTACAAAGTCAAAGAACTCTCCAAGCACCTCAGTTTTCTCTTCTATTAAATAAGATGGTTAGGGCTTCCCTGGTGGCGCAGTGGTTGAGAATCTGCCTGCCAATGCAGGGACACGGGTTCATGCCCCAGTCCGGGAAGATCCCGCATGCCGCGGAGCGGCTGGGCCCGTGAGCCATGGCCGCTGAGCCTGCGCGTGTGGAGCCTGTGCTCCGCAATGGGAGAGGCCACACTAGTGAGAGGTCCGCGTACCACAAAAAAAAAAAAAAAGATGGTTAGAAGGGAGTATTTCTCAAAATTATTTTGCTTCTAAAATTTCATCAAATGTATTTTGTCTGTCATCCTTTGCCTCTTTGACTCCCTTTGATTTGAGAAATCCTTCTCTGATCTAGGGCATCCAAGTTTACTCAACACAGGGTGGGTATAGCTCAGACTCATGATAAGTTTTCCCTTCCATGGTCCAGAGGTGAAAACATGAGTTTAGAAAACCAATATATTTGAGGTTTATTATGGACCCTGTACAGGAGAAAATTAGTCTCCATCTGAGACAGTGATTGTCAGGGTTTGGGTTGCATGGAGCGGCTGGGGAACATTTTTGCTGGGATGTGGAGCAGAGCCTACAGGGGAATAAAATGGACAAAGAAGAAGCTGATCAGGGACCATCCTGCTGTCAAGATGTCCAGATTTCATCCAACACATTGTCTTTGTTGTTCCAATGTTTGAGTAATGTCTCTGTGACTTGAATTTTAAAAACAATGGAAAAGAGCTTGATGCTTTTTTGTTGTTGTTACCATTACTACAAGAAAGCTGGTGAATTGTATAATGTCTTTAAGTTCAAGGAAAAATATAAGCCTGTTGATTTCAGTATTTACACTGTGGAACTTATTTTTGAAGCGAACACATTTTATGCTATGCGTGATGCCAAGAAGTCAAGACAGGGAAAGTCATAAAAGAAGTAAATGAGAGCAGTTGAGGAATCAATATTTATTTGATACATTTACTAAAATAGTGAATATTCATTATCTCTAAATATTCTACAACTTACAAGAAAATGTACTTTTTTTATAGTAGAGTAACCTAAACAGATCAAACAATGTATTATCTTTTGTATTCTTCTAACTACCAAGAAAAAGTAAGAAAAAAGTTTCTCTGTTTAAGGGAAAATTGGAATTTTTATAGCATCATCACTTTTTAAAGTTAGAGCTGAAGATATGAAATATAGCGGAAAACGTTATGATATTTAAAACTCAGGCTGAACATATCACCACATGCCAACCAATTCATTGGATTTTTCACCATCACTAGAGGTTAGTTGGAATTCAGAAAAAATCACTAGCAGGAGCTTTCATGGAATTTAGGTTTGAGATGCACAGGAAAGAAAAATGAAGCAAGAAGTCATTTCAGTCTTTTAGAGAATTAAAATATATTATTCCATATTTTTCCTTATCTCAGAAGCAAACCAACTTGATCATTTACACATACTTCCTCCTTTCCCAATAATTCCTCCTACTCTGAGGACATGTCTGAAAGCTGTCATAATATTGATATTACTGGGATATGGATGAGTGATCAGATTACACATAGAATAAACATCAGAAATCAATTCTTTTCTGAACCAGTCCATTGTCTGTTCTTTTTATTTCAGCTTGGTCAACCATGTTGGATTTATCCTGTAGTGGAAAAGAATTAATGCTCCTTTTTTATCTTGGACTAAGTCTATTTTCTAGAGGGCTTAACCCACATCAGGTTGGTTAGCCCTGAAATAAATGATTCCAATGGGTAAAATTAATAGGCACCATAGGAAAAGGAAAAAGAAGTACTGTAATTTGTGGGAAATTACACTGTTATTAGTGTTAGATGTACTGTGGTGGGTGATTGAGACACACACACATACACACACATGTTTATTGGACCCTTACACTTGGTCTAGCCAAAAGGCTGAGATATGATTCATTAGCTCTGAGATGGAGGCAGCACCAGGGTGAATCTACATAAACAAAACTTATTAAATAAACCTCATCACCATTACTTTCCCCATATAGTTACCCTCCCACAATTTACTGCCTCTAGAGCCCAAATCCTCCTTTCTGGTCACTTTTCCACAATTTATTAGTCTTTGTTAAAATGGTATATAGGTCCCAGTCTAACTGCCTACTTGGATTTTCACTTATTTTCTGCAAAGGCCCTGTGCACATAAAAATGTTAAAGAGCAAAAAAATCCATATACCTTTCCTTTTGTTATTCTGGCTTTTGTTAGTTTAATTTGCAGCAGCTCATGAACAGAACCTAAGAAGGTAGAGGAAAACATTTTCCTCTCCTACACTTCATCAAGGAAGGGATTTTTGAGCACAGATCTGAAGATGGTGAGAGAATTAGCCACAGAGGAATCAAGGGGAAGAGCATTCTAGGCGGAAGGAAAGGGTGGTGAAAATGCCCTAAAGAGGAAGCATCGGGTCAGACAGGACAGGAGTGGAGGGTAATGCGGAGATTCATAGAGACAATGGAGAGAGTGTCGGCTTTTAGTCAGGTTAAAAAGACCAGGGAGCAAAAAAGGGAGAAGACTCAGATCAATAGAATTAGAAATGAAAAAGGAGAAGTAACAATTGACACTGCAGAAATACAAAGAATCATGAGATTACTGCAAGCAACTATATGCCAATAAAATAGACAACCTGGAAGAAATGGACACATTCTTAGAAAAGCACAACCTTCCAAGACTGAACCAGGAAGAAATAGAAAATATAAACAGACCAAAAGCAAGCACTGGAATTGAGACTGTGATTAAAAATCTTCCAACAAACAAAAGCCTGGGGCCAGATAGCTTCACAGGCGAATTCTATCAAACATTTAGAGAAGAGCTAACACCTATCCTTCTCAAACTCTTACAAAATATAGCAGAGGGAGGAACACTCCCAAAATCATTCTACGAGACCACCATCACCCTGATACCAAAACCAGACAAAGATGTCACAAAGATAGAAGACTACAGGCAATATCACTGATGAACACAGATGCAAAAATCCTCAACAAAATACTAGCAAACAGAATCCAACAGCACATTAAAAGGATCATACACCATGACGAAGTGGGGTTTATCCCAGGAATGCAAGGATTCTTCAATATACACAAATCAATCAACCTGATACACCATATTAACAAATTGAAGGAGAAAAACCATATGATCATCTCAATAGATGCAGAAAAAGCTTTTGACAAAATTCTATACTCATTTATGATAAAAACCCTGCAGAAAGTAGGCATAGAGGGAACTTACCTCAACATAATAAAGGCCATATATGACAAACCCACAGCAAACATCATTCTCAATGGTGAAAAATTGAAACCATTTCCTCTAAGATCAGGAAGAACACAAGGTTGTCCACTCTCACCACTCTTATTCACCATAGTTTTGGAAGTTTTAGCTAAAGCAATCAGAGAAGAAAAAGAAATAAAAGGAATCTAAATCAGAAAGGAAGTAAAGCTGTCACTGTTTGCAGATGACATGATACTATACATAGAGAATCCTAAAGATGCCACCAGAAAACTACTAGAGCTAATCAATGAATTTGGTAAAGTAGCAGGATATGAAGTTAATGCACAGAAATCTCTTGCATTCCTATACACTAATGATGAAATATCTGAAAGAGAAATTAAGGAAACACTCCCATTTACCACTGCAATAAAAAGAATAAAATACCTAGGAATAAACCTACCTATGGAGACAAAAGACCTGTATGCAGAAAACTGTAAGACACTGATGAAAGAAATTAAAGATGATACAAACAGATGGAGAGATAGACCAAGATCTTGCATTGGAAGAATCAACATTGTGAAAATGCCTATACTACCCAAAGCTATCTACAGATTCAATGAAATCCCTATCAAACTACCAATGACATTTTTCACAGAACTAGAACAAAAAATTTCACAATTTGTATGTGAAATACAAATAGCCAAAGCTATTTGAATAGCCAAAGCAATCTTGAGAAAGAAAAACGGAGGTGGAGGAATCAGTTTCCCTGGCTTCACACTATACTACAAAGCTACAGTAATCAAGACAGTACGGTACTGGCACAAAAACAGAAATATAGATCAATGGAACAGGATAGAAAGCCCAGAGATACCCAAGCACATATGGTCACCTTATTTTGGATAAAGGAGGCAAGAATATACAATGGAGAAAACAGCCTCTACAATAAGTGGTGCTGGGAAAACTGGACAGCTATATGTAAAAGAATGAAATTAGAACACTCCCTAACACCATACACAAAAATAAACTCAAAATGGGTTAAAGAACTAAATGTAAGGCCAGACACTATAAAAACTCTTAGAGAAAAACATAGGCAGAACACTCTATGACCTAATTCACAGCAAGATCCTTTTTGACCCACCTCCTAGAGAAATGGAAATAAAAACACGAATAAACAAATGGGACCTAATGAAACTTCAAAGCTTTTGCACAGCTAAGGAAACCATAAACACGATGAAAAGACAACCCTCAGAATGGGAGAAAATATTTGCAAATGAAGCAACTGACAAAGGATTAATCTCCAAAATTTACAAGCAGCTCATGCAGCTCAATATCAAAAAAACAGACAATCCAATCCAAAACTGGGCAGGAGACCTACATAGGCATTTCTCCAAAGAAGATATACAGATTGCCAACAAACACATGAAAGGATGCTCAACACCACTAATCATTAGAGAAATGCAAATCAAAACTACAATGAGGGATCACCTCACACCAGTCAGAATGGCCATCATCAAAAAATCTACAAACAATAAATGCTGGAGAGGGTGTGGAGAAAAGGGAAGCCTCTTGCACTGTTGGTGGGAATGTAAATTGATACAGCCACTATGGAGATCAGTATGGAGGTTCTTTAAAAAACTAAAAATAGAACTACCATATGACCCAGCAATCCCACTACTGGGCGCATACCCTGAGAAAACCATAATTCAGAAAGAGTCACGTACCACAATGTTCATTGCAGCTCTATTTACAATAGCCAGGAGATGGAAGCAACCTAAGTGTGCATTGACAGATGAATGGATAAAGAAGATGTGGCATATATATTCAATGGAATATTACTCAGCCATAAAAAGAAATGAAGCTGAGTTATTTGTAGTGAGGTGGATGGACCTAGAGAGTGTCATACAGAGTGAAGTAAGTCAGAAAGAGAAAAACAAATACCGTATGCTAACACATATATATGGAATCTAAAAAAAAAAAAATGGTTCTGAAGAACCTATGGGCAGGACAGGAAGAAAGATGTAGACGTGGAGAATGGACTTGAGGACACAAGGAGGGGAGGGGTAAGCTGGGACAAAGTGAGAGAGTGGCATGGACTAATATACACTACCAAACGTAAAATAGATAGTTAGTGGGAAGCAGCCACATAGCACAGAGAAATCAGCTCGGTGCTTTGTGACCACCTAGAGGGGTGGGATAGGGAGGCTGGGAGGGAGACGCAAGAGGGAGGAAATATGGGGATATATGTATATATGCAGCTGATTCACTTTCTTATAAAGCAGAAACTAACACACCATTGTAAAGCAATTATACTCCAATAAAGATGTTTTAAAAAAAAAGCATTCGCACTAAGAAAGAAAGAAAACAAAACAAATCAAAACAAAACAAAAAAAGACCAGGGAGTCATTGCAGAGTTTTAACATAGGAGAGAAAAATTACTTGGCTTATATTCCAGAAAGATCCTGAGTGATGTGTGAGAACAGCCTGTGAGAAAGCAAGAGTAGAAACAGTGAGACCAGCATTAGCAACTTTGCTATATCGTGGGAGATATCTTACACTTAGATTGACTAGAACCCATGAGGCTTTAACTCATATAAGGGGAGACCTGAGGATATATGTCCTGAAGGTATCCATATACCTAAAACAGACAAAACGTATACTTTACATTTTAAATTTTTTTATATAATTTGGGAATATAATGTATGTGTCATTGAACTTGTCCACTAATTATCCTGAAAAGTATCTCATTTATTATTTTATTTATTCCCATGCACTTGGTAAATAATTATATCTTTTGTTGATAGAGGCATGAGCATAGGCTTAAAATCATATTTCTTGCTTACATTTTAACAGTTAAATTATTTCTAATCCATGTGGTTTAAAATCAATTATATGGTTTAGGGATTACAAGTTGACATCTGGCATCCTACAACATGAGTCCAAATTCCAGTTTTACCTTTTGTTTTGTTTCATTTTGCACTTGGTGTTTTTACACTCATGTGTTTTCTAGTGGCAAGCAAGATTTGTAAAAAAAAAACAAAAACAGAAACCTAATTGGAATCTGAAGTGAGCATTTAACGAATAGAGTGTGGGGACTAGAAAGTAGAGGCAAAGAAACTGAGCATAGTTATTCACATAGACAGTGAGCACTGGGTTTCTGAACACAAATAAAAACACAAATAAAATCCTGGTAAGAGACTGGAAAGTTACTGAACTTCAGACTATAAAGAAAAATTAGAGTTGAAAAGACCAAGATTTCATGGGAAAGACCAAAAGTCCTTGTGTTATTTTTATATTTACAAATATAAAAATAATTAACTAAACTAGAGCATATCCAACACACTTGACTCATTTTATTTATTTTTTTAAATAAATTTATTTGTTTATTTTTGGCTGTGTTGGGTCTTTGTTGCTGCGCACGGGCTTTCTCTAGTTGCAGCGCACGGGGACCACTCTCTGTTGTGGTGCGCAGGCTCCTCACTGTGGTGGCTTCTCTTGTTGTGAAGCATGGGCTCTAGGCGCGTGGGCTTCAGTAGTTGTGGTGCGTGGGCTTAGTTGCTCCGAGGCATGTGGAATCTTCCCGGACCAGGGCTTAAACCCATGTCCCCTGCATTGGCAGGTGGATTCTTAACCACTGTGTCACCAGGGAAGTACACTTGACCCATTTTAAATGACATACAATTAATATCTCCTTATCATCTCTTGATGGAATATTCTCAGTCAGCTTCCTTCATAATGTAAATTTGTTTTTGCGTCATCACAGATCATAGTATGTAGGTGGTAAACCATTCAAGATAAGACTGAGGAGGTTAGCAGAGACCAGATCACAAAGGACCTGGTCACCAGTTTTACTCTTTTTGTATTTTAAAACTTTAACTGGGCTTCCCTGGTGGCGCAGTGGTTGAGAGTCCGCCTGCCGATTCAGGGGACATGGGTTCGTGCCCCGGTCCGGGAAGATCCCACATGACGCGGAGCGGCTGGGCCCGTGAGCCATGGCCGCTGAGCCTGTGCTCCGCAACGGGAGAGGCCACAACAGTGAGAGGCCCGCGTACGGCAAAAAAAAAAAAAAATTGAACTTCTATATACTAGCAATTAACAATTCTAAAATTTAATAAAATTACCCTATTTACAATAGTACTCAAAAGGATAAAATAATAAGAATAAATTTAATAAAATAATTATGACATATGCACTGAGAACTACACATATTTTTTAATGAAGGAAAGCATTAAATGGAAGCACATCCCATGAGCAGGTAGACTTAATACTGTTAAGAAGGCAAAAATCTCCAAATTGGTCTAGTGATTCAGTGAAAGCCCTATGGAAATCCCAGATGGCTTCTATACACAAATTAAAAAGTCGATCCGAAATTTCACATAAGAATGCAAAGGATGCAGAATAACCAAAACTATCTTTAAAAAGAAAAAATTCGGAAGACTCACACTTTCCAATTTCAAAATTTTCTGCAAGACTACAGTACCAAAGACAATGTGATATTGTCATGGCTGGACATATAGTTCAATGTAATAGAATTGAGAATCTAGAAATACACTTTTGCATTTATTGTAAATTGAATTTCTGCAAGGGTGATGAGGCAAAGAACAGTCTTTCAACAAATTGTGTGGGAAAAAAAAAAAATCCCACAACTAGCGAATGGATAAATGAACTATGTTTCCATACAACGGAATACTACTCAGCAACAAGACTGAACTACTGAGACATTGATCAGCCTGCATGGATCTGAAATTCATTATGTTAAAACAAAGAAGCAAGACCCAAAAGGCTACGTAAGATTCTATTTATGTCTCACTCACAATTATAGGGACAAGTGGGCAGAGGGTCTGACTAAAAATGTCACTACTAGGAGGTTTTTCTGGGGGATGAGGAACTCTTTTATAACTTGATTATGTTGATGATTACACAACTCTATACATTTGCCAAAAACTATAAAACTGTACACAAAAGAAGAGTGGATTTTACTGTCTATAAATTTTAAATTACATTAAAATGATGTAAAATACTAAAAAATCCACAAATCTATCATTTACCTAAAGTAATTCAAAAGAAATGTCTGACTTTCAATGCAATATAATTTAAAATTTTCTTTTCAAATATCATTTGCCACAATTCTCTTTTATGTGATTTCTTGGGGGAAAGGATTCATTCATTTTGAAAGTTTCTTTAAAGATAATATTTTTAAAAAAATCTGATTTAAATCAGTTCATGGCTGGGAAAATCTGACCAATGTGTGTATTTCATATATTGTATAATATTTTAATTTTACATATTCAGGTTTCCATTTTGGAGAATCTGAATCAGTAGAAGTTCAGAATGATAGCCCATTTAATTAAAACTTTGAATAAGTAACTAGTCATGGATTTTGAAGCACCTCCAAGGGAGGTCACTTGAATTGCCTGCTCTCAATGATCTCCAGAATCGAATCCATCTTCTCTTAATGGGCTTCATATTAATATTTCAGTTCCATAACAGCTTAAAATGAAAATTATTACTTTGTTGCTCAAATGTCTACGAAGTGCTTCCTGCCTTTAAATTGATACCAAGCCCACCAAATAGTTTATACCCGAGAGCTTGTGAGGTGTGGGAAGGATGGGAGGAGACAGGCTTTTATTCAGTAGCGTGGACACAACAGCCCACCTCTCAGACAAGCAGATTCTTCTCCATCTTACATACCTGAGTATGTTTGAGGAGTAACAGATGGATATTTTGTGGGTAAATCCCAAGCAGAGTTAAGGATAATGGTATTTGTCTGCTTCCTTGAATTTTTCTCTATTTATGTTTCTCATGAATTGCTTCAGTAACTTCCCTAATTTATATTTGCCAGTGGGTCTTGTTTGCTTGAATTTCAGGAGTATTTAGCCAACTGTTACGAACTCCCAAAGTCCATGGTTTATGAAGCACAACTTACCATAAGCTTACTTCCAGGTTAGCCTTGATTTCAAATTTTAATATTATCATCACCATCATCATCATCATTATTACAGGTATCTCTAGTGAAATCAGAAGATTTTAGGATTTTAGAATCTTAGGATTATTTATTTAAAAAAAAAGAAAAAGAGAAAGTCATTGCTGAGTGTTTTTACAGGAGCTCATCCAAACAGTTCCTGTTATTTCCTTATCCCTATTGAATCATATCCTGTGATTCAAGTACACACATAATAGTTTTGCACAGTTCCATTCCATCTAGAACAACCATAAACTGTTGGTACAAAAGTGCTATAAACAGTCTGAAATGATACAGATATTTGCATGTGTCATAAGCAGAGGAATACATGTAAATGCTACCAAGCAGCCTGTAAATAGATTAAGGGTGTTTATTTTCAAGTGGAGGTTAATGTCTCAAAATCCAATTGGTAAGCATAGGGCAGTGGACTGGGAGGAAGCTGGGTTTATGCACAATTACACACATTGCTTCATGAACAAAATGTGAGGTTGAGTTGGCATGGTCTTCTGATGATAACCAACCCTCCTTCTCAAAGCTCACCTGTGGTCTGTGATCCGTCTGTATTGACGAAACTATTTCCTGTGAGTGTCGCTTGAACCACAGAGTGAAGATGATTAACGAAAGGAATGTTGTTTATATCGTAACCAATGATTGAAAAATCAGCCTACAGCCCTCATGTGTAAAAATGAAATGTTTAAAAACTTTTGAGACTACTGGGGTGATTGCCAACTGGATATTTGATGATACGAGGAATTATTATAAAATTTTAGGTGGGATAAAGGTGTTGAGGTTATATTGTGTAAAACTTCTTATCTTTAGAGGAAAGCATTGACTGCAGTTGCCTTGGCATCAGAAATTGCTTCAGAATATCTGGGGAAGAGAGAGTAGGGGTTTATATGAAGCAAAACTGGCCATGACTTGCTATCTCTGAAGTTGAGTGATAGATCCAGGAGGGTCCATGACATGAGGTATATCCTTGTACTATCTTTGTATTATCTTTGAAATGTTCCCCAATAACAAGTTAAATAAATCAATACTTTTTAGGAAGGAATTCTAGAACTTGTTTCGCAAATCTTTTGTTTTTAAAACTTATATAAGGATCAGCAACACAGACTCAACGTGGGATCCGGACAGCCAAGTTCACATTGTTTGTTTGTAGAGGAGATCTTTATTTTCTTTCCTTTGTTTTGGGGTAAGAGGGATATTTAATTAAGACTATCTAATTATTTAATAATGCTAAAGTTTCTTTGCCTCAAAATATTTGCCAGTTCTCTTTTTATTTCACCTTTTCTCTTCCTCTTTTCTGTTATCTGCTCTCCTTTTTTATTTCCTTTCTCCTTACCCTCTTCTACTCTGATGTTTTATCCAATATTTTTAGCTCTTTTCAGTGGCAGACTCAGCCCAGGGACCTAATCTGTCACCAGTGGATGCAGACATTTTCCTCAGCTGCTCTGTCCGTAAAGATCTCTTGTCCAATAACATTTCCAAGGCAGACGTGAGTATTGGAGAGGTTATGCCAGTGGCACATAAAGTAGAAAACTGTAAGTTTTCAGGAAGGGAAACATTACCATTTTCCTTACCCCTATTTAGAATCTCATTAAAAATCCAAATAATAAATTAGGGACAATACTTTGATAACCCATTTCCGAGGAGCTCAGAGATTTAAAATAAGTAAGAATGCTTATCTTTCCAGTCTCCTCTACTAAAGGGGTTTTTCTAAGTTTCTTAGTTGTCTTTTACTGTTCCATAGAGAACAGGGCTTTCAGGTAGGTTGAAAATAATGGGGGGCGGGTGGCTCACTGGCAGCAAGGCTGGTCCAGCCTCGTGTCCTGGGAAGAATGAATTTAGAGTGAATGAAGTTTGAGTCACCACCTGCCTGCCATTTACTGATATACAATCTTGGGTCAATAGTTCAACATCTCTGAAGACTACTTCCTCAAAAGGAAATTGGGAACAGGTAATATCTTATTTATAAATTGTCTAGAGGATTAAATTGATCGAGAAACTGTAAAGAAAGTATAAATCTAGCGTTCTCCCTGAAATACTGTAGGAACCCGTTAATGTTAATTTCCCTCCATCTTTGTAACATTCCTAATTACATCCAGCACAGAACAGGATAATAAAAGAGTGAAATCAGATTGAATGTTTTATCTCCTGGATTCTGGAAGACAAGCTGGATATCTGGCCACCTTCTTGTTTCCTTCTTCTTCCCTAAATGAAAGTCTGGAGAATTTCACTCCCTACTTATAACGAAGATAAAAGGGAATTCCAGCATCCTGAAACACATCAGCCTGTGGAAAGAAGGAAATCAGGGTGAATAGAAAAAAGAACATTGACTCAGAATAACGGGTAGGTATGGTGATTCACTTACCATGTCTGAGACACAGTCAACTCCTGTATGAAATGGGTATAATCATGTCATTTCTGAGCACCACTAAGTGCTGCTGGGACAATCAAATTTCTTATTAAATGAACTCAGTTAGAAAAATCATAAAGCACTTTATAAGCGTAGAGTGTATAAGTTAAACTATGGTCCACAACACTAAAATATACTTAGACCTGTAAAGACAATAATACAAATAAATAAATGCATACATACATATGTAAACAAACAAACAAAACCTCAAACACTAGCTGACGTGACCCCAGGGGTGGAGGAGGAACAGCAAGTGTGATTTATCTATTGCTTTGGGAAAGGAAAGTGTTTATTGCCTTTTGCAGAGTTAGTTACTGATAAAATTTCACCCTTATCCATACACTACCAAACGTAAGGTAGATAGCTAGTGGGAAGCAGCCGCATAGCACAGGGAGATCAGCTCTCGGTGATTTGTGACCGCCTGGAGGGGTGGGATAGGGAGGGTGGGAGGGAGGGAGACGCAAGAGGGAAGAGATATGGGAACATATGTATATGTATAACTGATTCACTGTGTTATAAAGCAGAAACTAACACACCATTGTAAAGCAATTATACTCCAATAAAGATGTAAAAAAAAAAAAATAGTTCACCTTGTTCCTTGAGTTGCAACCTTTGCCCCACAGATTCAGGGAAAAGCCCTGAAAGCAATTCCCAAGTGGAGTCTGGACTACAAGTGACACAACTGATTTAAAAAAATTATGTTCTGGGCAGAAGCCATTGTTTATTACTATTTGATAATGATGTAGTGCCTGTAACTTGAAAAAGTTATGTCTTTGGAACTTAGAATTTGGTCTATAATAATAGAATGAGTAGGTATTTATTATAGTAAGAGCCACTATGGAAGAGATTCTTCCTCAGTAAAATACCGCCATATGTTTAAGAGAGGAATCTCTTTTTCATTGATGGATGAATATCAATGAATAGGAATCACTCCAGAAGTGGCCATATGCAAAAAGTTGAGGATATTTTAAAAGTTAAAATAGCCTTGATTTTTATTATATTGATCTCATGATCTCATCATCCTCTGCGAGCCCATTAACAAAGTGTCTTGAATGGAACTTTTTTTTTTTTTGCGGTACCCGGGCCTCTCACTGTTGTGGCCTCTCCCGTTGCGGAGCACAGGCTCTGGACGCGCAGGCTCAGCGGCCATGGCTCACGGGTCCAGCCGCTCCGCGGCATGTGGGATCTTCCTAGACTGGGGCACGAACCCGTATCCCCTGCATCGGCAGGCGGACTCTCAACCACTGCGCCACCAGGGAAGCACTTGAACGGAATTTTTAAAAGCCTCACCGAACACCGGCCATCCACGCCCTGACCCTACAGGCTAAGCGTCTCTCCCTAGTCCTGACCAGGAGGACTGGAAGGATTCTAAGAGTTCACTGCATCAGGTCTGGACTTCCTTGTCCCACTGGGGACTCCATCCCCCAGAGGCTTGGAGAAGAATACTCAAGGGCACAGCTTCCCTGGTACCTGGTGTGTTTCCCGGGCTGGGAACCCAGGAAATTCACCTCCTGACTCCTCTGATTTTCACCTCATTTCCAGCTCTGCTTTCACTTCACACTAGGGCAGAATCCTGACCTGAACATCAGCCTGGCTAGAAACATTTTGGTACCTGAGTGAAAAAACCATACGTGGGATTTATATATTATTTCCCACTTTGCGCCCATAGCCAAGACAGGTGAAACAAAAGCAGAGCCACTGTGCCCCAGAGATTAAGGGGCTCGTTAATGGAAAGCAGTGCTGATGATTCGCCTGGACTGTCAGTCAGGAGCGGAAGCACCTGGTGAAAAGTTGTGGTCACAGGAGGAGGTGCAGGGGGTTACTGGGACATTAGCATGCCGGTAGGAGAGTGACAATCAGTTCATGTGAAAGACTAGAGGTGAGACTCAGAGGGACGCTAGTATCAGGATCAAACAGCCAAATTGAGTCTTGTAGAGGCAACCCCAGAGCACTGAGGAAGTCTGGCCAGAAAACGATGCAATAAAAGTGATGTTGGAAGAATGGATGGATGAAGAGTAGAAGGGTGATTAAAAGCAGGACCACGTGATCGTTTTCAATAACAATCCTTGGTTGGGCAGTTGTGTGCTGAAATAATCAAGGGCACAGCTGAGAGCATATATGACAACAGAGGATACACTGATTATGGTAAGGAAAGATCTTGGTTTTGAGGAGATGATGACTTTTATTTCTGAGCGTGATGCAGTTTCTCCACAGGAGGTAGTGGGCCAAGTTCAGACCTGCTGTAGGACCTCAGATCCTGTGAGCAGCAGAAGGTTGAAGGTTACAATGGTGGCTCTGGGTAGAGCCTTGAATTCTGCAAAGTCCCACCACCAGCCCAGTAGAGGGAAAAATGGAGGTCGCCCCCTCCCACTCTCCTACTAACTGACCCGGAGGAAACAGGAAGCAAATGGAAATGCATTCCCTCAACCTGTCTCTTAGAATCTACCTTGTGTAGAACTTGCTCTGCATATATGTTGGTAATAAACAAAGCTAGTCTCCAAACTTTGAATGCAAACCTGATTGTTGGCCTCTTCTTGTGTACTGCCATTCGAAAATTGGGAATATCCAAAATTGAAATATACACAGGAAATAGGAGGTTATAAAACTAGAGTGAGAAATCAGACCTAGCAAGTCTGAATTTATCTACGTAGAGGTGAACATTGAAATTCTATGAATGCTAAAAAGTGGGAAAGATAAGTGATATGGCCAAAAGTCATATAATAAATTAAAGGTCTGAGTTAAACTTTTAACACCAAAAGTTGTGGTATATAGAACCAAACAGGAGGCAAACCCCCAAATTTCTGTCTTAACCTCCAATTTGCTTTTACCATTTCCCTGGATTATTTGTATTCCTTACACATATCTCCTTAATATTACACTACCTCTGGGTGTGATTTTATTTGTGGAATGGGAGATAAGAGCAATTTTGAATGAAGTGTCAAAAAACATAAAATTCACATTGATAGCGTAAACCAAATTACCACCTAGTAGATAGATAAGGAAAACAACAACGATTTAAATATGATATACTGAAATTAAAAAACACATCGTTTTGTAAGCCTATCAGCATAGTATCTAACGATAGGATCAAGCAAATATTATTTTCCTTTGACATAGCTGAATAATTTGGAAACAAGAGACATGGGTCAAAATTGACCAGAATATTTAACTCAGTAAGCTTGATTTGAGAGATAGAAATAAAAACCTGTCAAATTGCAAACACATCCTTTCTCTTCTTGATCACTAACATGATGATCAGAACCTTGGAAAAATGTGCCTGAAATCATGATTTGCCAGCATTTGGTAATGAAACTTTTCAATCAAGTACCTTTTCATCAGTACTGCTGAGCAGTAGCCAATATCGTCTTTAATTTCACAGGCAAAGTAACCTAGGCACAGAATGACTTTCTGAAAGACGTAGAAGAAGTTGGTGTGATAACCCTTCAAAACTAATTCAATGGACCAAGTGAAGACCACTTGAGGGCAAAATGGAAGATGAAAAACGTTTAAAGGGTAGTTTGGAGGTTGTTAGTGTCTGGTCAGCCTTTTTCCCTAAAAACCTATTCTTAATGGGACTGTAGGAGCCTGACTGATAGAACTTTCTGGTTTCTTTACTTCTCCTCCATGCCCAACCTGATTGTGAAATTCAACAAAACAAAACAGGAAGGCCCATGAGAGACCAAACTATTACCCTTAATTGGGCTGATAGTGGGGTGAGTGGCTTGTCTTGGGGGTGAGAGGGCTCCCCGGTACTGACTTCAGAATCAGGCAAAGAGACCTTCACACCCAACCTCCCAGCCTCCAAGGCAGGGTCTCTCCAGTGGGGCGGTGCTCCTATAAACTGATATAGGCACTGTACGTGGCCTGCAAAAGATGTACAATGATATTTATTAAATTAATTGATGAATTGAATTAGAATAACTTTTCTCTGCATTGTTCAATACAAAGAAAAAAACTAAATTATTTGTTTCAGAATCATCTAATACCCAATAAAACATTTTTAACCTTTTTGGGGCATAATTTTATATTGTTCCACTTATCTAGGAACTAGTCTATGTAATGAAAACAATCATTATTGAATAGCAAGGAAAATATACTTGGGTGCATACATCTGTCCTGGAAAGAATGCTTTTCCAGATTCATTATTCATACTGTAGCCTAAAATTCTTACAAATGCAAGACTTGTTCAGAAAAAAGCAACCCCACTTAAAGAAGACGAAAATAGTTTTCTTGGAACTGTCTCAGCTGCCCAGGAAAGTGAAACTTCTCTGTTGCACTAACCTTCATAAATATCGTTAAATCAAGTCTTTAAAGGAGAGAATAGATTTTTAAAAAGAAGACGTCTTCAAGGTAATCCTTGAAGATTACAGTGAAGTCCATCCAAGGTCAGAAGTGATATGCAAATGGTTCTAAAGTGTGAGGAGGGACTTCCCTGGTGGCACAGTGGTTAAGAATCTGCCTGCCAATGCAGGGAACACAGGTTAGAGCGCTGGTCTGGGAAGATCCCACCTGCCGCGGAACAACTAAGCCCCTGCGCTACAGCTACTGAGCCTGAGCTCTAGAACCCACAAGCCACAACTACTGAAGCCCGTGTGCCACAACTACTGAAGGCTGCGTGCCTAGACCCCGTGCTCTGCAACAAGAGAAGCCACCGCAACGCGAAGCCCGCGCACCGCAGCTAGAGAAAGCCCGCGCACAGCAATGAAGACCCAACACAGCCAAATAAATAAATAAATCTTTTTAAAAATGTTTAAAAAATAAAGTGTGAGGGAAGGCCTTGGTTTTCTTTTCTGACTTCCACGGCCCTACTTTGTGACTCGAAGAGTCTAGCTGATTCTATGGTACGTGAGGAAGTTGAAAGGAGATAGAATACAAGGTCTTTCCTGGAAATAACATGTACGTTATTTCCTAACTTTTGAAGACCTGCCTTTTTTGTTTTCTCCAGAATAAGGTGTAGTAATCCAGAGCAGTAGACAGCAAATAAAAAATGAGGAGGGGCCCTTTTGAAAGACTTCTGGTGTTTCTCGATGAAGGGGGTGGGACTTAGGCAACGTCATTTTACGGTAATAACAGAAATGCTGGCTCCTACACATTTATGTTAAAATCTAAAGACACAGAACCGCAAGAAACACTATTTCTCATACGGGCTGCAAGGAAGCTCTAAAGATGTGGGCCCTTCAAATCACTGGATGTATTTTCTCTATTCTTTTATTGGGACTCGTGTTTATCATTAGTAGATCATTCAGATACTTTTTGTCTTAAGCAATACATATTACCAATTTTATACCAGGTCCTATGATACATGCTGGTAACAGAACTATTCATAGGAAAGGGCTTTTACCCTCCAATATCTCCTAGTCTGGTTGGAGGTACGGGATACCTGAGCTGAATTGGGGAGGCGTTAAAAATCTACATTTTAGAATCCTTCTTCGACCTTTTATCACATTACTGCTATTGTAAAGACACCAGAGGCACTTGACAGTTTCTGTGAAATATTTCTACCAGGTAGTGTTAGGTGAATGCTCACAGGCCCCAAGAGAGCTGCAGCCAGCTGAGTCCCTGCAAACAATGGTGACAGTTGCCGTAGCCCATGCACCTTTACCCCAAGGGCAATTACACCACTCAGGTGACATCTGCTTCCTTGGAAACTTGGAGTCTTCAAAACATAAGGGAAAACCAAGTATTTTTGTTTATAAGATTAATAGTTTTTTTTAACATGCTTTGTGAAAATTGAAGAGAAATAGAGGAAGACAGAATATAGATCTATAGATATAAACATATATATATATATATATCTTCAAGGTCAGAAGTGTTTGCTCTGTGTATTTATCTATCTAGAATATATATATATATATATATATATATATATATACACACACATACATTTTTCAGTATGTTCCAGCTTCCTGAGCACTCTTGTATGTGATACGTGAGGTCTCAAGGAAAGAAAAATCAGAAAATGTCTTTTATTTTTACTAATATCCAGTGGAGTAAATCGAACGGATCTTTATGCAGTTAGGAAACTGATTTTTTAATTCCTTCCAATATGTTTATTCTTGCTCTTGGATTACTGTGGGGTTTGAAGAAAATCAATGACCCTTTTATATCTATCTGTGCTTGAAACCAATGAAAAGACAGACACAGAAGTTTGGTAGATGGAAATCAAAACACATGCTAAGTGGGAAGGTGTGGCTGAGGAGTGAGGCACAAAGGCTTCTGAATGGTAAACTCAGCAACTAGGAAGACTTACCCTCCCAGACACACGCATTTCTGAGAGCTCAGGGCTCCCCTCCCAGAGGCTGGCTCTCATGCTAAGTGCACAAAAGCCAAAAGCCAACAAGAAACAGCCCAGAGACAATGAGGAGAGGAAAGATGGAGCCTGCACATCCAGCTCCTTCTCTCCTGAACTTACCACTCCGGTGATCACTTTTCCTCTCCAACTGGGGAAATAACAACATGCTGAGGGGCCAGGAGCCTGCCCTGGGAAGAGTTGCTTCATGGAAACGTAAGCTGAGGAGAGGGTCATCTTGGCCACTGCACATGCTTACAGTCCCTTGGTGGACCCTCACTCCTTAGAGGGGTTTTCTGACGTTGTATTCCTGAAGTGATATCACGCTCCCAATACATATAATGATTGCTAATACGCTCAGAATTATATGTTTATAAACAATGTAACAAAGGCTAATAGGCACTAGAATTCAGGTGAATATCACATTGATCAGAAAGCCAACATAAGGAAGGTTGACCCAAAAACAGGCACCTGCCATTTTCTTTTAAGTAAATAAGTATCAGCCTTAGCTATTACCTGAAATGTGACATGGGATGATGAGATTTCACTCAGGTTCCAGAGCCTTGGGTATATAGGGGACAAGCTTCACGAACCACAACTAATTCTATAAGACAGATTTCACAGAGTTTCACTGGGGAAGAAAAAATAAACAGCCTTTTAATAGCTCTTGTTGAAACAAAAACACGTTGAAGCAGAACTTATACCATACATCAAAATAAGCTCTGAGTAGGTTAAAGAGTGGAATATCAAAAAGCTAAAAATAGGTAAGAGGAGAAATAATGATGCCTCCGTATTTGGTGTGACAGAAACAAAGACTGACGTGTTTAAAAACTAAAGTGAATTTTAAAATTAAAAAGTAAAATTTACAGCTAAAATACATTAAAAATTTATTCTGTAAATTTAAAAACTAAAATAAATAACAAAATTAAAATAAAAGCATGCTGACAAACTAGGAAATATATTTGCATGGGTTATCACACATGCATTTTAACATTATCTTAATTTCAAATCAAAACTACCATGGCTCCAAAGGCCATATCTTTAAGGGAAATAAACAAATAACTCTCGCAGTGAAAATACTATAGAATACAAACATATGAAACATCTTTGATTTTGTAGGAAATATACATTGCAAATTAAAACAATTTAAGGTATGATTTTATAGGAACAAATTAGTAAAAGTTATTTTCATTAAAAATATTTTTCTGTAAATTATTAGCATTTATAACTGTTTTTTACTTTTAAAATTATAAATAAACCTATGAGTCTGCACAAAAAGATTGATTGCCATACCCTTTGGCTTGGCAATTGCATAATGAGAAATGTAGCCTCCAAAGCAAGTGAAGTACAGTGATTAAGAGCAGGAATTCTGGAGCCAGGCTGCCTGGGTTCAAATGTTAGTTCTGTTATTTATGAACTATAAATAGTAAAGAAGTAAATGTTTACTGGACAAGAACACATACAAATACAACTGGACAGTATGAAAGATTTCATAAATTAGAACATGACATTGTGCTCAAATAGGACCTAGCCAATCAAAAGGGCGATTTAAAAAGTTTGTCAAGAAAACTATAATAGTATAATTATAAATAAAAATGGTGTGTAGGGAAAGACCACATGTATGTACACTGTGAACACTACAATTTAGAATATGCATACATTCCTAAGGTATTATTTTAACCAGGCTGCATTTTGAGGTCCTTAGGACCTCTGGAAGAGTTTCTATGTACAGAATATGTTATAAAGATATATAGGTTGCAGACAAATCAGTCATTTGTTAACAACTATTGGATGCTTGCTTGTTCTCATACTGCTGGTTACTAGGGAAACAGAGGGGATCCTTGACCTCTGAACTTTCGTGGGCTGCCAGAATGGGCAAACAACACTGCTACAACATCATGGTCTTTAACAGGGGTCTTGGGCAGGGAGGTGGTGTGAATCAGAAAATACTGAGAGATGGGTTCCTGGGTAGGGTTCAGTGAATGAAAACACCTAATTGGAGATGATGACTTTGAAATGAACATGGATCCAAAAGGCAATCGCAAATAAAGACATTAAGGAAAAGCTGGAATATATGGAGAGAGATAGAGACAGAGAAACAGAGAGACAGAGAAACAGAGAGACAGAGGTACAGAGAAAGAGAGGATAAAAGTTTTTGCAAAAAGTGTTTAATGATATTTGGGTGATTTTATTGTTCAAAATTAACTCAAGTTTTGTATCAAATTTTGAATACAGTATGTAGCGTTCCTAGTAAATGATGTGATCCACACGATACTGGGAGTGAAATGGTTAAACAGTAAAACCCTGGAGCTACTTCAAGCAGAGAAAGGACATTTCTTGTGGTTAGGCAGGGAGCTTACTGACACTCATATTTATATTCAGTAGGAGACTTAGTTTCATCTTGAATTCATAGAATAGGAAACAAAACTGGCTATGGGCCTAGAACATTCCAAAAAACAGATGCTAGAGGGCTACAATGCAAATGGAGAGACACATTATCTGTGTTAATTCATGACCAACAACTGTGCATTTAAGAGGAAACACTGGAAAAGTAATACTTTTGAAAAATAATTAATGAAGAACTTGCATTTAAAATCTGAACTTCCCACACTTCACAAATGTAGAAACAGAATTTTTTTTTTTAATTTTATGATCAGGGCCTTTGGACGAAGAAATACACACCAGGGATAGAAAAGAACTGTATAGACAAGAATTAGAGAGTACATAGAGAAGATAAAGGGAACAAGAAGAGAGAAATTAAGATCAAAACCATCAGAGACGGGCTTCCCTGGTAGCGCAGTGGTTGAGAGTCCGCCTGCCGATGCAGGGGACACGGGTTCGTGCCCCGGTCCGGGAAGATCCCACATGCCGTGGAGTGGCTGGGCCCGTGAGCCATGGCCGCTGAGCCTGCGCGTCCGGAGCCTGTGCTCCGCAACGGGAGAGGCCACGGGAGTGAGAGGCCCGCGTACCACAAAAAAAAAAAAAAAAAAAAAAAAAAAAAAAAAAAAAAAAAACCATCAGAGACTCCTTAAGCCAGCATTTATAGGAGTTGAAGTTCATCCACTCTGAGAATGTTAAAGCGTGCTGGGTTCAAAGAGCCAAGAGGTCAAGTAAATTGGGAAATTCTGCGTTAACTAAATAGGGTCACGTTTCTTTGTGACTCTTCTTCTCAAAGCATTGATAGACTAATATACCTGGAGCCTAAGGGAGCAAAGAGTAAGAATTGAGAGTATTTCCCAGTTTATTTCAACACGTACCCCATTTCTTTCACAGAACAACTTGTAAGATTAATACTTCATGACATACTTTTGGGAGCATCTTCTCAAGATAAACTAAGAGTTTTTGCATATCTTCAGGGAGATGGAATTGAAAATTAATACTACAATTTTCTAATATTTAATTTGTTGTATGGTTCAGTTAACAAAGCACATAATAAAATTTTAAGGTATGTATTTTAGACAAAGCAATCCCTATTGGACCACTTCAGTCAATGCCCCATTGGCAAACCAGGGCAGCCTTGACACTCCTTTGCCTAAGGAGGAAGCTAAGACTTACCCTGTGTTCAGGTGCTTTGGCAATGAGTGGTAATATTGCATTAGAGATGTTTCAATAACATGGAAACATATTCTATGACAGGCAGAAGCATGAGTGAATGTGTGAAGCATGAGACCGTAGCTAACAACTCCACATCTTGGGTCCCTTTATCCAAACTGCAAATATAGTACCTGCAAAATCTATTGGTATCAAGCATGTTGAACACATAAACCGAACCTATAACGTGACAACAATTTGCAGATAAGAGACCCAAATCGATATAAACAAAAAAAGCATTACAATGGAATATTATTCAGCCATAAAAAAGAATGAAATACGTCATTTGCAGCAACATGGATGGACCCGGAGATTAACATGCTGAGTGAAGTAAATCAGACAGAGAAAAACAGATACTGTATGATATCACTTATATGTGGAATCTAAAAAAATGATACAAATGAACTTAATTACAAAACATAAATAGACTCACAGAAGTGGAGAACAAACTTGTGGTTACCAAAGGGAAAGTGGGGGGAGGGATAAATTAGGATTTGGAGATTAACATATACACACTACTATATATAAAATAGATAATGAACAAGAACCTATTGTATAGCACAGGAAACTATATTCAATATCTTGTACCTATAACGGAAAAGGATCTGAAAAAGAGTATATATATATATATATATATATATATATATATATATGAATCACTGCGCTGTATACCTGAAACTAACATAACATCGTAAATCAACTATACTTCAATTTAAAAATAATAAATTTTTTAAATTGAATAAATAAATAAAAAGCATAAATAAAATTAGGAAAGTATCTCAGGAATCAGTTGTTGAGGGGGCTTGATATGGCGCTAAATCAGCAATCCAAGAAAACCAACCAACCAAACACAAACTAGCAAGTAAACCTTCCCCACGTGTCATCAGGCTTGAGGCATAAGCCATCAGCGACGATATATCACTGTGCTGCTAGCAGCCACGGGGCAAACAGAACATGAGCTCCTTCAGTAAACAAGACTGACTGTAAATCCAGGTCTAAAGCTGAGGCTCCAGCACCTCTGAGTCACAAGTGTGCTTCCGAACGCTTCTCCAGGCAAAGCCAGTCACTGTCTCACATCCCCCAGCAGGTCACAAAGGAGGCTCTGAGTCTTATTTTTATCCAGTATCCCAGGGGCAAACATCTGCTAATTATTGTGTACAGGCACATCTCACTTGATACAATAGAAATGTGTTTGAAACATATCATGAACCACTTTCATCCTTCAAAACATATTTCCAATAGATTGTGAATAGTTCTATTTTAAGACGTTACCACAAATTATTTTTTAATGGGAAATAAACAGATTTTAAAGAAAATCAGCCCCCCAAAGGCCCCCTATTGTGTAAAGCAGGATGTACGTGTGTATCAGCAAGTGCGCTAGGATGCTGCAGCCCTTTAGTGCTCCTGTCAACATGACGCAAACCAACGTTATGGGAGAAGAACAGATTTAAGTGGGAGATGAATATGTGTGCTCCTTCTAGGCTGTAAAGCTGGAGAGGTAGTTATTATGTTTTATGTATTTTTGTATCTTTGTATCTGCCTGGCAGTGAACTCAGATGTTTATGGAGTGAATGAATGAATAAATGAATGAATAAGAAACAAAAGGAAACGGCCGTTACCCAGAAGACATGGTCAGTCTGGTGATTTGAACATTTCTTTTTATGGAGGGCAAATATCTTGTATATTTAGCCACCTTGATGTCTCAGGTCATCCACAGTTCCCCTGTACTTTCTCTGGATAAAACAGATGCGGGTTGGAGACAAATTGGCAAAAACGCCATTCAGAGTAGTTGCTTTTTTTTTTTTTTTTTTGAATTTCATTTTATTTATTTTTATATACAGCAGGTCCTTATTAGTCATCAATTTTATACACATCAGTATATACATGTCAATCCCAATTGTCCAATTCATCACACCCCCACCCCCACCCCCCTGCCACTTTCCCCCCTTGGTGTCCATACGTTTGTTCTCTACATCTGTGTCTCAATTTCTGCCCTGCAAACTGGTTCATCTGTACCATTTTTCTAGGTTCCACATATATGAGTTAATATACGATATTTGTTTTTCTCTGACTTACTTCACTCTGTATGACAGACTCTAGGTCCATCCACCTCACTACAAATAACTCAATTTTGTTTCTTTTTATGGCTGAGTAATATTCCATTGTATATATGTGCTCCCTTTTTTTCTTGATGAGTCTGGCTAATGGTCTATCAATTTTGTTTATCTTCTCAAAGAACCAGCTTTTAGTTTTATTGATCTTTGCTATTGTTTCCTTCATTTCTTTTTCATTTATTTCTGATCTGATCTTTATGATTTCTTTCCTTCTGCTAACTTTGGGGGGTTTTTGTTCTTCTTTCTCTAACTGCTTTAGGTGTTAGGTTAGGTTGTTTTTTTGAGATGTTTCTTGTTTCTTGAGGTAGGATTGTATTGCTATAAACTTCTCTCTTAAAACTGCTTTTGCTGTATCCCATAGGTTTTGGATTGTCATGTTTACATTGTTATTTGTTTCCAGGTATTTTTTGATTTCCTCTTTGATTTCTTCAGGGATCTTTTGGTTATTTAGTAGTCTACTGTTTAGCCTCCATGTGTTTGTATTTTTTACAGGTTTTTTCCTGTAATTGGTATCTAGTCTTACCGCATTGTGGTCGGAAAAGATACTTGATACGATTTCAATTTTCTTAAATTTACCAAGGCTTGATTTGTGACCCAAGATATGATCTATCCTGGAGAATGTTCCATGAGCACTTGAGAAGAAAGGGTAATCTGTTTTTTTGGATGGAATATCCTATAAATATAAATTAAGTCCATCTTGTTTAATGTATCATTTAAAGCTTGTGTTTCCTTATTTATTTTCATTTTGGATGATCTGTCCATTGGTGAAAGTGGGGTGTTAAAGTCCCCTGCTATGATTGTGTTACTGTCGATTTCCCCTTTTATGGCTGTTAGCATTTGCCTTAAGTATTGAAAAGCTCATATGTTGGGTGCATAAATATTTACAATTTCTATATCTTCTTGGATTGATCCCTTGGTCATTATGCAGTGTCTTTCTTTGTCTCTTGTAATAGTCTTTATCTTAAAGTCTATTTTGTCTGATATGAGAATTGCTACTCCAGCTTTCTTTTGATTTCCATTTGCGTGGAATATCTTTTTCCATCCCCTCACTTTCAGTCTGTATGTGTCCCTAGGTCTGAAGTGGGTCTCTTGTAGACAGCATATATACAGGTCTTGTTTTTTTATCCAGCCAGTCTATGTCTTTGGTTGGAGCATTTAATCCACTTACATTTAAGGTAATTATCGATATGTATGTTCCTATTACCATTTTCTTAACTGTTTTGGGTTTGTTATTGTAGGTCTTTTCCTTCTCTTGTGTTTCCTGCCTGGAGAAGTTCCTTTAGCATTTGTTGTAAAGTTGGTTTGGTGGTGCTGAATTCTCTTAGCTTTTGTTTGTCTGTAAAGGTTTTAATTTCTCCATCAAATCTGAATGAGATTCTTGCTGGTTAGAGTAATCTTGGTTGTAGGTTTTTCCTTTTCATCACTTTAAATATGTCCTGCCACTCCCTTCTGGCTTGCAGGATTTCTTCTGAAAGATCAGCTGTTAACCTGATGGGGATTCCCTTGTGTGTTATTTGTTGTTTTTCCCTTGCTGCTTTTAATATTTTTTCTTTGTATTTAAGTTTTGATAGTTTGATTAATATGTGTCTTGGTGTGTTTCTCCTTGGATTTATCCTGTATGGGACTCTCTGTGCTTCCTGGGCTTGATTAACTATTTCCTTTCCCATATTAGGGAAGTTTTCAACTATAATCTCTTCAAATATTTTCTCAGTCCCTTTCTCTTTCTCTTCTTCTTCTGGGACCCCTATAATTCTAATGTTGGTGTGTTTAATGTTGTCCCAGAGGTCTCTAAGACTGTCCTCAATGCTTTTCATTCTTTTTTCTTTATTCTGCTCTACAATAGTTATTTCCACTATTTTATCTTCCAGGTCACTTACCCATTCTTCTGCCGCAGTTATTCTGCTATTGTTTCCTTCTAAAGAATTTTTAATTTCATTTATTTTGTTGTTCATGATTGTTTGTTTGCTCTTTAGTTTTTCTAGGTCCTTGTTAAACGTTTCTTGTATTTTCTCCATTCTATTTGCAAGATTTTGGATCATCTTTACTATCATTATTCTGAATTCTTTTTCAGGTAGACTGCCTATTTCCTCTTCATTTGTTAGGTCTGGTGGGTTTTTATCTTGCTCCTTCATCTGCTGTGTGTTTCTCTGTCTTCTCATTTTGCTTATCTTTCTGTGTTTGGGGTCTCCTTTTCACAGGCTGCAGGTTCGTAGTTCCTATTGTTTTTGGTGTCTGCCCCCAGTGGGTAAGGTTGGTTCAGTGGGTTGTGTAGGCTTCCTGGTGGAGGGGACTAGTGCCTGTGTTGTGGTGGATGAGGCTGGATCTTGTCTTTCGGGTAGGCAGGACTACGTCCGGTGGTGTGTTTTACGGTGTCTGTGACCTTATTATGATTTTAGGCGACCTCTCTGCTAATGGGTGTGGTTGTGTTCCTGTCTCGCTAGTTGTTTGGCATAGGGTGTCCAGCACGGTGGTCTGCTGGTCGTTGAGTGGAGCTGGGTCTTAGCACTGAGATGGAGATCTCTGGGAGAGCTTTTTCCATTTGATACTACATGGAGCCGGGAGGTCTCTGGCGGCCCAATGTCCTGAACTCGGCTCTCCCACCTCAGAGGCACAGGCCTGACACCCTGCCGTAGCACCAAGACCCTGTCAGCCACACAGCTTGAGCATCAGGTTCCTCCTCCAGCTGACCTGGGAGTAGAGATTTTACTGCACAAGGCTCTGATTCCTAACCATACATTTTAATGCAATCCAAAAGTTGTTGAATTCAAGCACAGGCTATGGATCTTAAAGGTAAGAAATAATTTATAAGGATCATCTTTTACTAAAAATTCTTGGTGTTTCTTAACTGTTTAAAGTTAACATATTTTGTTGATTTTAAAAATATTGATATATTTTATTTAAGAACAACTATGATGTTAGCAATTTAAAAATACAGGTTTCAGCTCAAAATATTACTTTTATACTTAGGGTAGACATTCCAATATGTTTCTTTTTTCCTGAGCTATTTAACAAAAATATAAACATCATGTAAATTTTCAAATAGTGTGTCACAATCAGTTTCACTCCTAAGAAGTAGTGTGGTTGCATAAAACAGATAGTAGTGAGTATAGGTCGAAGGTATGTTTAACCCTTGAAACTGGAAACATAATTTTAAGCCATAGAAATTTGGAATAAAAAATTCTATAAGAGTATTTGTGGAACTTCAAAAATACACAGTATTCTACTCATCTGAAAGACTATTTACAGGGAACACTTTGGTCAGTATTTTACTACATTTCCATTGCTGAATAAAGTCCAGTTTTTATTCAGGCTGGAAAATGCCATGTCAGGTTATCACATGAAAGGCGCTTAATTGTAAATCAACATCTTTGTTCCCAAGCATTTGCCCTTTTGATCATCAAAATAAAGCTTGTATACAAAGACACTATCAGAGGTCAAGGTTGACTTGTTCAAGACTCTCCCCTTCGATCTGGCATCTCAAAGAGAAGCCTGGCCTCCCACAGTCCCCTGCTGGTCGTGGGTTACAGCCCAGGGTCTAAGGCAGTAAATTCTGATCCACCCTAAAAGAATGCCATCAGGGCTGATGCCTTCCCAAACATGAACACTGATGGGCACTCCTCCTGCAAGTTTGCCATGTCATACAACCACAATAGCAATACTTCGACCCCAGCCCCCAAGTGCCTCCTCACCAGTCACACCAGGTGAGGGTCCTGGGCCCTCTCCACTCACTGAAGCTTAGCTGGCAGGCTTGGGCAGGAGTCAAGGCTCTGGGAGGTGTCTGTGCTTCTCCAACCACATTTTAAAGGCTCTGTAGCCCGAGGATGGAGATTATTGTCCAGTTTTCCCCAATGATGCTCCCTCAACAGGTCTGGTGGGGGCACTGCCTGTCCAGGTGTCAATGTGACAGCTTCTCTTCGTAGTCACAGTGCTGCTCCTGCTGAGTAAGGATTGCAGTCTCTCCTGATAAGTGGGCTCTGCAGGTCCACTTGGACCACAGATTGAGCTGCCCTGAGGGAGGATAAGGATATTCTACTTCTTTGAGGACCACCCCCTAGTTCTCTATTCAGGACTCCCCTAAGGAAATTCTAGCTATGGCATATAGTCCAACCCCCAAACCTCACCTTTCCAGTGTGTGACAGTCCTTCATCAGTGTTACTTTTCTGGGATAGGACCCCATCTCTTTAAGCTCTCTCCCTGCATCCCTTTAAGAGTGGAATGTGGAAATCTCTGTTCGCCATATGGCCTATATTCTAAGACAGATCATTCCAAACATACTCTACATAGTTGGTGGAAATATGCCAATTTTTCAATGATTTGATTCCAAACAAACTAACATGTGAGCTTTACTGATTTCTCTTAACTTTTCTATTTGCTTTGTCCTTGGGGCTGGTTTTAAGAATGCAAATGTAACACGGTCCCACAAGGCTCAGGTTCTAGAATCAGAAAACTTGAGTTAGGATCTTCTTTCTGTTTTACATCCTAGTCTATGTGAACTTGGGAGCATTCTTCTATCTGTTTATATAAAGCACACACATATGTTTTATTTATATTTCTATAACTAATATATATATATATTAAAATGTTTAAATAAATAAAATTTATTTTAGCTGTTAAAAAGTTATTTAAATAATAACAAAGCCTATCACCATTGACTAAGTTCTCTCCTCTCTTGTTTTCCTGGACTGAATAAGACATTTATAATGCAAAGGATGACAGGGAATCTTTAAAATGACAGAAAAAATGATAGCACTATAAATTTTATATAGGAAGAATCAAAATAGGGTGGGTTAATTATGACTGTTATTTAATTAAAGGGATTCTAAAAGGTCAGTCTTATACCAAATATTCCATATCCATATTGTGTCATAAATCTTCTGTACTATTATTAAAGCAGTATATCTGAGCAGGTCACTGTTAAATTATATGTTACCTGGAGGCAAAATGCCATCTGCATCTATTATTATATTCATACAAACAACTTCCTTGCATCAGTTGCCTGATTCACTTCTCAGAGCTGTGCTCAGATCATATGAGCTTTTCTTTATCGGATGGCATCAGGGAAGAGCCACAGAACAGAGTACTGTTAGAGCAGGCAGTTTTTGAATGGAGTATCTCAAGAGCATTGAATTCATGATGGATTTGCACGGGGGTTCAGTTTGAAAATGAAGTTGAAAAAGAGAAGTAAGATAGGCCAAAGAGAAGGAAAGTTATGAAGCAAAACAAAAAAGAACTCGGACCATTTTACAATTGCTAGAACTGCAAAGAAGTTTTGCTGGAGCCAAAAAAGCAATCTGGAAGGACAATGAAATGCAGATTTCCTAAAATCTTAGAGCTCATAACTTCTCGCAGATGGAGAAGAGGATTGGGGGAAAGAGAGAGAGAGAGAAGTCTTTTCTCTTTCCAGTTCTCCCATTTTATGGTTGATTTTCTATCTTTCCCAATCACTGAGTCATCACCAAAGTCTGGCTAGAATTCCGTCCTGTTGTCATGGAATATATTTTGATCTTTTGACTTAGACCATTAATTCCTTCAGTCACAGCACAGCAAAGTGGTCCTGATATTGAGGGGAAAGCAGGGCTAGATATTCCACAGGCATGGACCAATTCCAAGTAAGAAATGTATCATCCTCAGTTCAGAGATAAAATGATGTTTCAGTTCACCAGCAGTGTTGATTTTAGTTACCTTTATTATCATTTTTGGCAAAAAGAATAGCATTTTTGATGTCATATACATTTTGCAGATTTTTATATACAACCTACTTATTTGTCAATGTGTTTCCAGGTGGTCTTAAGTTATTCAAGTGCTTTATATTTTCTTTATATTTTTAAGCCAGCACCCTTCAAAGGAGGTTCCTAATTTTTATCAAAGAACAATCACTCTGAATGCCAAAATAAAGTAAATTAAAATGTACACTGTTTTTTATTATTTCCTTTTTATTGAAAAAAATAGATCTGAAAAAATTTAAGTTGCTTCAACAAATAGTTATTGCCAACAAATTTGGAAATTAATCCTGTTGAACAGATCAAAAAACTAAGTTAGCTGGCTAACACACTAATAGGATTTTTAAAAAATTAACTCCAGATGTTACTGACATGTTTTACAAGCAACCCTTTTACATGGATGTGTGGATTTTTGTTAATCCACACATTACACTTTTCAGTTGTCTATATCCATGTGCCCAATAGAAATAAAATGAAGGCACATAGGTAATTTTAAATTGTCTAGGAGCCACATTAAAAAAATAAAGACAGGCTATATTAACTTTACTATTTATTATTTAAACCAATATATTCGAGAAGTATCACTTCAATGTGCTATCAATATAAAAATAATGAATGAAATATGGCGCATTCTTTTATTCCTACTATGTCCTTGAAATCTGGGGTGTATTTTACATTTGAAGTGTATCTCAAATAGGATTAGCCACATTGTAAGTGCTCAGAGTCACAGGAAGCTAGTGGCTACCGTATTGGACGGCCAAAGTCTAAATCACAATCATTATTCAGTTCAAGTTCAGTATGACTCAGCGTCTGTCCTAAAAGCATTAAGATTTACTTCCTTACTTTCTGTATTTTTCGCATTGCTTATTGCTTATAAATGCTGATCCCACTAATCGATCTGTACAGGAATGAGAGGAATAATTGAGTCATTTGACCAATAGTGCCAGGAAATTACTTCAAGTGTACTGATTGTTAAAATTGCTTCTAATGGCATAACAAACTGATTATTGTTTCTCAGTTCTGTACTTCTTTAGGTGATTTAGAGATATTTCAGATTTTTCTTCAGTACTGGTTTGAAGTTTCCATTGTATATGCTATTACAAAGCTCATATGTCACAGGAATAGTGAAAAAATTATTTATCAACTTAGAGAATTTAAAAAATATGATGTCTGCCTTCATGAAACT
The DNA here is from genome assembly GCF_949987515.2 of Delphinus delphis. Taxonomy (NCBI): domain Eukaryota; kingdom Metazoa; phylum Chordata; class Mammalia; order Artiodactyla; family Delphinidae; genus Delphinus; species Delphinus delphis. Next base: position 152,475,996 of record NC_082684.1, read on the forward strand.
AACAGACCAATAGATCACAATATTAAGTGTCTTAAATGGATTGACCTTGACTGCATTTTTATAAACCATATGGATCAATATTGAAAATAGAAGTGATAAAATATCTGCAGTACAATATTATTGTAACGACAGTGTAATTTTTGAACACTAAAATAATTTTGAGGGAATGCTTCCTTGTACCCATTAATAAGAATCAGTACTAAATGCAGATACAATTCAGGAGCTGCCCTGTACTGACAGTGGCAATTGGCATTGTTCAGGGTTAGACTTTTGTGACACAAAAACGGTATACTTAATAGACATAAGTTTATTTGGTTGCCCCTGTATGTCAGTACCTTGCAAAGTTAATGGCACTTAGATGACAGTAAATATTTGCTTAAACAAATGGAAAAATAGCCGTTTGAAGATGCTTATTATTTTCTCAGCCCTGTAAGTAACAGCACACATCTTCGGATACAAAATTATATGCTAAGGTTGTCCTGGAATGTTAGAAAGAAGAAAAACCTATTTCGTTTCTTTGCTATCTTTGGAGTAACAGTCTATATTTAAAAGCATTTTTGTTAAATAACCATAATTATAGACTAAATGTTATTACTAGATCAATACTGTTGTGGAGATATTTGATATCTTTTCAGGGATGTAGATTTCCAAATAGGGTATAGTTAGTGTATAACTGTGTAGTTGGTATACCTGTGTGGTTGGTATATAACAATATGAGAAAAAAAAATTAAGTTTAGATTAATAGGTGGATGTTTTAAAAATTTTAATTAGAAGTGGTTTAGGAAGGGAAAAAAAATTAGTATCACAGCATGATACTCAGACTTTTAAAGTCTGCACATAAACAGACTTTTGCCATTTGGAAAGATAAAGGGAAAGAAAAAACAGTCATTTTTCATATATAACGAGTCTTCCAGATAATCATAAAGCAAAGTGAAAGAGTAAAACACGAGAAGTACTTCACATTTTAAACCCACATGAATTTTTTTATGTTTAAGGGAGAAATTGCAACAATTGTCTTGCCTTTGCTGTATGTAATCATAAACTATGTAAATCTTTTTTCCAGTCACAATATTAGCAATCAGAGCATGACTACCACATCCTGGCACGAGTCAGCTTGTTGAGACTTCTCAGAGTTGCTGTGCTTTTTTAGAGTGATATCAATATTTACGTATTGATGATATAAGTGAACAGTTTGTATTAAGTATTAGAAAGAAAACCACTTTTTTATTGAAATAAAACCATGTCCACATAATTAAAGGATTTTGGAAAATTTTATGCCAATTATATTGAAGAATGATAGGCTTATCATACAAATATTTCGGATTTCTTTCATTTGGGTTGAAAAAAACTAAATAAGATATTCCAGAGTAAAAATGACAACACTGGGATTCACATATTATATTCTCACCAAAAAAGACTAATAGTGCCTCAGGACGAATTGAACCACTAAGTATATCATGGGGCCTATTGACCTCTATATTTTATAACAATGGTTCTAAAACTTAGACTCAGGATTCCTTTACAGTTTTATGAATTTTAGAGAATCCCAAAGACCTTTGGATTGTGTGGGTTATATCTATAAATTTTTAGCATACTCAAAATTAAAATTGATAAAAATTTTAGTATCTATCAATTCATTTAAAAAAAATAATAATAAACCCATACTCTGTTGACATATTTTTGAAGAAGAGTAACTATACAGTTTAAAATGAAAAAAAGTGAGAACAGAGACATTATTTTACCTTTTTGAAAATCTTTTTATTATCTGACTTAATAGATAATAAACTATTAGAGATATTAAAGTAATAGATATAAATATTAGAGATGCCATAGTTGGAGTTTCTGAACTCTGAATATCTGAATGCCTGCTTTTGCATTCATTGTGTTGAAATATGTTTCATGGATAAAGTATATTAAAAAATTCAGCCTCATACAAAATACATACCTGGAAAAGGGAGGAATATTGCAATAGCCTTTTCAGGTCATTGTTACATTTTTTAATACCATATCAGAATTGGACAAATGGGAGTTTCTTATAAGTTTCTATATGAAAACTGTAATGTGGAATCAGAAGTCTTATCAATAAGCTTTTTGTACTCTGTTACATTAATATCCATGAGTTTATCTTATACTTTTGAACAGATCTTTTACCTATGCATAATGTCATAACATCATGCAATTGTTATTTGGAAAATATCACTTGAGCTATTCAGTTCTTTCAAATATTGATATATCTCAATATATAATATCAAAAATTCACAATTATACTATCACCATGAGCTCATCAGGAAAGTATTAAATACTAGAAAGTTGCAAGATCACCATGACGGACACAAGTTTTCCAAATTCTATCATTTGAAAGCTGAAAATTTATTGGCAACAAATAGTGTCAGTTGGTTTCTTTAAAGTGATGAATCTGCTTATTTACTTTGAGAAAATGTCTCCTAGAAACCCAAGTCTGAATTACTAGAGATTTTTTGTCAGTCATTCTTGAGAGAAAAAAACAAACAAACAATTCTTCCATGAAAAAGTGGCTATTTGAGCCCACAACTCAATCAAACACATGCTTTTCCTCAAGATAATCATGACACTTTGGTATCTGGAAATGAATTAGGCATACTTCCCATTTCATTACACAGAATGTTTAAAAGATGTGTACTAAGGGTCAAGATTTCATAAAATTAATATGTTATACTGCTACAATAAGGACCATCTTCAGCGAAGCCAACACTTGTTTTCTTTTATTATGCCAATGGCAAGAAAGACAATTGATGTCTAGTAGAGTTTTGTGCCACTGTTTTGATTCATGTCAAGCCATCAGCAGTTTTATCTACCATTGCTTTTGCACCATAAATGACAATGGCAGTGCAAAAGGCATTGATGTCTTAGTGTAATTAGAAAAATATTTTTGACCATGTGGAATCCTCAGAAGATCTCAGGGATACCACACTATGAACCACTGCTCTATAACTCCACTAAGCAAGTATCCAGCTTCAGTTTGAACACTTTAAGCTGAAGCATCTCTGTTGAGGGCAGAAATGATGGTCTTCTTTAGATAAAGTTGAAATCCATCTCCCTATAACTTCCACCAGTAAATCCTACCTACTCCGACCTCTTGGGAAAGCCCAGAAGAAAGCCCTTTTCTCTATGACAGCCTTCCAATTTTTTGAAGACAGAATGTCTTCCCAAGTCTATGCTTCTCCAGATTCAACATTCTCATTTATCAACATTTTCTGCTTGGGATTAACTTTAACTTTCTTACACACCCTTCCTCCTCAGATAGTTGTATTTACATGTATGTTAATTTTCAACTTTAATTTCAAAGATATCTGATCTTCATCACAATCTAGTGGTTTTCCTTCCCAGTTCTAATTTCTCACACTTTTATATTTCTTAGGCATTACCTCCCCCAAAATCAAATAAGAAAAGGTTAATAAAATAGATGAAGTCCTAATATACACTATGGGACATTATTCATCCTTAAAAATAAAGGAAATTCTGTCATATGTTATAACATGGGTGAACCTTAAGGACATTATGCTAAGTGACATAAACCAGTCACAAAAAGAAAATATTGTGTGACTCCACTTATATGAGCTATAAAGAGTAGTGAAACTCATTGAGACAGAAGTAGAGTATTAGTTGCCAGGGACTGTGGGGAGAAAGGATGGGAAGTTCTTGCTTAATGGTTACAGAGTTTCAGTTTTTCAGGATGAAAAATGTTTTGGAGGTGGATGGTGGTGATGGTTACACAGAAATATGGATGTACTTAATGCCATTAAACGGTGCACTTAAAAGTGGCTAAGATGGTAAATTTCATGTATTGATAAAATCTTAGCAACATTGATCTAGTAGTAATAACACAGAAAATATAAATTAAATATATAAGAATGATACAGGGCTTATCACTACAAATCTGACACATTTAAAAAGATAACTTTATGACAAATACTTGAAAAATACATGACTTTTATTTAAAAATAAAAATGTATCAAAATTGAGACTAGAAATAAAAACTTAAAATTATTCCTTGTCTATGAAATGAATTGATTCCTTAATTAATTAAATGTTATTGAAAACATTCCAGAAGTGAAAGCCCCAGACTTAAATACCTTCACTTAAAAAATAGATGATAACTATTCAATAAACTCACCCAGAGAATATTAAAAAAAAAGGGACACTTCCAAGCTTATTTTTTGCGGCCAACATACCTAAGGTAGATTGCACGGAGAGTCTTAATTTTTCTTACCTCCCTGTATCCATTCCTATGGTTAATTTCTTCCCACAGACTCTGGACCTGGCCATAGACTTGCTTTTGTCTGTGGACAGCAGCACATGTGCTGCAGGAAGAGGCTTGGAAAAGTGCATGTGTGTTTCACACTCTTTCTTGGAGCCCAGGCACTGCCGAGAGAATGTTCTGGACCAGCCCCTGGAGGATGGAACAGGTGCAGGAGAACTGAGTTAGCTCAGCTGAACCCACACTAGACCAGCCAGCTCCTAGCCCGTTCATCCATGGATGAAGGAGCCTGCCCAGCCGAGATCAGCTCACACTACTCGAGATCTGCAGAATTTCCAGCCAGCCCAGAAAATAATGTGTAAATAAACAAAGAGAGAGAGACACAAATATAAACTCAGTGGTCTTAGTGCGTGTCCCATCCCTAGCATCCTAACACAGTGGAGCCTTCCTATTGGAGACAGCTGGGCGACCTCTTCACTGTTGCAATCCCAGAAGGGTGCAGTGTACCGTTTAAACCAGCAGGCGGTGTTGATGCCGCCTCCATCACACCTGAACGGAACAGGTCTTGAAACCAAGGGAAGGATGGAGGTGGGAGAGGACCCCTTCCTGCTACGTGTACCTTATAAACCACTTGAAAAATGTTGCATCCCATTCCCATGATGCAGGGCTCAGTGGGTTTGGCGGTCCGAGTGACAGAGGGCACAACTCTTATCTAATGACCCTTTTCTACAGGAGCCTGTTTCTGGGCTGCAACAAACCACCATTAGGTCCGAGGGTGGTGATAACTTCCTGAGATTCTTAGCCTCTGCATGTTTCTACATCTCTTGTTTGCTTCCCTCAACTCTGCCTAGACCTTTGCAAGGTTTCCATTTACTGACAGCTTTTCAGTCACTTTGTGAGGGTGACGCCACATGATGCCAAGTACAGGTTGTGAGGATGATGATACTATTTAGAGAACAGGGAAAACAGTGCATTGTGTCTGCAGTGTTTCTGATATCTTTGAATGACATTTTACTTCTAAATAATGGAAAGTTACTGTTTCCAGATAGAATTATATTCTATCTATAGACTTTAAAAGGTTATTGTATTTCTGGATTTTTTTTTTTGCCACTGTCATAAATATTGTGGCTGTAAGTATTATGGACTTTCACCTAACATACTCTTGTTCACAGTATTAGTGCCAAATTTAAAACTTCTTTTACTTCCTTTCTTGACTCATTGATCATAAATATACTCTTTACTTCAGAAATCGCCTTGATGTTCTCTAAATTTCCATTCCTTTAGAAAATAACACCCAAGATAAAGACTATTTTATTAACTTCTGTGGCCCCAACCACCTAACTTTGTACCTAAAAACTATTCATATAAATAAATGGATTAATAAATGAAGTGACTCTCATAGCTGAAGTTCATGGCTTTAAATTTTAGCACAATCTGTGGGTCTCTGAGTCCTTTGGTCTGTTTGGACTTCCCTCTTTAATATCGCGCACGCACGCACACACACACGCATACCTGCATCAACCTCAAAATAATATGGAAAATCCATATAGACTATCGTGAATATAGTCATGGTCATCTTTGTCTCCATTGATTTTTGCTGTTGTTGTTAATTTCTTATATTGTGGCCCATCGCACCTCTTTGTAACAAGTAAACCCAAACATAAGATACAGCAACTTTCTTATAATTTCCCACAAACCAAAAACATGAGGCTTTGCATGCTGCATAATTTTACTAAAATTTGTATCATAAAACAGCTTACTCCATGACACAACTGTCAACTTAAACTTGTTTATTATTTGGCCCTGTACCTAAACTCTTTGGTCATTTCACAGCATTTCTTGCTGATGAACTTTCTTCCTCAGGAAGCAAAGCCTTTTCTCTATTTGGGGGCCCTTCACTCCTTACTATTCCTCAAATGTCATCTTTTCAACTTTTACACCCCTCCATCCCTTCTTCTGACGTGGCTACAGTAACTGAAAATTTTCTCTTGCTTTATTATTATTTAAAGTAATTTAGGAGGCAGGTAGTCTTATAAAATTCCAAAATCAAAAGTGGACAATTTTCCAACAAAAAGCCACCTTCCATATAGAAATTGTGACCTTACTCTGGTCATCAAAATCAGCTGAAATCAGTTTTTGTTCAAAATAACATTTTTTCCTGGGATACAAATAGTTTTGAACATCGTTTTGTATGGCATAATATCTTGAACTTCCTTCCTCTCCTCCATTTCTGCCAAGGACTGCGGTGGGGAAGACAAAGGATGCATTTGAATCATGGTCTCGGATCAGGAGCCGAGACAGAAGAGGGGATGTCCCGGGCTTGAACGTCTGCAGTGTGTCTGCAGGACGCGTGTGCATGTGTGTTGTATGTATGCATGTTAAATAAGAAAGATACTTCAAGTGGATAGTAGGGCATCTTCAAACAGTTGTGTCTCAGTCACATTAGTGAGAAAGTAACGAGTTGGTCAACACTTTATTTTATTTATTTATTTATTTTTGGCTGCGTTGGGTCTTCGTTTGCTGTGCGGACTTTCTCTAGTTGCGGTGAGGGGGGCTACTCTTCGTTGCAGTGCGCAGGCTTCTCATTGCGGTAGCTTCTCTTGTTGCAGAGCACAGGCTCTAGGCGCGGGGGCTTCAGTAGTTGTGGCACGTGGGCTTCAGCAGTTGTGGCTCGCGGGCTCTAGAGCGCAGGCTCAGTAGCTGTAGTGCACGGGCTTAGTTGCTCCGCGGCATGAGGGATCTTCCCGGACTAGGGCTGGAACCCGTGTCCCCTGCATTGGCAGGCGGATTCTTAACCACTGCGCCACCAGGGAAGCCCCCAACGCTTTAAGATAAAGTTGTTTTGTACAATGAGGATTACCAGTGAGAGAAATAAGATGGGAGGCAGGAAACAGCTTAGGAAGCTATTGAGAATTGCCCTGGATAATATAGTTTAAGTTGTTCTATAGCCATAAGGATTAATTTTCAGGTTCTTAAAATAATACTACGTATTTTCTTTACTTATTTTCTATTTTAAAATTTCAGGGAGAAGAGAAAATCCTAGCCACAGAGAAACTAGTTCTCATGGGAACTAGCTTATCATAAATGGGAGAAGGAAGTGGACATCGTTGCTGATAATATTTCCCAGAAAGGGAAAGTTAGCTTCATATTATATTCCCATTACAATGATTTCTACATGCTTTTGTAGGAAGTTTGTAAACATCCTATATGATAATTATACATGAGGCAAAATTAATAACATGATTTCTTCCCTTTTCTGCTTTATAAAAGTAGTAGTAGTAGTAGTAGTGGTAGTAACCATGGTCTTAAGTTATAACTTATTTGGTAAGAAAAATTAGGTTATATTTGAATTACAATAATAAAATTAAAAAGCAGACAATAAATAATTTTTTAACTAAAGCGTTTTATCAGAATTCTCGAGTCAAATCACCTGCAAGACTTTTCCACCTCTGTCTCCTCTGTCTCGTACTCAAAGCTCTTGCACACCACAGGTGTCTCCTCATCTTGACTAACCAACTCATCTTTCTATGGCATCTAATTTTTACTCAATGTTTTTGTCAGAGTAACAATCTCTAGATCCTCCCTCCATCAACAACATCTAAATGAACTTTACATTTTATATTCGGTCAAAGTCGAACAAGGTAAGTCTTTGTGAAAAAATCAGTGGATGTGTCAGAGTTCTTTCTTATTTCTCCCATATTTCACTGCTGGCCTTCTTCCTTTCACCATATTAGCCAATCTGTTCCCAAAATGTAATGTCCTTAAATATTTGCTTTCTTCTCCTCCATCTTTCTCTGATTTATCTATGACCTTCCATTCAGAAAATGCTATTCACCGCTACTATCACCTTATAATCTTAAATTCAGTCAGGTTCACTACTGACAGTATTTCCTGGCTAAGCGAGCAGTAAAACCATGCATTGGGCTGTGATGCTTTCGGGATGAATTCTAACCAGTAACGTGAGATTGATACACCTCAGAAAATGATGTAAGCACATATAGATGCAGCTACTGTGTGTTTGCCAATTTTCTTTGCATAAAAGTTTTGCTTTTTCATGATCCGATTTAACCTGTAACTAAAAATTGCTAGTTTGTATGAGCCACACACATATATATAATAGAGATTTGGAATGACACCATGAAATCTGTTTTCTATAGGAAACTGAAAATAGCCACAACACCTGAGTTTTTGATTCAGTTCATGAAGATATTTATTTTGTTAGTGAATTGGTATAAGGACCTAGATCTGTGAATTGGAGAGAATCATATCTCTATCTGTGTGGAAAGGTCATTATAAGCATTAGTAAAAATACATGTGTATTATCAGTATATAACCTTATAATAAATATGGTTTCATACTACCTGACTATAATAATGATTAACTGTAATTGTCTCAACATATTAGTCATTCTGATATATGAATGAAGATATCTATAACCATTCAGTCAAGATAGAGTCAGTGTTGACCATGTGCTCCTGGGGTTTTTATTGCTTAAATTTGGTTTGAGTTTGAGTTTGAATTTCCCTTTTTGCCAGGACGTCTCACTGGTTTAAAACCTAAATTGCCTCCTGATAGGAATCTTGATACAACAGCCCTCCCGGCCTGTGTGTGTAACCAAGTCAGATTAAAGATCTTGTTTTATTTTAAGAGGATCTCATGACTCTCATTCAAATAAAGTGTTTGATTAGAAAAGATTAAATGTGACTAATGAAATAAAAATTATTAACTATAATTTATAAACCAAAATAGGTCTTCACAATGATGCAAATATATACAAGTCATTCCAGATGTACTTTGTGTTTTTCTAAGAAAAATTTCCCTTGGAGCAAATTAAGAACTGCATGTGTGGCTTATTTTGCTGTTTGTTTTTTGTTGTTGTTGTTGTTTGTAATGAAATAAGAAAGCTTTCTGGGTCATATACAGATTATACAATTACTTCTTTTTTAATAGAATTTTAAGTTAAATTTAAATTAAAAATAAAATTGAGTTAAAATATTTACACACACAGGTCTTTATTTGCCTTTATTATTCCTCCCTCTGCCCTGCTTATCCTAAGACTGCCTACCTCCTAAATTTATTTCCAAGTAATCATCTTTATCTGGTTTTTTTGAACAAAGAAATATGTATATGATATTTCCAAGCTAAGTGTAGCATCACAGCCTTCTACTCTATTTTTAGATAAAGAGCAGTTGTTCTATAAGTAACATTTATTTTGCCCACATGTTCTTACCTCTTCCTTCTCAGTAATAACGAGCCCACTCATGGATTGAGCTCTGTAAAACGACTAGACTGACTCTTCATTCAGAAATATTTCAGTTTAAAACTCAACTTAGAGGAAAGCAAATTCCTCTCCTCTTTCTCTTCCTTTTTCTCACCCTCCTTCTCCTCAAAACTTCAATCATACTGACCTTTTCTCTCTTAATAATACATAACGAACAATTTTCCATAAATTCAATATTTTCTACAATCATATTTTCACTGGTATGTCATATTCTACTACATGAATGAATCTAATTTATTTAACTCTTTCCAATTTTTAAATCTGCCCTTCAGTTTTCAAAGATGATGAGGTTGAATTTATCTAGATGAATAGTGGAACTAAACATTAGACATTTTTCCCATAGTTGCTACATTTATGATATCCTTAGAGCTACCATGAGCTTGTTTCAAAATGTCTGCTTCCATTTGATATCACCATGAACTTCAGAAAAGCTTTGCACTAAAAGCCACACCATTTTTTGATTGATGTATTATGAATGTATATCTCTGCCGCTGTTCCATCAGCATCTCACAATTATGCTTTATGGCTACATAGACCTACTCAGTTATTCAAATGCAGTGATGGTTTCATCATTAGTCACACCCAAACTCATGCATATGCAAACACTATACACTGGTCTATGGATTTTCTTCTGCCTTCTAGTCTTACTATTCAGTCATCAAAATTTACAGAGTACTCGTATGACCAACACTGTACAAGGCATGACACCAAAGATTTGATATGAAGTCCCTGGAATTAAGGGTACCAATAACAATAACTATAAAATACTAATGATGATAGGGAACGTTATATAACACACATATCAGAAACTGTCCTACACTTGGAAACAACCTAAACGTCCATCGACGGGAGAATGGATAAAGAAGATGTGGTGCATATATACAATGGAATACTACTCAGCCATTAAAAAGAATGAAATAATGCCATTTGCAGCAACATGGATAGACCTAGAGATGACCAAACTAAGTGAAGTAAGTCAGAAAGAGAAAGATAAATACCATGTGATATCACTTATATATAGAATCTAAAATGTGACACAAATGGACTTATCTATGAAACAGAAACAGACTCACAGACATGGAGAACAGACTTGTGGTTGCCAAGTGGGAAGGGGTGGGGGAGGGAAGGATTGGGAGTTTGGGATTAGCAGATGCAAACTATTATATATAGGATGGATAAACAACAAGGTCCTATTGTATAGCACAGGGAACTATGTTCAATATCTTATGATAAACCATAATGGAAAAGAAAATGAAGAAGAATGTATACATATGTATAACTGAATCACTTTTCTATACAGCAGAAATGAACATAACATTGTAAATCAACAATACTTGAATAAAAAAAAAAAGAAACTGCCCTACATATTTTTTGTACATTTATTATTTAATCCTCACAACAACCTATAAACTGTACTGTTTATCATTGTTCCCACTTTGCATGAAGGAAACTGAGGCACGAAAATGTCTAAGTGATTTTCCCAGGGTTACCAACACTTTTAAGTGAAAGACCCAAGATTGGATCTCAGGCAGTTTGGAATCTGGACTTAATCTTTATAATATGATTGGTGGGGATAAGCAGCATATTCAAGAAAAATTAGAGAACAAAATAGTTCATTATCAAGTGTTAAATTACTAGGTAAAAATAATTGGTACATTAGCTACCGTATAAAGAAGTGTTAATTGTATGGCATGGAAAAAGGAGCTTGAAAATGAGGTCTTCTTAGATAAGAGTGATTAAGGAATTCTCCACGGAGAGGCGGTAGGTATGTGAAGACAGACAAAGGCTTCCTCAGATTGGGGGTGGAGGAGAAGGACAAATCCATTCCTCCTGTCACCAAGGTCAGTCTTATATTTTTGCATTGCTAATGAGTAACCAGTTTGGGTGTTGATATTGTGTATTTGACAGGGGAAGAATGTGAAAAAAACAAAGTGTGGTATTTTGTATGTGATCATTTTAAATCAGTTTGTAAGAATGAGTTCTCATTGAAATTTGCTTTGCTTAAGACTTGCCAGTCATGGTGAAAATTTACATAAGAGTAAGTATTTCCAGGATGCTTGTTTTTCACTTGCACAATGTGCTATTTGGAAAACTTGAACAGGCCGAAGATTCCACTTTAGAAAAATCATTCTAGCTCATTATTTAGTACATTAGTAATTTATCACTAATTGTAGCAATTTAACAAGAAAAATGAACAACAAAATCTTATGTGCTGTGTATCCAACCCTATGACCTTGAGTTATTTATGGCCATATCTACTAGTATAATTAATTTTTGGAAAGTGTTATAACTATAATTCATGTTTGCTAGAAAAAATGGAAAATCTTATATAGAGATGAATCTTTAGTAGTTTTGAATAGCTGTGATAAAACTATTTTTTTAAAGGCCTTGCTAAAGGCATCAGCATCCCTTTCAAAGCAAGGTCAGATGTGCACTTTCTAATAGAGAGTGAGGAAAGTTCATGTCTTCTGACCTTCCCAAATAAAACAACACATTCAAAGCTGGCCTTAGCAAAGGTAAGTTCTGACTGTGTTCAATACATGCTCCCATCCCCCCTCCATTCTAAATAGAAACTCCTTAATGAATCCAGACCACATTTCAATTGGTTTATAGTAATATCTTCACTCAGTTAATGTAAGGGCTTGCTTTTTGAATTTTTGGAAACATCTACAATTGAATTCATTTCTATTTTGGTAAAACAGGTAAGGAGTAAATAGGACATATTTATCACTGTTAATTTATTAATTTCCCCTGTGCTTTGATGATCAGCTATCTAATTTCATTAACGCTTTCGTATTGGTCATATATACCACTGTTTTTGCCATGGGTTTGTTCTAAATGCTAATGTTTGTTTCTAGATCAGCTTGGGTAAGCTGGACACCTTCCATCCTTTCCTACAGAATGGAAGATGTCTCTCTTCCAGAGATGGATGGTACTTCTACAGACCTGTCAGATCCCACCCGTCTTTTCAGCTTTTCGTGCATGCATATAATGACTAGCTCTTAATTTAAGAACTTCATTATAATAATTAAGTATGAATCATTGCTCTTCCCATTATTCTGGATGCAATTCTTGTTATGCTTCTCTCTCAACAAGATAAAGCTGCTGATTTAAGTGTTGGCATACGAGTAAAACTCCTGCAATGATTCCAGCTGGAAGAGAAGAAGGAAGAAAAACATAATGTCTGTTTGGCTTTAATATTTGCACTTACAAAATTACAGAGCCAGGTGGACAGCAATATTGTAGCTTGAAATTGTAGGAAATCCATAAGGTCTGTAAATAGTCTAGTGATTATGTTTTAAGTGTTTAGTGCCACATATAACAGTTAATCAATGGAATTCTACGGTCCTGCCAATTTGTCAGTATGTCACTGCCCCTCTGCTAGCAGTGAGTGGATTTCCTGAAATGTGCAAAGGAATAAGTCCCAATCCACAAGGATGCTTCCTGCCAGGGAAGAAAGCCGTTCTTCCAGTAGGACCACAGAATGACTGGGAAGACACCCGAAGTCCTGATTCCAATTGTCCTGAAGAGGAATAGAATTATTTTTTGCTCCCCTTTCTTCTCTGCCTCTTACTTTATCCCTGACTATAATTCCATTCCATCCTTGCTTCTGGTGACTCCCCATTTCGTGGGAAGAAATTTATTTCAGGGAATATCTCACGCAGTTATATTTACATTATAAAGGTCTCATCTGAAATGTCAGAGGCAATTGAAATATTTCATTTGAAAGAAATATGAAAAATCATGGATTTTTATTCTGATAATAATTTCAGTGTAATTAAGGAGAACAGATTAGTACCACAAACGTACAAGCTTGAATATTAAGAAGGGCAGTAAGATTCCTGAAGCAACCTCATGTTTTGCCTACAGCTAAGGTATGTTTTTCTAAGCAGGTCAGTTATGAGGACCCTGGAAGCCAGCTTGTCTTGTTTCCATGAGCATCACTTGGATGCTTGGATACCTGAGGGTTACATTATGCAGGCTCTTGCGGATTTATCCACTGGACTGAGAGCTTCCCACTCCTGGAAAGCATATCTCAGTCATTCACGGTAGTCATCAGAGGGCGGCGGAGGAGAGCAGAAATCCTTCTGTCTCCTTTTCCTTCCGTGAGACCAACAGCAAGGAGATGTGAGTCTAAAGCTTGAGATGTGGGCCTCACCTGTCCTGATGAGGACATGTGGTTTGTGAGCAGAGAAGGACATTTGTAATCCCCACCTTTCTTTTTTTAGTTTACTATACTTCTTTCCAAGCTTATGCCAGCCCAAATTATCTCCTGCTTTTGTTTTTCTGGTGATGTTTCCTCTTCCATTGCTAATAATTCTTCTTTCACCATGGATGGGTGATCACCACAAAAGACTTGATTAGATTGACTGTCTCTAGAAAACAAGATAAGAAAGCATCACCGAATTTATAGTCAAATAAATTTAGTTTAGGGTCATCTAGTTTAGTGGAAATTTTTGCCTACTTAACACCCAGAAGAATTTTGAAAAACTATATATCCTTTCACACAATGTTAGGTGGCCACTAAAAAATTTTGTCATAAGTTGATATAGTTGTAAAGAGTTTAATTTCCAGATCAACAAATATTGGAGTTTTAAAAATAAGTTAACTAGAATTTAGATACATGTTTGTAAATTTACCTAATGAAATCTAAAAATTGTAATGATTTTATATCTTGGATCAGCCATGGAAACGTACACATGAACAAGCTCAAGTAACAGTTGGCTATTTTACATGACTTTTCTTTCTTGAATGTAAATTTCACTCCATTTCTCCCTTTGAGTTTTGTTAGTGTAAATGTTTTTATTCCTGAAAAATGCTTGTTGATCATCATATTTTTTCACTCTGATAAAAATGTGGGCAAAAATTTCTGTGCCCATAAGACTCTAGAGGTTAAAAGTTTCTTCCAGATTGATTTTCATTATGATTATTCATTGATACAGAAAGAATCAAGCAACGTAAATTCATAAATACAGAATTTTTTATCAAACAATAGAAATACAAGTGCAGCATAAATACCAGAATTAATCAAACAGCAGAAATACTAATGTATAGGATCTCTGAACCTGGGGTCGTCTCCATGACCCTTCAGAGATGTCCCCCGTGGACACAGGGCTGCTTTATTTGGCCATAGGCAATTCCTGGAGACAGACTCGGCAGTGTTCCGTCAAAATCCATACTCCTGACAATCGTGTAAATGAGTGTTACAGTCCTAGAGGGAGAATTTGACAGTGGGGCACAGATTACTACATATAACAGTTCTTCAGTTAATGCATAAAAGCATTTAGGACAGTGCTCAACGTACCACATTTGATAAATTATTAAGAAATTATTATACCATTAATAAGCTCTGTGTTTTGATAAAATATTATTCATATTTCTAAACTAAATAGAATATTTGATTAAATTACAAGTAAGACCTCTAGCATTAGTAAAGTCTAAAGGTTAAAATATTGGACATAGGGAAAAAAGAACCTAAATATTGGCCGAATGCATTTGAATAGCCAAAATAATATTCTTCTGCTCTCGAAAAAATAAAAATCAATTTCCTAGGTTTCATTATTTGTTAATTATTTGAGTAATTGCACATTTTCTGTAAGAGAACATTTTTTTCAATTTGGGAGTAAAGTTAAGATCACTTCTCTTCCCGAGAGAGCACTTTTGTGTCTCTTACTAAGTGGTCCCTTCCTTCCAAGTTCTACATTCCCTCACTTTTATTCTGCTCCTCTCCAAAAACACAGATCCTATGAGTTTCAGTTTCATTTAAGCCAAAGCATATGAGAAAAGTCTTTCCAGATTCTACTTAACCATTCCTAATATTTATGTAAAAAGACATGAAAATGGCAAACATACTCTTTAGATGAGTACATATGAGTTGTTAAGGAAAGTATTTCATATTAAAATTTTTGTCTTTGAATTACATGGAATCTCTCTTGAAAATGAGTCAAAGATGTTGAAATCCACTATTGTTTGTTAAATGTGTTTGCATAAATCTGCCTTTTACTCTGAGAAGATAAATATAGGATTTGAATTATTGAACTGTTGCTTATATAAAGTAAACAGCATACCTTATTTTAAACACATTTTTAAACATATTTCAGAACTGCTGGCTTATACTATAAAAACTACCAGTAAAAAGAAAAAAATGTTATCTGAACTAAGAGGCATTTTTCAGCTAGCCGAAGAATAAGTCTTAGTCTAAGAAGATTATGTGGAAACAATAAATCTATCTCAGAATAATAATTACATAAAATTTCTTTTCTTAGAAGGGGAAGGTATAAATGCAAATGGAGATAGCTAATTTTTTAGAAATATTTAAGCATTAGTAAAATAGTCATACAATTTACTTCTAAACTCTACAGAATGGTTTAGAACTTTTATTTTCAGCAGTTGTAAAACTCAACTGGACTTGACATTTCTAACTTAAAATAAGCAGGATATAAAGAAATGGAGAGCATAAATTACTATTTTCTAAACACTTGAAAATCTAAGGTATGATTTCTGTATTTTAAGGAACAAAGCTAAATCTACTTCCCACATTTTATTATGTGCACATTTATTATATCAAGTTCATTTTGGTATTCTAATTTTGAAATAAATTTTAAAATAAACACCTTAAATAAAAATAAAATAGGGCTTCCCTGGTGGCGCAGTGGTTGAGAGTCCGCCTGCCAATGCAGGGGATACGGGTTCGTGCCCCAGTCCGGGAGGATCCCATGTGCCGCGGAGCAGCTGGGCCCGTGAGCAATGGCCGCTGAGCCTGCGGGTCCGGAGCCTGTGCTCCGCAACGGGAGACGCCACAGCAGTGAGAGGCCCGCATACCGCAAAAAAAAAAAAAAAAAAAAAAAAATTAAAAAAAATTAAAATAAAATAAAATAAAATAAAGGCCTTAGTGTTTAAACTACAACTATCTTCCTTTTCAAAAATTTTTTAAATAAGAACCACTCCATACCCTCCTCTACCAAAATTATTCTAAGTCCTGAAAAAGAATTAAAAGAGTAAAACCAATCTTACTGATCTGTTCACAGATGTTCACATTTTAGTGTACTGGATCAGGTTTCTCTGAATAATTAATGGAATTGGCATTAATTGATATTTCCCAAAGCCTTACATGGTCGGTTTTCAAGATGCCATTCCTTCCAGGTTTCAAGCTGTTCATCAAACAGCTGCATTGAAGAGAGACAACCCTGAGTTCTCTACCTTTCCAACAAAGAAACAAAGTGAAGAGGATTAAGCACCTTGTAAGGGAGGAAGTATTATTTTCCTTTTGCAGATAAGGAAAGTGACGTTATGCTAGGAATCCTGCCCAAGGTCACCATCTATGGAAGCATGAGCATCATGTTTTCCCAGCATCGCTCAGCTGCAGGTGGGAGCCCCCCTACTCCCTCCTCTGATCACGAGATCAAAGCAACAGGAAGGAAGTACCCTTTGGGACCCTGTATGTATTTGAGGCCTGGGATAGAAGCCAAGGTGTAGGAATAACATTTTTGCTAGTGATTTCCTTGGAGCTGGAGGTGGTGAAGTTCACGCCCAAGGGTGAAGCAATGTTGGCCATTCCCCAGGGCATATTATTTATAAGATAGATCTTTTTAAGTTGGGGGTAAACACTTGCTTCAGCTCGCTGGCTCTCTTTTTTGGAGGGTCTCATAGACATTTCAACATAAGAGGCAATTTTGTGGTAAGAGTGATCTCCCTGGGCAGGTGTATATGATTTGCTGCTTATTGAAATCAGGAGCAGTAAAAAGAGCTGAATATAGCTGAGAGGGGAGTAACCCTGGTGGATATGAGAGGCTGTGTATATTTTGCAGAGTGGATAAACTGTTAGTGGTTCAATGCTTTTTGAAAACGACTTGCAAAGCTGCTGCAGGGGACAGATAAGTAAATGTTGATTGATTCATTGCAGGGTGCAGGCCCCTAGCTGCAGTCAATGACTGGAAATGTGCACTCTGGAGCGCCCTTTCTTGTTGCACACCTAATTTGCTGCTCCTGAGGCGAGCTCTTTCAATTCAACGTGGCTCCGATTCCTCCCTATATGGATTTCACCTCATTTTTCTTTAAATGCAGATTTGCAGACCCTGCTCAGCCCTATTGAATCAAATCTCTGGAAGGAGGGGCCTGGGCTTTGTTTCTTAATAAGTCTATCGGTGATTCCCCGTCCTTCATATTGTTAAATGTTATTTGATACCTATAAATATTATATTATATATATATATGTATGTATGTAGTGATATGTCTTTTTAAAAATAAAGCACAATAAAGTGTACCTTCATGAACCTATCACCCAGCCCAAAAGCTGGATCATTAACAATAATTTATTTATTTTTATATTTATCTATGTGCTTCTCTCTATGCCTTCCCTCTGCCTCCCTACGAGAGGTAACATTTTACGTTTTGGATCTCACCTCATTTGTTAGTGAGGTTGAAGCTGGCTTGAAGCACAGCCTACACCAGAACAAGGTGATATTGGAAAGTGGGCGGACAATTTGATAAAAATTTCAAGTGAACAACAGCGATAAAGGCTGGAGGTGTGTCGCCTGAACTGCTCTGATTTGTAGATTCATAGCCATCGTTGCTCTCTGAAAGCCACATTCACGTTCACAGCCATGAAAGTCTGAGTGTCTGTGGGAAGACCTTCCTCTGGGATCAAGGTCCTTCTCACCCTGATGATCCATGAATAAACATTTTCACAGGGCAGCCTTCTACTTTTATTTTATTAGGAGAAGATCGCAAAGGTCAAGTTTTAGTATCCTGATCAGCAGAATCAAATTTCTTCTCACTAAAGCACCATATGCTTATCTGGGGTCTGAGTCAGATTTTCGATAGTTTATTCCTCTCTTACTCACTTTCTCAGGGTTCCTAAGTTGTCAGGGGAAGATATAACTTCAAAGGAAGTGAATAACCTGGACAATAGGATATGATAAACAACTTGAAGTGAAAATAGCAATGAAAAATTTATACTTAAGAATATATTTCATGAAATATATTCTACTTAGTCCTTTGAAATATAGACAGATTCTCTTTGCTAATATTTTATTTAGAGTTACTGCTTTTATCATAATAAGCCAAACTGGCTTGCAGTTTTGTATTTTGCTTCTATTTTTATCAAATCTGGGCATGAAAATTATGTTGACATCATTGAGGAGCTTTATATATATTTCAATGGCTTATCTTAAATAATATGGGAATTTTCTGTTCTTTAGGACCCAGGTAAAACTCAGCTGTGAAGCTATATGGTCCTGGTGTCTTTTTAAATGATAGATTCTTGACCGTCTTATGGATTATTGGGTAGCTGATTGATTAAAATTGTCTACTTCTTGTTTTTTTTAAACATGAATCCAAGAATAATAGAGTGCTTAATATCAGGAAATGTATCCATTTAATCCAGTATAGCAAAAATAGTGAAAGATAAAAGCCCAAGTTGATTAAAAGGCATTTGAAAAAAATTCAATAGTCAGTCCTAATTAAAAATAGCACTAGAAAGAAACTATTTAAATCAATAAAAATAATTTTCCAAAAACTAGCAGCAAATTCTAAAATCAGAACCAAAGATAACCCATTTCACGTTAATTTTAACACTGTTACAGGTATTATAGTAAATACTAAAAGAAAATGAAATAACTGGCAAAAAACATGGGAAAAAAGAAAAACTATTACTTTTGCTGATTACACGACTGTACACTAGTATACAAAGAAAACTCAAGACATTCTAATTTTTTTTTTTTTTTTTGCGGTACGCGGGCCTCTCACTGTTGTGGCCTCTCCCGTTGCGGAGCACAGGCTCCGGACGCTCAGGCTCAGCGGCCATGGCTCACGGGCCCAGCCGCTCCGCGGCATGTGGGATCCTCCTGGACCGGGGCACGAACCCGTATCCCCTGCATCTGCAGGCGGACCCTCAACCACTGCACCACCAGGGAAGCCCCTCAAGACATTCTAGTACAAAAAATTCTAAAACTAATAAAATAATTTATTCTAATTTCTGGATAACTTATTCTAATTTCTAATTTCTGGAAGGAAATTCTGGCATAGGATAAAACATGAGTAAACCTGGAAGATCTTATGTTACGTGAAATAAGCCAGACACAAAAGGACAAATACTGTATGATTCCAAGTATGTGCGGTACTTTGAATAGTCAATTCATAGACTGAAAGTAGAATAGTGGTAACCAGGGGCTGGGGGACGAGGGAATGAGGAATTGTTGTTTAATGGGAGGATGAAAAGAGCTATGGAGATGGATGGTGGTGATGGTGTCACAACAATATGAATGTACTTAACGCCACTGAACTGGACACCCAAGAATGGTTAAAATGTTACATTTTGTGTTATGTCTATTTTACCACAACGATAAAAAAAGAAAAGAAAATTTTATTTATTTATTTCAGACAATGTAAACTTCCTAAGACTACATATAAAGCAAAGATTCAACAACTGTATGGAGAAAACGCAAGTTAGGAAAGAAGTTTATAAAATTTTTTTAGGTATACTTATCCAAATTCTCGGTCCTGCCGCAAGGAAAATGTGAAACAAATTTTTACGTGAAAGTGACTTAACCAGAGCTTTATGTAAGCTTCAAGACATTTCTGCCCCTTCCTGACTTCGGTGAAGAAGAAAGGAGACAGAATGGCAGAGTGGTAGGACTTTCTACTGCCTCGCAGAGGTCATCCCCACACATGGGTTTTTCTGTGTGTTTTATCTAAAGTCACAAGAATTCATCCAGTATAAAGAAAGTCATTTTCTTTCTTTTTTTTTTAAATTAATTTATTTATTTTTGGCTGCGTTGGGTCTTCGTTGCTGCACGCGAGCTTTCTCTATTTGCGGCAAGTGGGGGCTACTCCTCTTCGCTGTGCGCAGGCTTCTCATTTCAGTGGCTTCTCTTGTTGAGGAGCATGGGCTCTAGGTGTGCGGGCTTCAGTAGTTGTGGCGTGCGGGCTCAGTAGTTGTGGCTCACGGGCTCTAGAGCACAGGCTCAGTAGTTGTGGCTCACGGGCTCTAGGGCACAGGCTCAGTAGCTGTGGTGCACGGGCTTAGTTGCTCTGCGGCATGTGGGATCTTCCCGGACCAGGGCTCGAACCCATGTCCCCTGCATTGTCAGGTGGATTCTTAACCACTGCACCACCAGGGAAGTCCTAAACAAAGTCATTTTCAGTGTTCAGTATATTTGACTGCAGCGAGCAGTGAACGGTCACATTTGTTGAGAATCCTTTGGGGGGTATGTGTTGTATGCCCAATTTATCAGATTGTCCCTGATGGTTCCTACAGACACTGAAAGTCAGAGATAACTCATTCCTGCTCTCAGGAACCAGGGAGTTCTAGAAGGTGAACATGCATGAATTTCCAAGGGCACAAACTCCTGAATGCCACTAGTTTTACAAAGTACATTAAAATAATACATTTTCCTAATGAAAATTAGGAGTCATCAACAAAGAGAAAAGAAAAAAAGGATGGTTTGGTATATTCAGACTGGAGGAGAAGTGAACAAAATAAGAGAGGTTGAGAAAAAGGAGAAAAAGAAAAGCAGTTCAAAGATGGGGATGTAGACATAGGGGTAGAGGCCAGAAGAGGCTCAGACATCGCGATCTCGGAGGGCGCTGTGGTTTGCAAGCTCTCCTGCAGCACGCATGCTAGCACTGCTTGGGATTTATGATGGTGGAAAACTAAGAACACATTGTTGAAGAAGGTGGTGGACCACAGAGGGCATAGACCAGGACAAGACTTTGCCACGTTGGATTAATGAACTATTTATTAGCAGCAACCAGTGTAAGAAGAAAGTGATGATCCAAACAAAATTCCCTTTAAAAGTCCTTAGAGACATAAAAGTGTAAAACGTCCATCCTCGGATGTGCATATTTAGACTAAAAGATTGGTAAATATTTAGTGATTCTCTACTTATCATTTAAAGAATCCTTTGAATGCAGAGGGTTGTCTGAGTTCAAAGCACCTTAAGATTTTATGAAGGTATCTTAAGATGAGATTAGGGGTGGAGCTGAAGTCTCCCGGTCCCCAAGGAAAGCTGAAGACCACACCCACCCACCCAACTAGCTGAAGAAGAAGAAGGAGAGAGTCTCAGACTTCCGTGTCTCTGCTGGATACTGTCACCCAAGCCCCCACCCTATCTGATCCTATAAAAGGCCAAATTCAACGGATGGGGTTGAGCAGAATTCTCAGTAAGGAAGAATGTGGAGCCACTGGAGCATTTCAGTGCCTTGTTGATGTCTCATCTACCTCTGAATGTATAGTAGGAATTAAAGTGTCACATGCCTGTGCTCCCAACCCCATAAGGGCCAAGGGGCTTTTCCCCATCAGGAAGAGCTCCAGGTAGAGAAGCACCACTGGGCTAAACTCCCCAGTCATTCGCTACCGGACAGTATGTATATCCTCTGAGCTGCTGTGGCCGTTCCAGCTCAGCTCCACACAAACAGAAGTTACGATGTTTGTGGTCACTGCTCAGTGGGCTGAACGCAAAGCCATTCTCATAGCTGTGTCTGAAACTCCTGTTGATGTGCCTTGTTAATCTCTTCTGCCTCTTGGGCTGCTGCCAGCGGTCCCACTGTTTGTCTCAGGTGAGGGAGGCCACTGTGCAGGGGGTATGGCCCCTGCTGCTCCCGGCAGATTGACTACACCCGATGCCAAAGCTCCTCTCAGGCTATCACTTGTGTCTCATCACACTTGACATTTCATCAGATGCAGTCCAATCAGCTGACTCCGGCCACACCACTGGGGCCTTGAACGTAATCTGGGCCATGTTTTCCATTTGCGATCTGACAGTGGTGTGCCTTCTACAGCAAAAACCACCCAACCATGGGCTGATAGTCAAGATGGCCCTTCCGTGCTGCCTATCAACCACAGTCATTCGGTATCATTGAATGTTCGAACAGTCTCCTGAAAAAAAGGACTCAAAAATTTTCTAACTCTACCTCCCTCACCTCTTTCTGGTCTTCAGCCTTAGCAAGGTACTTCGGTCACTGAACACCACTGTTCCAAAAAGGGACCATCCCTTCTTGGCCATCTCCTGAGTAATGATCAGGATGAAAGGGGTGGCAAAGACCTAACCTGAATATCTAAGATTCTACTCTGAGAATTCCCGGCATGATGTGTCTTTCTCTCCCACGCTGGACCAGTCTGGTTGGTACACCTTTGGGTGGTAGCCTGGACAAAAGGGGCCTGGGGAATTCAAACTTGCTTCCGGCTACCATCTGGATTCTCTGGATGGATTGGCATGTCCTATGGACCGCGGTCCTGTTGGTAGAAGCCTAAATTAAACATCGTGGGAGACAAGTTGAACAGACTTCGCTGCTGCTTCTGTTGGTCAGATTAATCATAGTGCCCAACAGAGTATGTACTCCTGGGAAATCTCACCATATTATTGAAAGATCATTCTCCATGTGTCTCTGGGATTTGGGTACATCTTTCCAGCTGAGGGAAATCTGAACAGCAAACAGTGTATTTGAATGGCAATCAGCATGGAAGATACAGTGTCTCCTTCTAGAACAAAGGGAAGACATTCTTACTGTTCTTAGATCAGGCTCTCCAAATTCAAGGCTCCTGTCCACTGCACACACACACCTCCCTGTGGGATTTGGGGGTGCAAACTCAGCAAACGTTTGCTCAAGCTGCCTGCTGCACCATGAGTCATAAAGTCCTTGTCTCTGACCCGGGAGTCTCATGTCTTCTGATTACCATCCATGAAATTGGCAACCTAACTTGTTGGTTCCAGGCTGGGTGAAATCTTAAGTGCTTCACAACTCTTGACAGTTCTGATAGGAAGCTACACTGTATCTGTGTCTTCAGAGCAGTCACATAGCTGGATATAAATCAAACTGAAATTAACCATGGGCTTTGGGAACCTCAGAGGAACATCTTTATAAAAATGTAAAATGATATTATGCATTTAGGTGCTGTGTATATTAGAAATGCTTCATTTTAAAAATCAGTTATCTACATGTTCTAAATGAAAAATCACCCTAATGACCCAAAAGCCACTTCAGGGAGTATTCAAAATATGGGAATAATATTCACATCATAATTGTGTTTTATTGTGATGTGTGATATGGATATTAATAATCCATGGATGGGAGAGAGAGGATATATATATTCTGAATAGAGAAAGTTGACAGCAGGGCAAGTGCAGGCCATTAACTTTAGTCACTGCAGAGATTTTCTTTCCTTTCAATAACCTCAAATGCAGTTATTCTTCCATTTAATATCATTATTTTGATTCTGAGAGGACTGTTCATCTTATAAATCAATTAGTTTGACTAATGGTTAATTTTCATAGTTAGTATTTGATTTTGTTCAAGTGACTCAGAAGTTCACGGGCCTCTCTCTCTGTTCAATCTTTCTATTCTTTCACCTTTCTTCCTATTCATCATTTTCTCAGTAACTTCCCTGAGACCTGCTAAGCAAATTATTTGCTTAACGTACTTCATTAGAGCAGAACTTTGCATGGAAAGGGAATGTTTTCTTTAAGATTTGAACTTTGTGCTTGTTCCTAGAGCCCAATTTGCTGTTTGACTGCAGCAAGAAAGTGAACGTTAGCTGCTTGACGAAATGAAAGGAACCTAACGCAGGAAGGCACCCCCAGCTGCAGAGCTAGAGAAAGAAGTGGGGACTTGAGAAGCCCCACCCTACGCAGCATGTCCTGATTCCAAAGCCGCTCCAATGAAGGAATAATCTGAGGAAAGCCCAGGAGTTTCCTATGCAAACGCAGCTTCGTTACAAGTCTCCTGGACTCTCCATCCATAAAGTTATCCCTTTAAATCTCTCCCTTCTAGAAATTCTGGAACTACCACTGGAACTCCCTCCTACTGAGGGACTGAATGGAGAAAAGGACAGCAGCTAGACTGTCTATGACAGCAGAACTCCGACCTACAACCACAGCAGCAGCCAGACCAGGAAGCCAAACCACAGCCCCTTGCAGCCATTGGCCACCAATGGCCAGGACTAGGTCTGTAACCGCCACCTTCTCTCATGTTGGCCCCTGCCCTCCTTTCTAACACAGAACTGACCAGAGGAAGTCTCCTAGGAGCCCCATGGTAATGTTAGCCTGTCTACAGCTTTCCCCGAGCTGACAGCCTCCACCTGGGCACCCCTGAAGCCTTCCCTTTTGTCCATGATGAAGCTTTCCAACTCCCCTGACTGCCTTGGAGTCTCCTGCCAAAAGCAAGTGAGGATGGCTGACTGCCTTCGCTCCAGCAAGCTCAGAATAAATAGCCTTTGCCTGTTCTCATTTGGATGGTCTTCATTTATCTCCAGGTAATGTAGTAGGAAGAGTCTGTGAAATGCCAGTGGTTCCATGGTAAAATCCTCCAATTCCTGAATTGCAAAATTAATAAAAGTTAGGGTTTGTTTGTTTCTTTTTCAGTTAGTTTTTATGTTTGTGTTGCCACCAAAAAAAAAGCACAAAAGTAAAGATAGTGAAATTTATATGGAACCAAGGAAACAAATACTGATCGAAATGTCCCACCCTCACCCCAAGCACACGCCCTCCCAAGGGTGGAGACACGTGTCTCTCACATCTTATCTCTTCCCCTGCTGCTGCGGGAAGAGTTAGCACAAGCTTTGTGCTCTCTGTGTTTGTATTTAATTAGTAGGCTTCCCATGTGTCCAGGTTCACAATATCTTAACTGCAATTCAAAATCCAAAATGCAGTAAAAAAACAAACAAACAAACAAACTTCATAATTCCTCTAATCACAACAAGTGGGCTGAGTGGAGGAGAAGTTATTTACAGTCCCTACAGTGTTTACCTCCAGAATCCTTAATATGCTTGCTGTGTGGAGCTGCCCCAGAGCTTGATGGGGAGACTGTATAATGCACTGTACCCGCCATGTATTTCCTTTCTAAAATCCAAAAGGAGAAACCAAATCTGAATTTTGAATCACATCAGACCCAGGGTGTTTGGGGTAAGGCCCTGGGGACCTGCCCCACTGGCTGCTTGAACACTGGACTTGTCCACCATCCCTATGAGCCCCAGCAGGACCACTCTACATACATGCCCCATCTAGACCTGGGAAAAGAGCCCACCTCTTGTTCATCCCAACTCCTTCTGTGCTGAATGCGGAAACTAAGGCCCAAGGTGGTTCACACAACTAGCTTTCACATACGTTTATGTATCTCAATCCATAAATTTGAAAATTTTGGCAACATTTAGCAAGGGCCAGTACTAAAAGAAAAAAGATAATAATTAGAAAGCAATATTTTTTCATAGTTACTACTAGGTTCAAATTACTTTCTTGGTTCATATAATGAAAATCATCAGTAGATTTTCTACTTGTTAAGCTTGTATTCACTTAAAAAGAAAAAAGGCTGCTAAGTTAAACATTAACCTAAGGAAAACAGGTGATATGAAAAATAGTATAAATTTGTATATGAAGATATCCAGATTGTCAGGCCTTTTAAATAATGCAGACCTTGCTCCCAAGAGAAGATTTTGCCAGCATTTAGTCCAGGATATTTTCTAATGAATAAGCATCGGGGAAGTCATGTCCTCAGAGGTCATCTCCAATTCAAATAGGTATTACAAATAGAATGTCTTTTACCAAATTTTCCCATAACATTGTCAACTTATTATACACAGCTGTTCATACAGAGCTCTCACAGTAAAATCAGGGCGGTCTCCTGGCTCCTTTATTTGGAATAAGATGGTAAAATCACCAAATGTTAAACCTTGGAAGTCTCCAGAACAACATCTGATTAGGCCATTTACTTTTATAAGTAAAAGGACATTCAGTTCGTTGCTAAAAAGCCTTCTGCTCAAAAGTAGCATACGCTGAAAATTGGATGGTCATTTTGCTGTATTGTAATGGAAATTTTTTAAATAATTGTAACAAGTTATTTGAGCCAGGCAAAGGGCAAAGTGCTTTATCTGCATTTACTCATTTAATCTTGCTTCTAAAATATACATTCCAATGGAGAACCTTTGTCAGATTGAAACTTAGTAAAATGTGTAATGATCTGGGCAATTTGATTTTCAGATACTTTCAAAAGGAAACCATATTTTTAAATAATATTTTGAAGAGTTCTGTAAAGCCTTCCAATCAGATATTTGATTGAAGTTTTAGTTACCTTGTATTGTCTATAACACATTGAAAATCATTTTATTGTTAAAGTACTATCACATTTTCAATGGTTGAGAGAAAGTATTACCTGTTGATAAAAATATATATATATATATATATATATATATATATGGACAGACCTTGTAGTATATCTTGGTTTTCCAAAAATTGTCTTTCCTCACCTTTTCAACAAAAGTTTCTAATATATAATTTTCAGCATCAATCATTTACAGTCCTTCAGACAGTTTTCAAGCCACTTGGCAATATGAACAAGAAGAAATAATGTAAATTGAAACATAAATTTTCAAAATATTAAAGTCCACAACTGTCATATCAATTTTCTGTCCTTTTCATTTTCAGGTCAAGTGATTATTTGGGGAGCACTGTGTTCTTTTTGAACTCAAGCTTTCATTACTCTCCTTCTTCTGTGAGTTAACAATGCAGCTTTCTGTCAACTTCCACTTTTTGAATAGCAGCATCATTTCCATGAGAATCCTGGCAACAGAACCGAAGCCAGGTCTCCTTATTCATTACTGTTACATGATATTTGTTGATGCTGTAGGAAGTATCTTCTCAGAATAAACCAAATGTGTGAAAAATCCCTTCCCTTCGATTGCAGAAAGGGCCAGAGGCTGGAAAGGCAGCATTTGGTAAAATGGTATTGCTGGGTCACAGCTGGAAACAGAGGTGCTTTAGAAAATGCTATAAAGGTGACAGAAGGATGGCAGGTTCTCCCTGAAAATGCCATTTCTCTGAATATATGAATGTTCTTACAAAAGAATTGAGAAGACTTTACAGATAAACATCAGCTGAAAAATATTCTTAACTTCAGTGATCCCATATCCCTCCCCACTCCCCCATCTGTGGTTATTGGGCTAAAAATGCTATTTGTCTGAGGAGCAGTGCTGCTGAATCAGAGTCCTGGACCCAGCGATGCGACCAGAATTCTCATCAAAACTCTCCCCTTGAATTTTAACTTCAAAATTAAGAACCTCGGGCTTCCCTGGTGGTGCAGTGGTTGGGAGTCCGCCTGCCGGTGCAGGGGACACGGGTTCGTGCACCGGTCTGGGAGGATCCCACATGCCGCGGAGCGGCTGGGCCCATGAGCCATGGCCGCTGGGCCTGCGCGTCCGGAGCTCTGCAGCCGGAGAGGCCACAACAGTGAGAGGCCCGAGTACCGCAAAAAAAAAAAAAAAAAAAAAAAAAAAAATTAAGAACCTCAGTCTCCCTGGCCTTAAACAGACAAATTGAACTCAAAAGGTCTAGGGTCCCTTTTAGTTCCAAAAGTCAGATATTATGTATAATAATCCTATCATTATTCTTATACAATTTTTACAGCTTCTGTGGTTTTAGTTCCAAATGTTATTGTCAATAAAGTCATTATAGGACTTCCCTAGTGGCGCAGTGGTTAAGAATCCTCCTGCCAATGCAGGGGACACGGGTTCCAGCCCTGGTCCGGGAAGACCCCACATGCCGCGGAGCAACTAAGCCCGTGCGCCACAACTACTGAGCCTGCGCTCTAGAGCCCACGAGCCACAACTACTGAGCCCGCGCGCCTGGAGCCCGTGCTCCACAACAAGAGAAGCCACCGCAATGAGAAGCCCGTGCACCGCAACAAAGAGTAGCACCTGCTCACGGCAGCTGGAGAAAGCCCACGCACAGCAACAAAGACCCAACGCAGCCCAAAATGTAAATAAATAAACAAATAAAGTCATTATATTTTTAGTACACTAAGAATTAATAAGCAAAGAGAGAAAATACCATTTTAGGTTGTTTTCTGATCACGAAATTCTTCCTACTGATTATAAAATAGGCTGTTGCGCCCTCTGCTGGTAGTTCTGAGGTTGCCTCTCAGGTGACTGCAATGCCTTTGCTGTTTTAAGGGTACCTGCCCTTTCTGCCCCTGTTGCCCCCAAAAGCCTTCAAAATTGTTTTCTGATTTTCACATAAGGTAAATAGAAATGCCAAGATAGTTATTATGGTCTGAAAGTAAAGTTGTGAGCAGTTAGCCATACATTTTTACATGTTTCTCCAAAGAGGCACTGATATGTACATTTTTAAATGAGATGTCTAGATTGAATTTGCTGATATAAATAAGTGGAACATTTGAACTCTAACAACCTAGTGTCTTAAGTCAAATTCCCTCCTCATTTCTGGACTCCCCCCAGGAAGCTAAAGGTTGCAAAATAAAGTGGGCTCTGTGGCTACACAACCTAACTCTGTTTCTTCCCACACGTAGAGTAAGAGGACTTTCCTAAAATGACACTTTGTGAGATGTCACACATATGCATGACCCCACTGTGCCCAGGAAAGTGAAATAGCACGGGCAGCTCTGGAAAGGGGTAATTGGATTCCAAGTTATGATGAATAACGATTTGTTAATGGACAAAGAACAAAGAAAATGTCTTCTTGGGGAAAAATGCAATTTAGGTAGAATTATCAAAGGAATAAATAAAGGAATCCTTTATTATTCATCACTTGAAAGTTCCCGAAATTGTATCTCTTTCAGCAACCTAGAGGGCCTTTGAAGATGTTCTAATTAAGTTTCTAGAGAGGGCGGAGTATTTGATCCTTTTAGCATAAACAAAAAGTAATATTGTTTCAGTGACTTTTTTATGGTTCTTGTATTCAGAAAATAAACTGTGTTCTTCCATCACCCTTCACATAAGGCAGGCTTGTAGAACCTCTTCTAGAAAAGTCTCCCATTTAGGTGGATTATAGAAACTACACAAGTGCTACCCCAGGACCTGTCAGTCCTGTCAGCACACACTGAAGGTGATAAGCGAGAAGGATTTGTTAAATCCTGAAATAACTCTTTGAATGGAGGACAGGATGGATTCCAAATTTTATAAATGTTGTATAATCATATTGTAGTGTTTGAAAGTGAGCAAGCAGCTAATTACTGGAATCACTGATAATTATGATTGTAGTAAGAGCACATGACGTGCAAAACAAGAGTGTTTTTAAATGGAATCCATGTTTAGTTTAGCTCATGAAGGGCTGGTAATATTGACGTCCATGGCTGAGTTCTGCTGAAAGATTCAGGGGCCTCCACTAGAACACCAGCCTCACTGCCCTGAACTTTTCAAATCCGTGACAGTCTGTGATTTAATCACGACACAGGTGAGGTAGAATGTACTCAGGAAATGCAAGCTAATTTTTTCATGTGCCTGTAAAACATTATCAGTCCGGTTATGCAATTCGGATTGGCTACATCAAGGTTTTCTGTGATTTGCTTTATCTTTTCCTTCATTCCTTCCACCTCACCTCTGCCTGGGGACAGCGGGCAAACTCCAGCAAGGCTATGTCAACTGAAAAAAATAGGTACAACTAAAAGTTGAGAGAGATGTTTTTATTCGGTGAACAAAACTGAGGACTTGAGCCCGGGAGGCAGCCTCTCAGATAGCTCTGAGGGACTGCTCCAAAGAGGTAGGGAAGGAGCCAGGGTATATAGGAGTTTTTGCAACAAAGACCAGGTAGTTGGAACATCAAAAGATTACTGTTAATCAAAGAAAATCAGACATCTCAAGTTAAGGAATTTAGTGCTTTTCTGTGTAGGGGAAGATTCAAAAATCAGGGCCTCCTGAAATCATTCCTTTGATATGCACCTCAGCTATCTGAGGCCAGTATACTGTGTTTTCTCACCCTGAGTCTCCTCAGGGTGCATCGTTGGGGGTGGCTGCAGTGTGATGTCTTGATGGCTACAACATCCTTTGTTTACTGTTATGGCAGGCAACATTTTTTCACTGACAGCTATGGAACTAAGAGATAGATCAAGAAAAGAGAGAAATTCATCAAGGGCTCCCTTAGGCTCAAAGTGGCTTCCTTCCTAGAACTGCCTTCCATGCTTCCTGAATGAATAAAAGACACTTCTAGGACTTCCCTGGTGGTACAGTGGTTAAGAATCCGCCTGCCAGCGCAGGGGACATGGGTTCGAGCCCTGGTCCAGGAAGATCCCACATGCCGTGGAGCAACTAAGTCCGTGCGCCACAATTACTGAGGTCGCATGCCACAACTACTTAAGCCCACGTGCCTAGAGTCCATGCTCCACAACAAAAGAAGCCACCACAGTGAGAAGCCCACGCACTGCAACAAAGAGTAGCCCCCGCTCGCCGCTACTAGAGAAAGCCCACGTGCAGCAACAAAGACCCAACGCAGCCAAAAATAAATAAAAAATAAAATAAATTTATTTTTTAAAAAAGACACTTCTATGATGAACAATCAAATGAAATCTGCATTTCTTTGTCTCAATCTATAGTTGAGTCAGCAGATTTGAATGTGTCTTTCTTGATTGTTTTGGGGCTTTAATAAATTTTATGGGAGAATATTTGGTTGACTTAGATATAGCCAAGGCGGTGGGGTCCGGGGCAGGGGTAGGGGGAACAAATATTTAAATCTGATCCACACTGATGCTTTCAAAGGAAAATCATCCTGGTGCCAGACCTCATCTTGCCTGACCTATTAGGCCTGGGCAATCAAATGAATGAAAATGTCAGGAAGGGACATAATTGAATCCAACTAGTGACTGCACAAGCCAAGCCTTATTAAATAAGGTAACAGCCAAGAGGACCCTGGAAACCCATTACCCTAACTCAGTCAGTCCTTTTGCTCTCAGAAAGGCCTAAGCCAGGGGAGAATAGGAAACAACAGATTTGAGTGTGACCAATGAAAACACCTAGCCCGTAAGAAGGTATATTCAAATTATTTCCCCTTTTTTTAGAAATTATCTTTTTTTCAGCTTTATTGAAATGTAATTGACATATAACATTGTATAAGTCAAAGGTATACAATGTGATGATTTGGTATACCTGTAGATTGCAAAATGATTACTTCCCTCACATCACATAGTTACCATTGTGTGTGTATGTGTGTGTGTGTGTATGTGTGTGTGTTTGTGGTGAGAACATTTAAGATTTATTCTCTTAGCAACTTTCAAGTACACGATACAGTATGAGTAACTATCACCGCCATGCTGTACATTGGATCCCAGAACTTATCTTTTAACTGGAAATGTGTACCCTTTGACCAATATCTCCCCATTTCTTCCATCCCTGTGCCCCGCCCCCCCGCAAGTCTCTGGTATCCATTTTAAAACGTAAATATACTATTGCTATCTATGCAAAGATAATGTCTTCAACGATCTTTACAAATCTCTGTCAATTGGCATGCTTTCAGTGTTTTGGAATCCAGTCTAATACTTACGTGTTAAGAATGTTTCTGTAAACTGTATAGCACATAAAATAAACTTAAATTTCTCCATCCTATGGAATTTCAGTTCCATCCTCAAGACAGTGGGCTGACAGCATTCTCACAGGGAAAAACAGAACTAGAGTTGCTAGCAGTTTGTTTTTTTATAGAGAAAGCAACAACTCAAAGTTAACATCTTTTTAAATTAGTAAATCGTATACTTATTCATGCACAAGACTGAGTCAACAGACAAGACTTTATTGTCTCCACCATACAATTCTCTCTCACCATTAGGGAAATTGGCTTATTCCTGGATGTCTCAAAAGCTTCCTAAACACAGGGAATTTAGACAATTACAAAAGGTTTTTGTAATGGATTCCCTTTTGCAACTCAATATTAAATTGATATATAATCACATAGGAAGGGGGCACAGACCGGAAAGCTGTTTGTTTTAATGGAGTCTTAAGAAAAATGCATAAAGAAAGCATACGTCTTTCATATCCTCCTAATAAATCAAAACAAGGGATAGCTTGTATAACAGTAAATGTGACTTTGAGAAAATTATATTATTTTTTAAAGGAATAAACCTGGATGTTGTTTTGAGAATCACTAATTTCATAATTCACCTCTTTAGTATCAACATTTCTTTTCTTTAATCCTCTAAACTCTGCAAACTATAGCAAATGATACATCTGAATGCTCACCAATACATGAAACTGAGTATTCCAATATTTTGAGAATTATTTCTCAACTCACATATTAGTGAAATTAACCCAATCTGCAAATTCACGTATTAATCCCCCCAAAAGAAATATGTTTGATTATTGAAAATGTCATAGCTTTAGAGAATTAAAAGGTACAGAAGGGTGGTAAAGTTTCTAACATGCAGCTTAAAAACGTGGAGAATGAAATTTACCTTGCTATCAGCATCTTCCTGAAATTCAAAATAATTGCAATGTCTTAAGCTCAAGATAATATTTTAGGTTACAATTAAAATCGTTCGTTCATTTTTATTCTGCCTCTGACTTATCCTAGCTACAAATTTGGGAGCTACTAGGAAAGAATAGTAAAACATCTTAAAAACTTTTTGAAGGGTTCTTTTTTCTTATTTCAAAAAGTAAAATGTATTCAATGCACTGTTGGGTAAATTAAAAAGCATCTAAGATATAGGCAAATTCATTTAACCAAAATATTTCCTATATTTATATTTTAAACCCTTTAACTATTATTTGGCTTTTTCTTTTCCTTTTAAGGTATAAAGTTTCTCTTCCTGGTTTTGGAATTGATGAACAAATACAGTGCTATGAACTTGGTAGGGACACAATCAGATTCTTTTTTTTTTCTGTTTCCTTTTTTAAGTTTCCTGTTGGCCTGACACATTGTGTTCTCACATCCCTTAGAAACCATGTGGGGAAGTAATAAAGTGCATCTTTCTGTCCACAGGTACGCAATGTTTATTAACTGATTGAAAAAAATACTGAGAGGTCATTGCAACTTGTTATATATGATCATTCAATCACACAGAGCAAGGGATGAGACCAGTACACAGGAAACAGCCGTGGGAAAGGACAATGCATAATGGGCAGTTTAATTTTCCACAAAACACAGAATCAACAATAGTAGCAACATGCTGCCATTACTATTTAAGACAAGCTCCCTGCAAAGACAAGGAAGCGGGCACAGGACTTGTGACTCAAAGAAGTGTTTTTTCTTTAGCACCAAATCTTGCACATTGTAGCACTACTTACAGTAAAAAGAACGAAGAGCCTTCAGACATTAATATTGTCTTTCAAAGATTTCCTTCCCAGAAACTTGGAAGATGTGCAAACACAGAACATATGCTTAAGGATTTAGCTCCATCTACAGGAAGCAGGAAGTGAAACCGATTCTTTGTAAACAAAGTTCTCTCTGCCCACACCGTAATATTGACAGTTTTTGCTTCTGATAACTGATGTTTTTCCACTGAGGACGTTCAAGAGAAGAAAGGAAAGTAAAAAAAAAAAAAAAAAAAAAGGTGTCAGTGGGGCTTCCCTGGTGGCGCAGTGGTTGAGAGTCCGCCTGCCGATGCAGGGAACACGGGTTCGTGCCCCGGTCTGGGAAGATCCCACATGCCGCGAAGCAGCTGGGCCCG
The DNA here is from genome assembly GCF_949987515.2 of Delphinus delphis. NCBI lineage: Eukaryota > Metazoa > Chordata > Mammalia > Artiodactyla > Delphinidae > Delphinus > Delphinus delphis. The sequence goes on from NC_082684.1 coordinate 152,509,886, forward strand.
TGAGCCATGGCAGCTGGGCCTGCGCGTCCAGAGCCTGTGCCCCGCAACGGGAGAGGCCACAACACTGAGAGGCCCGCATACCGCAAAAAAAAAACCCAGAAAACAAAAAACCCAAAAAAAGGTGTCAGTGTTGGTTCATCCTTGGTTAAAAGAGAAAAAAAACAAAGGACCGTTCTGGTGGGGATGGTGATCGTGGGGGAAGCTATGCATTTGTGGAGCAGAGGGTTTATGGGAAATCTCTGTACCTTCTCAATTGAGTTGTAAACCTAAAACTGCTCTTAAAAAATAGAATCTTTTAAGACAAAAAAACCTCAGGTAGAGTCCACTCAGAGCTGGAAGTATCCATACTTACACCAGCCGTGGGAACATGCGGTTCTTTTCTATGTCCTCTCTCCTCTTTATGCTGGACCCTGACTATCCCCCTGCTCTCAATGTGGCAGGACATACACGGCTGCCTCTTCTTCCTAGATCTCCTCTCTCCCAGGTCCAATCGGCTCTGAGGCTCCCGGGGCTACAGCTAGGTAAGGACAGGCTCCTGACTTCACATGCAGACACACAGAGCCACCTTCTCAGTTCTCACACTCCAGGGAGACGGTGGCTGGTCTGGAAGGGTTCAGCCTTACCCCCATCCTGGAATCTGTTCTTTAGGTGGACAACCAAAGTCCAGGAGTGAGGACCAGAAAATTGAGCCAAACTTTCCCTTTCTAACAAGTGCCTCCTTCTTTCAAGGGCTGTCCCTGTGTCCTTTCCTCTAAGTCCCCCTCAGTTCCACCTCCCTGAGCTCAGCAGACACAATTTAGTATATTTGTGCTCCAAAGAAAATGTCTCTAAGCAAAAGGGGATCCAAGCTTTATGGGCTCTGGAGTTGACATAATATGGGGGAATCCTCGTTAAGAAAAAGAATCCAAAAATATGTATAAAATAGATGTTTGTTTGAAATGAGAATACACGTCCCCACAAATTACAAATTTTTGGAAAGCTAACAAATGTCACACACATCACGTTTAGAATGATTTTTTTAAATTAATTTGCTGCCCAGCATACCTTTCGACTTCTTCTCCCTGCATCTCTGACTCTTCTCTTGGAGCATCTCTCCATTTGGCAATGATTTTGTAATATAACTTTTTATATTAGAAAAACCAAAAATATAATTTAGTCAAGTATTCTTGTGCAGTGACTAATCATAAATGCTCTGAATTAACAGCACTTACTTTCTATCATAGGTAACATTTGAGAACTCTGAAAAACAGAAAAAGTAAAGAAAAAGAATTCAAAATTATGGTATCCACAAAAGCAAACCAGTTCTTCGGGGCCGGTCTCATGGCTGGAAGTCATGGTGGCCTCAGTCTGGTCCAAGCGAGGCCAGCAACTTCAGACCTTTGGCAGCGGCCTTTGGCATCTGCAGAGACGGTGAGAAGCTGACGCTCATGCTGAAGCTTAAACCTAACGAATGGAACCTTGAAATGAGTAAGAATGGATGCAGGCAAGACCTGGCTGGGCACCAGAAATGAGAAAGATTAAAGATGTTGGCTGTGGACTTGGAAAAAGTCACATGAAAACCATCATCCAAAGATATTGAGTGTAAGGATCTTCGTGATGAAATTTCTATAAATGGTACAGTCTCAGCCTCAGTTTGAGGCTGAAAAGGATGCTCCAGAACAAGACACTAACTAGCAGCCGTGCTGTTTCAGCTGCCCTGGACCCAAGGCGGAATTTCTCTCCTGTGTGTAATAGAGAAGACCTTTGGGACAGGCTTGGGCGGAGTATTCTTTTTGCTTCCCCTGTCCTGGTCTTTGAGTTGTGCTAAGTGTCAGGGAGACTTTGATATAGGTTTGTTTTCTTTGCTAGGTGTCTGCAGTGAGTGAGACAGAACTGAACTGCTTTGCCTGAAGCGAGTGAAATGATGATTCCTCTCTTGTTGTTTGTAAGCTCGCTGTTTCCATCTTACATGTCCCGAGCCTACGATGGTTAGTTATCCCTGTCTGAAAATCTCCACTAAGGGAAGACAATCTGTTCTGAGGCTTAAGGGGCTGACCCTGTGCTCTTAAAAGAAGTTCAGTCTGTATAAGGGATCGAATTGAATGGACTCCAAAGGGGATTGTGCATACCCTGCCGAGACCCGAGTCCTAGTGCACCATCCCTCTGCAACTTGAAAACCAGTGGTCTGGCTGCCCTATCACACTTTAGGCCCCTTGATTAATGGCTCTGAGGGCACAGGCTATAAGAGGTGGTAGAAATGGGCAAGTGGCCCAGATTTGGTTTATACTCTTATTGTGGAATGAAAGAGTGCTTGTCACATATTTCAAGAAAATGAATGTGCTCTTTGAAACAGACAGGAATGGCAGATGTATGCCAGCTGTGGCAGTCAGAACACTTCAGGACTATCTGACCTCTTGTCTTTGCGCCATATCCTGACATTCAGGAAAGAAGGGGTACAATGGCACTAGCAGAGCCATTTGGTTTCCAGGTGCTTTGTTAACACCAGGGAGCTCTCCTGGCATTAGCTCAGCTCTGTCTGAATGGCATGGCTGGCATGTGAGCAAGAGAGTAGCAAAGTGGCGCTGGGCTTTGTTCCCATTTAAATGCCAGGCTTGAAGTGGGCACAGATTGCCTTTCTTTTCTGTTGAAGTTGGGAGGTGTGTGCAGCTCTTTATATGTAAGGTCACATATTTGTTCGGTCACCGAGGAAGCTATATTTGGAATGAGATTTAAAGAGCCTGAAAACCGGTCCAAGCAGCTTATAGCTGGAAGTAAAACAAAGCGAAAGGATGTGTTAACAAGTGGGAAAGTCTACCTGCTGGGTTATAGTCGGCTTCTGAGTGGACCTGACTGTTCTGTGGGACCCAAGTGAACCTGTAGGTTTGTTTCTGTTTTTGTTTTTTTTAAGCTGCGCTGTACAGCTTGTGGGATCTTAGTTCCTCAACCAGGGATTGAACCCTGGCCCTTGGCAATGAGAGTGATGAGTCCTAACCACTGGACCACCAGGGAATTCCTGAACCTGCCGGTTTGACTCCAGAGGGGGGTTGAATATAAATGTCGCCGGCACCTCACGGCTGCTCTTTACTGGTACCGGCCACTTGCCAGATTCTGCTCCCTCAGAGCACTGTCTTCCGAAAAGGAGGGTCATCTGGGACCTACCAGGCTGCACTGAATCTATCTGGTTGTGCCTTACACACAACGCACACACACACGCACACACACACACACACACACAGGCATAATGATCGATTGCCTAGAATGAGTTCCTCTAGGATTACCTTTTTTTCTCTAAATTAGTTCTTTCTTTAAATTTAACCTTCAGTTTTGAGTCACTTAGTTGGCTGCTGCATCATATGATTCTTCGGTTTTATAGGTTCTCTCCCAGTGATGCCAGATGGGATCAGCACAGCCCCAGGTGCTCATATCTAATGCCTATAAAATACCACCTACGCCCCCCCCCAAAAGAGAATCACTAAGAGTTCTTTGGACTTCATCTTCAAAAGTAGCCAAAGAATTCAAGTGACAGGTTATCGCAGAAAATCTTTTGCCGTTAGTGAAATTAGGGTATAACTAAGAACATTAAGTATACTACACACACAGTTTAGGTGATCTTGGTATAGTGGTGGGACAGCAGTGATTATAAAATGAAAGTAATTAACATGTACATACTCTGTTGGGGGAGACTAAAGGGAAAGTGGTGTTCAGCCTAGAAAAACATTTCTCAGTGGATTTCCTATGAAGTCAATGTGTCTTGGGTTTAACTTTGAAACAAATTAAAAAATTTAAAAACTGAAAAAAAAAAAGCAAACCAAATGTTATATTGAGGTGCGAATCATGTAATTGTGTAATCAGGCTGGTCTTGCATCCTCACAGTGTCACTGGGATGCTTGTTTTTATAGGACATTGTGCACACTGCTTAGTCTGTGCTGTGAACTGAATGTGTCTCTACAAGATTTATACGTTGAAGCCTAAATCCTCAATGTGCTGATGTCAGGAGGTGGGGCCTTTGGGGGTGATTAGTTCATGAGGGTGGTGCCCCCATGAATGGGATTAGTAGCCTTATAAAAAGAGACATAAGGGAAGGTCTAAGGAGAAGATAACTCTCTGAGGACACCTTGATCTTGGACTCCCAGGCTCCAGAACTGTGAGAAATAAATGTCTGCTGTTTAATCCAGCCAGTCTGTGGTATCCATTATAGCAGCCCGAGCAAACGAATAAGGTTTGGAATTATGAGACTTTGTGATGACAGGATGCCTGATTGGACAGTTTGGGACTTAGCTGAAGCTGGACACTAGTTAAAGTGGCAAGGAAGATTCTAATCGGTAACGTACTATTGCAGGAGGGAAGAGGATCTGATGTAAACTGAGCTCAACTTCAATTAGTACAGAGGTGACTGGTTTAAAGGGAGGATGAGGGATTAGGGGACCTCTGTAGAGCCAGGGAAGTGAAAACTCAGAAAGGATTGACAAGGGTAAAGGCGATTGGGCCAGCTGTGTCTGCTGGCTGGTAATGAAAAAAAAAAAATGTTAGGATTCTACCCTCCCACAGAGACGGGAGACAGAGTGCCCAACCCTCCTGATGATCATGTTTTAAAGAAATGGGTTTCAGATCTTTGAAAAAGACACTCCTAGCAGCCCTTTCCACATGGAAATGTTAGTAAGTGACTGTGAATTTCATAAATATCTCTCACTAAGCCCAAACTCAGTGAATCCTGACTCACCTTCCCCTTATATCCTCAACATTTCCGTGGTTTCTCCACCTACAGAGAGTGTGACGGGGGAAGGGGGGACATCAGAATGGTCTCTTACTTTTGCAAATTTTATAAGACATATTGCCTTGTGGGAGGGTGGGTATTGATGGAGCGTTTTGGATGGGTCTGTGCCAACAAGATTCCCTGAGTGCTAAAGTTGCAGGTAGTTATGTCTGTGGGTATGAATGAGTTTCAATCCTCTTCTTCCCAGTAAACATCAAATCCTCTGAATATTGCCCACCCCACATAACAGTGCTTCATGAGCTAGACCCTGATATGGGGAAAGAGGGTGGAGAATAACTGCTAATATCCTTTCTCAAAACAATGCCAGGAATCTAGGTATTGACTTTGTTCCCACAGAAGGTTAATTGACCGTGAAGATATTTATTTACTTCAGAAGAGCAGAGGTATTCAGAGATGGTCTGTCCACCAGAAACCACAAATGAGATAGTCCACTTTCCCCAAAGTCATATTTTATTCATTCTTAAACACCCCCTTGAAGAACTAATAGTTTAGAGATGTTCTCAGCTAAACCAGATCCTTGTCATAGAATTTCCTCCGAAGAGCTTTGAGTAGAGGCGGTACTGACACGTCCTTCTTCCAGCTGAATGACCCTAGATTTCTGGAATCAAATGTCTAATTTTTCATCGTTGGGGAGTCTAACTCCAAAATTAGGTTTAAAATGTTCTAATCATACAGGGATACTGCCTTGTTTATATATCTAATTTCCATTGCTAAATGAAAGCACAGCAACTCAAAATGAAGAAACTGCATTTGGGCTAATCTCCTGTGCTAACAAAGATGATTAGGTACCAACCTCAATCCTGCATGAGTTTATACGGACATTATACCATGTATGTGAAATTAAACTCACCAAATCATTTTATCCCAGAGCAAGGAGAGGATTCACCACAAAGAGAAATACCAATCTCTACTCTGGGGATGATAAGCTTCTCAAATTCCATAAATTAGACATTTTTAAGCTTCAAACATTTTTCAGAGCTAACCTCCTTCAGGTTTCCATTACTTATGCATGAATGATAAAGTTGTAAAACATAGGTTCTGCTCTACTAAATAGTGCACTTTGTCTGTCATAGGACTTAGAAATAAGCTTGAGGCGACTTCCCTGGCAGTCCAGTGGTTTAGACTCCACGCTTCCACCTCAGAGGGTGTGTGTTCGATCCCTGGTCAGGGAACTAAAATCCCACACGCCATGTTGTTCAGCCAAAAAAAAAAAAAAAAATAGAAATAAGTTTGATAACATGTCTAAGCAAATCAATTGCAGGAATTCTGGTTAAATATAATAGATTAAACACATGGTGGTCTAGGTCTTCTCCTTCTGGAAGTCCTACTAAAATGATAGAAAAGAAGTATAAACTCACAAGGTGAATGAAAGAAGAGGCATCAGTGGGCGAGAGACTAACAAATATTCGAAAGAGAGAAAGCAGAGGGACAGTGGACATGGACTTAGGACAGAGGAAGCTGAATCCTGAGTGGATGTTTCGCTAAGGAACCTGGGAAAAATGGAGAATCAGAAGCACAAAATACAGCAAGGAGAGTGAGTGAAGGGGGTTCCAAACTAGGAGGGGGCTGGCAGCTTGAACACAGAGTGATTAGGTGAGTGAGATTCCTTCTTCACTCTTTGCAGCCTAATGAGTCCACCTCTCCCATCCAGAAAGAAAGTGACCTCAGAGATCCCCCACTGGGGCAGGGAAAGCACAGTAGAGGGTGGCTGTTTGGTCATTCAAGTAAAACTAAGGAAATTAAGTTAAAGTTTATAAGCTCAATGGGGTGATCTTTCCCTTTTGCCCCTGCTCAACTCCTACAAAATTGGAAGTTAATCATATAGCCTGTGGGCAGAAGACAGGACATTTTGTCTCTGGAAAAAAATTCACCTCAGAGGAAAAATTAAAAAGACCTACAATTTTGCATATTTTAGGCTCCAGCAAGAAAATGAATGGATTCATATCCAATCACATGGCAACTCCACTGTGAGCACATAGCTCTTAATCAGCTTTTTAGGGACCCATTCTTAAACATCGACAGATAGTTAAAGATTGCCAGATATATCCAGAAAACCTCTTAGAAGAAAGCAATGGGCACAAAAGATTTTCAAAATAAAGAAATTCAGTAAAGTAGATGAAAACTTCTAAAAAGTTTAATGAACATCTTCAAGAAAATAAGAGAACATAGTGAATCTTGTTATTAAACAAGAATCTTTAGGGAGGGTGGGAGGGAGGGAGACGCAAGAGGGAAGACATATGGGAACATATGTATATGTTTAGCTGATTCACTTTGTTACAAAGCAGAAACTAACACACCATTGTAAAGCAATTATACCCCAATAAAGATGTTAAAAAAAAAAAGAATCTTGATATTAATTGCAAATAAGTTGGAACTTATATAAAATATTTTGTATGATATAATCAAAGAAATATTCATATCGACATACAGATTGAACCACATGGACTTGCCACTTTTGTAAATTTTAAAAAGTGATCACATATTTATAATTTCATATAATTCATTTTAAGAGGGAAAAAACATGACAAAATTGGAGGGAAAATTAAGAATATCAGAGGGTCTCTCACAGAGGTCCAATATTCAACTAACAGTAGTTCCAGAAAGAGTAAAGAAACACACACGCACGTGCAGGAGAGATATTATTAAAGAAATAATATCAAAAAATCTCGGGGGAGGGGCAATATAAGGGTGGGGGAATAAAAGGTTATTATGGGATTATATGAAATCATGTGTGTGAAACTTTTCAAAATTGTAAAGCACTGCAGAATTTAAAGAATCTTCCATTCAAAAAAGAAATCTCGGAGAACTATATTGTAAGATTTTCTATCTTACAAGGGACTAGCCAGGGTTCAGTGTATTGACTGCAAAATGAGGCCATTTTGCAAAACATGCCGACATGAAGTTTCAAAACACCAGGTATACAAAGAAGACTCTAAAAGTTTCCAGAAAGATATAGACAAACATTGGCCACTACCAAAAACAATAACAAAAGCAGGAATTAGGATGACATCAGACACCTCAACATCTCAACAACGGCCTGTAGTATAGAAGAAAATGGCAGAATTGCCTAAAAAATCACTTTCCCGGGGCTTCCCTGGTGGCGCAGTGGTTGAGAATCTGCCTGCCAATGCAGGGGACACGGGTTCGAGCCCTGGTCTGGGAAGATCCCACATGCTGCGGAGCAACGAGGCCCGTGAGCCACAACTACTGAGCCTGCGAGTCTGGAGCTTGTGCTCCGCAACAAGAGAGGCCGCGACAGTGAGAGGCCCGCGCACCGCGATGAAGAGTGGCCCCCGCTCACCGCAACTAGAGAAAGCCCACGCACAGAAACGAACACCCAACACAGCCAAAAATAAACAAATAAATAAATAAAATTTTAAAAAAAACATCACTTTCCCCTTGATTCAATATTGGAGCAAATTAATGAGACATTCAAAACTACAGAAGTTCTCAAAAATGTTCCTATATGTACCCTTTCTCAGGTTGAGGACGGTGTTACTAAAATAACAGGGTAAAGAGGAAAGTCTGCAATCCCTAAAACAGAGGTTCCAGTAAAGGAGAGAGGGGGTGAAGACTCTGAGTGGGTGATGAACAGGACAAATGAGGGTGATGAATAAAGGAATAGCACAGCAGTTGTGGATGGGACAGGTAGAGGACAGTGTATCTGGAGCAGTTGGACGATGGCTGTAAAAGGGAGATTTCAATGAGGAGGAAAGAAATTGATTCATTTGACCACTGGAAATAGTTTTCCAATAAGAGGGATTTTACTACTTTATTGGAGTATTTTGAAGAATTATTTAGAGGTGTATAGAAAAAGAAAGCAGATGGCAAACAAAATCAAAATGAAAGAATAATTACAAATTCCAAGGAAAAATAAAAGTTGTCTAAGAAGAAAATGAAAGTGAAGCATCTTTTCTTTTCTTCTTCTTCATTTTTTTTTTTTTTTTTTTGGCTAAGCAGTTACATAGTCATAGCGCTGCAGACACTGAAAAATTATTTAGCACACAGTGGAGATATTACTAGGTAGAATTCATAGAGGAGAAGGGAGCTGGCTATGGAAAATAGGTAAAGTTGATAATTTGAATATTATTTGGAAATGTGGAGGTAACTAACAAGAATAAACACTGGGAGAATTATAAGCTGTTGCCTCTTAGTGAATGTGACCAGGACAGGAGGATGCAGGACAGATCACCAGTGTTTGCTATGAGTCTTGCTGTCTTAACCACAAGGTCTTATTTGATCTTTAAAAAATGTGTGTTTTACTTTGATGAGAATTTATTATAAGTTTCACTCTTTGAATTCGGAATACACAGACACAGTGAAGTTGCTTCATAACATTTTAAGTATCAAAAATACTTTCCTTACAAAATATAAACTTTTCAATGCAAAGATCAACAAATCCATGTTTGTTGATTAATCTTGTTTTGAGAAAATGTCACACTAATGATGAATACAAAGAAGGATCTCCAGAGGATTTCCATATGGAAAAATACAGTCTGAGACTTCCTTTGTCTTAGTAAGTCAGTAAAGAGTTGGCTTCATGTTTTTATGGACAAATTGAATCTGATGTGGGAAGAACAGCCAGGAAAATACCAGGACACATTAATTAAGCTATTTGATGACAAAAAAATTATACTTGCTGGTTTTAGTCAATCAATAATTAAACATAAGTGACGTTTCAGAAGGCCAAAGCAATGGCCTTAATCTTCTTATTCAAGAACCTCATTAATCCTTAAAAGAATGAGTACCAGGGCTTCCCTGGTGGTGCAGTGGTTAAGAATCCGCCTGCCAATGCAGGGAACATGGGTTCGAGGCCTGGGCCAGGAAGATCCCACATGCCATGGAGCAACTAAGCCCGTGCACCACAACTACTGAGCCTGTGCTGTAGAGCCCACGAGCCACAACTACTGAGCCCATGTTCCACACCTACTGAAGCCTGCAGGCCTAGAGCCTGTGCTCCGCAACAAGAGAAGCCACCACAATGAGAAGCCCGCGCACCGCAACAAAGAGTAGCCTCCGCTCACAGCAACTAGAAAAAGCTCGCGTGCAGCAACGAAGACCCAACACAGCCAAAAATAAATAAATAAATAAACTTAACAAATAAATTTAAAAAAACAAAGAGTACCTATGAAGGCAGTTTAAGGGGTTAAAATAGTTATTGTTAGAAAAGAGCTCTGCAGTTAGACTTAATCACAGTTTTTAAGTATTAAGGAGACCAGGAGAAGTTAAAGTAGTTGTGTCTTGAAGTCATTTTCAAATATGAGAGTTTTGGTCTTTACTTATTCTTTTTATTGTACAGGCTTATGATCAACAGTGTTAAAATCTTATATCAACCTTTTACAGCTCTTTTGCAAATGGGTCCCTTTCTCTAAAAAATAATCTCCAGGGGCTAAATGGAGAAAATCATGAAAGAGTCCCAGAATGCCACGCTCAAGAATGTAAATTGGTACAGCCACCATGGAAGACAGGATGGAGGTTCCTCAAAAAACTAAAACTAGAACTACCATATGATCCAGCAATTCCACTCCTGGGTATATAACCCAAAAAAATGAAAAGACTAATTTGAAAAGTACACGCACCCCAGTGCTCATAACAGCATTATTTACAATAGCCAAGATATGGAAGCAACCTAAGTGTCCATCAACAGATGAATGGATAAAGAAGATGTGGTAAATAGGTACAATGGAATATTACTCAGCCATAAAAAAGGATGAAATTCTGCCATTTGCAAAAACATAGATGGATCTAGAGGGTATTATGCTAAGTGAAATGAGCCAAACAGAGACAGACTAACACTCTATGTTATCACTTATATGTGGAATCTAAAAACTAAAACAAACAAATGTATATAACAAAATAGAAGCGGACTCACAGATATAGAGAACAAAATAGTGGTTACCAGTGGGGAGAGGGGAGGGAGGAGGGGCAAGATAGGGGTAGGGGATTAAGAGGTACAAACTACTGTGTATAAAATAAATAAGCTACAAGGATATATTGTACAGCACAGGGATATATAGTCAATATTTTATAATAACTTTAAATGGAGTATATTCTATAAAAATATTGAGTCTCTATGTTGTACACCTGAAAGTAACATAAAATTGTAAATCAACTATACTTCACGTTTTTAAAGAAGACTCTATGGAGGAAGGTTACCTGTGAAGCTGGGTGCTTGACACTTGCTTGGCAGAACACAGAAAATGCTCAGCTGCTTGACCTGATCAGGCATAGCACCCAGCTACAGACGCTGCCTCCTAAAACACAGTGTGCAGCAGGCAACCGCCAAGGGAAATAAATTCAGATGCCAGTGGCCATGGTGTAGGAATCCTATTAGACAGTCTTAAGACTGGAAAATGGGGACATTGTGTATCCAGAGAAAATATTCTGACTCTCCCAGTTTCCTCTTCAGGGGCATTTGACATCACTTTCTGATGTTTGATGGTTCACGTTCACTCCTTATACACACACTCCTGTCCTCAGGCCCTGCCAGACCCCTGTCAACAGAAAGTCTCAGCCATTTGTACGTGATTGTGTATCTGACAACCGACCCCCCCGACACACACACACACACACACACACACACACACATAGTACTTGTATGTATAATCAGGAGTATAAAGTGAGCAGCCTCAACTCCCCAAGAATAAAGGGTTGGCTTCAGAAAACAGAGCAAACATTGAGGGAGAGAAGGAAAGATGCAGAAGGTGTTGGTAGTATCCCCAAAATCCCAGTTGAGCCCATGTGTACACCAGCGCTGAACAGCACTGACTAAGTTTATCAACAAAGAAACTCTAACAGTGGCAGAGGAGTCAGAGGATTGTATACAATTTGACATGATGTATTAGCCAGAGCAGGAAAACTGCCTGTGTGTGCTTGACCTTTGACATTCTAAATAAACTTGTGAGAGCGATGTATTCTTTCGGTAATCTGTTTGGCACGTGATTTTAATCCATTTATTATACAAACCTACCTGATTGTGCTTTCACAAGGCTTCCTTTCAAATATGTGAGGACCGCTGGAATGTTCCAACCCACCCTTCAAGAGTTTTCTTTGCACCTGGATAAACATCCCAAGGCGCTTAAACCATTAGTCATGTAAAATACTGTGTCTCCATGGTCCTGAAATCACTCCTGTAGGCATTCGCTACTTGGTCATTGTTGCAGGCAAAACTGTCTTCTTTTTAAGGTAAAGGAGTTTTGGAGAAGATCAGTTTGGAGAAACTGATGCCTGACTTCTGGTTTCAGCTTTGACGTGTAAAGAGTTTAGAAGCTGTCACTCCCATTTTTACAACAAAAAATCTAGGCAAACTGAAAATAAATGACTTTCTCGGACCCATCAGAGAATTGAGGCTGTGGGGCAAGTTGCCACTCTGAAATCTGGAGACCAGTGAGTCCAGAAAAGACTTTACTGGCCTTACCTCAGCTGGGGGAGGGTCTTCCTTCCACTCCCTCTAATATTTATATCTCACTCAAGAGGATAAAACAAAAACACAACAGTAGTCAGGAGGTTAGAGCCTTAAGGAAATAGATAGGCAACTCTCTAGTCAAGAAGGGAGAGGTGGATGAGGGAAGAAAACTATACCATGGGAAAAACACTCGTGAAGGTCACAGCTCAGAGATGCAGGCCTGCAAGACACTGGGATTTAGTCCTGAGATTATAGAATGCTTGTCCTTCCCTGTGTGTTACCACCAAAACATAGGGTTCCTGTACAATAACATTGCATTATACCTGAAAGAGCTGGAAGACAGAGACTCTCTCTGGGGATTAATTAGGGAACCCCAAAATCACAATGGAGACAAAAACAGGGGCACTGGAGGACCTTGAGTCCTCAAGCACATTCCGCTACAGCTACCCTTAGCCGGATGACCATAAATCCTTCAACCAAAAGCCTATTTACTTCAGTACCTGTTAGTCAATGTGTGTCCGGCTTTCAACAAAAAATTAGAAAGCATAAAAGACAAGAAAAAATACAGTGTGAAGAGACAAAGTGAGCATCGGTATCAGACAGATGTGACACAGATGTTGGAATTAACAGTTAGAGAATTTAAAATAACTGTGATTAGTAGGTCAAGGGCTCTAATGGGAAAAGTTAACAGCATGTAAGTTTACACGGGTAATGTAAGCAGAGAGACAGAAGCTCTAAGAATCAAAAAGAAATGCTAGAAATAAAAAACATAGTAACAGACATGAAGAATGCCTTCAAAGAGATCATCAGTAGACCGGACACAGCTGAGGAAAGAGTCAGTGAGCTTGGATATATAAATAGAAACTTCCTAGACTGAAATTCAAGGAGAAAAGAAAAAGAGAAAGAGAAATAACAAGAACTGTGAGACAATTTAAAAGTATGTAACATATGTGTCATTGGAATATCCGGAGAATAAAGATAGGATGGAGGAAAAGAAATATTTGAAGAAATAATGGTCAAGAACTTTGCAAAATTAATGACTGACACTAAATCACAAATCTAGGAAGCTCATAGAACATCAGGAAGAATAAATATTTATTTTAAAAGTCACACTTTCATATGTTTTTATATTTTAAAATATTTATTTTAAATATCACAGACTATATTCAAACTACAGAAAACCAAGTTGGTGTGGTATTTGCAAAACAATAGACACATAGATCAATGAGCAGGATACAGAGCTCAAAATTAGACCCAAACAAAGTCAGCTGATTTTTGATAGGGGTTCAAGGGCAATTCAGTGGAGAAAGAATAGTCTTTTAAACAAATTGTGCCAGAATTGTATATATCCATATGCAAAAAAAAAAGTGTAGACACAGACCATACACTTTTTACAAAAATTAACTCAAAATGGGCCATAGACCCAAGTGTTAAATACTAAACTATAAAATTTCTAGAAGAAAATGTAGGAGAAAATCTATTTGACCTTCAGTTTGGTGATGAATTTTTACATACAGCACCAAAAACATGATCCATTTAAAAAATTGATAGGGTGAGCATTATTAAAATTAAAAGTGTATGTTTTGTGAAAGATGCTGTTAGCCTCGGAATGAGGGAAGACATTTGCAAAACACTTATCTGATAAAAGTCTTGTCTCTAAAAAATGCACTGAACCCTTCAGACTCAACAATAAGAAAGCAAAGGACCCAAGTAAGAAATGGTAAAAAGATCTGAATAGACGTCTCACCAAAAAGGAAAATTGTCACATGAAAAGATGAAGATGCTCAATGGTACATGTTTTCAGAGAAATGCAAATTAAACCAGTGATGAAAACCATTATACACTTCACAGTATTCTTAACCGTAAAGACCCATAAACACCAAGCATGCTACAGGAACTCTCATTCATTGCTCACAGGAATGCAAAATGGTACAGCCATTTTGGAAGACAGTTTAGCAGTTCCTTACAAAACTAAGCATAGTCTTTCAAATGATTTAGCAATCAGGCCCATAAGGTATTTACCCAACTGATTGGACAATGTACATTTACACAAAAACCTGCAAGCAAGTATTATAGTAGCTTTATTCATAATTGCCCAAACTGGAAGTAATCAATATATCCTTCAATATTTGAGTGAATAAACATACTGTGGTACATCCACACCTTAGACAAACGAAGGATTTGAATTTAGCTGGCTAACTCATATTTTGAGAAACTACAACTACTGGAATTACTTGCCTAGATACACCTTTATTTTCTAAAACTGGAATTATGCTTTCAAATGAAATTAAAATATTCTATTTGCATGTGTGTATTCTACACATTGCTTGTCAAAATGTGGTCCATGGATTCAGCACGACATGGGGCTCCACGAGAATGCAGGATCTCACTCCCTACCTGAGACGTATGGAATCGGAATCTGCAGTTAACAGGATTTCCAGGTGATAGGCATGCACGTTAAAGCTCTATATAACTACCAATAATAGGAACAATATTTTCACCAGAATGTGCTATATAAAATTCAAGTTAAAATTTACTTCTGAATTTGTTGCCACTGCTTTTGTTGTTCACTTGTTTCACATTCTTTTTCCAAAATATGAATATAATATTAATATAAGTGCTTAACAGATAAAAGCAACTGAGTCCTCCAAGGTGAAAGTTCATTCTTGCCTTTCATCTCCAAATAAAATAGCGTCAAATGAAGTAGCGCTCCCTCCATGCCATCCTAATCTTACAATCTACTTCCCCTACTAGCATTTCAAAGGTCAGCTTCTACTTATTGAGGTAACAGAAAGGGATTTGATCTCATATCTGCCCCTGAATGATTTCACATTACACACTGCAGGTTAATTCTTCTGGCTTTTACCAGTCTGGAGAGATGAGGTTATCCTTATGCTATGGTAACAAATAACTCCCAATCTGAAAGGCTTAAAATAGCAGGGTTTAGCTCTCATTCACCGTGTGTGTGTGTGTGTGTGTGTGTGTGTGTGTGTGTGTGTGTGTGTGTACAATGCTTTTGGTGCTATATGTAGAGATTCAAACTGAAGCTCAAATAGATTTTCTCCAAATTTATCATCTTATAGTTTTAGAAGTCAAAAAGTCCAAAATAGGTCTTCCTGAGCTAAAATCAGGTCAGCAGGCCTGTGTTCCTTCTGAAGGCTTTAGGAAGCCTCGGTATTCTCGCCTTTTCCAGCTTCTAGAGGCTGCCTGCATTCTTGGTTCACGGCACCTTTCTCCATCTTCCAATTTTTCTCTGACTCTGAATTTCTCTTTTGTCTCCCTCTTATACTTTAAAGGACCCTTGAAATTACATTGGGCCCAGTGGGATAATCTAGGAGATTCTCCTTATTTTAAGGTGAACTGATTAGCAATCTTACTTTCATCTACAAACTTAATTCTCCCTTGCCATGTAACATAACACATTACCAGGTTCTGGAGATTCAGATTCAGACATCTTTAGAGTGGTGGGGGGGGGGCATATCCTGCTAACGACATCTTCATTATGGAAAAGAATGGATTGTCGTAGCAACTGAGAGTCAAGTTAAACCATGTCAATAGATCACAAAAGACACCAAGTGCTCAGTAACCTCAGAGATTAATTTTTCTAACATGTTCCAATATATATGAAAAAATGTGTGTTTACAATGCTCTTAGGATGTAGACCTTAATTAAAATGTATGTTTTAGACCAATATTTTTTCCAACTGAGGTAGTCATTAAAATATCTGAGGTGCTTACTAAAAATATAGATTCTGAGGCGCCACATTCCAGACCTTCAGATGAGAGATTTAGGAATCACTGTGTTTAACAAGTGCCCATGAAATTCTGCTGATGAGCCCAGTTGGGAAAAGACAGAACTCCAAAAAAGATGTGGAAAGTCATCAAGATACATTGATGACAATTACAGAAGGAAGCATTGTACATACGGATTAAATTCTGCATCATTGGGTGGCAAGTAGAATACCTACCAGTTAGTCAAACATTACGACGTTTTTCAGGACGACCAATACTTTATCTTCAATTGGCTTTAACAGCATGTATGGGGAGCCCCAGGACCAAAGAAAGTTTTAAGGTAACAGCAAATACTCACTGAGCACTTATTCAGTCACCTTTCAGAGTGATTTGTGTATATTAACACCTTTAATCCCATGAGAACTAAACAAGGCAGGTATTATTATTATCTCAATTTTACATATGAAAATACTGAGGCATAGAGAGATTAAGTTACTTCCCCAAAGTCACAAAGCCTCTAAGGGCATAGAGACAGGATTTCAACCCAGGAAGTTTATTCCAGAGCCCATGACCTCAAACCCCACAGGATATTTTGACTCTCAGCAAAGGCCATATAATATTTCAGTGTTTCAAACTAAACCAAACATGTTTGATATAAAACTGTAGTCACAAATCTATTTTTTATGGAGTATTATTTATACCCTGATAGAGTTAAGGCCACCCAAGCATAATCGAGGCTACGAAACAGCTGCCAACTACTCCATTTAGAGATTCAATCATCGTAAGACTGAACTGATGACCCTCCAAGTAAGCCTCGTCATCAAGTATCAAATGCAATTTTGTCAGGAAGTATTATGGAAAATACAAGGCACTAATTTATGTAAATCAAAACATGAGCTTGCAAATGGTATAATAGTTATTATTAAAAACACAGCGACTTTGAAAGCATTGTACATTTCTCATCTATAAAGTCCATATTTAAACGATATTTTATTTAAAAAGCTATAAAGATACTGGAATACTGAAATGGAGGAAAATGGGTCTGAGAACAATTTTCAGTCTGCTTTTAATTGTGCCAGATACGCAGACAGTGATATGGCTGTTACAGTTACTGGAGCATTGCCAGGCTATCTTGCACACGTGGATGTGAAGTTTGGACGCCCTTGCCAGGAAACTGAGAAGCCTGAATTGTATGGTACTTAATGTTTCCTAGCACTTAATGTTCCCTCCCAGACCCATAGAGAATAGAATTGAGATTAGGAGGGAAAGGAAGATGTGACATTGAGAGAAAAAAATGTCTTATGTAAACTTCAGTTAAAATATGCCCCTTTGAGCTGGACTTAAATCACCCAGATCCTAGCTTCTGGGTGGTCCTTTAAGTATCCAGTCATCTATTAAATATTTCAAGATTATGGGATCTTGACTAGACCTTTGTCCTTTATTTTTGCCCAATCCCCAAATTACCATAGATATTATAAAATCTAGCTACCAGTCATATTTCTTCCTCCTTCCTTCCTTCATTAATTTTTTGTTGTTGTTGTTGTTTTCTCTTTGCACTTTAGTTTGGAAAGTTTCAGTTGATATACCTTCAAGCTCGGTGATTCTTTCCCTGCCTGTGTCTCATCTACTCATGAGCCCATCAGATAGTTTCCACCTCTCTGCTTCCACTATTCATCATTTGTTTTTTACATTCATCACATTGATTTATCTAGTTTTAATGACACCACTCAACATCCACGGTGGAAAATAAGATCATTTAGGAGCACATACAATTTTCTATCAGAGACCCAGTTGGCATCAAGAAACTCAAGCAGTCTGTTTGGTTGCCCTGAAGAAAGGAAGGGAAGGGATGGAGGCAGGGAATCCACAGGTGCTCTGTAGTTGTGTCGATAAAAAATCATATTCATCTCTTCTTGTGTGCTGTCTACCTTTTCCATTAGAGCTTAATCATAGTTATTTTAAAACATTCCAAAATCTGTGCCATATCTAAGTATCTTTCTGATGCTCGTTTTGTCTTTCCACACTGTAATTTTCCTGCCTTTTAGCATGCCTTGTGATTTTTTTACTGAAATCCAGACATGACATGCTGGCTAATAGGAACTGAGGTAAACAGACCTTTCATGTGCAGTTCAGGCTATGTTTAATGTTTGTGATAGTTGTACACGCCAGAGGCTTCAAATTCCTCTAGTTCCATTGGTTTCATCTCCCCTGACGTCTTTGGGGCTTCCCTACGAATCCTCCTCGGAGTCTGAATCCCGTACAGTCTGCTGTTATTATACAGGAGCCCTGCTGATGTAGTTGTGGGGTGGGGGAGAGGAGAAGTGCTCTTTTATCCTCTGATTAAACCCCAGTCTCTTGGTGGGCCTGTGCCCCTGAGCTGTGACCGTCACACATGCTACTTAGCTTCAGGAAGTCTAGAGGGGGCTGGAGTCAGGGCAGTGGTCTTCCCCCAGGTGGAATAAGGTGATGGTACAATCTGCTCCCCACAGAGTAGGATTCTGTTATGGAGAACACTTGGGTGTCTTTCTCAAAGATTACTCTCCTTCTCCCCTGCCAGAGCCACAAGGGGCTCTTCCTTGGCTCTTCACAGAATTCCTGGAGGTAAAGCCCTTTTCAGTGGTCTCCACCAACTTCTTACTCTCAAGCTAGACCATACTCTGCTTCCAGCAATTCAACTAAATTACCCTGTAAGTGTTGCTACCAGTTTGTGGCTGCAGTGAGTTCTGTTCCAGGAAAGCAGGTCTTGGCTCTGACTTTCCAGATTCACGTTTCTCTCCAGAATTTGGAGTGGTACCTAGACCTGAGACTTCATTGATTTTTTTTCAGTTAGTTCATCTTTTTTCCTGATGTAAGGATGGTAATGACAACTTCCAGGCTCTTCACATGTCTGAGTTGAAGCTGTAAGTCTCCACCTGTTTCCTGATGTGTCTTTCTGCAACCTCTCTGTACCTTGAGAGTTGTACCTACAGAGCTAGCAGGAATCTGCCCCTGTAATTGGCCTCTGATTTCTTCATGTGACATCCCAGCCCTGAGAGGCCACTGTTATTGAGGAAAGCTAGGAGGTAGAGAATTGTATCATTGATATCTGTATCATTTAAGTAAACAGTTAATAAATAATTTTCCGTGATAAAAAAAAAACCCAAACCATTATCCAACAACTCTGGCAAGATTTCCAAAACTTATTTTGTAGGTAAGTTAAAAGTATTCAAGGGTATAGAGAGTTTGAAACCACCAGATAAAAAGATCTGGAAAATCTTTTTATCTTTTTTAAAAATCACAATTTAAAAAAAACAAAGCAAAATAATTTGTATTTTGACATTGAGTTCCAATAAAGATTATGCATGTATATATGCATGTGCATTTTAGAAGCCCTTATTAAGATTTTAATTTGCTATCAAATTATGTCACATGAAGAAGAAATTATTTTATGATTCATTTGCCAAGTGTGACTGTGACAGCTGAGATTAATTTAACCTGGGCTTTTATACATTAGTATTCAAAAGGAATCTAACACAGAGAAAAGTGCTTGGTTTTGTTTTATTTTTATAATGAAGGAAATGTGTGTTCTCTGTTTTGCTTATTACAATGAGCGGGTGGATTAAATGGTTTTGTAGTTAAACACAAATACGAATTAGGAATGAAAGCTACTTCCAAGATGCATTTCCGCCCTTTAGACAAGCGCTTGAATGACACAGGGTCATGAAAAGCAGGGGCTGTAACATTTACTCTGGAAAATAAATGTTTACCTCAAGCAGCAATTGACATTTCTAGCTTATTACGTGAATGTCAAGCACTGTTTCAAATCACTTTCCCCACATCGGTCCCAGCTTTGGGCCCTAGGCCAATATCAGATCGGTGAACCTTGATTGGTGGCTTACCTTTACTTCCTAGAATTCATATTCGTGCCAGTAACATGACCTCCAAATTCATAACAAGCAAGACGTGTTCAGAGCTGAAATAAGTCCACAGGGAACCATGCAAACGAAGGAAGAGCTGCAGATGTGGGCGGCCCCGTTGCTCTGCACCCAATCAAGAGGGGTGTTCTGTGAGTTTCGACCCATCCCGCTGAGACCACAGGGCCTCCAGTACCACAAAGCGCTGATCAAAGTCTACATCTTCAACCCTAACCTCTGACCCCGACTGAGCACGTTATCACCACTATGCACGATGGTTACTGTTGCTATTGGTGAAGCAGCCACAGAGACATCCACTAACACAGAAGCCCCCGCGATTCCCATCAGTTGGTTCCTCTTTTCCTTTTTCTTTTTTTGCCAATCACACATAATCCACCACCATAGCAAGAAAAACCCCTGAATCCTCTCCTTTTCTTTCTATTTTAGTGGTGGGATTCTCATAATCTCTTGTCTTAATTGCTGCAACAATAGCACTAAAAAAATCTTCATTCTGATGTTTCTACCCATTCGTGTTTCTTTCTCTCAGTGCAAGTCTATGGAGCCAAATTACACACACTCTCACAAACACACACTTTTTTTTTTTTTACTACTAACTGTAATTATTATTACTGAAAGTTTATCATATGCCAAGCATATGAGCTTGGTGAACTTGGTGAACTTTTAATTTTAGTCAGCCCCAGCAACTCTCGATTAACTAGTCTGTGCCATAAATTTAACACGTCGATGATATTTCAGTATTATTATTGTATGTAAATACATACATTCTGACTCCTCAACTAAACTTAAGCCGCTTAAAGTTCGTGATTGTGTCTTGCTCTCTGTAACAGGCCCTCGCTAAATCAGAGCATCAAGCTTGTTTTGAGACTTTTTGTGAACAATGAGCTCATCCTACTCCACACGCTAAGTTTGAGATGTTTGGTTAAATGGGATAATTAAAGGCATTCATAGAACTTGCGCTGTGGCATGCTCCTAATAAGTGAACAGAATTCATAAATGTATTTAAACTCAAGTTTCCTACCTTATAGCTACTTTTGAGAAGCTAGGACTCTTGAAACTGGCTCGAAGGGAGTTAAAAATGTCAGAGGAAATGAAATATTCTGTCCAAAGCCCACTAAGAAATTTGAGAGAACATGCTATTTTTGGAGTAGATTGACCATTTCTTAGTATGTCAAAATTTTGGCAGGTGGTTGGTTAGCCATAAATACTATGGAGATATTATTTTAAGGAGGCCAAAGAGTCTATACATAAGGCACACATAGCTTAACATGGAAATATGTATCCAACATATATTTTTAATTAGAAAGAAAACTACAGTTGAGTATAGGACTATATATGTTTAGTGGATTCACATAAAACTGGAAAATACAGACATCTGCTATTTTTACTCAAAGTATACTGAGTGCCCATGACATAATTTGGCAAATACATGTATACCATAATTTTTTTTAATGTATTGGAATAAATGAGACTTGGTTATATCAGGAAGGGAATGTTTAAATACCCCAATAATCTAGATACCTCTTTGTAGAAAAGACAATTTTTTTCTTCTGCTGTAATACAATTTTAAAGAAAGCAATCTTTTGTTTCTTCAAAGACACAGATAAATAAATGATTGTTTACAGGAATTTTGTTCAGCATGCATTCCAGTTTTCTAAACCTAAAAATGCCTTATAATATGTGAAAGGGAAGCCACCTGTCTTGCATCTATAAGCAAACACAAAAACATATTATTTTGAATGCTGTCTGGCCTATGGCCTTTAAAATCTTTAAAGTTCAGTTGCTTTGGAAAGGATTTTCTAAATTGCAAAGTCACAATCCAAATTACAGCTGAAAACTGGGTGCATTCCTGTAATGAAGGGTTCATTCATACTATCTCCCAGGAGGTGTTTAACCCTTTGAAGGACTCCTGTGTACTTCTGTCTCTCTGCCAGAGGACTGGTTCCCCTCTAGCATCACTCAGCATTCTGTTGCTCCACGACCCAGCCACGTGAACATGACTTTCTGCATTTCCGAGGCTTTTGCTCCCAAACACAAACCTTCGTTTTTCTCTTCTCTTGGCCTCGAATGCTCTTCCCTGACTTCCACTTGCCTAAACCTTCCCTACCCTGCAGTCTGAAGACAGGTGTGGGTTCCCTGAGGATTCCTTTCTTGACCTGCAGAACTTACCTTCTGTCTGTGCTATAATTGTCTCTTTGCTAGACTCCCCTTCCTACCCAGACGGGGATGTGTGAGGGCAGAGCCTGGCTCTGCTCACCATTCCATCTCCAGGCATTAGCACAGGACTAAGTAAACACACAGGACTTGTTAAATTAATAAATCAGTGGGGGTGGTGTGGCAGCTAATTTGTATCTTTCTTTTCCTCTCTTTTCATTTTGTCTTTGCAGCTGTGTTCTGTGAAGTGGGCAGATGTCTTTCCAGGGCTAAAATGTATGCTAATCTCCTTCATGGTTTGTTCCTCACCTTTGGCTCTGGGCTCCAGAGAGGATGCTCCTGTATTCCCTCATTTCACAAAGTGTTCTCAACTGGCTTAGCTTGGCTACTTGCTTGGCTAATTTCACAGTATGTGGAAAACATAATGAAAATGCTCTGTGCTGGGAGAAGTGATTTCCGTGACAAAGAGAACTGATTTTTTAATCTTAACTATGTCATTATCCAAGTCTATTAAGTTGGACAATTTCAGTTATTTTTGCTGGCCTCAAGTTTTCTCCTTTATGAAATGAGGGGTTGAACTACATGATTTTAGAGGTGCCTATAGTGGGCAGTTCTCGGATTAAGTTGCCAGGGCGTTCCTTGCACATAGTTAGAGATACGTGATGCTAATGTATGGTTTGAATATCTCGTGCAATCTGTAAATTCAACCTCATGCATTGATTATATTAGCAAAGGTGACAACATAACAAAAATAATAACCCACAAGCCACAGATCAATTTAGCTAAGACTATAAAGGAAAGTTATGGACACATAACTGAAAGGTCAGAAGAATTTCAGGCTTCGAAAGCAGTTTCATCACAGCCCCCCTCCTGCTCTTCTCATCCTCTTGGATCCGCCCCCCATGCATGACTGGGCTTCAAATTCAGGCTGACTTGCCTTTTGGTTGCAATCTGCTTGCCGTTGTCCCAAGCCTGCTGCCCAGTTTCTTCCCCAGTCTTTAAAGTCCTGACATCATTCTGGTGGAGCCAAAGAGAAGCAATGGCCCAGACCCCTAAAACAGTCAATTTGACCAGGGCTGGGGTCAGGGCAAGGATTGCACTGCCGAGCTTAGGCCTGAGCCCAGGGTTGCAGGGCCATCTAGTTGCTCCTAGAACAAACCAATTTTGAAGGTTGCGGAAATACTGAAACAAAAATCTAAGTTATTGTACTAAGAAAGGGGGAAGGAGAGAGTAAGGAGGCCCAAACAATAGATTGTCACAGTAAGTAGGCTTTGGAAAGCTATTCCTTTAAAAAGAGAGGAATAATAAGTGTTCATTGAGGACACTCAAAACTACATCTTAATTTTTAACATCTATCTTCAAATTCACACACTAATCTGCAGGTGACTCTTATATGTAATGTGGTTGTCCCTCTATTCCCTCAACCCAGCAAATCTACAAAAGAGCACACAAAACCTCTCCCGTCCACACCAGCCCACAGAACACTGTATTTCTCTCAGCTGCACTACTGTTCTCCAGGTAACTCAGGCTTGGACACATGGAATCTACTTGGATTATATTTAGGTCATATTTTGAAAAAACCTGAAGTGAACCCAAATGAATTCTCTTTATACAATACGATAAAACGATGATTAGAAGAAAGATAGTCAAATGCACGGATGACTAAAATATTAAAGAAAAATAAGCAAATGCACAGAAATGTATTCAAGGTACAAATTCTGGAACGATACACTTATCACCAAAGTATACAGAGGGCTGGTGCATGAACTGCCCTACAGCCAGGACTTAGTCTCTTGAGTTACCCAACCTCATGTCAGGGATATTACAATGCATTATTGCTGTTTCAATGCTTAATTAATAAAATGTCTACACCATTTAAAAATACATGGACTAAATTCCCACGTTATCAATGTGGTCTCCAAAACAAATATAAGGGGGTGGGGGGCTTGTATATTTATTTCCATTTACAGATAATGAAATCAAGTTTCAAACAAGGATGTATGACTTGGCCTTGATCATGAAGACTAGGACGTTTCAAAGCCTTAATTCCCACCGTTTTTGTTACTAAGCGTTGTGGGTTTGTCATAGTATTAGTAAGAACGTTGTCACACAACTAAGCTATCTGTCCTTTAGGTAAATAAAGCCCTGGGCATCATTCTGGCAGGACCAGATAGCAGCAATTGCCCACAGAATTGGCTTCTGTGGCTGCGAATATTTTAATCCCCATCTACCTTTTGGTTTGTCTTTCTCTCATTTGATTCCAGATGCAGAAGAGGAACAGGGAAGCACGTATTGAGGGCGACCACCTGGAACAAGCATGTAGCTATTTGAACATAGGAACTCCAAGAAAAGAGCTAATACCTTAGGTATTACTTGAATGTCAACCCCCAAGTTACTCATATTTTATTGATTTATATAGATATATATTTATAAAGGTATTTTAGACTTTGTACTCTTTGGGGAGATACTTCTACAGCTTCTAAATACTTGTTTTGTTTAAATTTTATACCAACCCTTTAATGTTAGTAAGGAATTTGACTAATTTCACACAAGTTCAGGAAGAACCAGGATTAGACATTGTATTTTTCAAACATCCAGCACATTCAAGTTAACCCCTCCTGTCTCCTATTACTTACCAACCAGTTTTCTTCTGAGTTACATCATCAGTATATTTTCCTTAAACAACAGCATTCTGTGGCAGCTGGTTCACTTAGTGAGGGGGTGGGGCAGTTAAAATCCTTGTCTCCTTCCCATCTGGAAATCCTATTATTTGATTATGGATTCCACTGATTTGATTATTTCCCTATGTAATCAGTATTTATTGCTAATACAGTATATAATAGGTGGAAACAAGTTTTCACAGATTGTACAGACACATGAGCAGACAACTGTACAGATGCCCAGGGCTGCAGCAGCAGTGGTCCCTGGTGCGAGGGGGCATGTGGGCCCGTGGCTCAGACTTGGGATCAGGAAAGTCTGCCGGATGCAACATGCAGTTAACACAGAAGGAGGAGTAAGTGTTAGCCACGGGAAGGCAGAGGGTAGGCAGAATAGAGAAGTTCTTCAGACAGAACAGAGAAGTGAAAACCCAAAGGCAGGGGACAGCACGGTGCCTTAGAAAAATTACAAATTCAGGGTTTCCGTAGCAGAGAGGGCTAGAATTAGTGAAGCTGGTGAGAGAGGAGACCTAAGAATTCCCAGAGGCTGAATCAGGAAGGGCCTTGCACTCCATTTAAGGCATCCCTATTTTAACCAGAGAGTAATATGCAGCCTGTTAAGACTAAAAGCTAGGTGTGAGGGATGATCAGATTTGAATTTCAGAAGGATCCATCTGAACGCAGCAGGGAAGACTGTTTGGGAAAAATAAAAGACCAGAGTAGGGAGGGCAGGAGGCTGCTGCAGTAATTGATGAGCTGAGGGGTGATGAGAGTAAAGCAATGCCAAGGGTACACATTCTTCCTGGAGCTTGGATTTGGATTTCAGACACTAATCAGCGTCCACAGGTGGCCAACTCAGGAGAACAGCCTGGGCAATTCTGACTCATGTACACCAAAATCAGAGCAATTGGTTTGCAAGGAAGGAACAGAACAAAGCAGAAAAAAAGAGACAGAGATGAGACACCCCCCTCTCACCTTGAGTCGTAACGGGTCTGCGGGCACAGCCCCGTGAGAACCAACCCCATTCCCACCCTGTGCCTTCCTGGAGATGCCCCAAATCTTTAAGATGGCCGGCAATGTTTTGCTTCTACTAGGGCAATAGGGCTTTGTTAATTGCAGCCAAAAAGGCTTGCCTAAGTATTTTAATTTCCATTTCATGGTGGGTGTTAATTAGTAGTTGTCAGATGAATTAATGTAAGAATAAATGAATACATAAATTAAGTCAATGGTTTCAGATGAATTTTGGAAATCTCATTAACAGCATAAGGCTATTATTTCTTCCAACTAATTATCTACATCTGTTTATTACATTTTCACTCCCAATTCTACTCCCTCCCCCCCAAAAGAGGCAGTTTGTCTTTCATGCACTAGTATGATTACCTTGCTCGAAATATTTGTTTTAAACGAAAAGACTTAATGTGTGTAGCATGGTGGAGGGGTGGGAGAGCAGGGAAGGGGTCCTTCTCTGTGTAAACTCCCAGTCCTTAATTAAAACTGTATTTTCTAATGTTAAAAATAACTAATTCTTATTCAGAGTTCTGGCTGTAAGTCTAAAAGGAAAGGCTATGATTTTTTAAAGCTATAAGAAGTATTGAGGGTTTCTCCATTATTACTGATTATTGGATTGTGTATTAAAATTGACAAATGCACTTCACAAAATTGTTTTTATTGTTAATAGTTTAATTCATTATTACATTAAAATCTTAAAATAGTCTAAGGGAATAAAATATACTACAAAGCTATTCTACTATAAATTTCATACTTTAGAGTTTGTGCATATTGTATGTCACATATTTCTTAATTTTCAGGTATTTAAATACATGAACATATGCATAATCTATCCCTGAACTAGAGTTTGATGTGAAAAATCCTGCACATTTTATTTTATTCTTCTTTGGTATTTATTTATAGCTAGATTTCTGCACTAATTTTATCGTACCTGAATTCCATCATCCGTATTTTAAATCATCCATGTTCCTAGTGCTAAAAAGATCTAGGCTTTTGTAGTTCTCTTTGCTGTTAAAAGAGAAAAAGAACAAACAGATGTTCCCTAACCACATGGATGGTGTTTTTTCTGATGTTTAGTACAGGATGGGGTAAAAAGACACAGTTCAGACACTAAGGCAACACCAAGTAACTCCAGCCCAGCAGGTGAGAGTGGGGGCTGTCAATCACGGAGCCATTCTTGCCGGGCTACAGTGTGTCAGACAACAGACTTCAGTGTCTCCATTGAACTGCTAATTATTTGAGGATTCTGTAGGGAAGAGTCCATGTAAAGTTGGCCTGTTCAATTCTCAAATAGCTTGCTCCTGCTAAATCGTGTGCGCACACACACTCTCACACCACACACACAACAACAACAGTGGGTATGTAACCCACAGACATGACTTTCCCCCCTTTCTCTCTCTTACTTCCTGCGCTCAGGGTCTCAACCCTCCATATTTACAGCACGCAGACTTTCCCACATCTATAGTCTCTCTTGCAAGACGCTTTCAAAATCAGCATTCCATTGCTGGGCTCAAAAGCCCAGGTGACTTGTTACCTTCAAGTGAATGCACTGACTGAGAACTCAAAGCACTCTCTATGTGGCTTCAATCCACCTTTTCCATTCTTACATTCCACTTCCACTACATTATTCTTCTGTTACATGTTTACGGCTTCATCTGTCTCCTCCATAAATCTTTCTGGACTGGTCGGGACACTAGTTACCTCTCCCTCCTCTTCATGCATATATTGATATTGTCCTCACAAAGAAGGTCTGTGTAGTGCCAGCTACTTTGGTATCATCTTGTCTTATTCCTAGTTTTGGTTTTAAAAAAAGTATTTTAAAAAATTCACCTTTATATCTTGACTTCATATATATATAAATTCACTGAGTGCAAAAACCCTGTTTCACAGTGCTGTGCAGTTCTAACATAACCAGCACTGTGGTTTTGCTAGTAGATGACAATCCATGTAACTTTTATATGATTCCTTGAGGCCAACGTGATAAAATGGCAAATGAGATATACAGACATTACGTTCTCTTAAGATCTCAGAAGATTCGACTTTTGGCGAGGGGAATAACAAAGGAGAATCTAATAGAGGAAATGCAAGCCTTCATTAAGTTCTGAAGAAGAGTGATAATGTATATAATAGTTAGGCCAAGAGGGAATAGAAAACTCAAGATAAAAGAATAATTTGAACCTAAGCTAGACTCCAAAATGTCCACAAAAAGTCTGTGAGAGAGTGAATAAAACAGGTTGGCTAGAGTGAAGTGGGATGGTTAGCTTTTAGAGATGAAAACTAAGACTCTGTGACTTTTTTTTCAGTAAGAGGAAACTAACAGAAATTCTTGCATGTCCCTGAGGGTGAGGTAACAAGTGAAACAGCATGTTGAATCAGGTGGGGAAATACTCTGGTGTCTTCTATAGATGAGCACCCGGATCTGGAGTCAGATGTCTGAGACCCAAGCCCATCTCCATCATTCACGGGCTCTGTGACTTTGGGTAATTAACCTTGCCTCTCTGTGTGACTCAAATTGTCAGCTCCAAAAAAAGGAGGTTATAATCCTATCTCAGATGATTGTTCTCATAAATTATGAGTATTTTAAAGGGTATATGGGGAGAGGGGGAGGCTGAAGAGGAAGGGCTGTGTAGGTTTGCGGAAAAGGGCACCAGGAAAAGAAGGCTGGGGTAAAGGGTATTAGCAGCTATGGAGAGTCAGTCACCACCTAATCCTGTGGGGAAGCATACACAGCTCAGGGAACTTCTCCTGCGTTCATCTACAAATAGGTAGTGCAAAACAGCATCCTTCCATTGAGAGTAATAGTACATTAAACTGAATTTTAACAAAAGCAATAAACCTAAGCCTCTTTGGTGCATCACCAGAATGAGGGCATTGCTTGGTTAAGGGCTCACGTATAAACCACATTCACCGAAGTGGTGCTTTACCTGTAATTAAGAGAGTGATACTCAAAACCTTAGTGCAGCTTCTCAAATGTCATCTGGTACAACTTGGAAGGTTAATAAGAAAGGAGAAAACAGCATAACAGATAAACACGATGACAAATCACAGCTCTCTTTGGCCTGAGAATCTGCAATGGTTTTAAGAATGTGTCCTGCTTAGCCTAATGCCCTCTACATGCACCCATGTTTTCATTCTTTTCTTACATTTTTATAGATTTTTACTGAGATATAGAGATAAATACAAATTTTTAAAAATCAACTGTCATTTGACCTCAAAAGAATAGAGACGTAATGCCCAGTAGTCAGTATGTATATAAGGAGCCCTTGGAGGGGCTGCTCACTTCATGGTGAAAGGCATGGTCAGCGTCAGCTCAAATCCTCAACAGACCGGAAATGCAAGGCTTACTTTAAAAAGCATTATTTTGCCCAAAGAAAACCATTTGATATCATATTTGGTTTTCACGATTGTTTGGCTAAGCTTCTGACATAACCATGACTTGCTTGTACAGCTTTCTACATCATTCGGACTGAAGAAAAAGAGTCTTCGGACAGAGATAACCCCAAAATATGCAAGTGAAAATGTTGTTTTGCAGAGTCAGAAATACTTTTCCTGCTTAGAAAATGTTTTCTCTGTAACACAGATGTGCTTTTCAAAGCCTCAGAGTTTCCTCCTTTGAAAATATGTTGAGCCAACTGAATTTTTAAGGAAAATATTTATACCCTGAATTTAGCTCTGCTGAAAGAGCATGCAAGAATTGCAATCACGTTCTTTGTAAGTGTTTTAAAGTTTTCCTGGAGTTTATCACGTGAGGATGAACTGAAGGACTGAGGTCCCAGGATTAACATAGACCTTGATTTTTAAAAGAATGAGAAAGTGCATAGAGGTGAAAAAATGTGCCAATATGTTCACTATCATTAATCCTCATAATCTGAAAACCTCAGTTTGTAATATTCAACATCCTTACTGGTCATTATTTGTAAAATGTTTGCAGTTAAAAGATTTCTATTAAAATAAAGATTGAGAGTGGATAAGTATATGGCAATGGTAGGAATGTCCCTTTACTGTGTTTCAAGTTTGGGGGGATTACAAATACAGCCACTATAAACATTTCTTTTCCACAGCTGGCTACACCACTTGCCTTCCCAGCAGCAATGGATAAGAGTGCCATTTGCTCAGCATTTCTGCCAACACTTACACGGCCAGCCTTTTCTGTTGTTGTTATTTGTTTGTAGTGTATCTCGCTGTGGTTTAATTTTAATTTCTCTAATTATTAAAGATGTTGAGCATCTTTTCATGTGCTTATTTGCTATTCATATATATCTTATTTAGTGAAGTGTCTGTCAAACATTTTGCCTGTTCTTTTCCTTGCTTTTTCATCAGTGAATTTTGAAAATATACATTTTGGATGCTAATGACTTATTAAATATATGTTTTGATAAGAGTTTCTTTTAGTATACGGCTTGTTCTTTCCGTGTCTTAACAGTGTCTTTAAAAACTTAGAAGTTCTTAATTTCAGTTAATTCTATTTCTGCATTTAAGGGTAGTGTTTTGGGGTCTTCCCTGGTGGTGTAGTGGATAAGAAGCTGCCTGCCAGTGCAGGGGATGCGGGTTCGAGCTCTGGTCCGGGAAGATCCCACATGCCACGGAGCAACTAAGCCCGTGCGCCACAACTACTGAGCCTGCGCTCTAGAGCACACGAGCCACAACTACTGAAGCCTGCGTGCCTAGAGCCCGTGCTCCGCAACAAGAGAAGCCACTGCAATGAGAAACCCGCGCACCGCAAACAAAGAGTAGCCCCCGCTCACCGCAACTAGAGAAAGCCCACCTGCAGCAACGAAGACCCAACATAGCCATAAATTAATTAATTAAATTTTTTAAAAAGGGTAGTGTTTTTGATGTTACATCCAAGAAATCTTTGCTAAACTCACAGTTTTTCTCCTATGTTTACTTCTAGAAATTTGATACGTTTTAACATTTAGGTCTACAATGCATTTTGAGTTAATTTTTATTTACATTGTAAAGCAAGGGCCAAAGTTCAATATTTTTGCTTATGGTTGCCCCCAGCACCATTTGTTGAGAAGACTATTCTTGCTCCATGGAATTACCTTTGCAACTTTGTAGAAAATCAATTGACAATATTTAGCGGGTCCATCTGGGGACTCTTCTCAGCTCCCTTGATTCATGAGCCTGTCCTTTTGCTAAGACCACACTGTGTACCGCAGCTTTATAGGAAGCTTTGGCGTCTGGAAATGTGAGCCGTCCAACTTTGTTCTCCCTTTTCACAATGGTTTGGACTATTCTGTTCCTTTGAAGTGCCATTAAAATTTTAGAAATAGGGACTTCCCTGGTGGTGCAGTGGTTAAGAATCTGCCTGCCAATGCAGAGGACACGGGTTCAAGCCCTGGTCCGGGAAGATCCCACATGCCACGGAGCAACTAAGCCTGTGCGCCACAACTACTGAGCCTGAGCTCTGGAGCCTGCAGGTCACAACTACTGAGGCCACGTGCCACAACTACTGAAGCCCGCACGCCTAGAGCCCGTGCTCTGCAACAAGAGAAGCCACCGCAATGAGAAGCCCGCGCACCACAAGCAAAGAGTAGCCCCCACTCACCGCAACTAGAGAAAGCCCACGTGCAGCAAAGAAGGCCCAACACAGCCAGAAATAAATAAATAAATAAATTTAACAACAACAAAAATTTAGAAATAGTTTGCCAATTCTTATGAAAAGCCTGTGTGATTTTGACTCAAGTTGTATTAAATCTCTATATTATTTTGGGGAGAATTGACATTATCACTTTCCTGTTCCTGAACAGATCAAACCTCTGTGTTTATGAAAGTGCCCTTTAATCAGTGTTTCATTCATAAGTGTTTTGTGGTTTGGGCATACAGATCATGCACATACTGTTTGATTAAGGATTTCAAGGTTTTTTGTGCTACTGAAAATGGTCTATTTTTAAATTTCAACAATTGTTCATTGCTGGCATGTAGACATGTAACTGATTTTTAAATATTGATTTGCTAACCTCATGTATCTGTTCTAATGGTTTATTTTGTACATTCCTTTGGATTTTCTACTTAGACAACTAAGTTGTCTGTAAGTAGAGGCAGTTTTGCTTTTTATTTGCAGGCTGTATGCCTTTTATTTCTTTGGTCTTCCTTTACTGAATCACTACCTAAAATGACTGATAGAAGGAGTTATAGGAGACATTTCTGCCCTGTTCCTGATTTTAAGAGAGCATTCAGTCTTTCACCAATAAATATATGTGAGCTGTAGGTATTTTATAGACCTACTTTATCAGGTTGAGGAAGACTTCTTTCAGTGAATGAATAAATAATGAACTATGTCAAATGTTTTTTTCTGCATCTAGTAGGAATACCTTATGCTTTTCCTTCTTTAATCTATTAATATGGCATATTACATTGATTTCTAAATATTAAACCAAGATTCCATTTCCAGAATAAATCCATTTTGCCATTTTTACATATTGCTGGGCTCAGTTTGCTCATTTTTTAAACGGTATTTGTGTTTATATTCAGATGGGTATTGGTCTATAGTTTAGTGGGGGGTTTGCCATGTCTTTGGTTTGGATTTTTCAGTACTGCTGGCCTCATAAAATGAGTTGGAAAGTATCCCCCAAACCTCTTTACTGTAGAAGAAATTCTATAAATTTTTAAATTATTTCTTCCTGAAATGTTTGGTAGATTTCACTAGTGAAACTTTCTGGGTCTGGAGTTTTCCTTGTTTGTAGAATTTTAACTACAAATTTAATTATGTACTTTAATAGATACAGTACTATTGTAGTTATCCATTTCTTCTTAAGTGAGCTGGTGGTTCCCTTAATGTCTTAGGAAAATTTCCTCCACAAACATTTTTAGGATAGTTCAAATCCTTTTAATCAGTGCCGTTATCTTTTGCCTGAAATACCTACAATGCTGCAGTATTAGTTACTTTCTCTAGTCTTATCCCCACTAGAACCCATCCTCACCATTATCATCTATCCAAAATATATTGTTCATGTCTCATTCTTTTTTAGCAGCCTTTTAAAGACCGATTTAAATTGTCAAGTATATAAATTTTTAAATATTTATTTATTTATTTGGCTGCACTGGGTCTTAGTTGCAGCATGCAGGATCTTTTGTTGCAGCACACGGGCTTCTCTCTAGTTGTGGCGTGCAGGTTTTTTGGGGGTTTTTTCCTCTCTCTAGTTGTGGCGTGTGGGCTCCAGAGCACGTGGGCTCTGTAGTTTGCAGCATGTGGGCTCTCTCATGGAGGTGCGTCAGCTCAGCAGTTGTGGCATGCAGGCTTAGTTGCCCTGCGACTGTGGGATCTTAGTTCCCTGACCAGGGATCGAACCCACATCCCCTGCATTGGAAGGTGGATTCTTTACCTCTGGACCACCAGGGAAGTCCCTTAAGTATATAAATTCTTTAGCATATTAAAAATGGGTCTCTACCATAGGCCTCCAGCTTCATCTCCTCTCACCTTTTCCAGGAAAATCATGGCCTACAAAAGCCAAACCGCTTGCATTTCTGTGAATCTACTGCATTGCTCGCCCTGTATCTTTTACTGTAATTTTTCACCATATTCATTATGAAGGTTTTTTTTTTTTTTTTTGGCCAGAACACTTGGCTTGTGGGATCTTAATTCCCTGACCAGGGACTGAACCCTGGCCCTCAGCAGTGAAAGCACAGAGTCCCAACCACTGGACCACCAGGGAATTCCCGATATTCTTAATCATCTTTTATGTCCTACTCACACAACCTGTCATTCAGAAACCCTCTTTGATTCTCTAGGGAGAGACAGCTTTCCCTCATTCATTCATGCTATGTTGTAATAGATAATTCAGATATTTACCATAGGTTATACCATACACGAATATATGAAAGTGAAATTATCTAAGTTTGCCTTCCTAACAAGATCAAGCTCCTAAAAGTTAAGGTAATAGTATATTTCTCTTTCTGTCCCTTACTCCTAGCCCAGTGTCTGCCCTACAGTAAGTACCCAATAATGTTTGTTTAACTATTCTGGGTTACATAGCACTGGAGTGGGTAGATTCTTGAGGTAAGATATGACCGCAATTTGCATTTCATTATCCAGCATCCTATCAGTGAACTATGCACTGGCATTAGCCAAGAAGTAGATGGGGATCCTCTTCTACTTTAATTGTTCAAAATACCCTTTTGGCTCACAGGTCACCTTAAACATATGATCAGTGTAGAGAATGCTTTACCAAGTACAGTTATCTATGCACATACACACCAGATTTTGTGTGAAATTCCAAGACGTTCATAGAACTCTTTATCTCCATCCACTTCCCAGTTTGTATACAGGCTGTCCATTCTGAGTTGTTCAGTAGGATTACACCACCATCCAATAGGACCAAGTGAACCAGGCTGGAATAAGAGAAGGAATAGAAGAGACCTGAAAGAAGGCTTAGAGTAGATCCAGAGGGTCCTTGTTCAATTTTTGGTGGAGATAGTTACAATATGGTAAAAGAAGAACTGAAAGGTTGCTTATTTGTCTCCAACAGTGTTCGTCAGAGGCCTGGGTGCTCCAGATTATCATGAGACATTCAGAGACCCTCCACAGGTATCCACCACTGACCAGACTTAATGGTGCGATTTGCGTGGAGAATTAATAAGGGCAAAAGCCCTAAGCCTTTAAGGAAAAAACAGTGTTTTGAAGAGGAGTATTTAAGAGCTGTTACATGACAACCCTGTGGTGCAGATTAATCAGTGCCATTATCTTTTGTGCAGTTACTAGATGGACCCAAGTTGGGAGAAAAAAATGACTAGAGAGAGACTCTAAACAACTCTATTCATATGACCGTTTAAGGGATGAGTACTAGAAACAGAAAATGTGTTTCATTTGTGCAGATTTCTGAGGACAGAAGGCCATCCTCTACCCCTGCATTTGGAGCCATTCCTTTCTGCTTTCCTATTCCACTGATTAAATCCCCATCAAGTATCCCTCTCTTAGTGAATCTTTCCCCTCAGCATATAAATATACTCAGATACCCCACTAACAAACATGCCACAAGAAAGAAAAAAACAAAAACAATTAAAATAACAACAGCAAAATAATATAAACTCCAAAACAGACTATCTTGACTATGACCTTCCTTTCACCCTTTTAATTCCCAAAATTCTGTAAATAATAACATGAAGTGTAAACTCCCACACCTTAACCTTCTCACTCCCCATTCACCCCCAGATCTACTGCAATTTATCTTGCTTTCATATGAATTTCACTGAAACTGCTCATGTGAAAGTCACTGATGAACTTTCAGCTGACCTATTTTATCCCTGTTTAAGGTATTTTTCAGTTGGGTGTCTATGATGCCACTCTATAAAAACTGAGCTCTCTTTAGCTTTAAATTTCAGAAAACTCAAGTACAAATGAAGTAATCTATAAGAAAATTTTATTATTTCACAGAACTTAGTCACACCCCTTAAGAGGTCCCAATATATGGAATCTGCATAGTTGATTAATCATTGGTTCATAGATCACCAAGGGCACTCTTTTCTATTTTCAACTTTACCATGTTCAGACTTTATGCTAATCAAGGGTGTGTGTGTGTGTGTGTGTGTGTGTGTGTGTGTGTGTGTGTGTTTGGCAAGAGCAAAATCATATGCCAATGTCCATCCAAAGTAGGGAGTTTCTCCCCATGCATCTTTCTTTTAGTGGTCCCACCTATAAATGACTCAAAACCATGGGAGGAAGGACCCTCACTTTCCCATGGGTTCCTAAACATAAGATCCTCCTTGGCCTTAGGCCCCACGCCCACCTACAAATGAATCCATCTCATAGGGAAATAGACCACCGTGATAGGCCTTGACTAATCAGCATTTTCTAGACTCGTGTAGAAAAGGGATGGACAGAGCTATGCCACCAGGGAGGGAGCTACTCTGTTGGGTGGACAACCAATAATGACCACTGTGTACTTTTAACCGGATTTTCTGTTTCTAGTACTCATCCCTTAAACGGTCATATGAATAGAGTTGTTTAGGGTCTCTCTCCAGTCATTTTCTTCTCCCAACTTGGGTCCATCTAGCAACTGCACGCTCTTGACTTTGAAATCTATTTTTCTAAGAGATAATTTACCTGTTTGAACTGATATCTGCTTAAACAGACAAGACAGCAAATCTAATCACTCCCCTGTAAACACACAAACACACACACACACACCCTCACATATCCACAGGCATACACACTCACACAGACACACACACAATGACACATGCACAGACATATGGATTCGTTCCAAAGCTTTACTTCGTCTATTTCCGGTTTTTAGCGTCTGTTGAATTGCTATCCACAGAGGTGCCGTCTTCATGCCGTCATACACAAAGATACTGCACGAGGTCCATGTTTAGCCCAGGCGCATTTCTTCTGAGGCTCATTTATACGTCTTCATGTGCCACAGCCCGTCATTTAAATAATGGATATTTTCGATCCCGATTCCTTTGTTGACTTTCTCGATTTCCTCTGCAGACATCTTCATGACTCCCACACACAGGGCGTGCTGTTTTCCTTCTGCCATGATTGCAACCACCGTGTCCACCGCGGCGGGGTAGAGCTTAGCTCCGGGAGAGGTCAGGCCTGGACACATGATATTGGCTCCACTGAGCACAAACTTGATGGCTCCTTTATCAACCTGCTGGCGGGGCAGGATGAAAGGGTATTTGTGAAGCAGCCTTAGCGTTGGATAAAAAGGCCCTTCTCTTTGTCTAAAAAATAGTAACTCCCCGTTTACAGTGAGGATTTCTATGTGTTCGTGGCATCGCACTATTTTGACCGGATCCTTCTTAGGCATGATTTGATTCAGCCACGGATCGATACCAGGAAACTGCTCTATCAACTGGTTCTTAATACCCTTAATAACGGAAGTTTTCAACTGGATGCAGTTGGACACATTTTCTTTTTCATCAAATTTCTTGAACATGATCCAAGGTGAAGAGGGCGACGACAAGGAAGCGCCCGGAATCGAAGAGAAAACTGAATTACAGAGAGCCCGGCGGAGGCGCTTACCGGAGAACTGCCGGCGTGGACGGTCGGTACGGCTGTTGTTAACCGGAAGAGGGAGGCGCTTTACGGCTTTCCGGGAAATCTACTTCCGCTCCTTGGAATGTGGCGTCGCACTTTCCGGCAGTATTTGGTCTTCCGATTACTCTTTGGGGCGGGACTGTAAAAGGGCGGGACTTGAAAAGGAAGGGTGGTAGAGCAATCATTTTTGTTACAGGAAGAGAATAACGG
This sequence comes from Delphinus delphis, assembly GCF_949987515.2. Classification (NCBI taxonomy): domain Eukaryota; kingdom Metazoa; phylum Chordata; class Mammalia; order Artiodactyla; family Delphinidae; genus Delphinus; species Delphinus delphis. The sequence continues at coordinate 152,546,702 of NC_082684.1, forward strand.
AGGGGGCCTGTCTTCTATTTTTTTTAATTGGGAAATGGCTCGCCATCTGTCCAATTACCCATGCCAGAAACCGGGGGACGAATGCTGAACGATAAGACCTCCTGTTCCGCACGGTCACGGCAAGGAGTCGAGTCCTGTGCGTTATTCCTCCTCCACAATCTCTTATGCTCTCACAATCTCTCGCTGGTTTAGCGCAGCTCCGAATACTTGCAAACAGTCGCTGCCTGTCACCTTCCCAGTTCTCTCCACTTGCACCCGGAGAGGAGAGGCTTTGTGGCCAGGAGGAATGCGAATGTTGTACGATTTCAATCCTTTTAAACACACCCAAACTCGTTTTATGGGCCGGCATACGGTCTCTTTTGGTGAATGTAACGGTGCTTCTGAAAATAATGGGCTTTCTGCTTTGTTTGGGTGCAGCGCTTCTCTATTCTTACTGATTTTCTGTGTGCTCATTCTGTCCGTTACTGAGCAGCATATTGAAATCTCCATGGTTGTGGAGCTCTTTCCCTTTTCAGTTCTATCAGCTTTGGATTTATAGATTTTGAAGCTGCGTTATTAGGTCCATACCCATTTCAGATTAATGTGGAGGTCACCCTGTTAATTAGGATTTTATCCGCTTAGGTTTTAATTGTCATCCAAAGAAGTGTGAGGCCCGTGAGGACAGTAATTGTATATTTTATCTCTGTACTTTTTCACCCAGCACAAGATAGATCTGTTTCATACTACATACACAATAAGTGACTGATGAATAAATGAAAGAATGCTTCCTCTCCCCAAAGTTTTGGTCCGTTTCCCAGACAGTGCTTTGTGAAGAGAATAAGAGCAAATCCTTGCTCTGTGAGCACTTCTCTCCAATGACACATGCTTAATTTGGGAAGCCTGCACTGCAGCAGAATTGTAACAGGTGCTGAATGTATAGTGGAAAAATAACATACATTTCCTCATTTGGGGGAGCTTATAGCACATGAGGGTTTTATATATGTGTATTTTATACATATACATATATAATCATTATTATAAGGAATTGGCTCGCACGATTATGGAGGCTGAGGCTGAGGAGTTCCAAAATCAACAGTCAACAAGCCAGCCACTCAGAAGAGCCGATGGTGTAATTCAGTTTGAATCTAAAGGCCTGAGGACCAAGATGGTATAAATTCCAGTCTGAGTCCAAGTCTGAAGGTAGATGAAGACCATTGTCCCAGCTCAAAAGCCATCCGGCGGGAGGATGGCCTTTTCAGGGGAGAGTCAACCATTTTGTTTTATTCAGGCTTCCAAACTGATTGGATAAGGCCTGTCCACATTAGGGAAGACAATCTGCTTTACTTTACAATTAAATGTTAATCTCATCCAGAAACACCCAGAATAATATTTGATCAAATATCTGTGCACCCCGTGGACCAGTCAAGTTGACACATAAATGAACTGTCACAGGGGTAGACCATCTTAAATGAGGCAGTATAATGGGGTATTTATGTGTCTGACCCTAGAGCCCAGAAATTACTCCTTCTCCATCAGTTACTAGATTGAAATCCTGGAAGTTACTTAACTTCATCTGTGCCTCAGTTTATTCATCATGAATGTGTGGTTAACAAGAATACCCATCTCCTTGGGGTTGGGGTGAGAATTGCTTGAATTAATACTTATAACAAATGGGTTTTAAATATTTGACATAGCTATTATTATTAAATTAACAGCAAAACAGTTACATAAATATTTTAAACACCCTTCACACAGGACACAGTACAACTAGCCCCCCATTTGTGCCTTCCTATTTATAGCTGAGTCTGTTCTGCTTCCCTAAAACTTCACTCCAGTCACTTTGATCCTGTGAAGTCGCACACATCCAGATGCATCTCTGGTTATTTTATAAGCCGCTAACCTAATTCATTATGTGTGGATTTTATGGGCTTAACTCTTCTTATAGGATGATCGTCTTTCTTTCGTTCTTAAGGATTGTCCCATTGTTCCGATCTGTGAAGTCATATGTATGAGCAGCATAAACGAGATGTAGAAACTCAGGGGAGGTAAAGTCATTACTGGCTAGAATGACTAGGGTGACCTGTGTAGATGCCAAATGGCTTAATCAGAAATGATCTGATCTAGACCTGGCTATCAGAGGCATGCGCAAGGGATTTTGTAGTGAAGCTATTTTAAGCAAAGGACTTAAAAATTTTTAGTCTGGAGTTCCATAGCAATGAAAAATCTTTTTGAAGTTAATTATCCTTATATGAAATCATACTCTTAATTCCATACCATGTAACTCTTCCCCAGGGTGCAACTTTCTTAGCCCACAAGCATCTCTTTGCTATCTACCATGAAAAGGGACACAAAGCTCTAGTTTTTGCTTTTAAATTCTTCAGTTAAAATGGAAAACCTCTTTTTAGACTTTCTAAAAACTCACCTTCTCTAAAATCATGGGGCCTGGTTCTTAAACTTTATAGAAAAACCTAGGTCTTTGAGGCTGGCATACATTAGCATATTAAAGAATGTGATACACAAATGTTGCTTTAAACATACTAATATGTTAAAACATGACCAACTTATTCTGGTTAAATAATTTTAAATCAATTCAAAATTAATTAACCATATGAATTTTTAGAAGAAAGAAAGTCGTGGCACAAAATTCAGTCTTTCGGGCCCGGGGTGTACCACTTCCTCAGTCTTATCAGCCCCCCTCAGTATCACTTTATTTCCTCATGAAATCAGAATAATATAGCATGTACTTCACAAAGTGTACGGGGTAGTTTTGAGGAATAAAAAATACAGTATATAACGGACTTACCTAATAGTAGGAAACAGTGTAAGTACATTTTAAAGTGTTTATTTACTTGCAAAACAACCTTTATGCAATAGCGATAAGATCTAAGATTATACCATATATGTAAAAAAATTACAGAAAATTAGCTTTGGATAATTTACTAAGTCAAATAGTCAAGAGATGCCAGAATTGAATTTTATATCAGTAATCTCAAGGGAATATGTAATCGACACATGGTGTTTATGTTGCAAAGATGAGGAAATCAAGTCAGAAAATTTCTCAGGTTCCTCTAATCTCCAAAATTCGGAACCTGATCCCCACACCTGGGTTGTATAATTTCAGGGGGTTCACCTAATACAAGTTTCTCTGCATTTTGATAAATGACCACTAGAGGGCAGGAGAACCAAACGAAGTCTTCATACCGTTCACCAAGATTGAAGTTCTGCATTAGAAGGAATACTAATAGGTAACTCAACTAATACGTAACTATTCTCAATTAAAAGGTAACTATTTTTTATCATACAGTTGTTTTTCCTCAGTTATATTTCCGAAATAAACAAACCCATCTCTAGAGAGTCACAAAACATTTCCCAAGTTCAGGTGAAGCACATTCTAAATAGTAATCTACTTAATTTACAGTTTGTGAATTTTTCTCTGCAACTATAGACAATCAGCAATAAAATAATTACTTCCAAAATGATGTCTTTTAAAACAAAAAATTAGCCCTACATTTTTTGCCTGTTGAAAGAAACATTAAAAGTGACTTTTCTCACATTGCTTCAATGTATAAACTATTTTTGAAAATTAAAAAAGCTATGTGTATTATAAAAATAATCTCACGACATCCAGAATGTTTTAAATTATGTCATCTACCTCATTGCTCCATTCCACAGGTAACACTGCTAAGTTTCTCATATACTGTACTACAAAAATGTACTCTGCATACCAAGCATCGTAGATGGATGGGGAGAAAACATGAGGTCGCACATGCGTCACACCTGTGCCCAAGTGGGGATGCACAGAGGAAAGGGCCCTACGTGGGAGAGGTGGGCAGGGGGTCCCTCAGGATCCTAGGGGCTCTCATTCCCAAAGCAAACCCTGGCCTCGGGATACTGAACCCTCCCTTCTCCTCTGGACTCGGCCCACCTCTCGGGCCCTGGGCCAGTCCCCAACTCTCCTGGTCTCAGATTCCCCCGATTGTCCCAGGAGGGGATGGACACGGAACTGTGGGGGCCTCACTCGGTGTGGACACGGCCTGGGCTCCTCGCCCCCAGGGCCCTGGGTGGGTGCAGCAGGATGCGCTCAGGGGTGCAGGGGCCTCCCTCCCACGTGCAGACTCAGCACGGGGCCGCTGGCCCCGCGTCCAAGTCCGCCTCCCGGCTCACACGCAGACCCCGGGCAGCGCGGGCTACAAGACCCAACATGAGCATCAGCCGTTGGTGCACTGGGCGCATGAGCTCAGGGCACCAACGGCTCCCAGCCCGGCCGTTATCTCACGGCCCCAACGGCCGCTGCTCTGCGACCCCATGACCCCTGGGACCCCCAGGCCACCCTACTCCAGTCAGGCTGGCTGGAGACCTGGGAACGTGAAAGTCACGGAATACCCCCCATACACAACCTGCTGTCCTGGTCCCCAGACTCCTCCCCGAGGCCAGCTCGGTGCACGGCTGGGTCAGGGAGCCTAGAGGTAGTGTAGACACGGGCCTGGGCAGGAGAAGGGCAGGCCACCCCGCCACTCCTCCACACCCGCCTCTCCCTGCCTTCTCTAGCAGGACCCTGGGACACACACCAGGTACAGCCTGGCCCTGGCCGCGGCCCTGGCTGGTGTAGCAGGGACTGGAGGGAGCCCCCAGAGGAGGTGGCCCCACAGGGAGGGCCGAGTGAGTGTTGGGGGTAATTCCTGTTACTAGGGAGCCCCTCCTGGGCACTCAGTGCCAAATTTATAGATGAGCCATGGCATGGCATGGGTCACTCAGCTCTAAGTGACCAAGCCCAGCCAAACTGAGACTCTGAGAAGTCACCACGAAGATTGCCTGTCACGGGGCTGTGACTGGCCCCAGGTCAATCTCACCCCAAAGGCCATGCTGTGCCCAGGAGCCCAAGAGGTGGCCCCTGAGCCCAGGCTTGGAGGTGAGTCCATTGTGGATGGGGGAGTATGGGGAGGGGCAAGGGCGGTGGGGTCCATGGGTAAAGAAGGCTCTAGGGAGGCTGGAGGGAGGGAGGGTGACGATGCACCCTGGGGAGGTCTTCTGGATATGAACACATAGGGCTCTGAGCTCCAAGCAAGGAGTCAGGGGACACTGCAGGTTGGGGGTGGGCAGGAGACACAATCCAGGTGGTCCAACCAGAGCCACAGCATCTTAGACCTGGAGCGAGCTTAATGAGCATGGATCCCCAGGAACCGCCCAGGGCTAAGGAGACCGCCTCTGTGTCCCCATGGTGCAGCGGAGCGCTGGCGTGCCCAGCCTGTTGGAGGGCATCGTGGCTGCAGCAGGAGAGTTTCAGGATGAATCAGGGCTCCAGGGGTGGCCTGGGCTGGCAGGTTTGGGGGAAGATGCCCACCTGGTCTGGGACTCTGTGGTGTGTAAACGCTTAGCTACCTGACTAGAAAGACCCTGGGGGACGTGGCCTTGTGCTGGTTGGCGCTGGGGACCGATTAGAAGGAGCCCTTGGCAATCTCGAGTCCCTAGCTCCAGGCCTGACCTGCGTCCCCAAGGTGAAAGTCCACGTCTTCGGGACAAAGTCCTGAAGGGCCCATGTTGTAGAACAGGTTGGCGTTGTCAGGGATCATTAGCTCTGGTCAGGGAAGGGCGGGGGAAAGGTCAGCTGTGCTCAGGAGGGGCGACGGGCCAGGGAGAAGAAATGCTTAGAAACAGGAGATGAGTGGAGGGCAGGGGGGTGGGAGGGACATGGGGATTGGGACCCTTCCTGGTGCCAGGTTCCCCACTCTGCACCCACAGAAAGAGCCAATATCCCTGGGTCGGGAACAGAGCTTCTGAGATCTCTCAGAGCTAGAAGCAGGCCTGGGTGCTGGCAGAATCCGGGCCTCTGCAGTACTGCACACAGGATTCCTGTTTTGTGTGATAAAAACATTCTAGAAATAGATCATGGGGATGGGTGCACAGCATATTGAATTTGCTTAATGCCATTGAATTGTATAATTTAAAATGATTAAAAGGTAAATTTTAAAACATAAAATCTAATAAGCCATTAAACTATATGAAATAGAAAACATTTGGAAAAAAAAAAAAAGCTGTCATCACAAGGGAAGGGAAGAAGCTCTGGTACTGAAGCTGATGCTGACGGGGATGCCAGAGCCACTGCAGCAGCAGATGCTGGAGACGCACCTGGCTTGGGCTGGGCACCAGCACAGATCTGGTGCCAGAGCTGGTACAGGAGCTCTCACTCTGTGGCTGCCTCTCATTCCGGCCCCAGGACCACAGTGGGTGAGGAAACTGAGGATGAGCCTGGATCACTTTCAGCCTGGATCTAGAACTGGAGCTGCTGTAACTCCTAAGCTGGTCCAAGGGTTCAGGCTGGAGGCGTCTGTAGTTCTGTAGCTGGTCCTCAATCTCGCTGTGTAGCTGGGGCCAGACAGACACATCTTCCCAGCTATGCGAGATCTTGGGCTGGAAGTGGCTGTAGCTTTGTGTCTCCCACTGGCAAGCTGTGGGTTAGATGCTGTCCTGCCCGCTAGGCTGTGAGCTCTGAGGTCAGGAAGGTGTCCAGGGTTCACATTTATATTGCAGGTGCCTGCACACTACAAGAAGCAGTACATGTGAATATGTGAATGAGTCCATCCCCCAGCCCAGGGCTTCTTTGTGTGTCAGGCTTCACATCTGTAAAAGAACAGCACTACCTCCTGGGACCGTTGGGAGGATCACACTGACCGAATACATAGGTAAGTGCCTTTTGTGTGCTGGGCACCGTCGCAGAGACCTGGGAGCAGAGCAAAGGAGCGCCACAGCCCGGGCTCACGCGGAGCTGACCAGACCAGGGCGTGAGTGAGGAGAGCGGGTCACAGGGGTGTGTCCCAGCCCAGCCGGGGCAGCTGCCAGGATCAGCGGGTGGAGCCCTGTCCTCGTCAGCCAGTGAAGACCAGTTTAGGTGGGGCTGGAGGGGACGTGGGCTCCTTGCTCTGAACGCTCATGCTACGTGGGATCCCTGTGCAACCATTCCCCTCACAAGTCCTCAGTTTTGCCATCTTTACAGTGGGCATCTGAGGAAATCCATTCCTAGCTTCCTCCTTGAAGTTTGTCTTGATCCTATGAGACAAAGAACTCCCTGTGACCTGTCTTCTCATTGGAAACCCCAGTGTGCTCCAAGGGAACTGCTGTGTCTTCCAGGAGACTGCTCAGGTCCCCATTCTGGTCGGTGTCTAAGTTGGGCTCGGAGCCCTGGGCTTTAAGCCCCAGTGCCCACGATGCCCCTGGCATTGGTGGCACAGTAGTGAAGCCATGTCCACAGGTGCTCAAAAAAGCCAGCTGGAAGTGGGAGGGGCAGAACAGCGAGGATCAGTCCTGCGAGCATCAGGACCACGGAGGGAACTTGGCAAATCAGTAGACAGAGCTTCCTCCCTTCATGCTTGTCTTTTCCCACCATTTCATTCATTTTTCATCATTCATTTAACCAGGTCACTAATGGAGGAAACTGGGTTATTTCCAATCTTTTGCTCGTATGAAGAAGGCTGCAATGAATAACTGTGTACATGTGCCAAGTGTAGAGGTGTTTCCATGGGGTAAATTTCCTGAACTGTGACTGTTGAATCAAAGGGTAAATACATTTGTAATTGTGGATAGATAGAGCTCCACTGCCTCTGTTAGAAGGCATTCCCATGTGCTATTTCTACAGCAGCTTCAGAGTATGCCTTCAATCTTCTGGATTTACGAATTTTGTCATAGGAGCCTCAGCGTATTTCACGTGTTTAAGGCTATATTTGGTTTTTTGTGGAATGTATGATAATGTCTTTTGCCCAATTTTATATTGTGGCTCTTTTCTTTCTTACCAGTTTCTAGGGTCTCTTTATTTATAGAGGCAGTTAGGCCCTTTGCCTGGGATATAAGTTGCAAATATTTCTTCCCAGCTTATCACTTTTTCCTTTTTAGGATACGGTGTCTTTTCCCTTGGTACAATGTTAAAATGTCAGTTCTCCCCCAATTTGACTTATAGATTCAGTACAATCTCTACAAAATGCCTCAGCAGAAATCTCTTTGTGGAAACTGATGAGCTAATTTCAAAATATATACAGAAATATAAAGGGCCAAGAATAGTCAAAATAATCTTGAAGAAGAAAGTTGGAGGACATACAGTACTAGATATCCAGACTTTTAATTCAGCAACAGTAAACAAGGTAGTGTGGTCGTGGTGCAGGACAGACACATGGAACGGTAGAAAGTACAGATTCCATCCAGAGGCCCACATGCAGACGCTCAGGACTGCTACAAGCACAGCGAGGTAGGACCTTCTAAGGATGGGTTAACATGCAAAAACCAATCAATGCAACACTGTAAGAGAACGAAGGGAAAAAACCGTGACATCGGGCTGGAGACCTGATACAGCCTGAGGCAGGACATGAATGAGTTCTGCTGGCCGGCTCTGATTCTGGTGGTCTTTCCTAGCAGGTATGGAGGAAGAGGCATTTCCCAGATCAACAGCTGCATGCCAGGTACCGAGGGATGTGTTATTCTGCTCAGGCAATGAAATCACACCGAGGAAGCAGCAACAGGAGTCAGTCACCGCCCGGCTGAGCTTACGATCATTCACTTTTCCAAGATACATCCCAGGCCTCCTGTGCTCCAGACACCACTGCTGAGATGTCCTTGGGCAAATCGCTGCTTTGCTTTTTCCCAGGGTCCCGTTCTTGAGGCACAGGGGACAGGCACCTTGACGCCTCTTGTCACATGTGAAGGACAGCTACAGTAGCTCACAGTGCACCCGCAGCCCCCGAGAATGTGCCTCCCACGGGGACGGGTGCTCTTTCCAGGTGGCCCTTTGTTGGGTCCTTGTCACTGAGCACATACGGGGGCCCCCAAGTGCAGTCGCGCTGAGCCTGTCTCCATATCACCTTAGAAGGCCACTGCTGGCCCCACTTCACAGACGAGCAAACTGTGGCTCGAATAGCAACACTTTCCCCGGTGATGGGGTCTGTCTGACCTCAGAGCCTGTGCCTCAACCACCAAGTGGCACTGCCCCAGCCACGCGGCCGTCACGCATCCCTGCTCTCTGCCCTCACCCGCTCACCATACGGTCAGGGTCTTCCCTCCCCTTCCTCCAGGGACAGCCTGGTGAATTCCCCCCTTGAGGACCAACGCTGTCTGCTTGGGGGTCTCCAAGTCTGGGCAGATAAGACACAAGTGGCTGTGGCTTCATCCGACAGCCTCAGACCATGTGGACCCCCCTGTCCCCAACCCACTTTGAGGCAGGTGAGGCTCTCCGACTCCTCCCTGCCAGGCAGAGCTGAGTGTGACTGAAGCTTGGGCTCGGGGTGGCAGCCCGCACTCCCGTGGAGCCTGAGATGCAGTCTGAGCAGTGCTCCGTCTCCAAAGCCCCCAGCCTGATGCTCTGACCTTCCAGCAGCTTCCCTGAGGCCCCCACCCACCCCTGTGCTCTGTGAAGGCCTCCTCTGCTCACAGGAGCTCAAGGGTCCTGCTGTTGCAGCTGAGAACATCCCCTGGATGGATGCCTGGAGGAGAGGGAGCGGGCAGGCCACGCCCTCCGGTGTCCTGGACAGCAGGGCTGGGTGCTCAGCTCAGAAGCTGCATTAAGATGCAGGAGGGGCGGGGGTGGGGATGGGGCCAGGACCAGGGCATGGCCTGCAGTGGAGAGTCTGTGTAGGCCCTAATGAGCAGTCGTATCAATGGATGTTTGAAATATTGTGCAAGGATTTCTTTTGGATAAATTACCACTAGTAAAGGTATACACCTGTGGGACTTTGACAGGTCCTGAAAGCTCTTCTCCAGAGAGGAGTGTCCCTCCAGGGCAGCTGATGGGGCCTCTGCTCCCTCACACCATCACCAGAAATAAACACCCACCAGTGATGGTACCCAGTGCTCCTTGGCGGTGAGGACATTTGTGTGCGTCCAGAGCAGGGAGGCGAGCATCTCTGCTGCTTATGGCCACGTGCATCACTTCTCGTTTGAATTGCATGTGTTTGTTCTCTGTACCTTTTTTAAAACATTGACTTTTGAGAGTTTTTGGTACCACAGGGATGCTAACCTTCCTCTGGCTTTGGGTTCTGAGGAATGCTTTCCTAGGTTCAGTTGTCTTTCTACCAGTGACGTTTGCCTTGTTTTTGCTGGGCCTCTCTGGAGCTGGCCCTGGCACTGCAGTGATGCAGCTGGATCGAGGTCTTGAGATAGTACAGCAGCTGGCGCTGGAGCCAGCCTCACCGCGGGAGGGCAGTGGAGCTGCAAGAGGAGAAAAGGTCACCGGCGTGACTGCGCTCCCATGCGCCTTCCAAAGACCACACATCCCGGTGCTTTCCAGAGGAGCCAGAGCCCAAGAGCCCACAGGAGGAAGTCTTCCCAGGCTGAGGGGTGGTCCCAGGCCAGTCTTTGCTCCTGGTCGGACAGCGGCCCCTGGGGGCTTCGACCTGAGGGGCCCATAGGGACCCCTCCTCCTATGCTCATGTGCGCCCACCCCTGGCCTCCTCACCCTGGGCTCGGCTCTGCCTCCTGTGCTCCTGGTCCCCGGCTGGGTCAGAAGAAGGTAGGCCTGGGGCTCCAGGTCTGAGCCCAGCGTGCTGAGCTGCACGTAAGCCATAAACTGCTTTAGGCTGAGGGCTGACAAAAATCCTCCAGAAACTGGTCCAGTCAGGTGCCCAGGAAGGAGCAGGTGGTACTGGAGGTAGACGGCGTGCAGCAGAGTCAGAGGCCTGGCCTTTCCTTCCTTTCCACAGGCGCCCCTGTGGGCCCCGGTGCCAGCCCCTGCCCATCCAGAGGCCAGCCCCACCTCAGCCCGCCCCCACTTGACTGCCAAGCAGGGGCAGGCCTGGTAACAGGCAGGGGCTACAAACAGTGTCCATGCAGGACACTCTGACCACCCGCCCCCTCCCTCAGGGAAGCCAGGCGCAGCCCTCTGTCTGTCCCTGCCCCGCTGGAACATCCACCCCAGGGGGGCAGGGAGGGCTGCGCTGCTCTGGTCACTGCCCACTGTAGGTGCTCCGTTCGCAGCTGGGCTCGGAGGATGGGCGACAAGGCCGATGTGTGATCGGGATACCCGGCACACCTCTGTCCTAAGCCCTCAGATTGGGCAAGGGGCAAGCACGGCTGGGCTGTGGGTGCATGCATCTTCTCTGGGGACTGGCTCTGAGCTCTCAGCCTCCCCTCTGCTCCCTGGGGACCCGGGACCCCAGCCACAGCTCTCTGACTCCTTTCTTCCTGCAGGAAAAGCCCTCAGCTCTCAGCCCTCTAGCGGGAATCACAAGATGTGAGGGATCCAGGGTTCTGCCTGAACCCCCAACCTCAGCCCCCAAATGTCGCCCCGTGTGGAGACAGGAGTCCTCTCCCTGATGCCCACTCACTTCTTTAGCTGTTCCCGGGGTCCGTCCTCCTTCTGACAATGAGGGCAGAGGGACCCCTATCCAGAGGAGGCCAGGAGGGCATCACACGTGTCCACTACCTGCCTTGGTGTCCAGTGGGACTGGTGGACCCCGGACCAGAATGGAAGCCCGGGGGGCAGGGATTTTTGTCCACTCTGTTCACTGAACTCTGCTAAGTGCTTAGAAAAGGGCCTGTGCACAGTAGGTACTTTATGTACTGTTGACAGAATGAAACTTCTCAGATGTCTGAGTGTACCTGGGGCCCCCCAGCCAGCTGCCAGGGATCCCTGCTCTGGCTACACCCAGGACAGGAGACCCCGCCCAACAGACAGAACGTGAAACCTCCTTTACAAATGGGAGAGAGCCTGGCCCACGGTCACAGGATAAGTGAGGCTTGAAGCAGAAACCTTCCTCATGAAGGAGAGGAAAATCATAAATAAGAAGCACCACATCCTTTCCACAGGCCAGGCAGGGACTCAGCACTTCCCGTAGCTTGTCCCACTGAGTCCTGGCAGTAACCCTATGAGTTTGGTCCTTGTCATACCCCAGCTGTCACATGAGCAAACCCAGGAACAGAGAGGTGAAGCGACATTCCCAAAACACACAGCTGTGCTGTAGAGGGGAGAAGCACCCACCTTTTCACCGGCAGGCCGGGGACTTGCTGGGTGCCAATGACGTTTCAGCAGGTGGATGGGAGGTGGGACACAGGAGCTCTGCTCCGGTGGGCAGGAACCAGATTCTCCACGTTCAGGGCTGACTTGTTTTCATGCTGGGGTGGACAGAAGGGGGACACTTCAAATAATGTACGTAAACAGTAGGAAAATGCAAAAATACAGCCATAGCAAGAAGCCAAAGCAATATATAAAGAATTTTCTCAGATATCCCCCCAAATATATGAAAAGTAATTTTGCAACTGACCAAGGAGGGGTCTGACTGGTGGAGGTAGAGGAAGGGAGGAGCCCAGACTCCTTGGGACCCTGACCACTCAGGTGCAAAGCCCCTGGGCCTGTAACCCCCAACACACACACAAACACACACACACTGGGCCTTCCAGTGGCGATCATTCTAGCATCTGCTTCCGGATGTCATCAGGCCTATAAGAGATAAGACCAATGAAACCCCAGGGGTGATATCACACGAGGCTAATGCACAAACTCAGAGATGGATGATTACAGAAAGGCGTGGGATGTAGCTAGAATACAACTCAAAACTGGCGTGGGTTCTGTTCCGCAATCTTCCCGCCTTTTGGCCTTATGCCCTAGTCTCTCCCATGGAGGGGTTAAAATGAAATTCAGATACTCCCCTTCTCTGGCATGAAACTTTCCAAGGACTTCCCACATTTAGAATCAGGCCCCCAAGTGCCTCATCTCGGCCTGTGTGTCCCTCTGTCCCCTGGTACACAGGCTTACGTGATCCCTGGTGTCCTTCCCTGCGCCAGTTGCTCCGTTAACCACAGTGGGCACAACTTCCCCCTGGTGGTCACCGGCAGCACCGCGGCACCAGACAGGAAACCAGAAATTAAAACAGACCTTTGTTTGGGGTCATCAAGGCAAGCCCCACTTTTGTGGGGCTCCCAGGCCCCAGGGGGCAAAGAAACAGGACCTACGGGATCCAGGGGGGAGCAGAGGGACCTTGGATCCTCCATGTCTCCCAGTTTCCCTCCACTGTCCTGGGACATCCATGAGGACAGGAGGCCTCACCCCAGGCAATGACTCCGCCCCCTTCCACCTCAGGACTGGAGGCTCCTGCAGGGAGGGTCTGTTCCCTGGCCCCCGGAGGAGCGGTCCAGGGCTCTACCACGTTGTGCACTACCCAGGTCCCCAGGCTGTCCTCTGCTCCCAAGGGCCCCAGAAGGTAGAAAACATTTACAGGACTCAGCACAGCGGGTCGCCAACAGAGAACCAAGGCCAACACACTCTTCTATGAAATCGTGGAACCCTCGGGGTCCCGCCCAAGCACAATTTGTAGAGGATGAAGCAGGTCTTCCCTCCCGTATCCTGGTGTCCCCTGGCATGGGAGTGGGAGTCTTGGGAGCCTACCCTCGTCCCACGCGCTCAGAGCAGTGGACACAAGGCCTCAGACCCTGTCCTCTCCCCGCTGACCTGGGGATGGCCCTGCCCAGACGACCCTGGGAACCTCTGGATCCCCGCCCAGCAGCCCGGCATCTCTCCGCTCCGGATGCCTTGCGCCGCCAGCGTGTTGCTAGGAGACTGGGTGCTGGGCCTACTCCCTCCTGGACCGCAAAGCCCACCCGGCGCGTGCGCACATGCTCTCCCCAACGCCCTACCTTCCGTCTCCGCCCATGTGGGCGTGTCCACTGCCCGCAAGCGCTTCTGGCTAACCGGCCGCGTCGCTAGCCAATCAGGGTGTCCACCACCGGGGCCTCCAGCCAATCAGGTGTCTACCATCGGAGCCGCCGGCCAATCGAAGTGTCCACCACCGTGCCGCCAGCGAATCCGGGCACCCACTACGGTGGCGTCCCTCGGAGCCGCGCGGTAGCTGTAGAGGTGATCTGAAGCATGGAGAAGATACCTGTCCTGGGCCTGGGCATCTGGAAGGTGAGGCGGCCCCGTGGTCGGGGAGGGGCGGCGCCTTTCCTCGGCGCTCCCTGACGTGGAGGGGCCACCTACCTGGACACCCGCGGGGACACCCCCGGGACACCTACCTCAGCCTCCGCAGGCCCAGCTGATCGCCCGCACCTGCCGCAGGGCTCCTCCTGTGTTTGAAAGATGGAATATTTAGATATCAGATTTTCTGAAAATGGAGGTTGTCCTTATTCATATTGAGTCCCAATCATAATTATTCAGAAATAACGTCCGGGAAAGCCCAGAAGAAAAGGTGGTCATGCTTGGATAAGGGCGGGAACATTGGCAGTCACCTCACAGATCAGAGCAGCAGCCAACCGGAAGATTGGGGAAATGTCTGTATCAAAGAGACAAAGAAATGCTGCCATTGCCAGTTTGGTTTTAAAAAGAAACATTGATTTTTATTTTTTTGTTTTTTTTTTTTGCGGTACGCGGGCTTCTCACTGTTGTGGCCTCTCCGGTTGCGGAGCACAGGCTCCGGACGCGCAAGCCCAGCGGCCATGGCTCACGGGCCCGGCCGCTCTGTGGCATGTGGGATCTTCCCGGACCGGGGCACGAACCCGTATCGCCTAGTATCGTCAGACGGACTCTCAACCACTGCGCCACCAGGGAAGCCCTAAAAAGAAACACTGAAGCTTTGTCTTCTTCCCCGTGTAAAAACCTGATAGTGGAAGTACTTTGGACCTTTCTCTACTTCGGACTTTCTGTCAGTGATTTAGACATAGCACTAACTAAAAAGCTTTTCAAATTTGCTTTCTTTTAAAACTTAGTCTTTGGTAAAAAGATATCCATTTAAGAAGTCACATAGGGGGCTTCCCTGGTGGCGCAGTGGTTGAGAGTCCGCCTGCCGATGCAGAGGACGCGGGTTTGTGCCCCGGTCCGGGAAGATCCCACATGCCGCGGAGGGGCTGGGCCAGTGAGCTATGGCCGCCGAGCCTGCGCATCCGGAGCCTGTGCTCCGCAACGGGAGAGGCCACAACAGTGAGAGGCCCGCGTACCGCAAAAAAAAAAAAAAAAAAGAAGTCACATAGGAAGTTATTGGATGAGTAGGAATTCGAATGATCCACCCTTGCTCATCAAAATATTATTTAAATTATTTCTTCTATCCAATTAACTCGTAGAGGCCAGGGATGTAGTTTAATTCATTGTGGTTTGGTAGAATGAGTTGGAATTATTTCCTTTTTACCTCTTGTCAGAAAGATTTTGTTTTAAAGTGGGGTGAATTCTGACTTGAAGATTTTGTAGAACTATGTGTGTGTTGTGTTTAATTGCTTCATTTTAAAAATAACTATAGGACAATTGAGCTTTATTTCTTCTTGAGTTAAGTTTTTCTAGGAATATTTCCATTTTATTTCATTTTTCCAAATTGTCGGCTTCTAGTCATTGATAATAGTTTCTTAGATTTTAAATCTCTATTTTTATCTATATGTACTGCTTTCCTCTCATGTCATTTTTTTAAAAATTGGTCTCCTCAGTCTTGTCAAAAGTTTGTCTACTTTAGGGAATTCCCCGGTGGCCCAGTGGTTAGGCCTCCACGCTCCCACTGCTGGGGGCCCGGGTTCGATCCCTGGTTGGGGAACTAAGATTCCACATGCTGTGCAGCGCAGCCAAAAAAAAAAAAAAAGGACAACAACCAAAAAGTTTGTCTACTTTATTAAGATTTTTCAAAGAACTAACCACTGGCTTTGTTGATCTTCTTTATTGATATTTGATATTCATTCTTATTTTCGTAAGTGGTTCTTCTAACTTTGAGGTGGACACTTAGTTCATTAGCTCCCAGCCACTCTGAATGTGTTCTCGTTAAATGAAGATCATTATACTGATGCATCTCGTGGGGTGATGTCAAGTTCAAGTGAGAAAGCGCCTTGTGAGCTGTGAAGCCCTTTGGGAACATTGGGTTTAATGGTCCTGTGAGCCGTCCCGGGCCTCTTCCCCTGGTTCCAGGCCCCTCGCCTGCTAGAACAACCCCGTTCACAGTGAGCATTTTCTTTTCCGAACTTCCGCATTCCTGATAGAGTCCATCGCGTTCCTTTGGGTCTGGCAGATGCTCTGTGTGATGGATTATCTTTGTGTGCACATGTCTACCTTGGACTGATGGTCTTTGTGGGTAGAGGGTGAGCCTGTACCTCCTTGCGGCTCACCTGTCATCTTTATTCCTCCTAAATTTATTTATTCCTGTGTTCCATTCTGGAAACACGGCCTCTAGCTCAGTTATTTGCAAGCACTAAAAATACCTAAAGCGTTTTCCCCAAATAAGTAAAGGAATTTGAACTTAGATTAACTATAAATCCTTTCTGACTCTGACATTCCCTAATTTTAGGACAAAGGGATAGAAGTACCAATTCAGTAACTTCATTTTTTACGGCTGTGCATTCTAGAGTGCAAAGGGGGAATTAGGGTTGGCCCTGAATGTGGGTGGTTTACTTCTGTTCCTTGTTTTGCAGGCGGCCCCAGGGGAAGTGACAGAGCAGTAAAAGTTGTGATAGAAGTGGGCTTGTACCACAACGAGAATGAGGTTGGAGTGGGGATCCAGTGCAAGGTCAAGGAGGGCATGGTGAGGCGGAAGGACCTGTTTATTGTCAGCAAGGTGGGCCTTCCCTGGCAGAGAGAGCGGGCTGCAGACCGTTCAGCACTGGGCCACGAGATGGGGGGAGCAGCACAGGGAGGGTTCTCCGGTTTCCTCATGCGAGCTGATGACTCCACCTGTGCTTGAACCAGACGGGACAGGACTTCTGCAGCTTCGTGCAGATGCTGGGATTGGTGCGGTCAAGGGGTCGGGGACAGCATGACAGGCAGAGGTGACCTCTTGAGCAAAGGCACAGGGTATGGGACAGCACGGGGTACAGGGGCCCATAAGAAGCTTGACGTTCCTACATGGAAAAATGTTAGGCAGCAGAGATGCGAGGCTGGGGAAGCAGATGGGCCGATGGTGGAAGTCCAGATGCCATTTGAGGAGCTTATTCTTTTCCTCTTAGATAAAGGACCACAGCTGAAGGCTTTGAAGTAGGGAGCTTGTATTCTATGTAAGAGAGACTTGTGTTGTGTCGAGGTGATCGTAGCCGCTGAAAGAAGCACGTGTTTGAACAGGAGGCAGGAGACAGGCGACAGTAACAGCCATAGAGGCGGGGGTGATGACGGCCTGAACTAGGATGCAGGTCAGGACAGGACAGAGAAAGGATTACAGACATCCTGGAAAGGATTTCTCCTACATTAGGCTGAATGATCGCTGCTTGGGCGTCTCCCATGAGAGCACCTTTTCTGAGAATCTAATGGTGTAAGCTGAGCTGTCGCTCATCTTTTTAGACTAAACAAGAAAAACTGCTTCATTCCTAGTGCAGCTATACTTTAAGTCATTGTATTAGTTTCAGTAAAGGATGTAGCAACTGTGCATCAGTCACAGTAACAGAGAGCAGAAGATGCCTAGAAAGCAAAACAAGAGAGGATGATTCAGAAACAACTTATGTATGTTTGGAATCCAATGTTCAGAGAATAATACTTAAAATAACGGTAATAGCTGTCTTGCACTTACTGTCAGCTAATAGTATGATTTTAATGATGTACCAGGCACTGTTTTACACTTACTTTCTCAGTTAATCCTCACAAGCCTGTAAGGTGGGGACTGTTGTTAACACCCCATTGTACAGGTGATGAAACTGAGGCACAGAAAGTCTTAGTAAGATTATCGGTCCCAGAAGCAGGTACTCAGGTCAGACCCTCTTACCCTGCCTGGGGAACTGCCTCATTTTCTAGGGGTCCCTGCAGTTGGCTGCCTAGGTGGTAGAAAAGTAAAAGGTCTCAGATCACTCAACAAATAGCAGAGTAGAATTCTATTTATGAGTAATTAAGAGCCAACAAAATAAAACAGAGGGCTTCCCTGGTGGCGCAGTGGTTAAGAGTCCGCCTGACGATGCAGGGGAAACGGGTTCGTGCTCCGGTCCGGGAAGATCCCACGTGCCGCGGAGCGGCTGGGCCTGTGAGCCATGGCCGCTGAGCCTGCGCATCCGGAGCCTGTGCTCCGCAACGGGAGAGGCCACAACAGTGAGAGGCCGCGTACAGGAAAAAAAAAAAAAAAAAAAGAAAGGAATCCAAAAGGGAGGAGCAGGTGTGGAGCCGGTGACAATTTTCTAGTTGCTCATTTTACAGTAAACTTTTATTTTGTGAGAACTGTAAATTCACATGCTATTGAAAGAAATAATACAGAGAAATCTCGTGTCCCCTCTGCTCAGCTCCCCGCAACGTTACCATCTTGCAAGATGACAGCCCCATGTCATGACAAGGATATCGACAACGATACAACCCACTGAGCTTATTCAGATTTTCCCAAATTTGTGCTGGGCGTGTATTTAGTTCTGTGCAATTTTTTCACCTATGTGTTTCATGAATCGTGGCCACAGTTAGGACAGAGAACTTCTCCATCACCAATCCCTTTTCTAACTGTTCCCCCCTCTCTTTTGCCCCACTCCCTCCTTTAATTTTCCAGCTTTCTTGAGGTGTAATTGACAAATAAACTGTATGTGTTTTAAGTGTGCAGTGTGATGATCTGACACACGTGCACATTGTGAAATGATTCCCACAATCAAGTTAACTCCCGTCACATCACATAGCTCCCTTTTTTGTGTGTGGTTAGAAGGCTTAAGATTTACTCTAACAGAGTAAGTAGTAGATACTAGTGCCATAAATATAAAAATCAATTTTTTAAATTAGAATAGTTATAAACTAAAAGTACTATCCTCATTGTCAATTCTATTGGTTGATTCCATGAAAGGACATTGGATGAGATTCATCACACTTTCTTTTTTTTTTTCCCCAGCTTTAATGTTGTATAATTGACAATTAAAATTATAGATAGTGATGATCTGATATTCATATACATGGTGAAATGATCCCCACATGCAGTCAAGGTAATTAACACATCCATCAACTGTCAGATTCCTTTTTTTGTTTTTGTTTTGGTGGGAACCCTTAAGATCTATTCTCTAAGCAAATTCAATTATACACTACAGTATTATTAACTACAGTCAGCATTCTGTACATGAGAACCTCAGAACTTACTCATCTCATAACTGAAATTTGGTACCCTTTGACAAACATCTCCCTATTTTCCCCACTCCGATCACATGCATGTTAGATCTTTTGTTATTATTCCACAGGTCCCCAAGGCCCTGTTCCTATTTTTTTTAAAAAACCTACTTTCTCTCTCTTGTTCCCACTGGGTAATTGATATCGCTCTATCTTCCAGCACACTGTTTATTTCCTTTGTTCCTTCAAATCTACTGAGGTTATCCACTGAGTTTTCAATTTTTATTATTGTATTTTTCAGTTCTAAAATTACCATTAGGTTTTTCTTTATGTCTTCTATTTCTTTGCTAGGACACTATTTCCTTGTTGAAACTTTTTACTTTTTCATTTGTCCCCAGTATGTTTGTAATGGCTTGTTGAAACAGTTTCATGATGGCTGCTTTAAAATCTTGGTAAGATAATTCTAATATCTCAGTCATCTTGGTGTGGGTATCTGTAGCTTGTCTTTTTTAATTCAATTTGATGCCTTGTTTTAGGTATAATGAGTAATTTTTTATTGAAATCTGGACATTTGGGGTATTGTGTATTCATTAAGTTTTAGATCCCTTTAAAAGGTCTCATAAAATTATATAGTGCAGCAAATTCACAGAACAAAAGGGGAAAAAACACACAAGAACTACAGACAGGTGAAAAGCCAGACTTCGAAAATTTGGAAAATATACTATGGTTAGCTTTTTCTGGGGGATCCATATCTCCTATGATCACTTCCAGAGCTGACAGCATTTCAACCTCAGTTATACAGGGAAACAAAACAAAACAGATAAACCAAAAAAGCCAAAGCAGCAGTAGGTTGGATTGTTTGTAATGTATCTTTATTTACTTTGGGGGAAAAAGACTGGGTTTAGAGATTTTTATTTCCTGCTCCAGGGACTCCAGCCTGATCAGGCTAAGTGACATGCAACAAAGCAGGCACGTTCTCATCCTTGAGATGTCCTCCAATCATCAACCCAAAACTGAGAACTCTGGAGCAACCACAGACACTGCTGTTAATATTCAACATGAAATGGATAATTTGGATGATGAGACAGTCTAAAAGATAAAGGGAGAGTCTTAGTCAAGTAACTGTTTCTGGGCTGGGTAAAGAGAGGTTTCTTTTAAACTGGCTTAAGCATGAGAATTAATGTAGTTTTCTTTTTTGGACAAGTACAA
Organism: Delphinus delphis; assembly: GCF_949987515.2. Lineage (NCBI taxonomy): Eukaryota > Metazoa > Chordata > Mammalia > Artiodactyla > Delphinidae > Delphinus > Delphinus delphis. Next base: position 152,566,812 of record NC_082684.1, read on the forward strand.
ACCCAACAAGTTTTATAACAACCATATACAATTGTATTACAATGTAATGAACACACTGTAAAAATAAATATACTTACATGCACTTGGGCACACACACAAAAATAAACCAATATATTCCATTTTTTAGGTATATTATTCTACAACTTAAAGAGATAAACTATTTGCGTTGATATTATAAACTCCCAAGAGGGCAGAAATAAGTTCTTCCTCTTTTAAAACAGTGCCAATCTGGTTTAATACCTAAAGTTAACAAATATTTCAAGGTGATGATGTGGAAGGTGACAAGAATATCACTGTTGTTCAATTTCTTTCAAGCACTCAGAAATAATTTACCTATGACTTTGTTGGGTGAAAAATTATATATTAGATCTAGAGACAGAGTGATTATAATATAAGCCACTTCAACAGGGGTTTCCATTTTTAGCAAAGGAAGTGAACTGTCTTTGTATATATAAAGTACAGTAAGTCCCCTATATGCAAACCTTCAAGTTGCAAACTTTCAAAGTTGTGAACGTGCGTTCCATCAACGTCAGGCATGAGTGAAATTACAGCTTGCCCGCTGTCTCCTACTACTGATGATCCTTCAGCTCTACCATCTCCCATCTCCTCTCCCTCCTGCAGGCAGTAACTCTTCTTGCCCGTTCACTCGATGCCAGCCCCTGGATGCCAGGTGTTGTACTGTACTACTGTACTTTTCAAGGTACTGTACTGTAAGATTAAAAATGTTTTCTTTATTTTTTGTGTTTATTTGTTATGTATGTTTGTGTGAGAAGAATTATAAACCTATTACAGTGCAGTACTGTATAGCCGATTGTGTTAATTGGGTACCTAGGCTAACCTTGTTGGACTTACAAATGCGCTCTCGGAAGGAGACTCATTCTTATGTAGGGGACTTACTGTAATCATTTTCGAGGTAGGCAATGCTAAACCACTGGATAATTATTGTTGATTAAAATGACTGATATTAATTGTTAAAAATTACTACCTGCTTCTTCACTGTCCCTTACTTTTCCCTGTCTATCATTTTCTTATATTATTCATTCAACAAACATTTACTAATTACTCAGAGAGGGGCAGTTTTTTAAAATTCCTTCCCTACGAATCTAACGTTCTGTGGTAAACAGAAAGTAAACAGAATAGGTTAGCAAACCACACGGTATGTTAATTAGGGAGGTGGGCCAAGAGAAAAAGGGAGCAGGATGGAGGGGAAGGAAGGGCTGTACAGGGCTGCATTTTTAGATAAAGTGACAGAGAAGGTGTCACAGAGGTGCCATCTGAGTTAAGACTGACAGTGGTGAAGGAGTGACCATCCAGGTATTTGGAGGAAGAGCGTTCTAGGCAGAGGGAACAGACAGTGCAAAGGCCCCAAGATGGGCCTGATGCATGTGGGGGACAGCAAGGAGGCCACTGGGCTGCACTGGAGTCAGAAGGGGCAGAACAGCAGGACTTAGAGGCAGAGGCATGGGGAGACCATATCCTGCTGGACTTTGTAGGTTTTGTGAGGACTCTGGCCTTTACTCTGAGTGAGAAGACAGGCCACCAGTTACCGAGACAGGATTTCCCCACCAGACCTACTATTTTTTTTGTTTGTTTTTTGTGGGGTTTTTTTTCCAGAAAATAGTAGTGTTTTTATTTTTTATTTTTTTTGATTTAGTTTAATTTTTATTTTATATTGGAGTATAGTTTATTTACAATTTTGTGTTAGTTTCAGGTGTGCAGCAAAGTGATTTAGTTATACATATACATATATCCATTCTTCTTCAGATTCTCTTCCCATATAGGTTATTACAGAATATTGAATAGAGTTCCCTATACTATATATTTTATATGTAGTAGCGTGTATATGTTAAATAAGTCAGACAGAGAAAGATAAATATCATATGATATCACTTATATGTAGAATCTAAAAAGAATGATACAAATGAACTTATTTACAAAACAGAAACAGACTCACAGACATAGAAAACAAACTTACGGTTACCAAAGGGGAAAGGTGTTGGGGGAGGGATATTAGGAGTTTGGGATTAACATATACAGACCTACATTTTTACCTCATTCACTCTGGTGAGTACGGGCAGAGACAAAGTACAGAAGCAGAGAGAGCAAATAGCAGCCAGTTAGTTGATCAGGAAGATTCTGATACAAGCATGTGAGGTATGTGGGGTTTGGGGGGGTGGGGTGGGTGCAGGTAGCATCATGAGCTCAAGTGTAGACTTGATAAGTTTGAGTGGAGTAGAGCAAATGGATATACAAGTCTTGGTCCAGGGCCTAGGTCTGGGCTGGATATAATTTGGGGGAGTGTATATTTACCCAGTGTTTAGAGCACGGGACTAGATTAAGTACCAAGGATGAGGATGTGGATAGAAAAGAGAAGACGTCCAAGGATTGAGCCTTAGGTCACTCCAAAGTTAAGAGGTCAGGTTGATGAGGAGACACCTGCAAAGACCAGGAGAAGGAATGGCATGGGGCATAAGGGGAAACCAGATCTGCAGTGAAGAGAGCATAGCTGAGAAAGTGTTTCTAGGAGGAGTGACCCACTAGGTAAAATAAGATGGATGAGAATCACTGCTGGGTTAAGCAAAGAGGAGGTCATGGCTGACCTTGACAAGAGGAGCTTTGGCAGAGAGGAGGGCAATGCCTGGTTTGTGTGGGTTCAGAAGAGAACGGGGAGAGAGACAAGAGAGGAAGAAAGCATGGACTTCTTCAAGAAGTTTTGCTGTAAAAGGAGAAACGGGGATGGTGGGGTGAGCTGCAGATGAAGTCAGTTTGAGACAGAGCTTCTTTGAAGATGAGGGAATGTTCCAATGCCTCTAGGAGTAATCTCATGGGGAGGGGAAATCTGATGAACTAGAGGGAGAGAGAGCAGGATGTAACCAGGTTTTAGACCAATGAGTAAGACAAAGAAGAGAGAGGAGACTTGAAAATATGTGCAAAGGATGTCCTCGTATTGATTGATCCTGGAATTTAAGCAGAGGAAGGACAGAGGGGCATGGAGTAACAGGGGTATGAGGGCTTGAAGGAAAAATGTTTTCCATCCACTTCCCTAAAAGAAGAGGCAAGAGAAGACCCTGCCCTTTGTGGATTAGAATAAATGGAATTCCTTCATTACCCTGCTCCCCCAGCATCTACAATGGAACAGGGTACTTACGAATCTTCTTCAAAATAGCGCATGTTTCTGTTTAGGCCATCTAGACTTTGCATATCCTCTGGGGTCAACTGGAATTCAAAAACCTATCAGAAACGTGAGAAGATCAATTCAATTTCCTGGAGGCAATTACTGCAGCCCCTACATGCCCCCCACATGCAGATACACACACAAATTTATGTAGGAATTTATGTAGGTTTCATGAGACAGTTGTCATGAACTTGGGATTCATTCCCTGATAAAAGTCATGGGCATTTGTCCATTCAAAGAGTTGAGGTTAGCAATTCAGGTCACCCTCAGAGACTTGTATTGAATAGCTGTGGTGGTAGCCAAGGAATCCTTGAGATTTTTGAGCCCAGGTCTCACTTCAGCTAACTCCTTCATTTTTTTAGCTGAAGAAATCAAGGGATGATTTACTCAGGGCCATACTGCTGAGTGAAAACCAGGACTGAGACTCAAACCTGACGCTCTGTCGACTGTTCTTTACAACCACCAGGCCTCCTCGCTTGTAGGATTTGGAGGACAGGACAGTTAACTATAGCACATATACGCATAGAATATACAGGGAGATAAGCTTTGCCCCAATACACATTGGGAGCCTCCCAAGTAACCCATCCCAGGGAAAACGATGTGCTTCTGTCAGCCCCCTGCTGCCCCAAACCCTAGCAGGTACCTGGAAGTTCTCCTTGAGCCTCTTCTCATTGAAGCTCTTGGCCAGAGCAGCCACCCCTCTCTGCAGCTGATAGCGCAGGGTGACCTGGGCTGGAGTTCGCCTGTGCTTTTCAGCAATGGTGTTGAGTACTGGATCCTGCAGGAGAACTGGATTGTCCTTTTTCACCCTGGGAGGGAGGCAGAGGTGCTATGTGTCTGAGGTTGTGTATCCATTCTACTTGGGGATAGTTCATTCAGGCTAGGGGTGGTTGATCCTCTAGAATCTTCCTCATTACCTTCTGGTTGTCTCAATATTTCTTTGGCTTCTTTTGGTAAATCCAAAGAAGGACAAGGGAAAGAAAGGGAAAATCGGGTAGTTTTTTCATCTTTTAAACATTTCTGAGAAACTTAGTAAAAGATTGAATAAGTCAAGAAGACAAAATTGTTGTCCACAGTAAGACCCAATGACCACCATCATAATAACCAAGAATTTTATAAGAATTTGCTATTGCAAAAAATGCTCTCAACTAATTGTCTCCATTTTGTCCTCAACTGTTAAAAGGTACACATCTATATTCCTCTTGAAGAGATAAAGAAACTAAAACTTACAGAAGTTGTAACTTGTCTCATATCCCTCAACTGCTAAGTGTCAGAATCATGGCTTGGAATTACCTTGTCACTCTTTAAATCCAAACCTTTTGAATTGGATGAACATTTTAATCAGTAATAATTACTTTATTATTCAATAATGTTTTATTGAGTCCTCACAATGTAGGCTAGGTAAAGGGTTTGCAAAGATGGATGATTTCTCTTGACTATACTTAATTTCCTCCAGACGTTGAGAGATGTCTCCAGAAGGCACAGCATCTAGGGTCGGAATACCTTTATAGAGATCATTACCATTTTTTCCTTAAGTCAGACCCCAAGGTAGCATATGCAACAAGGAGAATGTTCTTGGACTTGCAGAACTCCAGCAGTTTGCTCTGGTTGAGGTAAGGGTGACATTCCACCTGTAAATTGCCAAGCAGAAGTATTGGAGTGTAGGACCAGCAGGATTGCCAGCACCAAATTTACAAGGAACATACAGTGAATACAGATTCACGGCACCAGAAATACTTAGAAATACCAGGAACTTGGGCCAGCAAGTGACCGTCATCCACAGCTGTACCCATGGTGCACCAAACACAATAGTTTTAGTGCCTAAAAATGTCTTGTGCTTTACCTGTTCATCCCTCCTTCCCTCCCCATGAACCCTTTGCAACCACTGATCTTTTCTTTCTTCCCTTTTCTTCCTTCCTTCCTTCCTTTCCTTCTTCCTTCCTCTTTCTTTTTTTTTTTTTGGAGCACTTTTGGTTTTACAGAAAAAATCGAACAAAAAGTACAGTTTCCATATTTCCCTTCATTCCCTCTCCAATTTCCCCTATTATTAGCCTCTTACATTAGTATGGTACATTTATTTAAATTGATGAGTCAATATTGGCAGATTATTATTAAGTAAAGCCCATAGTTTACATTAGGGTGCATTCTTTGTGATGTAAATTCTATGGGTTTTGACAAATGGATGATGTGTATCTTTCATTACAACATCCAACAGAATAATAGTTATACTGTCCTAAGATTTCCCCTGTGTACCACCTATTCATCCACCCTTCTGTCCCTTTGTACCCCTGGCAAGCACTGATCATTTTACTGTCTCCATAGTTTTGCCTCTTCCAGAATGTCATAGAGGTGGAATCATACAGTAGGCAGAATTTTCAGATTGGCTTCTTTCACTTAACAATATGCATTTAAGTTTGATAGCTCACTTTTAAATTGCTAAATAATATTACATTGTAAGGCTGTCCCAGAGTTTGTTTATCCTTTCACCTCTGGAGGGATGGAGGGACATCTTGGTTGCTTCCAAGTTTGGGCAATTATGAATAAAACTGCTATAAAACTCTATGTTCAGGTTTGTGTGTTTTCAGCTCCTTTGGGTAAATACCAAGGACTACAATGCTGGATCATATGGTAAGAGTATGTTTAGTTTTGCAAGAAACTGCCAAACTGTCTTGCAGAGTGGCTGCACCATGTTGCACTTCCATCAGCCATGAATGAGCGTTCCTGTTGCTCCACATCCTCACCAGCATTTGGTGTTGTCAGGGTTCTGGATTTGGACACTTTTAACAGGTACATGGCAGGAGGGTGGCCCTACCCCATCTGTGGTTTTTCTCTCTGTGGTCTCAGCTACCCACAGTCAACCATGGTCTGAAAATATTAAATGGAAAATTCCAGAAATAAACAATTCATAAGTTTTACATTTCACACTGTTCTAAATGGTGTCATGAAGTCTTGTGCTGTCCTGCCCCATCCCATGCAAGACAGGAATCATGCCTTTGTTCAATGTACCCACACTCTATATGCTACCAGCTTGTTGCTCACTTAGCAGCCATCAGATCATCTGTTGTGGTATCGCAGTGCTGGTGTTCAAGTGACCCTTATTTTACTTAGTAATGTCCCCAAAACACAAAATTAGTGATGCTGGCCATTCAAATATTCTCTCTCTCTCTCTCTCTCTTTTTTTTATTGGAGTATAGTTGCTTTACAATGTTGTGTTAGTTTCTGCTGTAAAACAAAGTGAATCAGCTATATGTATACATATATCTCCTCCCTCTTGGATCTCCCCGCCCCCATCCCACCTATCTAGGTCATCACAGAGCATCGAGCTGAGCTCCCTGTACTATACAGCAGGTTCCCACTAGCTACCTATTTTACACATGGTAGTGTATCTATGTCAATCCTAATCTCCCAGTTCATCCCACCATCCCCTTCCCCACCTGACATGTCCACATGTCTGTACTCTACGTCTGTGTCTCTATTCTTGCCCTGCAAATAGGTTCATCTGTACCATTTTTCTAGATTCCACATATGTGCATTAACATACAATGTTTGTTTTTCTCTTTCTGACTTACTTCACTCTGTATGATAAACTCTAGGTCCATCCACATCTCTACAAATGACCCAATTGTGTTCCTTTTTATGACTGAGTAATATTCCATTGTATATATGTACCACATCTTTATTCATTCATCTGTCGATGGACATTTAGGTTGTTTCCATGTCCTGGCTATTGTAAATAGTGCTGCAATGAATATTGGGGTGCATGTGTCTTTTTGAATTATGGTTTTATCAGGGTATATGCCCAGTAGTGGGATTACTGGTCATATGGTAGTTCTATTTTTAGTTTTTTAAGAAACCTGCATACTGTTCTCCATAGTGGCTGTATCACTTTACATTCCCACCAACAGTGCAAGAGGGTTCCCTTTTCTCCACACCCTCTCCAGCATTTATTGTTTGTAGATTTTTTGAGGATGGCTATTCTGACGGGTGTGAGATGATACCTCATTGTAGTTTTGATTTGCATTTCTCTAATAATTAGTGATGTTGAGCATTTTTCACATGCCTCTTGGCCATCTGTATGTCTTCTCTGGAGAAATGTCTATATAGGTCTCCAGCCCTTTTTTCTTTTTCCTGCCCATTTTTTGATTGGGTTGTTTGTTTTTTTGATATTGAGCTGCATGAGCTGTTTGTATATTTTGGAGATTAATCCTTTGTCAGTTGCTTTGTTTGCAAATATTTTCTCCCATTCTGAGGGATGTCTTTTCGTCTTGTTTATGGTTTCCTTTGCTGTGCAAAAGCTTTTAAGTTTCACTAGATCCCATTTGTTTATCTTTGTTTTTATTGTCATTACTCTAGGAAGTGGATCAAAAAAGATCTTGCTGTGATTTATATCAAACAGTGTTTTCCCTTTGTTTTCCTCTAAGAGTTTCATAGTGTCTGGTCTTATATTTACACTTTTCTGAGTACAGGTCTTTTGCCCCTTAGGTAAGTTTATTCCTAGGTATTTTATTCTTTTTGTTGTGATGGTAAATGGGATTGTTTCCTTAATTTCTCTTTCTAATCTCTCATTGTTAATGTATAGGAATGCAAGAGATTTCTGTGCATTAATTTTGTATCCTGCTACTTTACCAAATTCATTGATTAGCTCTAGTAATTTTCTGGTAGCATCTTTTAGATTTTCTATGTACAGTATATTGTCATCTGCAAACAGTGACAGTTTTACTTCTTCTTTTCCAATTTGTATTTCTTTTTCTTCTCTGATTGCCTTGGCTAGGACTTCCAAAACTATGCTGAATAATAGTGGCAAGAATGGACATCCTTGACTTGTTCCTGATCTTAGAGGAAATGCTTTCAGTTTTTCACCATTGAGAATAATGTTTGCTGTGGGTTTGTTGCATATGACCTTTATTATGTTGAGGTAGGTTCCCTCTATGCCCACTTTCTGGAGAGTTTGTTGAATTTTGTCAAAAGCTTTTTCTGCATCTACTGAGATGACCATATGGTTTGTACAAATTTCCAAGACTGAACCAAGAAGAATTAGAGAATATAATCAGACCAATCACAAGTAATGAAATTGAAACTGTAATTAGAAATCTTCCAGCAAACAAAAGTCCAGGACCAGATGGCTTCACAGGAGAATTATATCAAACATTTAGAGAAGAGCTAACACCTATCCTTCTCAAACTCTTCCAAAAAACTGCAGAGGAAAGAACACTCCCAGACTAGTTCTATGAGGCCACAATCACCCTAATACCAAAACCAGACAAAGATATCACAAAAAAAGAAAATTACAGACCAATATCACTGACGAACATAAATGCAAAAATCCTCAACAAAATTCTAACAAACGGAATCCAACAACACATTAAAAAGATCATACACCATGATCAAGTGGGATTTATCCCAAGGATTCAAGGATTCTTCAATATATGCGAATCAATCACTGTGATACACCATAATTAACAAATCAAATATTCTCTTACTGTGCTTAGTTCCCTGACCAGGGATCGAACCTGCACCCCCTGCATTGGAAGCACAGAGTCAACCACTGGACTTCCAGGGAAGTCCCATTACTGTACTTAATTAAAATTAAACTTTATCATAGGCATGTACATATAGGAAAAAATATAGTCTATATAGTGTTCAGTAATATCCATGGTATGGTTTGGGGCATCCACTGTGGTGGTGGTGGGTGGGGGGAGGTGTCTTATCCCACAGATTAGAGAGAACTATTGTATCTCACTTTTGTCTTAATTTGCAAATCTCTAATGATATGTGATGTTTAACAATTTTTCATATGCTTATTTGCTACCTGTTCAGGCAAACCTTGGAGATACTGCAGGTTCAGTTCCAAGCCATCACAATAAAGCAAATATTGCAATAAAGGAGCCACATATTTTTCAGTTTCCCAGTAAACATAAAAAGTGATGTTTACACTACACTGTGGTCTATTAAGTGTGCAATAGCATATGTCTAAAAACTACATACCTTAATTTAAAACGACTCAATTGTTAAAAAGTGCCAAAACAGTTACAATAGTAACATCAGCAGCTAGTGTCCAAAGGTACAGTACATGAGAGGGGAGCGCCATTGGTGACTTTGTTGAAGTGAGAAAAGAGTAAGATGATGATGAGGGACAAGAGGTTGGGGGGCCAATTGGTGGGGTTCACCTGGTTGCAGACGGGCTTGTACTTGAGCCCTGGCTTGTTCAGGATCATCTCCAACTGCTTGCAGTTAAAGTTGGACACCCCAATGGACTTGGCCAGTCCTGCATCCTTACACTTCTCCAGGGCCTGGGGAGGAAGAGGTGGTGAGGAGTAACTGGCTAGAGAAGCATAACAAATGGTAGCATGCTGTGGATGGGAGACAATACGTGATGCAGTTGTCAGTAAATAAGACAAGAATTGGCCAATAGGAGGAGAATGAGAAATAAAATAGTTTTTGAAATGGGTAAGGAGATAGAGTAAGAATGCAAGCAGCCAAGGCAGGGCTAAGAGATCCAGTGCGATCTTTAGCTAGCACCTAAAATAATATGATAGAACAATATCAGAACAAGCGCCAGGAGAATGGAGGTTGAGTCAGGTGCAGCCTGGGAAACAGGAAGTGGCCATGCCATCTCCCAGACCACCAGCTCCTTGTTTTCTCTTTGACCTCATTTCCTATTATTGACCACCAAATTCACTCTGTTCCAGCCACACATGCCCCTTTGCTGGTTTTTGAACATGGTAAGCTCTCTCCTATCTTAAAATCTTTGCCTTGATTTTCTTTATGCCTGCGTCACTCTTCCTCCAGATACCCACTTAATCTACTTAATCCATTAATCAATTAATCAATTTCATTATCCATTTAATCAATTTCCTGCAAGTCTTTGGTCAAATGCCACCTTCTCAAAGAGGCCTGCCCTGTCCATTCTGTTTTTAATTGCCTATCTGTGCCCCAAACCCAGCCTGGCACACTCAGTTCCCTTACTCTTTCTTACACCACTGCATCCTTCCCCCCCACCAGTAGCATCTACCACTCTATGGGGTCAGAGACCTTGGTTTTGTTCATGGATGTAGCTTGAGTACTTAGAAGTACTCAGTAATCATAAGCACTCAATAACCACTTATTGAATTACTAAATAGAAGAAATGTGAAACTGAGGTAGAGGGACGTTCAGGGACTTGCCCAAGTCTACACAGGGGGCAGAATTGGACTACATCCTCCTCTCCTCAATTCCTTTTCTGTCCTCTCCGCCCCAAGGTGCAGAGACATGGCCTCTTTGGAGCTGCACTCACCTCCCATGTGGTACAGAGATCCACTGTGTCAAAAATGATGTTTCCATGTGTGTCCTTTGGGAAAAAGTCCTCCCCAGGCTGGAACATAGGAAAGAAGAAGAGGTTGGATCAAGCTATGTCTGGCCTCAGCCAATATGTTTGGAGCCTTTAGACCTTGAGGCTAATGGAACCATCTATCCTTATTCTTGAAAGGAATGGTAGTACATTGAGAAAGTACAGTTCCTAGAAATGTTTTTAACCCCTAAAGGTTTAATAAATATTGTTTGTGTCAAGGACAACTTGAGATACCCAAGACCCCATCCTAGTGAGAGCCCAGAGTGGTACCATAGCTGAATGGGCTCCTTTGTCCCAGATCCTTGTGGGATAAAGCTCTTCCGTCCCTGCTTTCCACCTGGAGGTGGTCTTTTGAGAGAGGGACTTGTCACCATCTCAAGGGCTGAGTCTCATCCTCCTTAAATTTTCTGTGCCTTCACAGGTCTCTACACTGGCACGTTCCCCAGACACCAGTGGGCATGAGGTTGAAATTCAAGAGTACAGGGACTTGAAAATATACATAGTTGTCCACAAGATCAAGGCAAATACATTGGAACCAGTAAACCCATCAGTCTGGGGCTGGAATAATAAACTGGGATAGGGATAGTTGCAGAAAAAAGAAAAAACAAAAAGAGAGAATATTAAAGTATTATATATGATTCTTCTCATTTTCACAAACTATATCCTCTTTTTATTTAGCTACTAATGATGTTGATAACCAAAGTAAAATAACTTTCGCTAACCTTCATAGCTATTGGGAAATGAATAAGATAAAGATCCACGTAGCTCAGTTGAAGTTTCCTCAGTGAGCTTTCCAGGCAAGTTTGGACCAATTCTGGACGGAAAAAGGTGCTCCACAACTGCAGTGGTGGAAAGAGAAGTGGGGTGGGATTATTTAAGAATATTTAGGAGAGATTAATACAATGGCAAATAAACAACAACAACCAAAAACCCGCTCGTGGTCGTTGGGAAGTGACAAGTCATCCTGTGAAGCTCAGGATTCTTTATCATCAGAGCTTATTTTCACATTGAATTAAGAAAACATGGTAGAAAGTTAAAATATGGTCTTACACAGATGCTCTCAATACTGAAAATACAAAAAAGAATTATTTGGTTTGTTTGTGCAAGATATATCCCTGGGTTCTCCCTCAAACATCATAAATTTTAATATCTGGAGACTTTGCTGGGAAACTGCATTTTATTTTTTTAAGAATTTTTGATATGGACCATATTTAAAGTCTTTATCAATTTTGTTACAATATTGCTTCTGTTTTATGTTTTGATTTTTTGGCCCCAAGGCATGTGGGATCTTAGCTCCCTGACCAGGGATTGAACCCACACCCCCTGCATTGGAAGGGGAAGTCTTAATCACCTGACCACCAGGGAGGTCCCTGGGAAACTGCATTTGAAACAAGCACATCAAGTGATTGTGATTCAGGAAATTCTATCTTGGCTGCATTCAGTTGTTAGGTTTGCCAAAGAAAGCTAGGCCCTTTAGGAATTTGGGGGGGAGGGCATTTTAGTTACTTCATTTTAAGAAGTAATAATCTAAGGAAAATCCATCAAAATAACTACAGGTAAGGAAACAAACGGATCCCATGTAAAGAAGATTAAAGCTGAGAGTTAAGAGGGTAGTGCTCTAGCAATACCTCATCTAAACAAAGTGTGGAGAGATTCACATTCTGGAGCTAGAAGGAAGAAATATCCATTCATAGACCAGTATAGGGTTCACTATCATGGACACCAACTCCCTCCTCTTGGGCTACTTTACCTCAAATTCAAATGCTTTTTTTCTAGCAGTAGTCAGTTCAATGAACACGATGGGGAAAATTCCTCTTGTGTTCCATTTCCAATCCAACTTAAATACTAAGTTCTTTTATTTGTTTCAGATGTGATATCAGTGGATATAAATTATATTAGTAAAAGTGGCTTGAAAGTTTAAAAAATGCATTAGAAATACTTTTATAAACATGAATGTTATCCTTATATCAGTTCCGTGGTATTATATTATTTTTCCTACCTCATAGGAAAGAGAAATAAATGTCTATTGACAGCGCAATAGACTGAGATATAAAGACTAAGACTTAAAGAGGTTAAAAGACTTTTTTTGGTTAAGAAATTTCACAAAGTCAAATATATAGAATATTAAAAAACTAAAATTTGATTGTAAGTTTCCAAAAGCCTACACTTTCTGACTAAATTGCTTTACCTCACACTACAGCTAAGAAAGATTGTCGCTTCATCAAAACTTGAGTATAGGGCTTCCCTGGTGGCGCAGTGGTTGAGAGTCCGCCTGCTGATGCAGGGGACATGGGTTCGTGCCCCGGTCCAGGAAGATCCCACATGCTGCGGAGCAGCTGGGCCCGTGAGCCATGGCCGCTAAGCCTGCACGTCCAGAGCCTGTGCTCCACAACTGGAGAGGCCACAACAGTGAGAGGCCCGCGTACCGCAAAAAAAAAAAAAAAACAACTTGAATATAACAGAGTTGGAAAAGCCAAATCCATCCCTGAGTTTGAAAACATATGATAATAATAACAGCTAGTATTTTTGAACATTTAAAATACATTAAATATTTTTAAAGATTTACATGTATTTTTTTGAAGTAATACTCATAAAAATCCTGTGAGACAAATATTGTTATCTTCATTTACAGCTTGGGAAACTAAGGGACAGACTTTAGTTTGTCCAAAGTAAGTGGCAGAACCTGGATTCAAATATAGGAAGTCTGACCACAGAACCCACATTCCTATCTAGCTGTTCCAAACCAGCCTTCTCATAGTTCAAGGTCTGAGAGTGAATGAGAATTAAACCAATGAGAAAAGACATATGCCAAGAAATGATTCAGCTAAGAGTGAGCTTCCACAGATACATATGCGACTATACACAATACCTTTGTGGTGTAGAATAAGTCACCCCTCTTCACAGTGCCATCTGCAATCTTCATCTGGATGGCTCTCCCAATTTCTTCTTCATTTTGGTACATATAAGCTGAATCAATATGGCGGTAGCCTATGTCGATTGCTCTCTTAATGGCCTTTTCTACCTCACTCTTAGCAACCTAGAAGAGCATGAAAAGATAAAGACCTACTTGATTCAGGAACAGATGACCAATTCCATAAGCAGAGCTAGTCAGCAGAACCCATTGTTTTTCTAAGGGTTAAGAGCTAGTGGTGACAAAGCTTAATGTTGACCTATGACCGGCAGTAAATATTTAACAACTGACTCTGAAGGAGTCCTGATTTGTAGTATTAGCCAGTTTCTATGGTGGAACTATTCCCACCATTGCTAATTTCACGCAACCGATGCTGGGAAAAGACTCTTACAGTTGAATCTTTGAGCTCATGAGCTGGTCCCAGCACATCACATCATGAACTCTCTATTTCTGGACTTACACTATATACATGTATAGATTTACACAATATATAGATTTACCTTTCTAAATTAACTCACTCTGTAAGAGATCATTAAACTGGTTTCAACCCGGAAATCCAATGCCAAAAAATGATCAATGCGATGAAGATGTAACTTCAGAGAGAATAAATTTTTGATTTACCTTTGTAAAATTGGAGAAACACTTCACACAACATTTGAGGAAGAACTAAAATGTAAAAAACAAAAACAAAAACAAAACCCTCTTTTTTTTCACTTAAAAATATCTTATAATTAATTCCTTCTTTGGTTACTAAGTTCATCCTTAGCTAATATTCTCCTTCACAATTTTGTTATTCTTCTTAGCTGCCTATTGTTCTGCTGGACCACCAGGCTGGACTTCTGAAGTTACCTATCATTTTCACAGCTCCATTATCCCCTCTACTTCACTCAGTAATTAAAAGGTCTTTTGGGTATATTTTTTTAATTTGCAACTCCTGATGAATTGACCAGTCCCATGGGGATGAACTGACTGTCCACAGATGAAAGAGCCAAGTCAAAGTGAAAGCAACAGTCCATGCTAGTGTCCTTGTTACAGACCTCAACATCACACTCCACGTGGCTCTCCTGCTGGGAATCAAGCATGAAGTTCAGTCTTCCAAACAGAGAGAGAACTTCCAAGTGCCACATGCCTCTCCCTACAGCACAGTATTCACAGCCTGACCTGTAAGAGACTATTTTCACCTCAGACCACCAAAACTCCCTCTAAGTTGAATCTTGTCTCTCTTTCTCCAGGTCCTTTTGCCCCCGAGATTTCTCTGGATGCTCTACAATTGGAGGTGGTTGGGGACAACTTGGACATTAGAAATTACAGAGAAACTTCATCACAAGAAATTTGTGGCAACATCTCTGATACGTGGTAATCAAGACAACTGGGTTTCACTGATTCTAATCTACTGTGGAATGGCTACAACTGGATAGCAAATGAGAATAAAGGGAAAAGATGGACCCACCCCTGAATTGCTGAAAGATGAAGAACTTCTGTATCTCTTGCTATAGCATCAGAATCACTTGCCAGCTCGTTAGAAATGTGGATTTTTGAGACTCATCCCAGATCGAATGAATCAGAACCTTTGTGGGCAGAGCCCCAAAGTCTGCATTTTAAACAAGATCCTCAGGTATTTTCATGCCTATTAAAATTTGAAAAGCACTGACAATGCACAAAATAACCTAACCTGGAGAGAAGCGTACTACACATTAAGAAAGTGTGGTCCATCTGAATTTCCCAAATTCACACAGTGACTGGTCTTGATCAGGACCCAAGTCTGCTACTCCTCCATCTCCAATACCATTCTGATTACCTGAGGAGGGGCAGAAGTGCCCAATCCCAGCATAGGCATGAAGAATCCATCATTCATCTTTAAAGAAAAAAGTCTCGTTTGACTCATCTTCTCTCACTCTTCTGGCTAAACAAACACTAATTTTCCTCTTTATTAAGAGAAATCTGCTGAGGGAAGAAAATAGTATTCAATTAAATTGTTATTTTTTTAACAGCTTTAATGAGATAATATTCACATATCATAAAATCCCCCCCTTTAAGGAACTCTGCTCAATATTATGTAACAACTTAGATGGGTAAAGAACTTGAAAAAGAATAGATACATGTATATGTATAACTGAATCACTTTGCTGGACACCTAAAACTAACACAACATTGTTAATCAACTATACTCCAATGTAAAATAAAAAGCTTAAAAAAATCACCCCCTTTAAAGTATACAATTCAGTGGTTTTTAGTATATTCATAGAGTTGTTACCACTACACAACTTTAGAACATTTTCATCATCCCCAAAGAAACCCACAATCATTAGAAACAAGTCCCCACCCGTCCTTCCCTTCAACTCCTGGCAATTGCTTTCTGTCTCTATAGATCTGCCTATTCTAGACATCTGATATTAATGCTCTCATACAATATGTGGCATTTTCTGACTGCCTTCTTTCACTTAGCATAATGTTTTCAAGGTTTGTCCATGTTGAAACTTGTATCAGTACTTCAGTCCATTTTATGGCTAAATAACATCCCACTGTATGGATATGACACATTTTATTTATATATTCATCAGTTGATAAACATTTTGCTTTTTCTACCTTTTGGCTATTATGAGTAATTCTTTTTTTTTTTTTTTTTGCAGTACGCGGGCCTCTCACTGCTGTGGCCTCCCCCATTGCGGAGCACAGGCTCCGGACGCGCAGGCTCAGCGGCCATGGCTCACGGGCGCAGCCGTTCCGCGGCGTGTGGGATCCTCCCGGACCGGGGCACGAACCCGCGTCCCCTGAATCGGCAGGCGGACTCTCAACCACTGCACCACCAGGGAAGCCCAACCTCCTTGTCCTTTTACTCTGACCTCTGACGTTGGCCCCACTGCCTACAACTGCTTCTATCTCTGTCTTGCTGAGTATTTATTTATTTATTTATTTATTTATTTTTGGCCTCGCCGCATGGCAGGCGGGATCCTAGTTCCCTGACCAGGGATTGAACCTGCACTCCCTGCAGTGGAAGTGCCGAGTCTTTACCACTGTACCACCAGGGAAGTCCCCCTGTCTTCCTGAGTTTAGAAATTCTTCAGCAACCTTTAAGCTTTCACAAAGCCAGCTCAGCTACTGGTACCTTCCCTTTGTTCCACAGGTCACACCAAGGAACGTACAATTAGGGAATACCCTAATTTTGTGGACTTTGATACAGACCTCCTTGATTCAGCCTCTCTGCAGTTCTCCCCTCAGTACTTATTCTCAACATTCTTTAAACCTGAGTTCCTATTTGCCTGCTTATTCCTCCATTTTATTTTAATTTCCTTTAAACAACTCCTTCACGCTGTAAGAAACATAACATATTAAATTAGAAAAATTATATGAATTCATGCCTTTGAAATAATGTTTCCAGCTCCATTTCTCCTAAAAGATGCAAATAATATCCAGTAGCACATGTGCAATACTAATGACCAGAGTCTATTTCCCTCTAAAAGAAATCTGTCTTCTTAGAGAGTGGTTATTTTTATCTTGCATCAGGAAAATTTAGGACAGGGCTGAATATTATGTTGTTGCCAAAAATCGGGGGTGGTTACCTTGGCGCCAGCAACAACTAGTAACAAATGGCATCTGCTGAGGGAATTCTGCTGGAAATTATGACAATTCGAAAATGAAAGCAATGTTATTAATATTGTTATTTGGAAAAAGTTGAGTCTATGGAAAGCCATGAATTCATAATTATACTGAAAAGAAAATTAAGATGAAGTTCAGGAAAAGGCAGTTGAAATACAAAAGAAGGATGAACAAAAAAATACATTTAATTTATCGCTGACTTTAATGTTAGGGAAGGGAAGTGTAGTAATTTCTCTTCATCTAAATGAGTAATTTCTCTTCTATACTAATGTCAGATTATAAAGTAGAGTTGTGTACTTTGTTTTCGTAAGCAGGAAATTGAAAGCAATCCAATCAGTACTAAAAGTGTGCCGAGTACAGGAACAATCAATCCCATCTGTAATTATTCACACGAAATGAAAGTTAAACACTTTAATGGCCAGTCACATTCTCCAAGTACCAGAAGAGTTCAACAGCATGGAAGAGAGGTAATTAAATATAAAGGGTTATATAACACTGATAAATGGAAACTCTAAAAGTCATGTCAATTCAGGAGATACCAGTATTGCAACAATACTAAAACCTGTGAGAAGGACAAAATGCATGGACATTTTAAAAAGCATATAGAAAGTGAAGCTTTACCATAAAAAGAGAAGTTCGTTTGATAATCAGTGGCTTGGATTTGAATCATTCTCAGAGAGTCAACCATACTAGGGCCCTACTAAGCATAAATCAATCATCCAAATTCAGCAATTTGGGCTAATTTTTTGCTCAAAAAAACCCTTCATGAATACTTAAAGTTGAAATTCACATAATTTTTTTTTTTTTTGCAGTACGCAGGCTTCTCACTGTGTGGCCTCTCCCGTTGTGGAGCACAGGCTCCAGACGCACAGGCTCAACGGCCATGGCTCACGGGCCCAGCCGCTCTGCGGCATATGGGATCTTCCCGGACCAGGGCACGAATCCATGTCCCCTGCATCGGCAGGTGGATTCTCAACCACTGCACCACCAGGGAAGCCCGAAATTCACGTAAGTTTATATGTCATGAAATATTATTTTTCTTTTGGATTTTTCAGCCGTTAGAAAAATGTATAAACCATTTTTACCTCATGGACTATTCAAAACCAGGCAGTGAGCTGTGCCTGCAGGTCATGGTTTGTGGATCTCTGCTCTACACAATTAGCTGACATTATTATAATATCTATAATTATCTTTCCGTAGATTATTATCTTTTAACTGTGATGAAATATACATAACATAATATTTTTCATTTTAACCACCCTTAAGTGTACAATCCAGTGGCATTAAATATATTCACAATGATGTAGAACCACCACCACTATCTATACCCAGAACCAACAAAAACAATATACCTGTTACAAATTTTCCTTTTGGCTTGTTCAGTGTTGATGTATAGAACCACAACTGATTGTGTGTTTATCTGTATTTACCTTGTACCCTACAACTCTGCTGAATTTATTAGCTCTAGTAGTTTTCTTGTGAACTCTTTGGGGTTTTCTGTATGTTGAATCATGTCATCTGTGATCAGAGATGGTTTAACCCTTTCTTTCCAATTTGGATGGTTTTTATTTTTTTTTCTTGTCTGATGGCTCTGGCTAGAATGTCCAGTATGATGCTGAATAGCTGAGGTAAAAATAGGCATCCTCTTTCATTCTCGATCTTAGGAGGAAAGCTTTCAGTCTTTCATCATACCATTGAGTATGATGTTACCTTGACTTTTTTCATATATGGCTTTGTTGAGAATTTGGCTAAACTACTCTGTAATATCACTGCGTTGTCATCTGTTTTGTACAGCTAAGTAGCCTACAGGGGCCATAAATCGACACTACCCCCTCCAGAAAGCTAATGCGTTAAACAAGTGTTTTCTGAATGCCCCCCAAAGCAGAAATGGCCTATTTAGATCCCTGGGAAGCCACTTCAGCTTGTGAGGTATAAAATAATGGCAGCAGCCTTGTTTGTACTTCATCAATCAGAGCAACAACCTACCGTCAGAACACAGAACACTGATATGTGGAAGACAAGCTCCTTATTTCCCACCCTGGATCCAGCAAATCACACCAGAACCTCGGTTTCCTTCCTCACAGCTGCCTGTCCCAGGTCTGGTCGGTGGGCTGTGGGTAAACACCACCCTGAGGGCTGTAACTGACCGGTACTAACTGCAGTTTACCAGCCAAGCTTTGTTCTGGATGCAGCAAGACTTCAAATAGATTCTAGAGTTCTAAAATATTTACTTCAGACAGATTCTACCAATATAACTTTTGTCAGGGTAGAGAGATGGATTCCTGGTGCTTCCAATTCTGCCGTTTTTCCTGAGGACACTCTATAAATTCTTTGGGTTGATCTTTGAAAGTATTGTTTTACTCTAAGATCTGGTAAGATAGAAATAAAGTTAATTTTCAAAAAAATCCCCACTAATTTTTGTGTTGCAAAATACTAATATCATTTCATTAAAATCTGATAATGAAAAAGATGTTACTGCGGGGCTTCCCTGGTGGCGCAGCGGTTGAGAATCTGCCTGCTAATGCAGGGAACACGGGTTCGAGCCCTGGTCTGGGAGGATCCCACATGCCGCAGAGCAACTAGGCCCGTGAGCCACAGCTGCTGAGCCTGCGCGTGTGGAGCCTGTGCTCTGAAACAAGAGAGGCCGCGACAGTGAGAGGCCCGCGCACCGCGATGACGAGTGGCCCCCGCTTGCCACAACTAGAGAAAGCCCTCGCACAGAAACGAAGACCCAACACAGCAAAAATTAATTAATTAATTAATTAATAAGAAAAGCCCTGCTAATTTGAAAAAAAAAAGATGTTACTGAAAATATACATAGTTTAGAATTGACTATAGTAAAAACATCTTGGAAGATGCAAATATATTAACAAATACAGAGATTCTAGTAAAAATAATTTACTAGAATGTACTAAAGACTTTTGTCATTGATGGAATAGAAGACAAATACACCGTATATATATAGTTAACCCTCCAACAATGCAGGGGTTAGGGGCGCCAACCCAAGCACTGTTGAAAATCCACATATAACTTTGCAGTCTCCCTTTTATATCTGCAGTTCTGCCTCTGTAGGTTCAACCAACCGTGGATCACTAGTGTGGTTTCCATGTGCTGAACACAGGATCTGGTTTTGTTAAAACATGACAAATAATTTCCATATGTTGTATATGTGTACGTATATACATA
The DNA here is from genome assembly GCF_949987515.2 of Delphinus delphis. Lineage (NCBI taxonomy): Eukaryota > Metazoa > Chordata > Mammalia > Artiodactyla > Delphinidae > Delphinus > Delphinus delphis. The sequence goes on from NC_082684.1 coordinate 152,587,008, forward strand.
CATATATGTTTGTGTATATAAATGTATATATAGGTATATATTATATAAGCCTGGAGAAAATATAGGAAGTGCATATTAAGCTGTTAACATTCATTATTGTGAAGTGTTGCTGAAACGAGTGAAGGGGGAAAAAGAGGGCATGGGGGACAAAAAGGGCAAAAAGAAAAAAATTCAACGAAAAAGCAAATATATGGGGCTTCCCTGGTGGCGCAGTGGTTGAGAGGGAGCGGCTGGGCCCGTGAGCCATGGCCGCTGAGCCTGCGCGTCCGGAGCCTGTGCTCCGCGACGGGAGAGGCCACAACAGTGAGAGGCCCGCGTACCGCAAAAAAAAAAAAAAAAGCAAATATATGATCATTTATGTATATATTTAAAATTATATACTTATCTTTTTTCTTTATGTATAAATAAAATAATTCAGTAAGCAATATCAAATTACAGAGACAGCAAAGGATAAACCAGTCAATATAATCACTTAAAAGACCAAGAGGTGACACGTACACACTACTATATATAAGATAGATAACTAGCAAGGACCTACTGTATAGCACAGAGAACTCTACTCAATACTCTGTTATAACCTATATGGGAAAATAATCAAAAAAAGAGCGGATATATGTATATGTATAACAGATTCACTTAGCAGTACACCTGAAACTGACACAATATTGTAAATGTTGTGAAATGTTGTAAACAAAAAACAAAAGAAGACCAAGAGTACAATTATATGTACTATAATTCACTGTGAGTTACTGGACATGGTTCCACTCCAAGAAAGGGAGAATCCCTGACTTCAGAGAATTGTTTCCTCTATGTAAAGATTTTGGTACTTACCTCTAAGTGGATATCTAGTATATATCCAACCTTGAATGTGAAAAAGCAGACGTAAACACTGAGACAGTTTCCCAGAGGACACTGGGAAGGTATTGTGGTGGGTGGGGTTACAGGGCTCTTGGATTCACCAAGACTCTGGGAAAATAAGTAGGGGACTCAGTTAATCAGCCCATGTTATATTTGCAAAAAGACCTTCTCCAAGGTTATCTTAAAACTGTCAGGGCTTCCCTGGTGGCGCAGTGGTTGGGAGTCCGCCTGCCGATGCAGGGGACACGGGTTTGTGCCCCGGTCCAGGAAGATCTCACATGCCGTGGAGCAGCTGGGCCCGTGAGCCATGGCCGCTGAGCCTGGGCATCCAGAGCCTGTGCTCTGCAACGGGAGAGGCCGCAGCAGTGAGAGGCCCGCGTACCGCAAAAAAAAAAAAAAAAACCTGTCAAAAGTCAACAACAAAGAAAATGGCAGCCAGGGAACAAAGGATGGTAACCTACAAAGGAACCTCCATTAGGCTATCAGCAGATTTCTCAACAGAAACTTAATAGGCTGGGGGGAAGGGAGAAGGGTGGAATGACATTTTCAAAATACTGAAAGATAAAAACTGTCAGCCAAGAATACCCAGCAAAGTTATCATTCAAATATGAAGGCAAAATAAAGATTTTCCCAGACAAACAAAAGTTGAGGACGTTCATCAAATTTTCCTGCTTTACAAGAAATGTCAAAAGGAGCTCTTGTACCAGAAACAAAAAGGCAAAACTTTGAGCAAGGTGATAGACAGAGTTAATCAGAAAGTTTAAACTCTATATCAGAATAGGTTTTTAAAAAATGCTTTATTATAGCATAAAGGTTAAAAGGGGGAAAAAGCAGAAAAAATAACTATAGCTACTTCAATTTGGTAACAAACTCACAACATAAAAGGGATAATTTGAGGCAAGAAAAACATAAAAGGGAAGTGGAAAAGAACAGAACTTGTATAGGCAAACGAAAATAGATGCTATCAGCAGGAAAAGGACTATTTTATCTATGAGATGTATGCAAACCTCGTGGTAACCACAAAACATAAACCCAGAGCAGAGACATGAAACATTTTAAAAAAAAGAAAGAAACTGAAAAACACCATAGAAAACCACCAAACCAAAATGGGAGACAGAACACAAGAAAAAAGAAATAATGGAGATATAGAGCAATGAGAAAACAAAAGATAACATGGCATTACTAAGTCCTCATCTACCAATAATCACCCTAAATGTAAATGGATTGAATTCACCAATCAAAAGACACACAGTGGCTGGCTGGATTAAAAACCAGACCCATCTATATGCTACCTCCCGGAGACTCACCTCAGCTCTAAAAACAAACACAGGCTAAAAGTGAAGGGTTGGAAAATGATACTCCAAGCAAATAGCGGCCAAAAGAAAGCAGGTGTAGCCACACTCATATCAGAGGAAATAGACCTCAAGCTTAAAAAGGTAACAAGAGACAAAGACGGACATTATATAATGATAAAGGGAACAATTCATCACAAAGACATAACAGTGATTAATATATATGCACCCAACATAGGAGCAACAAAACACATAAATTATTAACAGACCTAAAGGGAGGAATTGATGGCAGCACAATAATAGCTAACACCTCACTAATGTCATTGCATAGGTCATCCAGACATAAAGTCAACAAGGAAACAGAGGCCTTAAATTAAACATAAGACCAGATGGATTTGATAAATTTGTACAGAACATTCCATCCAAATGCAGCAGAATACACATTCTTCTCAAGTGCACATGGGACTTTCTCAAAGACAGACCATATGTTGGGACACAAAATAAATTTCAATAAATTTAAGAAGATTGAAATCATATCAAACATCTTTTCTGATAACTATGGTCTGAAGCTAGAAATCAGCTACAACAAGAAAGCTAGAAAAATCACAAATATGTGGAGACTGAACAACATGCTAGTAAACAAGTTTTGATTTCTTCTTTTCAATGAAGAAATCAAAAATTACCTGAAGACAAATGAAAATGAGAATACAGTGTACCAAAATCTATGGGATGCAGCAAAAGTGGTAACAGGAGAGAAGTTTATGGCAATACAGATCCACCTCAAGAAATGAGAAAAATCTCAAATAAACAAACTAAACTTATACCTAAAGGAACTAAAAAACTAGAACAAATGAAGCCCAAAGTCAGTAGAAGGAAGAAAATAAAAATCAGAGCTAAGTGAAATACAGACTAAAAAGACAATAGAAATATCAGTGACTAAGAGCTAGTTCTTTGGAAAGATAAACAAAATTGACAAGCTTTTAACTAGACTAAGAAAAAAAGAGAAGTCTCTGATAAATAAAATCAGAAAAAAAGAGGAGAAATAACAACAGATATCACAGAAATTCAATGGATTATAAGAGAATATTATGAGCAGTTATATGACAACATATTGGACAACCTAGAAGAAATGCACAAATTCTTAGAATCATGCAACCTTCTCAGACTGAATTATGATGAAATAGAAAATTTGAATAAACTGATCACTAGCAAAGAGATCGAAAGAGTAATCAAAAACCTCCCAAGAAACAAAAATCCAGGACCATACAGCTTCACAGGTGAATTCTACCAAACATTCAAAAATATTTAACTCCTATCCTTCTCACAATCTTAGAAAAAATTGGGAACACTTCCTAACTCATTTTATGAGGCCAACATTACCCTGATACCAGACCAGACAAGGACAACATAAAAAAAAGAAAATTACAGGCCAATATCTCTGATAAACATAGATACAAAAATCCTCAGAAAAATATTAGCAAACTGAATACAACGATACATTAAGAGGATCATACATCATGATCAAGTGGGATTTATTCCAGGGATGCAAGGATGATTCAATATTCACAAATAAAACAATGATTCACCATGTTAACAAAATGAAGGATGGAAACCATATGTTCATCTCAATAGATGCAGAAAATGCATCTAAGATTCAATACTCATTTATAGTAAAAACTGTCAAAAAAATGGGTATAAAAGGAATGTACCTGAACATAATAAAGGCCATATATGACAGACCCACAGCAAACATTATACTAAATGGTGAAAAAATGAAGACTGTCCCTCTAAGATCAGGAACAATGCAAGGATGCTCACTCTCACCACTCTTATTCAACATAGTATTGGAAGTCTTAACCCAGATCAGTTAGACAAGAAAAAGAAATAAAAGGCATCTAAACTGGAAAGGAAGATTCAAACAGACAAATTCATTGATTCACTCATTTCAGGTTTAGAATTTGTCTCTTCCAGATAAAGAGACATCAAATAGGCATTAAAAACAATCACTCATTTAAATAAAAATTAACAGCTGCTGTGTCTAATCTGCTTCTTGCATCTATTGAAGGTTTCCTTTTTTCATTCAGATAATTTATTTTTCATAAGACTTCCAATTAGTTCTTTCTCCCATCTGTCTTTTTTTTTTTTTTACTTACTTAGTTTTCTTCTCCTTTCATAAATGTTTGTCCCTTCTTAATTTCCTTTGAGAATGCCAAACCACATTATTTTTACATCATGCTCATATTACATTATTATTTTTATGTCTTCTTGTGTGATTTTTTTTCCTATTTGTTACATCTTTTGGTTCTGTTCTATGGTGGTAGATTCCCTCATTTGCATCGTTATTTTTCATTTGAGAAACAATCTTGTGCCTGCATGTCTTGGGGTTTTGTGGTAACTCTTGTGGTTCCAGGTCTTATGTTAAGATTTAGGATTATTGCAGTCCAAATGTCAGGTTTCCTAACATCAATTCCAAATAGGCCAATATTGGTATGACCTTTTAGTATTTTACTGGGAGTATCCTAGCTGAATCTCTTGAATGAATTCCATGATATCTCAAGCCCATAGTGTTTGGAATTGCAATTTCCCTAGGCTCTTGTTGGCAAAGACTGTTTTTGACAGCTTTGATTCCAAAGAATAAAATACAGATATTATCACCGAACTAGGAATTTTGTCCCAGTTGGCTCAGTTCTACAACCACTAAGCTATTCGTTCAGTCTGCCTTGGGCATGGGTGCCATTCATAAGCCATGCCATCTCAGGCTTTATCTTGAAACTTCCTATAGGTCCAGGGAATATCTGTTCTTTATCTTTGTGGTACTGCAAGTCAGCATGGAATGAAATAGTTACTTTGCTGTGCAGGTTATGAAAGAATTTTGACATCTCTAAATGCTGTGCAGGCAGGAAATGTCTGGACAAAGAGAGCTGCCACAAAAGAGCAGAGATAAGCAAGTAAATTCACAGAAATGGAAAGTTCCTTGAGGTCTGATTCCACTGTCCTTAGGAGGGAAATGCCCCTTTGAAAATGAGTTTCTCCAAAACTATTCCACACAGTCTCATGTGAATAAGCCTGGAAACCTTCTAACCTACTTTGCTAAGATGTAGATGATGACAAAAGAATGGCCTATTTCCCATTCCACTTCACCTCCATAGACCTGAGAACTATTAGAAACACTGACAATTTGACTACAGGTGTATCAAATCCTTTAAGGGTGTTGTCATGAGATAATCACAAAATCTGACTCTTAGACTCTCAAAAAAGTTTCCTTTTTAATTAAGGGTAATAAACTGTTAGAAAGAATAAAAATTGGACAATACATTGTTTATTTTTAATAAGAGACTGTTTTTAGAGTAGTTTTAGAGTGACAAGGAAATTGTATACAAAGTACCGCAAGTTCTCATACCCCCCTCTCCCCGCCCCCCACTTTGCCCTGTTATTAGCATTTTGCATTACTGTGGGACATTTGTTACAACAGATGGAAGGTAACACCCCAACTGTACTGACCAGCTATTAGGAAATATGTTGGAGGAGAAGCAAGGTTAAAGCAGTACCCATGGAGTAAGAAGAGAATTGAAGCCAGTTAACTTGGTTGTACTTCTATCAGAGTGGTCTTAAGTAAAGTGTTACAAAATAATAAAGACATCATTAATTTTTTGCAAAATTTTAACTCATATTTTTAATGAGTAAATTTTAAATTCCTGTTACACTTACATTATTGTAAATTATTATAAGAGAATGTTGAACAATTATTAACCATATGCTGGACTAGAAACCTCCACATACCAATATCTTTCTTGTTTTTCCAATGATGAAGCTCCTTTTTTTTTTTTTTTTCGCTGTATGCGGGCCTCTCACTGTTGTGGCCTCTCCCGTTGCGGAGCACAGGCTCCGGACGCACAGGCTCAGCGGCCATAGCTCACGGGCCTAGCCGCTCTGCGGCATGTGGGATCTTCCCGGACCGGGGCACGAACCCGTGTCCCCTGCATCGGCAGGCGGACTCTCAACCACTGCGCCACCAGGGAAGCCCGAAGCCCCTTGTTGACCAAACATCGTCTGAAACACTTAGCTATCTTACACTACTCTACACCACACATACACACATACACACACACAATTTAAAGGAATGATTAATGAGCGTTTTTCAAAATGTTAAACTTTAGTAAAGAAATAAAACTTCACAATGAAAGAAAATTTGCTTTTTTACCTTTTCAATCAGAAAAAAATTATTTCATTTCTTCTTCTTTGCTTTATAATAAGAATATCCAGTCCTGACAAGGGTGCAATCCTGAAAAGGGTAACAAAAAAAAAGACATGCTGGCAAGGTGCTTAGTGGAGGTTAATTATTGATAGTTTTTGCAGTATGCAAACAGACTGTTGGAGGGGTTATATCTTTCACCCAGTGTATAACTTTTAAAGAACTATCACAATGTAACTCCCCCCGAAAGATAAATATTTTATATAATTTATTATCTTGCTCAACATTAGCCATAAAGGAAAAACTTGTAAGCAAGTTAAATTATAATAAATTTGGGAGGAGTTAGGGAAATCATGAAACATTGATACAATGGAATGTTATGAAGCCAAATAAAATTTAACATGTACAGTGATGTCAGCAAAATGCTAAGCTGCGATTTTGGAAATTGTGTGTCCGTTTTCATTTGTTTCAAGGGATTTCTTTATTTCCTCTTTGATTTCTTCAATGACCATTGGTTTTCTAGTAGCATATTGCTTAGTCTCCACTTATTGTTTGTTTGTTTAATTTTACTTTCTATAATTGATTTCTAATTTCATGTTGCAATCAGAAAAGCCTCTTGATACAATTTGCATCATCTTACATTTACTGAGACTTCTTCTGTGGCCTAGAATGTGATCTATCTTGGAGAATGTTCCATGTGCACTTGCAAAGAATTTGTTTCCTGCTGTTTTTGGATGGAATGTCCTTTAAATATCTGTTAAGTCCAACTGGTCTAATGTATCATTTAAGTCCAGTTTTTCCTTATTGATTTTCTGGCTAGATCATCTAACCTTCGATGTAAGTGGAGTGTTAAAGTCCCCTACTGATATTGTATTCCTGTCAATTTCTCTATTTAGTTCTGTTAATATTTGCTTTATATATGTAGGTACTTCTAAATTAAATGCATATTTGTTCACAAATGTTATAGACTCTTCTTCGATTGATGCCTTTATCATTATATAATACCCTTATTTGTTTTTTATTATGGACTTTGTTTTAAAGTCTACTTTGTCTGATATGGGTATTGCTAGAACAGGTTTTTGTTTTGTTTTTGCCTCCATTTGCATGGAGGATATTCTCCATCCCCTGACTTTCATTCTGTGCATGTCTTTAGCTCTGGAGTGAGGCTCTTGAAGGCAGCATGTATACTGTTCTTATTTCTTTATCCAATCAGCCACTCTATGTCTTTTGATTGGAGGATTGAGTCCATTGACACTTAAAGTGACTGATAGTACTGTACTTATTGCCATTTTGTTACTTGTTTTCTGGTTGTTTTTGTAGTTTTTCTTGTCTTTTTATTCTTCTTTTAGTCTGTTATCTTTTGATTTGATAACTTTATTTGTGTTATATTTGGGTTACTTTCTCTTTAATTTTTGTGTATCTACTGTAGGGTTTTTCTTGTGGTATTTTTGTTGTTGTTTTGGATTTTTTTTTGCAGTACGCGGGCCTCTCACTGTTGTGGCCTCTCCCATTGCGGAGAACAGGCTCCAGATGCGCAGGCTCAGCGGCCATGGCTCACGGGCCCAGCCGCTCCGCGGCATGTGGGATCCTCCCAGACCGGGGCACGAACCCATGTCCCCTGCATCGGCAGGTGGACTCTCAACCACTGTGCCACCAGGGAAGCCCTCTACTGTAGGTTTTGGATGTATTATTACCATGAAGTTTATATATGTCAACCTATACCTATATCTACTTGCTTTATACTAATATCATTTATGCTCTAACACATTCCAGAAGATCTACATTTTACCCCTCCATCCTGACATTTTGTGTTTTTGATGTCATATTTTACATCTTCATGTCTATCCCTTTTTAATTTAGTCTTTTACATTTGTACTAGTTTATTTAAGTTTGTACTAGTTTATTTAAGTGGTTGATGCACCACCTTTACTATGCATTTGGCTTTACTAGTGGGATTTTCCCCATTTTATATTTTCTTATTTCTTGTTATAGCCTTTTCTTTTTCACTTAAGGGAGACACTAATATTTCTTGTAGGGTCAGTTTAGTGGTGATAAACTCAGTTTTTGCTTGTCTGGGAAACTCTTTAGCTCTCCTTCAATTCTGAATGATAATTTTGCTGAGTAGAGTGTCCTTGATCATAGGTTTTTTTTTTTTTTTTCCTTTCAGCACTTTAAATATATCATGCCACTCCCTTCTGGCCTGCAGTATTTCAACTGAGAAATCAGCTGATAGCCTGATGTGGTTTTCCTGGTATGTGACTCATTGTTTTTCTCTTGCTGCCTTTAGAATTCTCTATTTTTAACTTTTGCCATTTTAATTATGATATGTCTGGTTGTGGGCCTCTTTGGTTTCATCTTGTTTGAGACTCTCTGTGATTCCTGCACCTGGATATCTTTTGCCTTCTCAGATTTGGGAATTTTTCTGCCATAATTTCATCCAATATATTTTCTGCCTCTTTCTCTCTTTTCTTCTCTTTCTAGGACCCCTATAATGCAAGTGTTAGTGCACTTGATGCTACCCTAGAGGTCCCTTAAACTGTTCTTATGAAAAATAATTTATTCTTTATTGCTGCTCTGATTGAGTGATTTCCATTATTCTGTCTTCCAGGTTGTGAAAGCGTTCTTCTGTGTCACCTAACCTGTTGTTAATTCCTTCTGGTGTATTTTGTATTTCAGTTACTGTATCCTTCATCTCTGATTGGATCTTTTTAATATTTTCTAGTTCTTTGAGGTTCTCATTGTGTTCCTCTACTATCTTCCCACATTCAGTGAGCATTTTTATTACTATTGCTTTGACTTTTTTATCAGGTAAATTATTTATCTCGCTTTTGATAGGGTTTTTTTCCCTGAGGTTTTATCTTGTTATTTCATTTGGAACATGTGTGTTTTTCTTCTAATTTGTTTGGTCTTTTCTGTTCGTCTCTATGACATTAGGCAAACAGTTACCTATTCCAGAGTCTAAACGTGTGTCCTTGTGTGGGAGCATCTCTGTGTGGTCTGCCTGTGACCAGTGGCATTGGTGGGAGAGCTGGATCTAAAGTGAGCACAGCTCATGTCTTCTCCCTAGGTGAGCTGGCAGCTGCTGTTTTGTTGGGAGATCGGGCTGGAGTCAGAGGGACTAGAGCCAGAGTTAGGTGTGAGCTGAGGCTTCTTCTAGGCTCAATGGCAATTGGTGACCTGTTGGGGGTAGGGCTAGGGCCCAAGGGGCTGGAGACACACTTCTGAGTTGCCACCACTTTCTCCCTGTGCATGTGATGGCTGTCTCTGCCTTAGCAGGGACCAGTGCCAGAGCAGGAGGGGATGGAGCAGGAGGCTTTGGGCATGCACTGAGCTAGTCCTGGCAGACCGGCCAGAGCGTCAAGCAGAATCCAATCTGCTGTCTCTGTTGGGACTGAAAACAATCAAGTTTGTGTACACGCTCTTGAAGAACGGAGTCTTGGTTTCTTACAGCCCTATGGGAAGCCCCACTGGTTTTCAAGCCAGCCAAGGGGGCTCGTCTTCCCAGTGCCAGTCCTCAGACCTGGGGTGCCTAATATGAGTCTTGTACCCCTCGCTCTTTAAAGAGAATCCCTGAGCCTGTTTATACTCCTCTGGGTCACCTGCTAGGGGTGTGGGTCCTGAATGCATTGCTTCTCCTGTCCACATACTAGGCTCTGTGAGGTTCTTTCTTGATAGCTTGGGTTGTAGAGAGCCATTCTGCTACTCTTCAAGTTGTTTGCAGTGAGAGTTACTCTATGTGTAGTGGTAGTTTTGATGTCTTCATGGAGGAAGGTGAGTTCAAGATCCTCCGACTCTGCCTTTTGATCCCCCTCCCGAGTATTCTTACTTTGAAATCTTTATTATTTCACACACACCAAAACATGCAAGAAGCTTTAAACTAGAGACACAGATTTTAATTAGCTCCAATGATTATAGCAATTCTCTCCACACCCCTAGAATCAATAAATTCTGATACAACCATGGTGGATCACTCATAATCAATATTCTTCAGAATATGGATAGTCAGGGTGATCAGAAATGCTGAAAGAGAAGGAGGGAGATTAATTTTATTAACTCTGTCTCACACTTGTCAAGGAGAGTGTTCCTCTGTGGAAGCAGTTAGGATGCTCTAAAACTCTAAATTTACAACCAACTCATTTACAACATACATATATGCAGGCTCCCGGTCCATATGTCAACTGCATCTTCATATCCAGTTCCCACATTCACATGCAACATAAAAGCCACAGTGATATCTACCTTGGTTGGAATTACAATTTCTAAGAAGGTCTAAGAACTATAGATGAAATGCTAAGGTCACTTCAGCCCCAGGTGGAACATTTGGCCCTGGATGATGGCAATAATCACAGTAAGAATCTTGCTGATCTTTTTCACACATCCATCCAACACATAAACATGGAGCACCCCCCAAAATAGAGGGTGCTCTGTTAAAAAAACTTCTAATCTCTTGAGATATCATGTACACATAAGTAACTATACCGATAAAAAGGGATTACTGTTTTCTTAATTTATAATGTATTAAAACACGGGTTATCAAGGAATTAGTATTACTGCTGTTTTCCTTTTTTTCCATGTTTTTACTTTTCTTTCTAAGTTTGTCTTTCTCCATTCAATTCATTAAAGAGTGCATTCTGAGCAAGTCCATGTGCTGGGAGCCATGCTGTTGACCTGAGTCCACAAATATGAGTAAGTCTAGGCATTCACAGCCTAATAAGGAGAACACAGAAGAATACTTCAAAGATTTGAGTACAGAAAAGTAACTTTGCACCTGTTTTTTCATGTATAATATCCTTTCTCTGAATCATGATATAGCTTTACAAACAAGAGAAAGCGTTTTGACATCTTTCATTTGAAACTGTATCTTTATCAATAATTTGTATTCCCTTCTCTCTAAACTCCCTTCCAAATTTCTCTGTTTGATTAGTCTTCTTTCTCTTCAGTCCTGATATCCTCCCACAGTAATTGAACATGGAATTCTATGTTTGTGAATTAAGTCAAAGTCGAAGAGGTAGGGGCTCCCCAGGGGGTGGACTCCTGATGGACAAGGGCAACACTGAGGTAGGTCTTAAATCAAGAAACCAGAGACATCCACACAATCTTATCTGGATGTATCCTGCTAAGCATACAGCAGTCACTTACTGGAGGGCCAGTTAAGTTCATGATCTAATTCTAATTCAGTTTGGTGAGATTACAAGGATGAGGAAATGGAGTTATAATAGGGAAAAAGGTCCAATGAAGAGAGAAATTTGGAAGAAATGGATGATGTCTTGGGAAAGAAATGCACGTTAGGGAGAAAAGCCACCAGACATTTAGGGGAGGGGGTGGAAGCATGCCCCACTGTGCCTTCGCAGCACCGACGCACATTGGCCTTTACGGCCTCCTCCTCCATACAAATATTAACATATTTTACAATTGTGTTAGGATAAAAATGAATGTATCCAGGCTGGATTCACTGTTACATAGTCATTACTAATACAAATCATTTTCCCCTGATTTAAAAAAAAAATAAAGGTGAAACATTTTCCTACGTCCCTAAAAGAATAGTGGGCTGTAGGCACTGTGCCTTCTGTATCTAATGGGTACGTCAGCCCTGAGAGGAAGTACACCAGGCACAGAGATGAGGGGTATAAGGTAGTGAATTCACCACAATGTGAACTTTGGTGATTTTACTTATGAGTTGTCCTGGGCCCTTCTCACATTTCTGTTAGATCAGAGACGGAGCCCTGGAAGAAACCTCTGGTCTGAGGTCTACAGGAAGCCCTGGTTTACTCCTACACTGGAAATCAGGCCTGCCTTCCTGGTTAGGGAAGCTCAGTTTCTCTGCTGACCTACATGCTACAGAAAACAATGTGTGTGGACCTCCCTCCCACCCCACCCCGCCATCTCACCCATCTAGGTCATCACAGAGTACCGAACTGAGCTCCCTGTGCTATACAGCAGGTTCCCATTAGCTATCTATTTTACACACGGTAGTGTATATATGTCAATCGAAATCTCCCAATTCATCCCACCCCTCCACCTCCAACCCCCGTGTCCACAAGTCCGTTCTCTACGTCTGCGTCTCTATTCCTACCCTGCAAACAGGTTCATCTGTAAGGGGATATATGTATACATATACCTGATTCACTTCTTTGTACAGCAGAAACTAACACAACGTTGTGAAGCAATTATACTCCAATAAAAAAGAAAAAAGAAAATAACATGTGTGAAATATATACAAGTCACTTACAAGAGTAAATCATAATATCGTACATTACTGTTGAGACCATCAATTGCTTTCATGTCTTCTGGAGTTAATTCAAAATCGAGAACCTGGAAGGAAGGGAAGAATCACATTAACCTCTTCCCCAAGGAGTTGGCCTCCCCCTGGGAACTGGAGGACTTTCCAGCTGGATGGAGGCAAGAAGAGAGTACAGGGAAGACTCGCCTGTCCTCAGCTTCCAAGTGAACCAGCCTGGTAACACTTCTGCGGGGTTCTCCACCTCTCCTTCCCACTCCCTCTCCTTTTCTGCTCCATTTCACACACACACACACACACACACACACACACACACACACACACACACACACACACACACAGCTTGCAAGGCATCAATCCCAAATCTTTCTAAGTGAATTACTTGTGACAGAAAACAAACAAACAAAAATCTTTTTCCAGACAAAGGGGCAGTTGGACAACCTGGAGAAAATACTCGTACTTGACCAAACATTACACTGATTTTTCATTCCCAGCACCCCTAAGTATGACACAGCTTTGAGCTTAAGCAAGTATTGGAAGGAGAACCCCCTGCCGTGAAAACCTATCCGAGAAGCCCATATCAAACTTACTCATTCTCTATGAATAAATTGAACAAAAAAGATTATGTAAATGCCTTTGTAGAGAAAGTTATGAAATGTATTTAAAATATTAAAGAACACCTAAATAATTAGAAATTCATATCGTAGTCATGGAATGGAAATCTCAATCTTAAAAAGAAATCAGTTTTCTCTAAAGTGATCTAGTGTTTCAATGCAACATGAACCAAAGACTTAAAGATTTTTTTCTTTTGTAGAAGTTGGTAAAGTGATACTAAATTTTACATAAAAGAACAGCTAGTCAAGAGCAGCCAAGACATCCTTAAAGAAGAAAAATGTACCGTTCTTCAAAGCAAGACTTATTTTCCACTACAATAAGACAGTGCAGCAAAGTAAATAGCTAACTAGAAGAAAGAGGCCAGAAATGTACTTATGGACACTTGATACACGACAGAGTTGACAATGAAAATCTGTGGGAAAATATGGACATTATGTTTCTATTTAAGTATATGTATATATATCCATTTTCATGTCATATTAGAAAATCAGTTCCAGGTATATTACAGGGCTAAATTTGAATGGAAAGACAAAAACAAATTTTCAGGGTAATATTTCCCTGCCCCTTGAATTGGCCTGACCTGTAATTTGCACTGGACAATGAAATTTGCCAGAAGAAGTGGCGAGTCAGTTCTGAGCCTAGACATGACAAGGATTTTTTTTCCCACTCATTGACTTGGTATCATACCACTGTGCTGAGATGAAGACCAGGTTAGTGGCCACAGTCTAGCCGACTATACATGAAAAACCGTATGGAGAAGAGGGCTGGCTCCTCTGACAACATCCAAATCCACCTGCTAAAGCAGCACTGCCTAGCTGCTCTGCATTTGACTGCAAAGGCAAGAGAGGGCCCAGCCAAGGAGAGAACAGCTTAACTGAATGAAGGCTAATTGTCGTACCACAGAATCATGAGATGCGTAAATGATTTCTGCATTAAACCCCTTAATGGGGGCGAGTTTGCTGTACAGCTATGGCTAACAGTATAATAATAGTCTCATACATATAAATCAAAAGACAACCTAATAAAAATGGACAAAGTCTTGAACAGGAACTTCACAAAGGCAGAAACTCAGGGAGATTAGAAGTATGAAAATGAAACTACGTTACTATTCAGAGGAATGCAAAATAAAACCATGATGACATGGAGGTTGAAGATCACTGCTGTAATCCGTGTGCTCCCCAAATTCATATGTTGGAAAACCCACTTCTACTGCAATGATATTAGAAAGTGGGACCTTGGAGTGGTGGTTAGGTCATGATGGTGAAGGCTTCATGAATTTGATTTAAATAATATCATATATCATATAAGAGACTCTGAGAGCTCCGTTGCCCCCCACTACATTAAGATACAAGGAGAAGCCTGTAACCTGGAAGAGGGCCCTCACATGACCACACAGGCACCCTGATCGCAGACCTCCAGCTTTCAGAACAGTGAGAAACAAATTTCAGTTGTTTCTAAACCACCCAATCTGTGGTATTTTGTTATAGCAGCCCAACTGTCTAAGAAAATCACAATTCAATTTCGTCAACTGAGAATAAAGAAAATAAGATATCACTTGCAGGGTGACAGAATAAATTGCAGATGTAATGCTGGAACTAAAATCTCCATTTTCTGTCCAATCTTAATCCTATCCAGCCATGCCACCTCTCCTGTTGCCACAGTAGGAGGAGAAAACCATTAGGAATATACATAAGGCATACGTGCACGATAAATAACAGATAAATCATCTTGGCCCAAAGATAGTCTTGAGAGCTGGACAAAGAATGACCCTCGTGAAGGATATTATTTAGAACCCCTGTGCCCACAGCCCCACTCATCACCTGCATGTTCTCTTTGATCCGCTTCTTATTGTAACTCTTGGCCAGGACCACAACCCCACGTTGCATCTGGTAGCGAAGGGCAATCAGTGCTGGGGTTTGCTTGTGCTTTTTTGCAATGGCACAAAGAACTGGGTCCTCCAAGAGAACTGGGTAGCTCGGGTTCACCCTGGAAGGAAATTCGGAAATGCTGAAGATCTGAGACTGAGTATTCAGTTTGTTAGGAGGCTTCCCAAACAGACCAAGTAGGTCCACTCTAGACCACTGCTTCTCAAAATGTGGTCCATGGACCAACAGCATCAGTATCACCTGGGACCTTGTTAGAAATGCAAATTCCATGGCTTAACTGCAGACAAACTGAATCAGAAACTCAATTGTGGCACCTGGCAATCTGTGTTTACAAAGCTCTCCAGGTCATTTGGATGCATGATTGAGTTGAGATCAATGCTTCCACAATCATGTTTTTTTTCTGTTTTACATCTCAGTGGCTGTTTTTATTCTCCAATCACAGCCCCAAAGTAAGTACAAGAGCATGAAAGGAGAAAGAGAAGGAAAAGACTGGGATATTTTTTAGTTTAATTTTCTCAGGTATTGATAAAAATTGAGTAGTCTCAAAATGAGAACTATTCATTTCATCATTACTTACAGTGTGCAATACTTCTACAGATGTTTACAAAAATGGTTCAAATTGTAATTTTTTGGATCATGATAGACCTGGGAGTTATATGTTATTATCCTGATTTTATACATAAGGTAAGTGAAGCCTGGAGAGTCTATTACTAGTAATGTGTTCCTTAGGTAATAAATAAGTAAATCATGACTTAAGCTTATGTCTTAGGTCTCAGCTGGGGGATTATATATAGATTTTAATACAAACACGTGTTATTGATCAATCTACAACAGGACACATATAATATAAGAAAATTGGCTGGGTGATGGGAAGACAAAAGAGAAGGATTCCTTCCATCCCTCCCCTTTCTCCCCCAAGCAAGTTAAGAGTTATCTCCAGAGCACTGAGTACGGTATGACTAAAAATATTTCATCAAAAACTCAATTTTAGGTAAACTCTCCATTGTCTTCATTAGGGTTCATTACCAGTCTTTTAATCGTTGGGATCCCAGAGCACCATAGGCAACAAGAACAATATCGTTTGACTTGCAGAAGTCCAACAGTTTGCTCTGATTGAGATAAGGATGACATTCCACCTGTAGAAGGCCAACATAGAAGAGTTTCAGATTATATGAAATGGTAATGTAAATATGACAGAGAGATGTTAGAAGTTAAAAAAATCTAAAGAAAAAAACTGTGTAACATTAAATTTAAACTGGAAGTATCAACATCAAATAATGATTTTTTTTAAAAAAATACATTTTATATCTCTGTCCCTGAAAAGGTAAAAAATAATGACATTCCTGAGAACAAGTAACTCTAGGGACCAGATCTCAATTACTAAACACACTACCAAGAGACACGCCTAATTCCAGATCTGAGACAGAAAAACACCTGTTTGAGTCTTGGACATCAAATTTTGCAAAGAATTTGCTCCAAGACTCATGAAGAAATGTCTGAAGCACTAAAAGAACCAGTTTGATGGGGATCCCACTGGAGACATTTGGGTAGATTTGAGCATCAAAAGGAATAATGAATAAAAGCAAATGTAACACTGAGAGTAAATAAAAATCCCTGAGTCCCAAGTGATGAAAGAGAGAAAGAACAAAAATATTTGCCTCCACTGATGGTGATTATTACAATAAATCCTTTCTCAGAAACTGAGAATTAAGGGGAAGGAGTTAAGTTTTTACCCTGTCTTATAGGAATAAGGTATTTTATGCTGACTTAGTGAGAGAATTTTGTTTTTGCAATAAAATGTCAGGTAAGAAGATCAAAAAGAGTATTTAAGTTGAAAATATTGAAAAACATCCCAATGAAATAACTAATTCCGGTGAAAGTCATTGATGGATTCTCAACCATTATGTGAAAATTTGGGGAGAATCTAACTTCCCCAGATGACTAGGTAATTTCAACAGGGAAAATACACATTTCCAAACAAAAATTCTAGCTACCACTAGCTTTACCAGCAGAACAAAAGTGCCATCATTCACAGTGGGACAAGCTGTCATCACGTGCTTCCTACTGGGGTGCATTTGAAGGGCACAGCATGCAAAGGACGTGTTCTTGTCAAAATGTTTAACCTTAAGGTAGTAAGGAGTTCAGATCTATCTACTCATTTACAGGAATTGAGAATAGAGAAACAAATTAACTAACATCACAAGATGATAGTCTGATAAATCTATTATATTTGTCAAAAACCTGTCTGGATATCATGGTTAAAAAAATGATTGAGTGACCACCATGCTAGGTTAAAAGAGCTTGAGAAACATGTCTCAAAGTGATATGTGAATTACAATGAGATTCAAGTCAACAAAATATTACATACATAAATATATATACATATATATATATACATCTGGCAGTGTGGCAAAATGTGAAAAATTTTGCATACAAGAGGGAAAATGGATGTTCTCTATCATACCCTTAACTTTGCTAATATCTGAAAATTTTCACAATGAAAACTTGGAGGCAAAATTAGTGCTAAAATCACATTAATTTTTAAACTTTTATAATTGAAAATGTTGATGCTGTATATAGATATATATAAATCTTGAATTTTACAAGCTACTTTTTCTGTAGAAGACTCTTACTCCTTGACTTCAGGTTGTACTTGTGGACATTACATTATATGAAATACAACAGTCACAGAAAAACGAATATTAATATCTAAACTGGTCAAACTCATAGAATTAAAGAGTAGAGTGATGGTTGTCAGGGTCTGGGAGCAAGGAGAAATCGGAAGTCTCTAAACATGGGTGTGAAGTCTATTACTCAAGATGACTAAATTCTAGAGATATGCTGTACAGCGTTGTCCCTGCAGTTAACAATATTGCATTACATTGTATTGTAATACTTAAAATTTAAGAGGATAAATCTCTTATTAAGTTTTCTCACCACAGAAAAGTAAAAATACAACAAAAAATATATGAGCAAAGGATCAAACAGAGAAAAAATGTGTTTAAACATTTAATTTTAAGGTAGAAATCAATGGGAGAACCATACCAAGACCAAGTAAATCACAAGGTCTGCTCTAATTCCTGAGTGACTATTTCATCTACTGTTAGTATCACCATAAGACATTAACTTCACGCTCTAACCTGGATGAATTTCATAGTCTCCAGCAAATTTTTCTGTACTATGCCTCTCGTTGAAGATCTCTAAAAGCTGAGACACTAAGACTAAGGACTCAGGCATCTGAACCCCACACAAACTCTTAAAACCTCAATGAGATCTCATTTTCGCTCTTTATTTGCTTTTCATTCCATGTATTCATGGCCTTCCTACCTGTACACAGTTCCCTCCAAGGCACTTTCACCATCCAATTTCTGGTCATCCTTTACAGCTCAGGGAAATGCCACCTTCCTCTAAGGTCTGGGTAACTATTCTAACCCTCCTTTATCTCCTTTACCTTCCCTAAATTCCTACCCACAATTTAGCAGGAAGCCCTCCCCATCTTTTCCACCAAGACTTTATCACACAGAGATACCATTCTGGGTTCTATTCACACCCTTCCAGACAGAGGCTCTGCTCTCTAGAATCTTCTGTCCCACAAAGGTAGGATGAATAGGAGGGGAAGACAAATAGACATCTGGCTCTACTACAGGAAGGAGGTTATGAAGAGCAGAAAGGAGAGAAGACGGAGGCTGCTCACCTGGTTGCAGACGGGCTTGTACTTGAGCCCCGGCTTGTTCAGGATCTTCTCCAGCTGTTTGCGGTTAAAGTTGGACACCCCGATGGACTTGGCTAGTCCTGCGTCCTTACACTTCTCCAGGGCCTGGGGGTGGGGGGTAAGGGGTAGTGAACATGATTTGCAATGGGCTATAGAGCAAGAATAAATGCTGAAAAAATGCTAACAGGGTCACCTGTCAAGAATTAGCATGGATTATCAAGAAGAAAAGAGGGGAAGAAGGTTGTGACACAAGAATAAGAATTACGGGACTTCCCTGGTGACACAGTGGTTAAGAATCCGCCTGCCAATGCAGAGGACACGGGTTTAAGCCCTGGTCCGGGAAGATCCCACATGCTGCAGAGCAACTAAGCCCGTGCGCCACAACTACTGAGCCTGCGCTCTACTGTGAGAGGCACAGAGCCTGCGAGCCACAACTACTGAAGCCCACATGTCTACAGCCCATGCTCCACAACAAGAGAAGCCACCGCAATGAGAAGCCTGCACACCACAGTGAAGACCAAACGCAGCCATAAATAAATAAATAAATTTATAAAAATAAAATAAAATAAGAATTACTGTCTCTTCCTTCGAAAATCCCAGAAGAAGATATATCACACTGAAGGAAAGAGATGCTTATCTTCACTGTCCCAAATTCTTCTCTGTTCCTCTCTGTGAACCTTTCAGCAATGATTTCGTCCACACCACCCCAGCATAACAGCCCTTTAAAGTTCATGAACTGCTGAATCTTGATGGTCCACAACCCATTCTCACAGGTGGAAGAAATGAAGGAGGTTCCCCCTCTCCTGGCTTCCTCCCCTGGGCTCTCTCCTCCACAGACTCACCTCCCAAGTGCGACAGAGATCCACTGTGTCAAATATCATTTTTCCATTTTCATCTTTGGGAAAAAGTTCCTCCCCTGGCTGGAATAGAATAGAAGCAGTCATTTTAAATATGTCACTAAATAATTTCCCCACACTTAACCAGGCTGCCAGGCACATCTAGGACCAGGACACTAAACATCCATGAGGTAGGTGTAGCAACATTCTAGATCTCTTACACTTACTATATGTTTTAATAAATAGAATTTTCCTAGGTCCCAAAGGGGACTCAGAGTGACTTATGTAAAGAATGGCAATAAGTTACATGGCTTTATTTCCAGAAAAAAAATGCAATCTTGACTTAAGCCTGACAATCCGATTTCCTTTTCCCTCTGAACATCTGATAGCCCTAGGGCAGGCACATGAATCAGCAAGGCTATTTTTAGGTTAATATGGAATGTGGAAGATCCAGACCTGCTCTCAAATGTTAATGACCATGAGCCTTGAACTGATCAAGGTTAATTTGCCACCGAAGGAAAATGTTGAGGTAAAAATAAAGCAAACCAAGAGTACTACAAAGTTAAGGGATAGAAAAAAAGGAGACATTTCTGAAGAGTACTGCAAATCCTTAAATCTATCCATGGCTGGGACTTCCCATCTACATAGTCCAATAAACTCTTTTGCATAGGGTAGTTTGAGTAGATTTCTGTAACTTCAGATCAAGAGTTCTACATAATGCAGTTCTTAATGGCTAAGTGCAGTCTACAAAACTCATTGTGAAGACAGCCAATGGTGTAGGCAAGGTCTCCCAAGTCCCTATAAAGGCTGCTAGGTTTAGACCCACCCAGAGAGAGCACCACCAACTCCAGTCAATTTGAAAGGGTGAAAGAGGAGATAAACTTATCATGTTCAAGTGTAAGGTAGCTTCATTGCTCACCACTGCTGCACCAAACTGTGTGTTCATGAAATCCCCAAGAGGCCCGGGACCCTGTGTTGAACGTGTCTATTTTTATTTCCTCAAGTTTTTGAGGCAGAGGATGTGAGATTGTTGAACTCTTTTCTCTTGGAGGCATGGAAAGAAAATTAAGGATTCAAAGAAACCCAATAAAAAGATAATCAGAAATTATGATTTTGGGAATTCTACTCTAGTGTAATCATCCCTACATCTTACTAAGAAAAATCTGAATTCAACCATCCATGCAAGTTGATAGATATTCTCACACAAGAAATAAAATAGACGTGATCATACAAATCGCAAACCTTCAGAGCCGCTGGAAAATGAATAATATAGAGATCAACATAATCCAGTTGAAGATTTTTCAGTGACTTTTCCAAGGCTGGTTGAACGAACTCTGGTCGAAGGAAAGTGGACCAAAGCTGCAGAGGTTAAAGAATGGGAGCTATGTTAAATTAATGCCTTAGGTAATTTTGTTTTTCTTCTTTCACCTAAAAATTAGACATTTTTCCTGATTAGAAACAGATGACCACAGAGGAAAACCACTCTGTTTCTTTTTCAGTTCCATTTTTGATCTAACCAACCCAAGTAAATTTTATTATTTGATTGATTTTATCATCAGTACATCATTCACAATAAAAAGAAATGATCCAAGAAATAAATGTATTATCAAATAATTACCATACTCATTATCTGAATTATGTTTGATAGAGTTTAAAAGCAGTTTACAGACTTAATCTAATTCTATCGAAGAATCAATCCTCTCAGGAATTAGTATCTGTTTGTTTACATAACTGTAGGAAAAGTGCTTTGAACATATTAATATGAGCAGAACATAATTCAAGACACTTTTGCTAGAGCTTGTGTAATATACAAACTGCCTCTCCTATTGCTCTCTCTCACTGATGGACGTAAGAACTGAGATTTAGAACTTGAAGAAATTTTAGAAAGTCCCCTAGATGATAAGGAAAGCTATAATCTGATCAATCAGTTCTGGCTGATTCATTAGCCCATATGAAATAACACAGCTCTGGTCTAGGCTCAGAGAAGTAAAGTGACTTTACTTTAAAATTAAAATTTGAACACAGCAATGATGAGAATGCCATCATCACTCTCATTTTCTTTTTGGATACCAGATTTAATATACAAATATGTGTGAAAAAAGTTATACCGATAAGCACAGTTCACCAGACAACTACTGGTCCTATTATATAATTGTCACCTGTGCACAATCACGTTGCACACATGTGCACACTCACACAACACACACAGCACCTTTGAAGTGTAGAATATGTCTTCTCTCTTCACAGTGCCATCTGCAATCTTGCTGCGAATGGCCTGTCCAACCTGCTCTTCATTTTGGTACAAATGAGCACAGTCAATATGGCGGAACCCAACATCAATAGCAAATTTGGTGACCTCCAGGGCTTCACTCTTAGGAACCTACATAAGCAACAAAGGTAGTAGTTGGATATCCACAGGATTAAGAGATTGCTAAGACACAAGCTTTGATCTTCCCAAGAATCAACTTTTCTTCATGCCTTTGGTTAGTTCTGCATGTGTGGTGATGAACGCATAACAGTTTCTCTCAATGTTCCTGGTAAGTAATTAAAGTTGGACATCCAGGAAGTCCTTCAATCCCAGGCAATCACTGGTTCATCACTGACATTAGAGGTCCCCAAGACCACCTCCAGTTTCAGTGATTTTCTGGAGGAACTCATAAGACTGAGCATAAAGTTGTAGTCATGGATATGATTTATACAGTGAGATATTTTAAGCAAAGTCAACAAAGGTATAATGTTCATGGTACAAAGCATCAAGAAACAAGATGAATGCTTCTGAGAGTCCTCTGTCTACCAGTGTAGCCACACAGAACACACCAGATAAAAACCGTATCTATTCAAGTTGTACAAAGTGATGTTTTCATATAAGTATCTATTGTGAAATGATTTACCAAAATCAAGCTAGTTAACAGATCCATCACCTCACATAGCTAACTTTTGGTTGTGGTGAGAATACTTAAGATCTACTCTCTTAGCAAATCTCAAGAATATAACCCATTATTATTAACTATAGTCACCATGTTGTACATTAGGTCTCAAGAACTTATTCATCTTATAACTGAAGGTTTGTACCCTTTGACCAATATCTTTATATTTTTCCCAGCCACGGCCCCAGCTTCTGGTCACCATGCCTCTATGCTTCTATGAGTTTGATTTTTATGCTTCTATGAGTTTGATTTTTTAAGATTCTACCCATAAAGAGATCATGCAGTATTTGTCTTTCTATGTCTGGCTTATCTCACTTAGCTTAACGTTCTCTGGGTTCATCCATGTTGTTGCAAATGGCAGGATAACTTCTTTTATAAGGCTGAATAATATTCCATTTCTTTTTATGTGATTCAGAATCTTTTCTTTTTCAAGGAGGTAGAGACTTGGTTTAACTGCCCTTTGTTGGGTCTAGTCCTGGTTTTCCTTAAATGTACGGGCATTCGGAGATCTACCCAGGAATTAACCAGTGAGCTTCAGGAATAGCCTGGACCCTTCCCTCCCCTCATCCTACTTTATGCTGCAAATTAAACATGCCCTGGGGCTTCCCTCGTGGCGCAGTTGTTAAGAATCTGCCCGCCAACGCAGGGGACACGGGTTGAAGCCCTGATCCGGGCAGTTCCCACATGCCACGGAGCAACTAAGCCTATGTACCACAACTACTGAGCCTGCACTTTAGAGCCCGTGGGCCACAACTACTGAAGCCCACATGCCACAACTACTGAAGCCGGCATGCCACAACTACTGCGGCCGGCACGCCTAGAGCCCGTGCTCTGCAACAAGAGAAGCCACCACTCGCCACAACTAGAGAAAGCCCACGCGAAGCAAAGAAGACCCAACGCAGCCAAAAATTAATTAATTAAATAAAAATAAATAAATAAGTAAACATGTCCTGTCTTCAATCTCCAAAGTGTCTCTGAATATTTCCTTCTGTTCTATAGATGAAAAAGGTGAGACTCAAAGTTTAAGGACCAGTTCTTTGTCATACAACTATGTACTCCAAAGACAAGATGGACAGCAAACTTTCTGGCTTCCAGTCTAGCAAATTGTCCATTTCGCCCCTCTTACACCCAAGCACTGAAGATTATAGTTTAATAAAAAATATATTACAAAAAATCAAGAATTGAAACCTTGCCCTATAAGACTGTAGCTTATCCCCTCAAGTGATATTATATATTCCATTAGAATAACTTTCCAAGCAGAAACAGAAAAACAAGACAAAACACAGGCGGAGCATTTCTCGTCTGGCACCTAGCAGGCACAACACAGTAGAAAAGCAATTCTCTCCCATTATTTATCATTCACCTCATCTTCAGGACCTTTTACCTCAAATACTTCTTTTCAGAAAGAGGAAAGAGTTCTTGAATGAACGAAACATACAGAGAAACCACACAATTGCAATCACCCTCAAAGCAAAGCAGCTGACAGTCAGTATTCTTGATGGCTGAGTTTCACCTCTTCTGCCAAGCTGGGAAAGAGACAGACACTGGAGGGAAACCCAGAGTCATCGGTAGGTGACCACAGCTTCAAACCCTGATGCCGAGGGAAGACTGAATGCTTCCTCCCCTTTCATAGGGGTTGGTTCTAGCCTGGTTAGTAGAACCAAGTGACCCTCCCAGAGTCGCACAGGAACTCAATAACTTGACAATCTAAGTCCACTTCCACTCACGTTACATCCATTTTCTTTTCTAACCTTAACCCCAACCCACAAATGTTACCTCCTCAGGGGCATAGGTTCCAAATCCCAGAATGGGAACGAAGTGGCCATCATTAAGTTCCAGACACTGGCATTTGGGGTCCATTGCCTCTTGCTCCTCTGACTAAGCAGACTCTGATTTTTTCTTCTGCCCTCACAGGCTGTGAATAACAGGAAGGTAACACCCCAACTGCACTGACCAATGTTAGCAGAAATATTGCAGGAGGAGCATGATTAAATCAGTAGCCATGGAGCAAGGAATATTTGAAGGCAATTAACTTGTTTGGGTTTTTTATCAGAATAATATTAAGTATTGTATAATGATTAATAAATCACTAATTGCTTGGAAATATTTTACCTCATATTTTTAATAAGTAAATTTACAATTCTGGATCCACTTACATTACTGTAAATTATTGCATGGGATTTGCTGAACAATTATTGACCATATGTTAAGACTAGAAACCTCCACATACCAATCTTTTTGGTTTTTCTAATTATGAAGCCCAATCTTGACCAAACGTCAGTTGAAACAATTAACTATATTACAGCACACACACACATACACACACACACACACACACAATCACACAACTTAAAGGAGTGACTAATAAGCATTTTTCAAAATGTCAGCACTTAATAAAGAATGAAAACATCAAATGAAAATAAATTTGCCTTTTGACATTTCCCACCAGCAAAATTATTTTGCTTACAGATGGGGGTGAAATCCTGAAAATGATACCAAAATCAGACATTCTAGCAAAGTGCTTATGGGAGGTTAATTATTAATAGTTTTTACAGTGTGCTGTATGCAAGCAGAATCTTTGTTCATACATTTTACCTAGTTAGAGAACTTCTGAAAATTGTCATGATGTAAATGATACTTTATATAATTTATTATCTTGCTCAACATTATCCATAAAAGAAAAATCTGTAAACAAGTTAAATTATAATAAAATTGGGAGGAGTTAGGGAAATCGTGAAACATTGATACAAGAGAATGTTGTGAAGCCAATTAAAATTTAACATGTAGATTAATGTCAGCTAAATGGTGAGGTAGGAAGTGCTGAATTCTCTCATGGAAACATAAGGAAAAAAACAGAATCTTGCTATAAAACCTAATAGACGTTCTGGAAAACAGTCAAACAAAAACCTAGAGCAACATAGTGAACACCCAATTAGGAAAAATCCAGAACAGAGTGGTAGGACATTTCATGGTGTTTTTACTCACCTGTACCCTCCTCCTGCCTGGTGCGTTGCAGTCTTGATCTGTAAAGAACAGCAGCTCAGCTCCCAGTCACATCCCTCAGACCAGAATGATCACAGAAAAGCTTATTTGCAATGTCACAACCTATTTGGGGGCTGTCTAAAGACTGGTGTCTGTTTCACCTAACCCTAAGCTTAAACTGAAGGGCAGCTGGAATGGCTCATTACAGCTGCAGGGGGATTATATATGCACAGATGCCAGGGAAAAGGGATTAAGGGAGGAGACATAGCATAGACCACATAAAACCCTGAGTAGAACTGGGGTGTGGATTTGGGGGACAGTAAGGCATTCATGTATTCAGGAGAATCAAAAAGCCACACAGATACCAGGCAAGATGCAGAGTCAGAAAAGAACTGAGTAGCCCTTTAGCTTTCCTGTTGGGCTGATCCCAAGACTAGGAGCATGCCAAGCTAATTAGTGAAGGACAGTCATGGCATGGGACAAATCTGCAACGAGTGGATATTTGCTTGTTGTTTCAGGTGCCCAATTGTAAACACACACACAGAGACACATACACACACACACACACACACACACACACACACACACACGGCATACGAGAGAGAAAGGAAGGAAGGAAGGAAGGAAGGAAGGAAGGAAGGAAGGAAGGAAGGAAGGAAGGAAAGAAAGAAAGAAAAAGAAAGAAAGATAGAAAGGGGGAAACATGGTCCATGAAAGGAAGAAAATAAATTGGCAGAAACTGCACCTGAACAATCACAGGTATTAAACTTAGTACACAATGAGTTTTAAAACCACTGCTTGGGGAGGAGATCCAGATGGCTGAGCAAGAGGATGCTGAACTCACCTCCCCCATGAGCACATCAATATTACATCTACATATGGAGCGATTATCACTGAAAACACACTGGGGACCAGCAGGAAGGTTCTTACACAGCCAAGGCTGTAAAGAAACATCCACATAGAGTTGGGTGCGAAGGGAAGAGAAGCAATCAGATCAGGACTTGTGCCCTGAGGAGAGACACAGAAGAGGAGGGAGATTACAGGGATTCGGTCTCGGAGAGCCTCCCTGGAGAGTGAGCCATTGAAACCACATACTGGGCACCACAGCCCTGGGGCCCACCACCAGGAAGTGGAGTCCCTGTAGCTGGTGTGAAAACCAGTGGGACTAACAGGAGGGCTGTAAGAAACCTAGACTCTCCTCTTGAAAAAGACGCACACACTTGCTTGCTCCTGGGAACTAAGCAGAGGAAGCAGATTGAAACAGCCCAGGACTCTACCAGTTTACTGTGACAGCCCCAGGGTGCACCCTGGCCCAGGCCAATGCCCACGCCAATGGCCACTTCAGCACCTCTGGCTCCAGGTCAGCTCCTACTAAGGCAAGGGCTGCCAGTGCTGGGGACAGTGTGCAGTTGTGGAGGACAGAGCTGGCTCAGGCCAGCATGACATCTGAACAGGGCAAGGGTGGCCATTACTGCCATTGGTAAAGGTGGCAGATCAGAAGTGTTCTGGAGCTCTGACGGGTGTTCCAGGATTGCACCAGCATGCACGGCAGCCTACACCAGGTGCCTGCTCCAACCTGTCTTCCTCCAGCACTGCTCCCCTCTTAGGCAAAGGTACCAGTGCTGGTGGGGGGGGCAGGGAGAGGGTGCACACTTAAAGGGAATGTAACCAGTTTGGGCCCAGCCCTCAGGGCTTCTGCTCCAGCACCTTGGGACCTAGCCTGGCCCAATACGATGGTGCCAGCCACTGAGCATAGGAAAAACCCCGGCTCAGACTTGTCTCTGGCTTTAGCCTCCCCCGTCCCACCTCCCACCCAGGTGATAGCTGCCAGCACAACCTGGGGAAAGGCGTGACCCGTGCTCACTTCAGCTCCTCCCACCAAAGCCTCGAGGGTTGGGACTTCTCTGGTGGCTCAGTGGTTAAGAATCCTCCTGCCAATGCAGGGGACACGGGTTCGAGCCCTGGTCCAGGAAGATCCCACACGCCATGGAGCAACTAAGCCCGTGCACCACAACTACTGAGCCTGTGCTCTAGAGCCCACAAGCCATAACTACTGAACCTACATGCCACAACTACTGAAGCCCACGCACCTAGAGCCCCTGCTCCACAGCAAGAAAAGCCACCACAATGAGAAGCACGTGCATGCAAGGAAAAGTAGCTCCCTCTCACCGCAACTAGAGAAAGCCCACGTGCAGCAAAGAAGACCCAATGCAGCCAAAAATAAATAAATTAATTAATTTATTTATTTTGAAAAAAAAGCCTCTAGGGTTTCTTCCACACAAGCACACCCTTTCAAGACAGGGATAGGTAACTGTTTCACCTAATTTCATAGAGATGGAGAAAGTTAAGCAAAATGAGACGACAAAGGAATTTGTTTCAAATGAAAGAATAAGAAAAAAACACCTGAAAAAAAATAGCTAATGAAACAGATAAATAACTTACCAAAATAATTTACCACAGTTCAAAGCATTAGTAATAAGAATGCTAACTGAACTAGGGAAAAGAGTAGATTAGCACAGTGAGAATGTTAACAAGTAACTAGAAAATATTTTAAAAAATAACCAGTCAGAACTGAAGAATACAATAACTAAGATGAAAAACACACTAGAAGGAATTAATAGCAGATTATGTGATATGGAAGAATTCATAAGTGATCTGGAAGATAGAATTATGGAAATTGTGCAATAAAAACAGCAAAAAGAAAAACAAATTTTAAAAAACAGATCAGTTTAAAGGACCTTTGGGACAACATCAGGTATACTAATATTCACATTGTAGGGGTCCCAAAAGTAGGAGAGAGAAAGTGGCAGAAAGTGTATTTGATGAAATTATGGCAAAAAATTTCCTGAACCTGAAAACGGGAAAAGCTACCCAGGTGCAGGAAGCACAGAGAGTCCCAAACAAGATAAAACCAATGAGGTCCACACCAAGACATATCATAATTAAAACAGCAAAACTTAAAGAGAGAATTCTAAAGACAGCAAGAGAAAAACGAGTCACATACAAGGAAAACCCTATCGGGCAATCAACTGATTTTTCTGTAGAAACTATGTAGGCAGAAGGGTATGGCATGATGTATTTAAAGTGCTGAAAGGGAAAACCCTACAACCTAGAATAATGGGGAATATACCCAATATTTTATAATAACTTTATATGGAGTATAATCTATAAAAATAACAAATCACTCTGTTGTACATCTGAAATAATATAATATAATAAGTCAACTATATTTCAATGAAAAAGATAAGGATGTTTGTTTCTCCTGATCATTAAAGTTATACAGGCAAATTACAGAAGTTTGGGGGAAAAAAAGGAAAGGATAGAGAATAAAGATGACCTGTAACTAGCCCATTACATTTAACGTTTGGTACATTTTCCTTCATGATTTTCCTTTACAAATGTGTGAGTTTCTATTTTATTTAAACATCAAAATAATCTTCAACATACAAATTGTATACTTTCCTTTGACCTAACAGAAGTATTTTCTGAAGCTATCAAATATTATTTTAAAAATCCAGTATTATACTTTGCTTGTTTTAAGTAGTGTATCATAATCATTATTTTAATTTCTTCATCATTTGTCTATTCTTTAGCATTTTGATTAGTTCTTGCATATTTTGCCATTCTTTCATTGATTCATTCAGCAAAATTTTATTGAAAATTTTTATGTGCCAGACATTGTTTTATCAATAAATAATGTAGACAGAAATAAATTATTGTTAAATGCCTTGAGTTTATAGTCTAGTGGAGGATGAAGGCTACTAATGAAATCAGGAGTCAGCTGTTAGAAGTGGGTAAGTGCCCCTTGGGAGATAACGTTGCACAGTTTTTCGCATTTCTGTACACCCAGTAAGCAGAGGCACTGACTACCCTTCATCCCACATTAATTTTTTCAAGACATTTGTACAGTGAACAGTCTTGCAATATAGAGATCGTGGCTCCATCCAGAGAAATGGAAGGTGTGTTTACTGTCCAGTAATATAAAGAAAATATCTCCCTCCAGAGAAAGGGCAGGGATGCTGAGTGCCCACTATACTTGATCCAGGGGCCCTAGACTCAAGCCTTTTCTCCTATAACTCAACTCACTGCATGTTCAGGTATCACCTGGCCCCTTCACTTCAACCTTTAGAAATAGGGGCTCAAGGAACTAGCACAACAAACTTTGTCGTAGTGAACATTTCCGCAATATATACGTACACCAAATCATCACATCGTAAACCTTAAGACTATACAATGTTATATGTCAATTATGTCTCAGCAAAGCTGGAAAACGATACTCTTATTTTGGTTACAGCAATTGTTGTGAGTAATAAACAGTCTTCCCTCTACCAGCGTCGTGAAACCAGGGCAAACTGATTTGTTAGCTCACAAATTAGGTTGATATCTTATATTCTTCATGACTCTTGAAAGAATGCAATATGAATGAGCCAAAGATTAGAACAGGGCAAAGGTTAGAAAATAGCTCACTACATCAAGGATGTTAACCTCCTTATAAAGAGGGAATTGGTATTGCTATTAAATTGCTATCAGCAACACTGTAATTGCTGTTGAGTGTGTCTGGATATTAAAATTCCACAACATTCTGACTGGACACCTGCCATTTGAATGAGTGTCTTCAGTGGTGCAGAAGGCAGGGGAGCTGAATACTCAGAAGACTGACCAAGGAAGAAGAATCATCAGCTGAAATCCAAGTAACATCCACACTCAGAGAGCACACAAGGGAAGGTCAGGCTGTGGAATACCAACTAGTGTATTCTTGGGCCCACAACCATTTGTGATCTCTATAATTGAGCTCATGGGGCAAATTCTGACTGTCCTCAATGTGAGGTAGTCACTGGGGCCACCCAATTTTGGATAACTTCCTCACCAGACATGGAATGATCCTTAGAACATCTAATCTGGTGTCTCTCAATGGCGTCATTAAATGTTGGTGCAGGTGACCCGTTGGGAGAAGAATGGAACTACACCTAGCATGGCAGGATATGTGTGAAATACCAAACATATCTTGCTCACCTGCAGTGTGAATCCAGGTGTGCTACTGGAGCAGGTGGGCTTACCTTAACCATGGGGTGCCCTTGGGAAAAGTTGGAAAATCAGTTCTAGCAGTCTCCCTTCTTGCAATTAATTACCCATTTTCCATAAAGTACAAATGTAATGCAAGAAGATTTCTGCCAATGTTCCCCTTCCCCCCCAAAAAATTATCCACCTTACCCACCCTATTGTCAGATTAAGGGTGGAAGCAGGAAGTAGGAAAGGAGGGATAAATGTGCAAACATCTATATAAGACAGTGTCTCTTGAGGTTTATAAAAATGACAAAAATAATCACCTTCAATGTGGCCTTGGACAAATCAATAACCTCTGTGGTTTCTTTATCTGTAAAATGACTCAATAGTTGAGCTTACTTCATAGGATGTTTGATTCATTGAGAGTGCTTCCTGGTAAATAGTAATCACTCAAAATGTTGGGTAGTATAATTGATGCTGTTGCTCCTATCAATGCTACATTTCCCCTCGAGTATGTCAGCAATTAAAATTATTTTTATTTCTATTTTTTTCTCTACTTCACAGAACTAAGCCATGATCATTTTTCCATGCTTTGGGTTATTATTTGGTTGTTATTTTAATTAATTTCTGAAAAGATAGGAAATGAAAATTTCTTTTTCTCCTTATTTTCTGTAGAACATACAGTTTCTGTGGCAAATAAATTCTGGGGTACATAAAAATGGCATCTCTTTTTTATTATGTTGCATACATGTGACAGTAAATCTGGTGTTTGCTAGACAGTGAGTAAAGAAAGAGCTGTCTCACTTGGATCCCACTAGCATTGTTGTGTACATTAGACCGTATCCATGAGGTTAGGATTTTTCCCCATGAGGGAGAACAAAAGATGTTTTAATGATGAGGAACACAGACTTGATTGGAAGCAACTTCAAGAGTTTGTGACCAAATAATAGGATAAATGACATTGAATTTCTGTATTTTTGAGCAATAGTCCTTGATATCTATCTGTTTCTGTTGTGAATGCCAGAATATTGTGTCATGTGAAACCTTTCAGACAACATCTGAAAGAAAATCTCTGTGGTCTGGAAAATAAGAAAAGTGTCTTCTGATGTAGCGTCTTTTCTCCCAGCACAGTTCCAAGCAAGTTTACCCACACACTCGTATAGGCAATTATGTTAAGACTTTTTCATTTCTTTCTCTCCCTCTTTTTTTTTTTTAATAAGGGGTTTTTGTTTTGTTTTGTTTTTTGGTTGTGTTGGGTCTTCGTTGGGGCGAGTGCGGGCTACTCTTGGTTGCGGTGTGTGGGCTTCTCACTGTAGTGGCTTCTTTTGTTGCGGAGCATGAACTCTAGGCACGCGGGCTCAGTAGTTGTGGAGCATGGGCTTAGTTGCTCCATGGCATGTGGGATCTTCCCAGACCA
Source organism: Delphinus delphis (assembly GCF_949987515.2). Taxonomy (NCBI): domain Eukaryota; kingdom Metazoa; phylum Chordata; class Mammalia; order Artiodactyla; family Delphinidae; genus Delphinus; species Delphinus delphis. Next base: position 152,618,967 of record NC_082684.1, read on the forward strand.
GGGCTCAAACCTGTGTCCCCTGCATTGGCAGGCAGATTCTTAACCACTGTGCCACCAGGGAAATCCTCCCTTCTTTCTCTTTTATATCAACATTTAGACGTTGAGACCTCAAAGCAGTAACCATCTCTTTTCTCTCTGGAGCTGGATTGATCATCATGCAGAGCAGCCAGACCTAAATGGACCAAAGGACCTGGGACAATAAGTGTCTTTGTGGATCCAGTCCCTGATGATCAGGGGGACCCCCGAGACTTGGTTCTGTATCTAAAATACAGTATGTTTTTCAGCTTCCATTTTCCAAAAAAGATCACTTCCAAGAAAAACAAAGAACTGTGTTTTCTTCTTACTCATCTGAATTTGTGGCCAGAAATCATGAACACGATTATGCAAGACTTTTCTAGTTATCAGATCAAGAACAATAGATGTACTTGCTCCAGGACATGAAGAAATTGTTCTCATTGAGGACAGATTGGATGAACACCTAGCAGATGTTGAAATGCATGTTACCTAAGAAGAATTCTTTGAATGCTTTTTTGAGAATCTGAGCATTTTCTTATACAAGAGTATCAACTCCTTCTATAATAAAGATGTTTATTGATGTAACACTTTGTTCCTGTTGTGATCTGATGCTTTCACTTATTCTGTGACTGTGATTGGCCTTCAAGTTCCCTCAAACTCTGAGATTCTGCAAGTGCAAAAATACAAAGATGAAGAAGAATAGGTAGTGCCTCTGAAATATAGAGGGGAGGGAACAGAAGAAGGAACTGGGGGAAGTGACCAAAACACCTTGGCCACCTTCAGATGGAACTAAGGGTCACCCTGTCCACACATTTACTTTGGTTTTGGATGCACTGTATAGAAAATTGGAGTCAAAGAAAAAAACAGAAGAGTAACAGAGATCACTTCTGAAGGGTGTGGAGAGAATACACCAAACTGCTCGATGTGATGTTTGTGAAACAATGTATTTCCATTCCTATGTGTAGGCTGTTCACATACAGATTGTGAAAAATTCAACCATGTCCAAGTCAACCAGTTGGAAGACACTAGGACTACTTCAAGGTGTAGGTCCAAATGCTCTTAGAATACTCTTTGAATTCAGTAGGGAAGAGAAACGGTGGTAGTCAAGACAAACTCTGAAGGAAAAGGATATAAAAACCTTAAATTTTGCATCAGTAGGAAGGGATAATCAAAAGATTAATTATGGAAATATTAAGCATGAAAGAGTAAAGGTCACCAAGTAATGTCTGGGATAGTTGAGAAAAGGCGATTTGAGATAAAGTTTTATGGTATTTCCAAGAAGTTCCATTCTATTCAACTTTATCAGACACATGATTTGCAAAGATCTTTTTTCCCATTCTGTGGATTGACTTTTCACTCTTTTGGTAGTTTACCTTGACGCAAAAAAACATTTTGAATTTTGATGAATACTAATTTATGTATTTTTTCTTTTGTTGCCTGTACTTCTGGTGACATATCCAAATCCAATGTCATCAAGCTTTCCCTCTAGTTTTTCTTTTAAGCGTTTCATACATGTACCTTGTATGTTTAGGTCTTTGATGCATTTTGAGATTTGTGTGTGTGTGTGCGCCTGTGTGTGCGTGTGCATGTATGTGTGTGCGTGTACGTGTGTGTGTGTAAGGCAGAGGTCTAACTTCCTTCTTTTGCACGTTGATACGTAGTTTCCTCAGCATTGTTTGTTGAAAGGACTGCACTTTTCCCGTACATGATCTTGGCAACCTTGTCAAACAACATTAGCTATATTTGAGTTTATTTTTGTATTCTGTTCTATTTCACTGGTCTTTATATCTGTCTTTACGCCATTACCCACACTATTTTGATGATAGTGGCTTTGTAGTAAGTTATGAAATCTGGAATTGTGAGAAACCCAAATCTGTTCTCTCTTTTTACTTTACTTTTTCTTTTCCAAGACTTGTTTCTTTCTTTTCAAGATTGCTTTGTCTATTCAGGGTCCCTCGAGATTCTGTATGAATTTTAGGGTGAGATTTTCTACTTCTGCAAAAAAATGATGTTGGGATATATATAAAGTTCAATGGAATGTGTAGATCACTTTCGTTCTTATTGTCATCCTAATATGGTCTTTCATTCACAAACATGGTTGTCTTTCCATATCTGTGTCTTTACTTTCTTCAAACAAATTTTTTGGTTATACATTTGTCAACTAAAAAATTATTCACAACCTAAAAGTTGAGAGTTATGTTTTATTCGGCAGAAATTTTTAGGACTTCAAGCCCGGGAGACAGCATCTCAAGTAACCCTGAGAGAACTGTTCCAAGGAAGCAGGGGGAAGCCAGGTTACATAGAAGTTTTGCAACAAAGGGCAGGTAGTCTGAATATCAAAGATAATTGTTAATTAACAAAAACCAGATTATCTCAAGTTAAGGAATTTAGCACTTTTCTATGTATGGGAAGATGCAAGAGTCTGGGCTCACTGAAATCACTCCTTTGCTATACACCTCAGCTTCTGGGACCAGTATCCTGTGTTTTCACATCCTGAGTTTCCTCAGGGCTCACCTTATGGAGTGGCTGCAGTCTGATGGCTGCTAGATGGCAGGTATTCTGTTTCCTCCCTGAGTTCCCTCAGGGCTCACCAGCTCACCATAGGCTGTGGCTGTAATCACTGATGACTGTGACTTCCTTTGTTTACTGATATGGCAGGCAATATTCCATTTATCACATTTCTTTTGCCTTTTTGGTTATTTCTAAGTATTTTTTTCGTAATATTTTAAATGGAATTGCTTTTTAAATTTTCTTCTCAGACGGTTCGCCGTTAAGGTATAGAAATGTAACTGATTTTTCTGTGTTGATATTGTATCCTACACCTTTGCTGAAATTATTAGTCTAACATTTTTTGTTTTATCTCTACGGATTTCTACACACACGATCATGTCATCTCAGAACAGAGGTAATTTTACTTATTTTGATGTAGAGTATTTCTTTTTTGTTTGTTTTCTTATTTTAGCTGGAACTGCCAATTCTATGTTGACTAAGAGTGGCAAAAACAGGTAAATTTTCGTATTATTTATCTTAACAAGAAATGTTTTCCAGAATGAAGAAGGGGACAAGAGGAAGGGAGGGAGAGAAGAGGACATCTTGAGTTATAAACCAGCATTCTCTTGTGCCACAAGTAAATAATTGCTTTTCTTTCTCCTCACTCATTTGTAAAAGAGACGTGCCCCTGTAGAGAGAACAGCAAATATTTGCTCACAAAAGGTCCACCCTTTCGGACCCTCAGTTATCTAAATACATCTTTATAGGCGGTGCACCCCTTCCCCATGCCATTTTCGGGATAATGTTTGCTACTTCTAGGACTGCCACTTATTATTTGCCTTTATCTCATCTGGTTTCCATGCCAAATGCAGACACACCTTACGATAAGCCTTAAAAACATAAGTGCACCGAGAGACCCTTGGTCTGTGGCCTCACCTCCGCCTCCTGCGAAGCTGGACACCAGCCATGGAAACACTGGAAGAGAGCTGTAAGAAACAGAATGATTTTTAAAACTAAAAGCCCTCATTTCGTGAGCTTCCTTCCATCCAGTGGTACCAAAAGAGAGAAACTGCGAGGCTCAGAACCTGTGCAGGCAAAGCAGGGGATGTATTCTTAGCAGTCCTATATTGCTATATCAAACAGCTTTGTTCACTGTGAGTCAACAACATTTTTGAAAGAGGGAGGCTGGAGTTAATGGTATAGAAACATTTTTGGATGATCACGCTTGGTGAACATGAATGCTCTAATGAGAATTAGTGTAGAAGAGAAACGTCCTCGGGGAATGTGTTCATAGGAGCCTCTCTAAGCAATTTTAACATTTTATGTAAACATTACCTGTTGGTCAGATACAGTCTTCTTGTGTACTCCATGCAAATGGGACAGAACACTGGATTATGTAAGTGTAAGTATGTCCACTGAATGTGTAACTAGAGATGTTAAACTTGCTCCTGGGGAAATGGAAAAATTCTGTAGCACTAACACGATTTGGGCCACTTTTACTAAACGTTGGGTGGGGCTGCAGGAAGTGTTGTAACTAGAATTCAGTTCAGCAAATATTTACAGAGTCTCTCCTACATGAAAAACACTGTTCCCGATTTTTTTTTTTTAAGTCATGCCTGTAAGAACAAGTTTAAGAGTTTTGAAATTTGCTTTTGCAGGACTATACCCTCAAATCTTGCCCTGGTTCTAAAATGACAACCTTCTTTGAAACAGGGACACAGGAGTAATTATTGCTGGATCTTGAAGCCCCTTGTCCAGAGGTAAACCTCTCAAATCATGACCTAGAAGACCAAGGATTACACATGGATTATGCCATGGAAAAATATCAGGGATTTGAGTGCAGTTGACTCTGTTATCTGTTGGTTATAACACACTTGGCCAAGGGAGCCCAACAGATTGAAAATCTGGCTTTTCTAACGTGCAGACTTTGGGCTGGTCTAGGAGCCCGCCTTCTTAACCCAGATCTTCCTAAGAATCCACATCAGGGAATTTGTACTAGTTGCTGGGGGATCAGTCCCAAATAAAGACACTCCAACTTCAGACAATGGAACTGCCCCTTTGACACCAAAAATCTAGCTGATTTCAGCATCCTGAGTTTGCTCCGCCCCCCAGACCTTATACAATCCATGAACTGTGGAAAGAGCAGAGGTGCCCAGAGTCCAAAAAGCGTAATCAGGAGACACACTCAAGTCTTGAGGAGACCCTGGTCTTTGCTCCACCCCAAGAGCACCTATCCAGACTAAGAGCAGAGCCTGCAGGGCAGCTGCTTGCACCTATGGCCGTCACTGTTCCTGGTTTTCAGGCCCAGGAAGGTTAGACCAATCGTGGAATGAGAGAAATAGTAATAGCAATAGCTATATTTATCGATATTTTTCATCAGTTTTATTGAGGTATACTTTACATATCATGAAATTCACCGTACATAAATGTACAGTCCAATGATTTTTAGTAAATTTATAGAGTTTTGCAATCACCACCACAATCCCATTTCAGAACGTATCCAACACCCCCAAAAGTTCCCCTGTGCCCGTTGGAAGCCAATTATTGCTCCCAAACCCCAGATCTAAGCAACCTCTAACCTCCTTTCTGTCTAAAGAGTGTTGCCTCTTCCACAAATTTCATATAAATGGAATCATACAATGTGAAATCTTTTATCTTCTTTTTTCATTTACCAAACTATTTTTGAGACTCATCCATGTCACTGCATGTACCAATATGTTCCTTTTCATTGTTGAAAAGTCTTAGTCCAAAGTTGGAATATTTGGAACTAAAAAGCATCAATGTGATCCCATATTCCTCCAAGAGTGGTTCCTAGATAACCCCTTTCAGAATCTCAGGGTTGCCTGTTAAAAATGCAGATTTGGGGGTTCTAGCCCAAACTTCCTACATCAGCATTATGCAGTGATGCATAATGCAGTGTATTACTGGGGTAACTGTATTATATTCAATGTATCAGTGGAGGTGAGACCGGGAATCCATATACTTAATAAGCACCTCCAGGTAACTGGTACAGACCCCAAAGCTTGACAAAACCACCATCTAACCAGGCTTTTACAGGAAATTTACTAAGATATTTGAATATACCTACTCTGAGAAGTTTCTTCTCCTGGCAAAACAGCCACTGTTACTTTAGACATTCTTTATCCTAATGTTTAAAACTTTCATGATTCACATTGACTTTTTATAGGTTATGCCGCATTTCATCAGTTGCGCATTCTCTCACATAAAGTGAAATCAAGGTGCCTCTTAAACTTGACAGTAGGTCATCACTTAACTGGCAGAGTTCTTTCTTTCTTAGGTAGCACATAAAGTAATAGTGCATCTTACAACTGTCAACTTGTTAGATTTGAATAATGATGGTACTTGAGGCTGAGAACCACTAAAGTCTGCAACATCCAGGTTTGCAGGACACATATGGAAGTATTATCGGTCATGACTATAAATCCATCCTCATACATAAAAACACATATAAAAGTCTTCAGAGAAGACATAAGACAAGAGCTCCCTGCTGAAAAGCGAAGAGGTCTTAGGATGGATTGAATGGTGGCTCCCAAAAGGTATGTTCACCCTATAAACGAGATATTTGGGTAAAGGGTCTCTGCAGGTGTAATTACGTTAAGGATCTTGAGATGAGATCATCCTTCATTATCCAGGTGGGCCCCAAATCCAGGGATAAGTGTCCTTATAAGAGACAGAAAAGGGGAAGACATAGAGAGAAGAGGATGCAGGGTGAAGATGGGGGGCAGAGACGGGAGGGATGCAGCCCCAAGCCCAGGAACCCCTGGAACCAGCAGAAGCTGGAAGAGGCAGGAAGGAGTCTCCCCTGGAGCCTGCAGAGGGAAAGTGCCCTTCGTTCTCCACAGGTAAAGACAACAGGTATTTCCAAAACGTTGAGCTCCTCCAAGGATGTGAGTGGCTCTAAGTATTCCTCAGTGAGACACTGATCTATCTGTGCTCTACCTTGGATTCATGGTCAGAATCCTTATTAGCAAATTCTTATGCCACAGCCAAAGGCAGAACTCAGAGCATCCTGTGAGGAAAAACGAGTTTGAACAAATTGAAATTTTTCATCCTGAAATAAACCGAGATGTAATATTGGCAATGAATCATTTTAAATATTTGAAGTTTTCTTATACGGTCCCCCAATTTGTTATTCATCCCCACTTGGGACAGGATCAGAAGAGCTTATTTCAGTCAGAAGGATTTCAGTTGGACTCCAGGGAAGTGATCGTGGCCCACTTGGCAAAGAGAACTTTGGCATCATCCCTCATAGGGTTGAAGGGTTGGTGGACACCACCCCCTCTGACTCATATGCCCCTCTGGGTAGGTTAAGGGATCCTCCCGTCCAGACAAATAATGACATTATGCAACACTCATGCTCTGAGAGATAAACTGCATTCACTCTACCGTGATCCTCGTCACCATTATTTGCTGAAACAAAGCAAAATCAACTTCCAAAGTAGAGTCAAACTGACGTGGGCTTCTCAACACAGTTTAGCCAATGCTTCCCTCTCGTGTGTGGCTGTGACATTGCATGAGCCCAGGATTGTGACCACAGACAGACAAGAGTTTGAGGAAAACCTAGAGATGAAACTCCCATCAACAAGCTTATTTCACAGACAAGGAAACCCAGAAGACCTAGGTTTCATGGCAGGTCCCTCAGCCATGGCTGGCAGAGGTGACGGGCCTGCAAGGTGCCCGTCTGCCAACTTTGCTGCCTCGTCCGGGCAAACCGTGCAAACAAAGGGCTCCATGCAGGCGGCCCGGCTCCCCGTGAAGCTTTTGGAATTTCCACAAACCGTAAAGCACAGTGCTCGCCCCCTAGGAATTTGTCATCAGAAACAGAGAAGAAGGTGATGACAAATCTCAAATAAAAAACAATACGAATCCATGCAAGTCCTTGTGCGAGAGGATTTGCCTATTAAACCAGCAAAACTGGAGAGTTAGCAGAGACCAAGTTACCACCAAGTAAACTAAGGGTTTCTAACTTCATCCTGGCAAGATGCGTGGCTATTGAAGGATCTTCAGCAGAGGAGAATTATGAACTCTTGTCCAATTTAGGAAGGCCATTCTGGCTAAACTGAAGGATGCTTGGAGACAAAAAGACCAGAAAGCCTTTGTTTGTGCGATACGGGGTATGCATGGTGAGGATTTAAAGACCCTCATTTTCTAGCTTAAAGAACTAAAGGGTCAACAGTACTATCAAGCGATATGGAGGACAGAGGAGAGGAGCAAGAAGGTTTGTGAGGTCAAGGAATAACCATTTCCATTTTGGACATACTGAGTTTAAAGGCCCTTTAGCATATCCAGGTGGAAGTATCTACTAGGTTAATAAAGAAGCAGGAGCTCAGGGGCAAAATGTAGATTTAGTTACAGATTTTGCACCAAGATCATAGCTGAGCCTTGGGGACAAGTGGGGCTGCCCGGGGGATCGTGATGGGAGAGCACCACCTTACAGGCTTGGAAAAATCCACATGGGTCACAGAGTAAAGTCTGAGCTGTCAGGATAACAGCAGGGCCTCACATCACAGAAGAGAGGAGAGCAGGTCCAAGACATGTTGTAAATACTGTCAAATGCTAACCCCCCAAAAGTAACTCCAGACCGTCCACAATACATCAAGGGGCGACTGGTGAAAGCCATCAACGGTCTTAGAACAACACAAGTTGCTCAAAGAAGAGAGGGAGGCCAAGACATGAAGAGAGGAAGAAGGAAGATAGGATGGTATCCCAATATGATAGGATCATCCTATGTCCTTGTGGTCACTGTCACATTCTTCACGGATGGAAAAAGGAATTTTTCATCATATGAAATATTAGAGGTTCCAGTGCCCTAAGTGGAAATTCAGATTAACAACAGGGTCTGAATCACAACCTGGCTCTCAGATCTGGGGGTGGGGTGACGTGTTTGGGAAAGAAGATCTCGGTGTCCCGTGTTAAATGATGAACACGTGACACAAATGAGCAATTGAACATCATGCTGATGAGGACAGGGTAGAACAAGCCTCCCCTGTGTGCGGTGTGTGTGGGCTTCTCATTGCGGTGGCTTCTCTTGTTGGGAGCACAGGCTCTAGGCGCGTGGGCTCAGTAATTATGGCTTGTGGGCTCTAGAGCGCAGGCTCAGTAGTTGTGGTGCACGGGCTTAGTTGCTCCACATGACACTACTTTGGAGTTGAAAGTGTAATGATCTCTTTTTCAACCACATTCAAATCTGTACACCTGAGACAGTGCTTTAGCTCATTCAATTCCCACAAAAACCTGAGACACGGGTATCATAATGCCTATTTCATAAATGAGAAAGATGTAGAGTCTGGGATGTGAAAGGTTCTCCAAAGAGCTAAGAGGTGATGGCCTGGGGGTTTGAACTGGGTCTGTCTGACTCCAGAGACCAGCAGTGCATCATCAGCCTCCTTCCCTGGGTCACCTCCACTCCCAGCCGGCCGGTCCTGCAGCCCTACGTTCCCTTACCTCCCCTCCACCTCTGGAAAGACATCGCCTCAAGTTCTCCATGTCTTATGACGTGGACAAGCTATCAATCAGCTAATCTGAAAACCCGGCTCTGACTGACAGTCTAGTAGTCAGAGAAGATGAGGAGCTTCCACCACTAATGCCTTTTCTATGCCAGGAGTCAGGCGCTGGCCCCATCTCAGACTTTATCTACCTAAGCTCTCGTGTCCTGATGCTCACGTCCCTCTTGTAAAAAGTTCACCTCTTGGCTTCTTCAAGGTCCCTCAACGTGTGATCCTTGGTCCATGACTCTTCCCTCATCCCCTCCCATGTGTGCACTTCATGTGCGGCAGACTGAGTCGGGAAGTGTGAGAGGCATCAAGACAATAGGCTTTGGAACCAGGCAGACCCAGCTGGGAATCTCAGTTCCACCACCGACTGTTCACTGATTGAATTAGTAGCCTGTATGAGCCAGGAAATATTGCCCTTCCTGGGAGGCTGTAGAGATTAAAGGAGGCTACTTCCAGGCTCACGCCATGGTAGATGATCAGCGCGTTGGTTACGGTTACATACATCACATGATGAGGTGTAGGTTAATGATGGGATATTTGCCAATGATCAGTAGTCAGGGCTAGGCTGGAGACCTGACGTTTGAGAACTGGAGAATGATGGCCTTTGGGACACGCTGCTGGGAGAGGCGAACGGCCCTGGGCCCTGGGTGTCCCTGCATACTCTTGCCAGGTGTACTGAGACCATGTGGCCTCACTGCTCTTTACCAAGGCTGTTTCTCAGGGTCGTGTTCACAGCAAGCAGTTTTCAGTGTGGAATAACATCTCTCCCCAAACAGCAGGCTCCTTCCGCTTGCTGCCAAAGTGGTTAATCCTCCAGGCTCAGTGTTCCTGTCTGTACAGCACACCCCCCACCCAGCATGTGGGGAATCCATCCAGGCCCCCAGAAGGTCAGTGGTGCTGACAGGTCAGGCAAAGCAGGAGAGAGAATGGACAGTGAGATTTGACAGCACAGAGGTTGCTAGTGTCCTTGAGAAGAAGGATTTCACGGGGTTGAGGAGGAGAAAGCTCCACGGGATTGGACTTAAAAGAGGATAGAAAGGGAGGGGAGATATTGGATACTGGATATTTTCAAGCACTTTTGCCAGAAAGAGAAATGAGAAAATGAGAAATTCACTTGCTCCCTCTAAGAAAAGCTGCTCTTAAATTACAGTTTCTCTATTAAGAATCGTATAACTCCATACTGGTGGGAACAACTCATGAATAGTACCTTGGTATGTTACCCATAAGATATTTACCTTTTACAAGGGAAAACAGGTTCTTAGGCCAAAACTATCGCTCCTTTCTGTTTGGGCCACAGGCCAGCTGAGACAGATGTCACACTGCCGTCATCTGGCCACTCTGGTGGCTAAATCACATTCCACGGCCAACAAGCTGAAACTCTGTGACTCTCTTTGTTTGATTGTCCCTTAAAGGAAATTTTAAGCACAGTACAAAGACTTAGGATGTCAGATGTTAACTAGTTAATTTTTTTTTTTTTTTTTTGCGTTATGTGGGCCTCTCACTGTCGTGGCCTCTCTCGTTGCGGAGCACAGGCTCCGGACGTGCTGGCTCAGCGGCTTATGGGCCTAGCCGCTCCGCGGCATGTGGGATCTTCCTGGACCAGGGCACGAACCCATGTCCCCTGCATCGGCAGGTGGACTCTCAACCACTGTGCCACCAGGGAAGCCCAACTAGTTAATATTATCCGACACCAGGAAGAAACTAAAATAGCAACAATCAACTGTCTTGCCCTTGGAGAGGCAGTTAAACGATATCAAGTTCCTTATTAATTCCCGTAGCTCATGAGAGAATAACACTTCTGAACCACCTTCTGATGCTGGCTGGAACCATAGAGTTTCTTTGCTGATTGGGGCACCCATACTTAAACATATTGCAAGAGTTGGCACCAGTAGCAAACCAGCTGTTCACCTCTTCCCTGAAAGGGAGTAGGCACTGAAGTTTTCTTTGTACCAGGAAACTATCCTTTCTCCCCAAATGCCACCGGTGTTCTATGTCAAGAATGGGAAGATGGGCTTCCCTGGTGGCACGGTGGTTGAGAGTCCGCCTGCCGGTGCAGGGGACACAGGTTCGTGCCCCAGTCCGGGAAGATCCTACGTGCTGCAGAGCGGTTGGGCCTGTGAGCCATGGCCACTGAGCCTGCGTGTCTGGAGCCTGTGCTCCGCAACGGGAGAGGCCACAACAGTGAGAGGCCCGCGTACCGCAAAAAAAAAAAAAAAAAAAAAAAAAAAAAAAAAAAAAATGAGAAGATGGGCTAGGAGAGGAAGATTTTAACTGATGGAGGGAAGAAGAAAGAGGGTTTCTAGAATCACCCAGCCAGTGTGAATCTTCAAGGTGACCCAAAGAAGCAGTCTTGTTTCACTAAGGCCCAGAAGAGCTGGGTGATTCTCCAGAGCTCACCCAGGAAGTCCAAAACAGAGCTGAGATTATAACCCAAGTGACCTAGGGCTCTTTGAAAACTGTCACACTATTCAGCAGAGCAGTCCCGTCTAGAGGTACCCCAGTGGGTGGCCTGTAGAGCCAGACAGCCAGGCTCAAATCCCAGCCCTGACTCATTGTGTTACCTTGGGCAGCTTCCTGAAACTTTACTTCATCTGCAGTAAACTGGACAAGCTACTTACCCTCCCTGGGCTGCATCTCCTAGGAGTGTTGGGATGTGTGTATAACCTAAGCCTTAGCTCATCATATCAGCAGCACTCAGTAAGTGTTAATTTGTTACTATTGCCTCTCCGGACATTCCAGTCCAAGTGTTGGACAACGATTGTATCTGGAAAGAGCCTGAGTGAAGGAAGAACAAAAAGTCTAGTAAAAAATCGAACTCCTGGGCTTCCCTGGTGGCACAGTGGTTGAGAGTCCACCTGCCGATGCAGGGGACGCGGGTTCGTGCCCCGGTCTGGGAAGATCCTACATGCCGCGGAGTGGCTGGGCCCGTGAGCCATGGCCACTGAGCCTGCGCATCCGGAGCCTGTGCTCTGCAATGGGAGAGGCCACGGCAGTGAGAGGCCCGTGTACCGAAAAAAAAAAAAAATCGAACTCCTTGTGACCATGGAAAAGGTCAACAAAAGTGGAAAAATCCCAGTAATAATGACTCTTTGCTGCAGGGCAAAGAAGAACAGCTAGGCCAGATTCCTGCCCTTGGGACTGTCCTGAGCTCAGCGCAGACTGGATTCTTGAAGGACACGAACAGCCTCTTAGGGTGGCCTCAAGGTTGAGAGAAGAAAAGCCAAGTGCAAAGTCCCTGGATGGAAGCCTGGCAGCCAACAGACCCGCCTGGTGGGAGGGGTACATAGGAGCCCACAGACCTGAGCCAGAAGTTCAAGGCCGGTGTCAGCAGAGCTCAGGGCTGGGGCGGGAGGGGGGATGGATAAAGACACGGCTCAGCTGAGAACAGCCGTGACCTGCCTGTGGGTCCCTGAGAGAGAGTCAGCAAGGAGCTGAGAGCATCCGCACCCCTTCAGGTCATAGGCTGCCGGCCACTTCAAGTCCCACCACCCACCTGCCAAATCTGAAGGCGTTTTGCTGAAAAGATAACAAAAACGCCCACTGGGCAATATAGTAAAAGTTGTACCATCTCAACACACGCTCCCCAGGGTCACTTTCCATGCTCTCTCAGAAATTGCCTTAAAAGGGACTTTTTGTGAATTTTTCCTGTTTTTCACTTTGATATGCCTGAACATAATTCCAAACTTCTCCCATCTCATCCACCACACTTTGTTTTCATTCATTCATTCGTTCAATGAACACTGCGTGAGTGCTCTGGGTCAGACTCCACGTGAAGGAGGTGGAGACATGGGAGCCCCTGACCCCAAAGAAGGTGCTGGTACCCAGGCTGACGATGCGGTGTGTGTGTCCTCTGTGTGTCTGAAGTCAGGGTCCCCAGACAGACTCTGAGACAGAGAGCTATGTGCAGGTTTGGGTGAATGTTCTTGGAGACACACCTGTGAGGAGATGAGGACGGCAAGACTGGGCCAAGGGAGGAGCTGGCCGGCAAAGCAGTGGCAGCTGAGGCTCCGCTGGGCTGGGGAGCTTTGTGAGTTGTCTTGAGTTTAGGGGGGGGCCGGAGCTTTGTGTACGGGCACCAGCAATCAGCGGCAGTGAATCACCCCGGTAGGACATACAACCTTGGGTGAGGCAGTTTCTTGCTTCCGGGGTCAATTTCCAAGTCCACCGACAGAATGGATAAAGAAGACAAGATATATATATATATATAAATATATACATACACGATGGAATATTACTCAGCCATAAAGAAGAACAATGTCCATCGACAGATGAATGGATAAAGAAGGTGTGGCACATACATACAATGCAATGTTACTCAGCCATAAAAAGAAACGAAATTGAGTTTTTGTAGTGAGGTGGATGGATCTAGAGTCTGTCATACAGAGTGAAGTAAGTCAGAAAGAGAAAGACAAATACCGTATGCTAACACATACATATGGAATCTAAAAAAAAAGAAAAAAGGTCATGAAGAACCTAGGGGCAGGACGCGTATAAAGACGCAGACCTACTAGAGGATGGACTTGAGGACACGGGGAGGGGGAAGGGTAAGCTGGGACGAAGTGAGAGAGTGTCATGGACATATATACACTACAAAATGTAAAATAGATAGCTAGTGGGAAGCAGCTGCATGGCACAGGGAGGTCAGCTCGGTGCTTTGCAACCACCTAGAGGGGTGGGATAAGGAGGGTTGGAGAGAGACACAAGAGGTAAGAGATCTGGGGATATATGTATATGTATAGCTGATTCACTTTGTTATAAAGCAGAAACTAACACACCATCGTAAAGCAATTATACTCCAATAAAGATGTTAAAAAAAAAAACTTAAAAAAAAAAGAAGAACGAAATTTTGCCATTTGCAGCACCATGGATGGACTTGGAGGGTATTATGTTCAGTGAATTACGTCAGACAGAGAAAGACAAATACTGTATGATATCACTTATATGTGGTATCTAAAAAATACAACAAAGTAGTGAATATAACAAAAAAGAAGCAGACTCACAGATATAGAGAACAAACTAGTGGTTACCAGTGGGGAGAGTGGGGGAGGGGCAACAGGGGTTGGGGAGGGGAGGCACAAACTACTGGGTGTAAGACAGGATACAAGGATGTATTGTATAGCCCGGGGAATATAGTCAATATTCTGTAATAACTGTAAATGGAGTGTAACCTTTAAAATTGTATAAAAAATATAAAAATTAAAAATGTTCCAGTGGGGGGTACAGATGTGAACCATCCTGCCCTCCAAGAATTTCTAGAACTTTAGACCAAATCATCAAGCCACAGTGGCCACACACACCCTCTTTTAAATGTCTGAAGAGGGTACATCGTGTCCCAGGTGAATGGAACAGACCTTCCCCCACGACCTTAGAAAATTCATGGGAGTAGGGTGGCCCACTAGCATTCCCTCCAGACAAATGAGGATGCAGACAGCCTGAGCTAATGCTTCACCTTCACTGAGCGTTTAATTACCCAGAAGAGCATCTATTGCCTCATTAACTCTCTAACTGTGACCATTACAGTTAGAAACGCAAACACAGCAGCCGGACAAGGCAAATACCACCCAGCCATTTGCAAGGTTGAAGATGGAGGCCTCGTGGTCGACAGGTGGTGGTTACGTGGGCAGCGAGTTGTCAGCTAATCCTCCCCGGGTGAGCAGGGCAGCAAGGCCCTCTGTGTCTTCAAGTGGGACTCCAGGAAAGGGGAAGCCAGTTCAGCCTCCCTGTGGCAGCCCCAGATGCTCCCCTTCTTTGTTCTGCTGAGGAGCAGCCTGGAAATCTTGAGTCCAAGCATCTTGGTCAGCAGCACCTGGTCATCACACACCTGAATGAGGGGTCAGGGGGCTACAGGTGCAGGCGGTTCGGAGGGGAAGTTTGGGGTGGGAGGCTGCAGAGAGAGAAAGGAGGGCTTTGCTACGTCCTACGTTGATGAGTAGAGTTGAGTCACTTGGAAGAATGGGCTGCCCTGTGAAAGAAGAGCAGAACTTGGCCACTCCCTCGTTTTATAGAAAAAGACACTAAAACCCAGAGAGGAGACACCACTTGCCCAAGGTTACACAGCTCGCTGGTGACAGAACTCGCGTTAAAACTCAGATTCCCTGATTTCCCCTCCAGGGCTCTATTCACCTCCCCAAAGAAAACGGAGGAAAACGAGAAATGTGGGTGACAAAGTAAGCAAAGCGACAAAACTAGTGAGGTGGGGGAGAGAAAAGCGTGAAAGATTCAACTGGGAAAGGAAAGGAAACAAGCAAAGAACAATCATCAAAACGATGCTGATGCTAAAATTCCTGTGCACAGGAAGAGCCAAGAAAGTGTTGAAAAAGAACAAGATGTGGAGACAGCCCTCAGATTGCAAATATTCTGGAGCTATTGTGATTCAGCGTGTTAACAGAACAGTAATCAGCAAATACGTCAATGGAACGGAATATGCAGCCCAGACACAAAACAAAGTAGATGTGGAATTTAGTACATGTGTATAGACGTCATTTCAGGCAGTGGCCATAGGAAGGGGGAGGGTGGAGAAGCAGTCACTGATGGGTATTAACACTAGTGGCTGTATAGTTGAGGGGGAATTAAGTTAAATCCCCACTTCACAACATCTCCTAAAAAAATGAGAGATGGATAACCTCAGTTAAAATGGCAATATTAGGCAATATCTGAAAAATATTACAAGAAAATATAGGGGAATCTCTCTAGGAGGGTGGGAGACCTTCATAATTAAGGCACAAGAAAGCAAAATCAAAGGGGAAAAGACTGATCAATTTGACTACATCAGAATTTAAAACTCCAGTTTCCTAATAGAGACCACAAGGAAAATTAAAATCAAGCGACAAACCAGGAGAAATATCATAAATATCCAGCAAAGGACTTAAAGCCATAAAGTATAAAGAATTCCTAAAATCAATACAAAAGGACTATAAAAATAGAAACCACGGGCAAAGGATATAAGCAAGCAACTCAAAGAAGAGGAAACAAAAATGTCCAATCAACATATGAGAAGCTGATCAGCTCGTGATCAGGGAAATGCCGATGAAAGCAAAGTGAGATATTCCTTCCTGCTCATCAGCCTAAAGAAAATGTGTGTGTTTGATGACACAGGGCATATAGAACTTGTACACTCATACCCAGCCGGCGGAATGAAAACTGGGTGTAACCACATTGAAGGGTAAATTAGTCAAACCTATTGAAGCTAAATCCCCCAATTTTCACTTTCGTGTTTAAGCAAATGAATACATTACTTGTCACTCTTGCAGTAAAGAGAATCACTTTGACCATAAATTAGAGACCAAATGTCAGGCAGGGATCCCAGTCAAGGAAGGATGTCTGCAGCATTTTGCATCTCAGCCCCCGGGTGGGATCGGGGCCCATCAGAGCCAGTACCTGAGCAGGAAAGTACGAAGGGCAACCTGGGGATCAACATCTCCTCCCTCCTCCGTGGCCTTCAATGCTGCTGACTCCCCGGCTGTCCCAGGTGAAGGAGGCAGCTTCGCCATCAGGTTGTCTCATTTTCCAAACTCAGTAGTGAATCTGTTTCAGTTTGGCAAGTGCAGCAATTACATTTCTGAGTGGCAGGGGTCACTTAGGGCTAAGTGAAAAACTTGACTCTGCCAGGCAAGAGAGATGCACGTCATTAATCATGGTCTGTCCCCACACGTCCACGGCTGAGCTCCGCATCCCCTCCCTTCCTTGGACTGACTCATTCTCCATCTCCTTTCTCTGTGCAGAGCGTCCAGAGATGGTCCACTGGGGGCCCAGATGGGAAGGTAAGTCATTTAAGCGTTGGTCACCCAGGAAATCGAAAATCTACCATGATGGTACTAGGGCACAGAGGGTGAATTGATTTCCTGTAGCGTATGGACCCCAAAGTCTCTGGGGAATCACGTCAGAACCAGGTGGGGAACCAGAAAGGCTGAACAAGCAGGAGTTGAGAGCAAAGCAAGGCGTGGTGGAGGGCAGGTGGGGCACTCCATAAAGTCAGGTGTTCAAGGCCCTGGATCACCTGTGTCCCTTGAGAACCTGTCTCTACCTTTCTAGATTGTTCCAACTTTAAAACCCGAATCCCGGGTCTCCTGGTCATGCCTGGCTCTGCCTCTCGCTGTCCTTGGCTTGATGATCCTCGGTGTTTCCAAGCCCACTTCCCATTTCTGTCCTAGGAGTACCCACCCTGCTCCTGGTCCAGTAACAGTAATAATTTTCGTTCAGTCAGGACGAGGCACAATGCAAGCACTTTACGGGAGTTATCTATCAGCACTGGCTCTCTCACGTAGGTGGTAAATGACCCCAGACCCCAGAACCTGCGTCCTCTGGGCAGTGATGGCTGGTGCTCCATCACCCCAAGGACCTTTGTCCAAACATACATGCCAGGACCCCACAAAATCTTCTGAAATGGAACCTGTAGGGGTGGAGCCTAGGAGTTCCCTGGATGGCCGGAACGGTGACTGCTGGGTCAGAGCTGCTGGCCTGGACACATCCTGGTTTGACTGATCCCACTACACCAGGAAGAAGCCAAACTCCTTCTTCTGCCATTAGACCCCTGCAGGAGCCCCCATCAGGGCACCCGGTGTATCTGGCTTCCTCCTGCAACCTTCTCCCACAGGCTGCATTCCAAAGATTTTATAAACATCACTGGGGGTTAAGCATTCGTTCAGATCATCTACATCTCTTTCTTAGACTGTGCCTGGAAACTCCTTTGGCAGAGACCCACAGATCCCTAAGAGAACTTTTGAGTATGCGACACCCGTCACTCACAAGCTCTTCAAAATAAAAATGCTGATGGCAACCAGAAATAGAATAGTTCTGCCCCCAGCTTTCATGGTAATAAGGAGAAGCCTGTGAATCAGCTACTCTAAAGGGCAGAGGGCGGGGATGTTTGAAGCAAAAAGGAGATCAGGATTATCACCTGATAACACCTCCCAACCCACCAGCCTCTTTATGCATTAAATAGGAAAGTAATTAAAAATAATAATCACATCTGAGCTATTGTGCTGGGAAGAATGCAGGGAAAATGAGGAGGCGGTGCCCTTGACCCCATGCACTGGGAGAATATGAAGGATGTTTGCCCCCTGAGCAAAGTGTAGAGGGGCGGCAGAGGATGGATGCAGGTCCCACTCTTGTCCAAGGCAGATGGAGGCCAAAGCTGGGATGGTAGAGCAGAGAGGTCAAGAGCAAGTGAGGATTCAGAGACAGACAGGCCTGAACTCAGGTCCCAATCTCTCCACTTCCTACCTGGGAAAGACACAGTTTCATCATTCCATCCCTAGGTGGGAAGGATCCCTGTACCTACGTCCCAGGACAAATGTTGTATGTTAATAACCAGACAACTTAGCTTCAGAAGAAACTTTGATTAAAATATTATGTGTAACAGGGAACTATATTCAATATCTTGTAATAACCTGTAATAGAAAATAATCTGAAAAAAGTATATATATGTATAAGTGAATTGCCTTGCTGCACACCTGAAACTAACACAATATTGTAAATCAACCTTATGTCAATAAAAATAAATAAATATATAGTGTAAAACGTTTATCTCAGTGCCCAGCACTGAGTAAGAGTTCAACAGATGGCTGATAATCGCTATGACGACATAGATGTCCCCCCTGGATTTCCGCTTCTGATCCCTGATGAAGTCTAGGCAAGGACTTCATGACTCAGAGCCTTGTTTTCCCCACACGCACACACACACACGCGCACACACACACACACACACACACACACACACACACACACAAAGGGAGTAATTACCTCTGACCCCAATCCTACTTGAGTCTTTAGGTTTCCCAAAGAATTAAGACATGTAGGGCAGGACCCAGGACAAAGATATTATTGACCTTCAGCCTTAAAAAGGAGGAGCTCCTGCCCCTTGAGACAACATGGATGAATCTGGAGGACATTATGCTAAGTGAGATAAGCCAAAGACAAATACTGCATCATCTCACATGTACGTGGAATCTAATATAGGTGAACTCGTAGAAGCAGAGAGCAGAAGGGTGGTTGCCAGGGGGGCAGGGGCTGTGGAGGGATGGTGGTCAAGGGCTACAAAGTTCATGGTACAAGATGAATACTGGAGATCTAATGTGCAGCATGGTGACTATAAGTAAAAACTGTATTGCGTACTTAAATTTTCCTAAGAGGGTAGATCTTGATCCTGTGTTCCCTCCATACACACACAGACACACACACACACACAGACACACACACACACACACACACGCAGGCACACACACACACAAAGGAAATGGTAACTGTGAGGTAATAGATATGTTAATTAGCTTGATTGTGGTGATTATTTCACAATGTACGTATATATCACATCATCAATTGTACACCTTAAATAGATCCAATTTTATTTGCCAGTTATACCTCAATTTTTAAAGAAAGATATTGACCTAGAATGAAAAGGTATCAGCATTCCTGCCTTTATGTTACTTCTAGCAACAAGATGTGACTCCCAGGGAGCGGACAGAACAAAAATCACAGCACGTCTGAAGGACCCACCAGCCAGAGAGGAAGAGCTGGTGAAACATTCAGAACACAAACCCAATGAAACCTGCAGGGGGGAGAAAAATGAACACCTGCAGTAAAAGGTACTAAGAGCAGTCAAGAAAACTGAAGAAAAGCACAAAAAGACTTCCAGGGGCTTCCCCCAAAACATGCTTTGAGTTTTAAAATTTAGTAGATGAATTAAAGAAGAGGATGGTCGGTCACTATTGAGACCAAGTGTTAAGAAATGTGTCAAAGTACAAAAAGTAATAATAATAGGAGATGAAATCAGAGGGAAAGAGAAGATACAGAAGGGATAGCTCCAGGAGAGCTGATTTTTGATGAATAGCATTTCCAGAAAAAGAAAAAGAAACAGATTATGAGGAAATAACAGGGACCACCTCTGCCCTCCTGCCACAGGCGACTAGAAAGCCAAAATGTAGGAAAGGTGTTTCTAACATTGGATGACAGACAGTGCAGGACTGCCAGCTTCACAAGAGATTGTCCTTCACAAGATTACAGATAAGTCTCAGCCCTCTCAACACTAGACTGGGCATCTTTTTACTATCCTGTGTGACAAAATGGGAAGAACACAGTCACATCCACAGCACAATGGTTGTTTCAAGGAGAAACACTTGGGCAATTGTTTGAATTTCAGGCTGAACAAGTCACTTTTTCCATAGAGTGTTATTTTTACTTTGAAAGAACAACTGCCAGGGCTTCCCTGGTGGCGCAGTGGTTGAGAGTCCGCCTGCTGATGCAGGGGACACAGGTTCATGTGGGAGGATCCCACATGCCACAGAGCGGCTGGGCCCGTGAGCCATGGCCGCTGAGCCTGTGCGTCCGGAGCCACAGCCACGGGAGAGCCCACAACAGTGAGAGGCCCGCGTACTGCAAAAAAAAAAAAAGAACAACTGCCAGACAGACAAACTCCAGCTGGTTACTCAAACACAGGTAAATAGCAGGCATTTTCTCCTTGCAAGGAAAACAACTAACAGTTTTTGTTGCCAAGAATAAAAATTGAGCTTTCAAGAAAAAATTATAGTTTGAGAAAACAATAGTTGAGAAAGCCACTATGAACTCCCTCAAGAAAAAAATAGTTAATAGGACTAGCCCTGTATTTTTTTTTAATTAATTTATTTTATTATTATTATTATTTTTTGGCTGTGTTGGGTCTTTGTTGCTGTGCACGGGCTTTCTCTAGTTGCGGCGAGCAGGGGCTACTCTTCATCGCGGTGTGCGGGCTTCTCACTGCGGTGGCTTCTTTTGTTGCGGAGCACAGGCTCTAGGCACGCAGGCTCAGTAGTTGTGGCTCACAGGCTCTAGAGTGCAGGCTCAGTAGTTGTGGTACACGGGCTTAGTTGCTCCGTGGCATGTGGGATCTTCCCGGACCAGGGCTCGAACCCATGTTCCCTGCATTGGCAGGCAGATTCTTAACCACTGCAGCACCAGGGAAGCCCTAGCCCTGTATTTATTAATGAAATTGAATTTGTAATTAAAAATCTTATTACCCTGATACCAAAGCCACACAAAGATATCACCAAAAAAGGAAACTACAGGGTAATATTCCTCATAAACATAGATATAAAAATCATCAACAAAATAGCTAATTGAACCCAACAATATGTAAGGAGGATAATACATTTTGATCAAATGGTATTAGATCTCAGAAACGGATAGAGAAAAGACAAACATTTTTAAATACCATGATTCTCATTATTTATGGCAACGTTTGATAAAGTTGCTGTGAACGCTGAATTAGTGAATACTGAACCATCACTTCTTGGGGAAATACTGGATTATGTTCCTGCCAGCCTCTGGTCACAACATTCTCATCAATTAACCAGTACATAACCTTGCTTTACATGTGCTTCTATTTAAGGAAACCTCATTTAATTTAATATAAGTTGTTAAGTCATTAACATTGGACTCATGACCCACAGTGCTGTGTCATTACTGAATGAAATTTTAACTCATGTATTATCTCCACAAGACACGTGTCATCCTCTCGCACTTAGGAATACTAGGTAACACTTCAGCACTATGCCTGAGGCCATTTTGAACAGCAAAATCACCCAGAAAAAGCAGAAAACCTAAAAATGTGGCACAAAGTAGACTGTGAAAAGCACACGTGCAGGTAGTGTGAGAAGGCAGACTGTCATCTGGTCCAGCCTCAGCTGGGAAGGTGCACTCGGGGCGACTCAGGATCTACCACCCAGCACACAAAAACTCCACAAGTATTGATTCTGGGGTTAGAAATAATGTTAGCATTTAGGAAAATTCACAAATACACACTCAGTAAATAATGAGGGTCAACTACAGTCATAGAAGGAAAATGTCCATGAGTTGAAGAAACACTTGGGTCTATGTTTTAATGGGCTCGCTGAATCCTAGTTTAGATTGATGAGAAAGGGTACATAAGTGAGCATGCCCTAATGAAGTTCTGGATTATCATGATCAAGGGAGAAATTTGCAAACATCCTGGGAAAAGAATCAGTTACCCATAAAGGGGACCAGGGCGGGGGGGGAATCCAACTCATCTGGGACTTCTTGTCTGCTACATATTTACCTGGAACTTTGCTGCAGAAAGTGTGATCCACTGACTGGCAGCTGTTGTATCGACTGGGAGGGTCATAGAAATGCAGAGTCTCAGGCCCCAGCCCAGTCCTTCTGGATTCAGATCCACATCTTAATAAGACCCCTAGTGACTAGCAGGCACATTGGGGGAGAAGACAGTAAAGAACATCTACAGACCTTCTAGAAAGAGATTGCCACCCAAGAACCCTCCAAGCAGCCAACATACCATTTCCTATTGAGACAAAAGAAAGATATTTAATGATAGACTCAAACAGAGAGAATATTATCTCTGAGTCCTATGTAAAAAAAAAAAAGCTAGCTAAACAATCCATGACCAAAGAGAAAGATTTCGAAATGGGGGAAGATGGAGAGGAGAGAAAACAGGGCCAGCAAGCCTTACAATATACAATTAAATATTAATGGTGAGAATAGAGTCTCTGAGAATGTATAAATAAGAACCTTTGTACCAGAAGAGACAGATTATAAGGAAAATTCTAATAACATTAAATTATTTCATAAAACCTAGATGTTGGGATGAGATTTGGGGAGAGAAATTAAATTATTGCAGGGAACCAGTAGCTCCTTGCAAGGGGTGGGTGTAGGGGAGAGGAGAATAAAAGTGCTTTTACCTAAAGGTCTAAAGTGAGGCTCTGAATGGGTTATATTCTGCACCTCCATGCGTGGATGCTTTGTGAGGTTGTCCCATACCCTGCGGATGGACGGCTCTGAAATGGTAACACCCCCTTTTCCCCAGCAAGCTTAGAGATTGAGCCCTGGAGGAAAGCACCGTGTCTCTTGGTTATTCTGAGGGGAAGGAAGGATAGCTCCCACTTACCTACCATGCGTAAGTCACTCTATGTATACACACCCGCATTTAATCATCACCGAAATCCTGCCAAATACGACTGATACCGTTTTCTCCATCATAAAAATGGAGAAACAGAAGCTTAGAGAAGGTAACATGCCCAAGGCAAGCTAATAAATGAGAGAAATGGGATTTGAGCTCAGGTCTGTTTGCTTCTAAAATGTTTGCTTATTGGGTGAAGCAGTGAGATTCAGAGGCAACAACAAAAAGTAACCTCCTGAAAGCTTCACTTTGGAAGACTGCCTAGCAGTTTCTTACAAAACTAAACATACTCTTATGCAGTCACACTCCTTGGTATTGGCCCAAATGAACTGAAAACTTATGTCCACGCAAAAACCTACACTGATATTTATAGCGGCTTTATTCACAGCTGCCCAAACTGGAAGCAACCATGATGTCCTTCAGAGGGTGAATGGACAAATAAACTGTGGTCCATCCAGACAACGGAACGTTATTCATGACTAAAAAGAAATAAGCTATCAAGCGATGAAAGACATAGAGGAAGCTTAAATGCATGTTCCTAAGTAAAAGAGGTCAATCTGAAAAAGTTACAGACTGTGTGATTCCAATTATATAACATCCTGGAAAAGGTAAAACTATGGAGACAGTAAAACGTTTGGTGAGTGACAGGGGTTAGAGAAAGGGAGGGATGAACAGGTGGAGGAGAAGAATGTTAGAGCACTGAGACAAGAACGTTTGTTATCATAAGGATGGACAGATGTCATTATATATTTGTCCAAACCCACAGAATACACAACCCACAGAATACGAGTGACCCCTAATGTAAACTATGGATTTTAGGTGATGATGATGTGTCAACCTAGGTTCATTGATTGTAGCAATGTACCCTCTGGTGGAGGATGTTGATACTGGGGGAGTCTGTTCACATGGTGGGCAGGGGGTGAATGGGAAATCTCTGTACTTTCCCCTAACTTTGCTGGGAGCCTAAAGCTGCTCTTAAAACGGGTATTTTTTTTTTGTTTTCAGGAGGAAAAAACACTGATTCTTAAAAAATTTTTAATTTCTAACCATTCCAAAAACCTGGTCATATCAAGTTAGGTAAATGATCAGATAAAACAACCAAGAACTTTATGTCTCTTCACTCTTTTTTTTTTTTTTTTTTTTTTACGGTACGCGGGCCTCTCACTGTGTGGCCTCTCCCGTTGCGGAGCACAGGCTCCGGATGCGCAGGCCCAGCGGCCATCGCTCATGGGCCCAGCCGCTCTGCCGCATGTGGGATCCTCCCGGACCAGGGCGCGAACCCGTGTCCCCCGCATCAGCAGGCGGACTCTCAACCACTGCACCATCAGGGAAGCCCTCTTCCCTTTTTTATTTGACTGTAAACAAAAAAGACTATGGCCAGATTTTGAAAGGAGGTAACTGAATTTCAAGTCACTTTG
The DNA here is from genome assembly GCF_949987515.2 of Delphinus delphis. Taxonomy (NCBI): domain Eukaryota; kingdom Metazoa; phylum Chordata; class Mammalia; order Artiodactyla; family Delphinidae; genus Delphinus; species Delphinus delphis. Next base: position 152,643,308 of record NC_082684.1, read on the forward strand.
GAGTCATATAACTCTCTCTTCTAAATAGAGATGAAGAATTAAAAAAAAAAATGTGCTTAGTTTTTTTTTTTTCTTAAAGAGCATTTCCTAACAATGATGAGTATAAAATTCTAAAATGGATGAAAGAAGGAGAATATGAATTCAACTTCTTTAGACACGTATGGGGTGTTTGCGACATATACTCATACAGAGAATGCTGGAGTTGGAAGGTCCCGCGGTTTTCATATTCCCAGAGGTGTCGGGATTCTGACACTATCTAAGCTGCCTTGTGGAGTTAATGAAGGGGAGGCCTGGTCCTATATATGTTTTACATATTAAAGTTCTAAGTAAATTAGCACTTGTTAAAATAGTCTCACTGCTTTAAACAAAAAACAATTTTTTAAAAAACAGGAAAGGGAGAAATTGAAAACCACTTACAATCTGATCACCTATTCTTCTGAACCTGAAATACCAATTTCGTTTTTAAGAACAAAGAAAGTGTTACTTTCCATGGTGGGCAGCCAATCTTTGGAACTTGCTTCCCTTGGAGGTGTTACAGGCTGAAAAACACGACGGTTCACACATCTTGCTCACATATTTATTGGGTGTCTGTGCCAGGGTTACAGTGCCAATGAGACGGCCATGACTCCTACTGCATGAAGCTTACATATTCTTAATAGAGTTGAAAGAAAACCATGAAGAAAGACGTTCAAAATTAGCAAAGAAGGGAATTTCTTCTAAGTCTTAGCGTGTGAGCTTCCATAGACCGGAGACTCCAACAGCCTAGCAGCTTACTCTTCTTATTGCCCAAAACACCAACTTTAGAAGAAAATAATCCCGGCAGTGTTTGGAATTAGAGCTACTCCTGGACAAGGTTGTGAAGCTGATCTGGTTCGTCTTGAGTTGACTTTTAGCTCCTCTTCCTTCTCCCAAAAAGGCTTTGTCCCATCGCAAAGCGTCCCCCATCCCGCTCCCCGCTCCCCGCCCCCCACCCCACCCCACCCCACCGCACCGGTGACATTTGGAGGAAATACTCTTTTCACGGTATCTTCAAGCCTCAGAGCAGGAAATCTGTAATGGTTTGATTCCCGACACCACGATCGTCCCATGGGAGGGATAATTTTGAGCTCTGCTCCTAAAGTTATGCCAGCAGCGTGCCCTGACTGCTTTTGGGTCTCCTACGATGAGGACACAGAACAGAGACACAGGTCCTCACAGGGACTGAACACAGCATTGCTTGTGAACCTCGTGTGGGTGGGAAGACGTCGTCCCAGGACTGCATCCTCACTCTCTTTTAATCTCTTATAAATCCTTCCAACGGAGGTGTTGTCCCTTTTCCGGGTGCATGAAATCAGTACCACCTCCTTCCCCCACTGGAGGTGATGGAACTGCCCAGCACAGACCATGACTGATTCCTCAGTGATTAGATTTAACTCTGATTTGATTTCCAAATGTGGAGAACACAGATCAGTCATGGTGCTGGGCTTAATGCTGTTGAGATCTTTGTCTGACAGGAGAGAAGGTAGGGAGTAGAGAAAACCTGAAATATAAGTCTGTGCAGTCATCCCAGATGGAGAACGAGACCTGTGTCAGGACCTGCCTTCCTTCCTGCCTTGCTTCGGCACCACAGTTCCACCGGGAGCTTGATGCCTGCCTTCCCCAGACCCATGACGACGCTGAGATGCATGGATTTTCAGGGAGCACAGCCTCTCAGCTCCCTGTGTGCAGTGGCCCCCCTTCTCCCCCAGCCCCATCAGCTCCAGCACATCTCCCAGCTCCTTTGGCTGAGGTTTCAGCCCCCAACCCCCTCCCCATCTCTCTCCTCTCCCTGACACTGATATCTTCCCAGTTTTGTTACCGAGTCCAAGCTTGCTCTGTTCCCCACGCTACAGGCCAATGAATCGGAGACGAGGTGTTGAGGCAAAGAATACGACTTTATTCAGAAAGCCGGCAGACCAATGTCTCCAGAAAACCATCTTATGGGGGTTTGGATGCCAGTTTCTTTTATAGAACAGAGAGGGGGAGGAGATGAGGAAGTAAAGTAAAAGGCCATGAGTTTTACAAAAGTCCCCTGGAATGGCCAGCCCCGGGGAGGGGATGTGTTAATTTCTTCTTTCTTGCAGCCATCCACAGGTGGACAGGGGCGGGATGCTTCCCTGAACAAAGGCACTTTGGTTTAACATTCAGGCAGAGGGGCAGGCTTCCCTGAGGCAGGCCATTGTGTATAGACAGTATCCTTTTAGTGAACAAAAGCAACAGCAAGCAAAGGTTAAAGTAAAAGGAACAGATCCAACATGTAGTCAGAGTTGGCTCTTCCCTGTTACAGCTTGACTGTTGAATCCCAGTTTTTCCCACCTCCCAATTCCTCCAACTCCAACTGTAGCTAACCGGTGAGATTCTGAACACTCTGATGGCCATGGGACCCTCCGAGGTCTTTCCTTTACACCTCAGGTGCTCTCTCCACCTCCCTCTGGCCACTTCTGTCCACATTTTGGGCAAACTCCACGGCTCAGATAGGATCTCACGTGAGGATATACTGGAAAGTTAGGAGAGATGTGTAGCTGTGAGCTAAGTGGCCCGGCCCACAGTCAGCTGACCTCCAGACCTGTACCTGAGCCCAGTTGGGACCAGAAGAACCACCAGCCTAAAGGGCTGATCCACAGCATTGTGAGCTGAATATGGTTATGATTTTAAGCCAACTGAGTTTTTTGGGTGTTACATAACACTGTGCAGTCAGTAACTGCTAATATTCAACAACATATGTCCAATGTTTGAATAAATTTCCTCCTATTTATATGTTCCTTGACATTTTTCTGTTTTTATTGCCAACTTCTGCGCATTTCATCCCCTTGGGAGCAGTTAAGCCACACCCCCAAAGTCACACTCCCTTCCCTACTATCTGTTAATAATAATAATAAAGGAGCCTATTACAAGGTTCGAAAGAATACCTCAAAGGACTATTGGAAGAAATAGCTTATAAGTAAAAACTACTTACTGAGGATCAGAAAGTATTTACTTTCAAAAGTGGGCCCAGTACTACTGACAGAAACAATTAGTGTATAGAAATATATAACTCACAACATTTGCTCTCAAAGTGGCAATTAGCTCCTCCTGAAATTGGAGGAGCTAAAAGTCTTAAAATTGATGAGAATAAGACTAGTACAGGGCTTCCCTGGTGGCGCAGTGGTTAAGAATCTACCTGCCAATGTAGGGGACACAGGTTTGATCCCTGGTCTGGGAAGATCCCACATGCCTTGGAGCAACTAAGCCCATGCACCACAACTACTGAGCCTGCGCTCTAGATCCCGTGAGCCACAACTACTGAAGCCTGTGCGCCTAGAGCCCGTGCTCCACAACAAGAGAAGCCACCGCAATGAGAAGCCCATGCACCACAATGAAGGGTAGCCCCCGCTCGATGCAACTAGAGAAAGCCCACGCACAGCAACGAAGACCCAACGCAGCCAAAAATAAAAATAAAAAAATAAGGGGCTTCCCTGGTGGCGCAGTGGTTAATAATCCACCTGCCAATGCAGGCGACATGGGTTCGAGCCCTGGTCCAGGAAGATACCACATGCCGCAGAGCAACCAAGCCTGTGCACCACAACCACTGAAGCCTGCGTGCCTAGAGCTCGTGCTCGGCAACAAGAGAAGCCACGGCAATGAGATGCCCGTGCACCACAACAAAGAGTAGCCCCGCTCACCGCAACTAGAGAAAGCCCATGTGCAAAGCCCACATGCAGCAACGAAGATCCAACACAGCCAAAAATAAATAAATAAAATAAATAAATTTTTAAAAAAATGTTATGCTTTGAACCACTAAAACCAATGTTGGAGATTTACTCCCAAGCCAATACTTCAAAAGCAGACAGAAAAAAAAAAAAAGCTATCAACATAAAGTTACTTTGTGCCAAGGCAGTCACAGGAGAGAAAAAATCTTTAAATACAAAAGGCCCACAAACTGAAGAGAGACAAAGTATAGCAACTTCAGGGAATATTCTACAGCCATTAAAAAAAAAAAAAATCCATGAAGACAATAGATACACAACAAGGTGCTTACGATGTAATATTAATCAGAAGCAAACTAAGTTATATGTGTTCTAAAATTATAGCAAAAGTATTCACTCACGTGGGAATATATTAAAAGGATACCTAACTGAAAGTAGCTCTATGTGAGTTTGAGACAAATATTTAATCTTTTCAAATATTATCATCGTTTAAAGGTGATATAATAATAGCATTTTTTAAAATTTAAAATGAGTTATGCAGAAGAGTTGAAATAATGAAGGTGGAAAATTTTAGCCAAACTGGTCTGGACAGCTCTGTGTTCATATATTTGAACACTATATAATCATACTAGATTGTGACTCAACCTTCCCACCTCTGTGCCTTACCTTTTAATTGCCTCTGTCACCTCTAATTGCTCCCATACACATCCCTAAAATATGCTGATTACACAGGGCACCCCAGAACTCTACCCCGGGGCTGCCATTCCTGCTGATGAGTTCGGAGGCACTGATCCCAAACTTCTACTGCTTCTTTTATCTTCTTGTAAGTTTATAGGATTTGATTTAGGACCTGTCCTCAATTTAGACCATTAGGATTCTCCTTGCCATTAAATGGACTTGTGTAAATCTACAATTTTGTGCCTACAATGTAAACCTATAAATGAAGTGGCTAACAATAACAACTTCACTCAACAAATATATCTTAAATAGCAGGCACCATGAACTAGACCCTAACCCTCTCTTTCTCTCTTAACAAGGCTTTGATCCATGTAACTTACAGCCCATCTACTTAACCCATCCTTTCCACTGGCTTAGAATCCTGCTGCAGGGACCATGTTCTGGCTGTTCACACTCAAGGCTTCCTGCCTCACCATATCCTTGCGTAGAGGTGTTTGCCAAGTACATGCAAACTGATATCTCTGTGTTATATCTAATTCATCTTTGATGTTTAAGATGATAATAACTGCTATCATTTGTCCCTCTGATCAGCCTTTGCATGTTATTTCAGGGAACCCGGAGGCCTCATGTCAGTCGATGAGAGCAGTAGAGGGAACCAAATGTCACGAAGTACTCAGAACAGGAGTCCTCCTGAGACAATCCCATTAAAGCTGAAGGGGTTTTTTTTCTTTTCTTTTTTTTTTTGGTCATTATGATATGTGATTTATAAGAAGAAATATATATTTGGTTCTCCTCCAGTTCTTGGCACAGAGCTCTTAAAACCCCTGGAATGTCTTAAGTGATAAGAGCCATAAAGGTGAAAGGCGTGCCTTTGGTTATTCGTAATAAGCCCTCATTGAGCCAAAGACCACACCTGAGTTTATGCTAATAAGGTGACTTTTGGAAAACCCCCGAAGCTGGGGGCTGGTTGCCAGGGGAACCAGCCACTGATTAGAGGGCTGGAACTTTCAGCCCAACCCCCCAACCTCTGGGGAGGAGAGAGGAGCTGGAGGTTGAGTTGACCACCAATGGCCAATGATTCAATCAATCGTGCCTATGTAATGCTGCCTCCATAAAAAACCTAAACTGAAGGGGTTCAGAGAGCTTCCAGGTTGGTGAACATGTGGAGGTGCTGGTGGGGTGGAGCATCAGAGAGGACCTGCCTCTTCCCCCTGTGCCGTACCCTGTGCATCTCTTCCGTCTGGCTGTTCCTGAGTTGTATCCTTTTATAATGATCTGCTAATCTAGTGAGTACACTGTTTTTCTCTCAGATCTGTGAAGTGTTATAGCAAATCATCAAACCTTCGGAGGGGGTTGTGGGAACCCAGATTTGTAGTCAGTTGGTCAGAAGCACAGGTGACAACCTGGACTTGGGATTGGCACCTGAACTGGGGGAGGGGTCAGTCTTGGCGGGGGCAGGCTCAGCACACTTGACTTACCTTCTTGGAACAGACTGGAATTTCTTTCCCACACTTATGTGAAACGGCCCCCCATCTTTTCAATGAACTCACGAAGCTTCTATCCCTTCACCTAAGGTGACTTTGATACATCTCTATACTAATCTCCTTCATTAATTCATTTGTTCATTTATTTGCCAGCTATTCATTGAAGACCTGCTGTGTTTGTGTCCACCCTGGGGCTAGGCTCTGGGGAAGTCATACAAATCCCACGGCCGTGCCCCTGATTTTAAAGAGAACGTTTCTAATATTTCTCCATTTAGGTTGATGATACTTATAGATTTTAATACCCTTTATCCAGTTAAAGAAATTCCTTTCTATTTTTAATTTAATGAAGAGGTTTTTTTAAATCAAAAAATATGTTAAGTATTATTAAGTGCTTTTCCTGTAGCTATTGAGATAATCATATCATTTTATTCTTTAATCTGTGCATGTGATGAATTATGTTGATAGTTTTTTTTTTTTTAATTCCAAATGTATTTTAAAGACCAAGTCTACAGGATTTGCTGACAGCTCAGATGTGATACTGTTGCCAAATCTTGGCTCCCTGTGCATAAGGCGGAGACAGAGATTTGGAAGATAAGAAATAGAGGCTTTTTATTTTCTTTGCCAGGCAAAGGGAAGACACGGTAGGCTAGCGCCTCAAGAACTGTGCGCCCCCTTCCTGGGGAATTACAGGGATTCTTATAGGGAAAATCGCAGTCCAAAGTGAATGGTAAGGATCAAAATGGTGAAGGTCTTGCATTCTTCTTCTTGCATTATTTCAAAACAGTCACCACTGGAGTCCGGCAACCCGGTAATTGGGTCTGGCAGCCCGGTAATTGGGTCCGTTAGTGTCTCTGGGTTATCGGTCTGCGACCTCCTTTCTGAAATACAGCTACAAAGAGAGATTTGCTACAAGAAATTATAGGGAGAGTAAAGAGCAAATACCAGGTGCAGGAAGTAAATTACCTAAATTACACAGAATTAGGGATGACAGGTTAGCTTCGTGAAGGGCAAATCTAGTTACAGACACTACAGATTAGTAACAGTTCAAATAAAACTAGGATTGATTAACTCAGGCCAATTTATGTTTCTTCTCTAGCCTGTTCACTGTTCCCTTTATTTTCCTTGTTCTCAGGAGAGGGAAAACTTCATTTCTATTTTTGCTGCAACAAACTCTGAGAGAAATAGAATAGTCAGGTATGATGCCAAAAGTTTTGTCCTAAGGAAGCGAGTAAATAAAATTGCCGTTAATCCAGACAGGGAAGGCTGCAGGGAGAAGGTTTGATTTTGGGCGGGGGGAGGGGGGCGGTTTACAAATCAGAGCTCAGTTTTGTACATGTGAAATGTGAGATGCAGAAAAGACTGAGAAGGACTGTATACAATTGATTTAGAAGACAGGTAGCACCCGAAGATATGAATATATAAGTGTGGGAGTCATCAGCACCGGAGGAAATTGAGCTGACAAAACATTCTTAATAACGTACGTATACAAGAGTAAATAGATCTGAAAATTACATGCAGAATGCTTGTCCCTTCTCCCATATAGGACAAAGAGCACATACAGACAGATTATCTATCATGTTTATTATCCAGCAGGGGCTTTGCTCTGGGCTTGGGTGATACTCCTCACCAGGCATGCAAGTTTTTTCTGGCAGTAGTTATTTTGTCCTATAGGTTGCCTTCAAGTGTCTGTTCTGTAAAACATGATGGAAATTTTTCTATTTGGAGAGCAGAGCTGAAACATCTCTCTCTCACACACACACACACGCACACACACACACACGTGTCAATTCTACTGTATGTAAATTTATATAAAATATATATATTTTAATGTCTGAGTCTCACAAATTCTGCCTTTGAAGTTTTCCAAAGGTACCAGTCAGCCTAAAGAGAAGGTATGACCTCTTCAGGTAAGATGGAAGGGCAGGTATTTATAAAGCAGGGTGGCTGTGACTGTGGGCTTCTCCTTATTACTCGTATGAAATTATTTGGAGTCTCATTGAGCCAAAGACAAAGTCCACTCATTCTATAGGTTCTTGGATCTCATTTTATAGCATCCAAACTGGAGGCTAGATGGGGCCCTCAAAGACGGCACGGTCCAGTCACCTAGTCATCCATCCATTGTGCCTCTAAGTAACAGACTAAACCACGCTGGACTGAAATGCCCAGGAATCACATAGAGGGGCAGTGGTTAAGAACAGAATTAAGAGCTTTACAAGTGGAAAGCATTCTTTTTCTTCCCTTTCACTGTGAATCCAAACTTACCGATCATTTCTATAAGGAACCCAAGACGATAACGTTATCAAGAATTAACATATCAATACTTCTTTAACATTTAACAGCAAGATTCCTTTAACATATTTACCATTGCCCTGAAGTTTGGGCTTCAAGATCAGTTTGTTTCCACCATAAAAAGGAACGAAATTGGGTCATTTGTAGAGACGTGGCTGGATCTAGAGACTGTCATACAGAGTGAAGTGAGAAAGAGAAAAACAAGTATCGTATATTAACGCGTATATGTGGAACCTAGAAAAATGGTACAGATGAACCGGTTTGCAGGGCAGAAATGGAGACAGATGTAGAGAACAAATGTATGGACACCAAGGGGGGTAAGTGGCCGCGGGGGTGGTGGTGTGATGAATTGGGAGATTGGGGTTGACATATATACACTGATATGTATAAAATGGATAACCAATAAGAACCTGCTGTATAAAAAAATAAATTAAATTAAATTAAAAACTTAAAAAAAAAAGATCTGTTTGTTTCCTTTCCAAAACCTGGCAAATTTATTGAATTCCTGATGAGATTACTCTCTGACTCTTACATTCTCCTTCTGCTCATCCCAGCCCTGACTAATATGTGACCTTTTTTGACAGAATTATTGAAATTCATTAAAGGTTTTATTGCCTCTGATTGCCGACATTTGTCACTGTTGCTGTGACATTTATCAAGCTCTCGTTAGCCCAGACAAGGGTCACTTCCAGCACTGATTGAACTTCCACAAACAAGTTTTCCTTAACTAGCATCAGTTCAGCTCCAACAGTCCTGGCTAATAAGCTACTAATGAGTTTGCCATGGAGTTTGTAACAAAAATAAATAGAATGAGTGAGTATTTAGCAAAGTTAAAAGATATTGAACTTTCAGAAAAGGATGTCATTTCTCTAGAGGACTGTTCTATCTAATGCCTTCCTATGGAAGGGTGATGGGATAGCAGGAAGTTGCTTTACCCTGGGGGTGGGGGGGTCCATACCCCCTTCCCTTAACCCAAACTACCTGATGTGTCTACATCTAAGATGACTTCTGATTATTCCAGAGCCCAGAAAAGAAAGGCACTTATGTCAATGTGAAAGAGCTGGGAAGTTGACTCACTCCTTGGAGGAAGCTCAAGTGATCTCTTTACTTTATTGCTCAAGTAGCTTCAGAGAGTTTGAGAAAAGAGTCTTGCCTTAGAAGTCATAAGATCTGCATTCTTACTAGCTGTTGGACCCTCTTAACCTTGGGTCCAATTACATCTTCAGTAAAATAAGGATAACAAAACTTTACCTGCTCCCAAGAACAAAATTTGGTCAGATGAATTCTGCCCAATATCTCCTCCCAGATTGAAAGGTGGGCACCCCACAGATTTTACTTGTTGCTGTCCTCACTCCAATACTCACCTCCTTCCTCATTTTCACACCAAGAAGGTCAAAAGCTTCCTTCCACTATGGCTGGAGGAGTTTGGCTGTAACACAGTGAAAAGCATAGTTTTCACGTTCAACCTGCCAAACCCCTCCGGTTTTGAAAGGGAAATGATCTCTGTGATAAAAACCAAACTGAAAACCCTCCAAGCTTTGAACAGAAGACTGGTGGATAGGAGAAGCTCTAGGCGACAGGAAGGAGAGGATGGGCTCAATGCGCGTGGGGTCTTGACACTTTCCCCCCACTGTCTGCCCTCCTCCACAAGGCTTCTCTCACTCTGATCCTGGTCTCTGATCAAAGTTGGTTCCCAAAGATGTTGTGTTCCTTCTAACATTCGCTCATCCTCATCCAGTTAACACTCATTGAGGGCTTCACCTCCTTACTGCTGGGCTTTGGGATAAATGTCCTGGGGTAAATAGGGCACAGTCCCTGCCCTTGGGAAGCTCACAAGATAATAGAGGAGTGAGCTGGGTAAAGAGACAATAACAGTGAAACGTGGTAAGTGGTCTCATGAGAGTACGTACAAGGTGATACGGGAGCATCAAGATAGAAAAGACCAGCCTCCAGAAAACTTTTGTAGAGGAAGTTACTTTTCCACCACATTTAGTTGACCTCTCAAAAGAAGGACCCCTGTATGACCTGGCATGGTCCCCTGTGATTAATTCCTTGAGTGACGTCAGCACCTGGAGGTACAGCATCGGCCCTGGTCTGCCTGCTGTAGCCTGTGAGCAAGGGGCTGAGCTACTGGCCTGTCACATGGGACTAAGGGCTGAGGGCTGATGTTACCACCTGTGCTTTGCCTTAAGCATCAGCAGATGGCTACTGGAGCTATTTGGAAGCAACGTTCCTTGGAAAGGATTAGCATATATAATTTCTAGATGAATTAGTAGAACCATATTATCCATTAAAGTATTTATACTCAGGGTTTACTTGCTGAAAATAGTCACAGTTTCTTCCTTGGGAGTCCTAAAACCAAATAGCCCACATGATGCTCATCTTAAAAACCATAATGGTGCCCACTCCCAAAGTCCCTGCCCTAGTTAAGACTCTTATTACCTTTAATGAAATTCTTGGGGTGCGCTCCTCACGGGTCTCACTGCTTCCTACATTCCTGGTCTCCAGTATTAATCCTAGCAGGGTCCTCCTCAAAGCACAGCTAAGACCACATCACAAAGTCTGCTACTCAGCCATTAATGTTCCCTACATTGCAGCTGCCATTCTCAAAAAAGGTCCCAACTTTCCAGCCTCATCTCTCACTGCACCCCAACACCTCCCAACCCACCAGCCACGCTGTTCCATGAACACCCTCGGCTTTTGCTCATATATTCCCTCCACCAAGAATACATCCCACACCTCACACCCACAGTCTTTGTCTTTCAAAATTCTTCCCCAATGTCCAGACCTTGCATAAACGCCCTCTACGATAAAACTTTGGATATCCTCTTACTCGAATGTGATATTTCGTCCTCTGAGCCCCCACATCACTTTGTTTGGAATTCTCTTGTGATCCTTATCTTATTAGCTTCATGACCCCGGGAAAGTCACTTAACTGTAAGTTGAGAATAATACCTACCTTACACGTTGTTGAGAGGATTAAATGAGATTAAAAATAACTTGGAGTAGTGCGTGGCATATAGGAAGTACTCAATTTACAATAGCTTTTCTGGTAGCTATTTTTTGTCTGTAATCACACACACACACACACACACACACACACACACACACACACACTGTAAGCCCTGGAGGACAGGTGCCAACCCTTTTCATCTTTGTGTCCCTTGCAGAACCTCTCACATGGTATGTCCTCAAAAACATTGATTGAATTGGAAATGCCAGCATCCCAATGGAAACAACAATTCAATTTTTTTATTGAAGTATAGTTGATTTACAAAGTAGTGCCAATCTCTGCTGTACATCAAAGTGACTCAGTTATACACCTATATACATTCTTTTTTTATATTCTTTTCCATTATATTTTATCACAGGATATTGAAAATAGTTCCCTGTGCTATAAATTAGGACCTTGTTGTTTATCTATTCTAAATGAAATAGTTTGCATCTGCTAATCTCAAACTCCCAGTCCATCCTTCTCCCTCCCCACCTCCCACTTGGCAACCACAAGTCTGTTCTTTATGTCTATGAGTCTGTTTCTGTTTTGAAGATAAGTTCATTTGTGCCATGTTTTAGATTCCACATATAAGTGATATTATATGGTATTTGTCTTTCTCTTTCTGACTTACTTCACTCAGTATGATAATCTCTAGTTGCATCCATGTTGCTGCAAATGGCATTATTTTGTTCTTTTTTATGGCTGAGTAGTATTCCATTGTATATACGTACCACATCTTCTCTATCCATTCATCTGTTGATGGATCTTTAGGTTGTTTCCATGTTTTAGCTATTGTGAACAGTGCTGCTATGAACATAGGGTTGCATGTAGTTTTTGAATTATAGTTTTGTCTGGGTATATTCCCAGGAGTGGGATTGCTGGACCAGATGATAATTCTATTTTTAGTTTTCTGAGGAACCTCTATACTGTTCTCCATAGTGGCTGTATCAGTTTACATTCCCACCAACAGTGCAAGAGGGTTCGCTTTTCTCCACACCCTCTCCAGCATTTGCTATTTATAGACTTTTTAATAATGGCCATTCTGACTGGTGTGAATTGGTACCTCACTGTAGTCTTGATTTGCATTTCTCTAGTAACTAGTGATGTTGAGCATCTTTTCCTACGCTTATTGCCCATCTGTATGTCTTCTTTGGAGAAACGTCTCTTAAGGTCTTCTGCCCACTTTTCAACTGGGTTATTCGTGGGGATTTTTGTTGTTGAGTTGTATGAGCTCTTTGTGTATTCTGGAGATTAAGCCCTTGTCTGTCACATCATTTGCAAATATTTTCTCCCATTCCATAGATTGTCTTTTTGGGGTTTTTTTATGGTTTCCTTTGTTGTGCAAAAGCTTGTAAGTTTGATTAGGTCCCATTTGTTTATTTTTGTTTTTATTTCTATTGCCTTGGGAGACTGACTTAAAACACTGGTACAATTTGTGTCAGAGAATGTTTTGCCTATGCTCTCTTCTAGGAGTTTTATGGTGTCATGTCTTATGTATAAGTCTTTAAGCCATTCTGAGTGTATTTGTGCATGATGTGAGGGTGTGTTCTAACTTAATTGATTTGCATGCAACTGTCCAACTTTTCCAGCACCACTTGCTGAAACAGCAATTCTTAATGTCCAGAGAGGGAGAAACTTTGAGAAAAGGAATAACTCACCCACTTTGTCAATACACCTAGGCTTTGTAAGTATATTTCTTTCTCCTTCTTGAGTGGTTAGTTGGAGACGGAATAGGTATTGTCTTTCCTAATAAGGACACTGACATACACCCAACTCATATCATAATTGCTCAATTTTTATAACATTTAAAAAAAATAATGGTATGTCTCATAGACTGAATTGTGTTATTTGTATTTTCTCCATTGGTGTGTGGGTCACGGAGGACAGTGGAGTGGCTCTGTCACCTCTGTTTTGGTATCTGTGGGCCCATAAACAGAACCTGGTACAAAACTGTGTTCCAGAAAATGCATTCTGAATATTGTTGAACCAGATTCTCATTCACATTTCTTAGTGAAGCTACTAAGGAAGCAATAGATCAGTCTGTGCCCAGCTGAGCCTCAGCAATTCTCCCTCCCCTCAGTCTTGTCCTTACTTCATTACCCTCAGGGCAGCTTGCTCATGTTTCTTCCTGCACAGTCCAAACAGGGGCAAAGGTTCTTGAACGTTCTAAGGATGTCAGGGCTGTAATATGCTTTGGAGTTAAGGCTCGAAGGAGCATATTTAGAAGCAGTCCTTTTACGTTGGTATTCACAAAGTTCTTCTGCTCTCCCATCAGTCTGTCGGAAGCTGATGCTAGGGGAGGATATTAAACAATCCATCAAAGGTCTTGCTTGAAGGAAACTCAATCATAAAGAATGTATTTGTTAAAAGTGCTTTCTGGGCTTCCCTGGTGGCGCAGTGGTTGAGAGTCCTCCTGCCGATGCAGGGGACACGGGTTCGTGCCCCGGTCTGGGAGGATCCCACATGCCGCGGAGTGGCTGGGCCCGTGAGCCATGGCCGCTGAGCCTGCACGTCCGGAGCCTGTGCTCCGCAACGGGAGAGGCCACAACAGTGAGAGGCTTGTGTACCGCAAAAAAAAAAAAAAAAAAGTGCTTTCTTTTTAGGTGCATGATCAAGGAAGGGGGGGAGAAAACAATCCCCCCAAGTACGCAGACAGACAGGAAATCTTATCTTCATCTGGGATTTGGAGAAAGTTACATTAGAGATTGAACAAGACAGCAACTTCTCTCAGAGTAAACGGGAACTTATTTCCTGTTGGAAATGGGTGATTCCTATTCATCCTTCAACTCTCATACTAAATGTGAGCTTTGACATCTAAGAACCTTTTGGTGGACCCCAAGACTGGACGAGGCCCCTCGGGATGTCCTCACAGAACCCTGGTCTTCCTCTCTTGTAGTAGTGGGTTATCCCACCGTCTGGCCACTGCCTCTTTACCCACCCTCAGCCCACTTCAGCCCACCTGGCAGGTGGTTCAGATTCAACAGACCTTAACTCGCATTCTCATATGTTGCTATTAAGACTGCAAATTGCTACAGTCATTATAGAGGACAACTGGCAATATTTTTCAAATATTATTGTATCTTTTAAAATTATAAAAGTACAGATTCTTTGATCTGGCAGTTCTTAGACATCTAACCTGACACTTAATCTTTGAAGTGAAGGATGAATAGGAATTATCCCTTCTCAACAGGAAATGAGTTCATCATTTGCTCTGAGAGATGCTGTTTTGAAGGCAAGAATCATGACTGTCCTGCTGCACCTTTAATCTCCCGAAGTCCAGACTGTCCCTGACGGCCATAGGCATTCAATAAATATTTAAGTGAACAAATGACTTTACCAAAAATTCAGATTTCCTTCATCATGTAAAATCTATTTTTACAAACCCAACATGTTCCTCTTCCAAATGGAACAATTAACTAGTCCTATAATTTTGAAATGGCGAAGCAGGGCATCTCTGAAGCACTTCCTTTGTTGAAAACTGAAACATATTTATTACTGATATTTAAGTGTTGCTCCCACCTGCTCCCCCTTTGCAAATATTTCTGAAGAAAATTCATTTCTGGACAGATTTCCCGTCATTTACAACTAATTCTCTTCAGATTACACTCAGTGGAGGGGTGTTAGCAAAGGTTAGGGCATCAGAGACATGTGACAGCCAAAGAATCAAGTGAATGCAAAGCTTTAATGGACAATTAGTCAGAATGAAGAAAGAGACAAAGGAACCAGATGCCTGTCCTATCACTCAGCAAAGAACTATGCATTGTGACTGAGAGATGCAAAGAACACAGAAGACCTTTTTCCATTTTCTCTGAGTCATTGAATTTATGGGCATAGAGCTGTTTGTAATATTCATTACTATCCTGAAGGGTCAGCAATGATGTCCCTCTTGGATGCCTGATATCAGTAATTTGGGTCGTCTCTCTTTTTTCATGGTCAGCCTAGCTAGAGGTTTATCAGTTGTGTTGATCTTTAAAAATACCAGCTTTGGGGACTTCCCTGGTGCTGCAGTGGTTAAGAATCCGCCTGCCAATGCAGGGGACACGGGTTCGAGCCCTGGTCCAGGAAGATACCACATGCTGCGGAACAACTAAGCCCATGCGCCACAACGACTGAGCCTGTGCTCTAGAGCCCGTGAGCCACAACTACTGAGCCCACGTGCCACAACTACTGAAGCCTGCATGCCTAGAGCCCATGCTCCAAAACAAGAGAAACCACCATGATGAGAAGCCCGCTCACCGCAACTAGAGAAAGCCTACGCAGAGCAACCAGGACCCAGTGCAGCCAAAAATAAATAAATAAATAAATATTTTAAAATGCCAGCTTTTTAAAAAAAATATTTACTTATTTATCTGGCTATGCCTAAAATACCAGCTTTTATTTTCATTGTTTCTCTCTTTTTCTAGTCTCAATTTCATTGATAGATACTCTTATCTTTACTGCTTAAGTTCCTTGCCTTGGACCTAATTTGCTTTTCGTTTCCTAGGACAAAGTTTAGATCTTTGATTTGAGACCTTTCTCTTTTTCCAATATAAGCATTTAATTCCTCTATGCACT
Source organism: Delphinus delphis (assembly GCF_949987515.2). Lineage (NCBI taxonomy): Eukaryota > Metazoa > Chordata > Mammalia > Artiodactyla > Delphinidae > Delphinus > Delphinus delphis. Next base: position 152,659,012 of record NC_082684.1, read on the forward strand.
GCTTTAAATACATGCCACAATTCTTAATACATTGGTTTTTTTGTTCTCATTTAATTATATTTTTTATTTTCCTTGGGGATTCCTCTTTGATCAATGGACTATTTAGAATTGTTTTTGTTCAATTTCCAAAAGTTGGGGGATTTTTCCAGATATCTCTGTGTCATTAATTTCCAGTTTAATTATTTTATAGTCTAATAACATACTTCGTAATATTTCCTTTTTTTAATCTATTAGGGCTTATTTTATGACCCAGAATATGGTGTATTTGGTGATTCAGTCATGTACAGTTTTAATGAATGTGTATTCTGCTGTTAAGTGGAATGTTTTTTAAGTGTGAATTAGGTCAAATGGGTTGAGACCATTGTTCAAGTCACCAATTCGTAATGAGTTTCCTCTTTATTTATTCTATCAATTACTGACCTAAGGGTTAAAATCTCCAGCTGTAATTGTAGATTTATGTATTTTGCTTTTCAGTCCTATCGGTTTTGCTACATGTATTTTGAAGCTCTGTCGTTAGACACACACACATTTAGGATTATTCTAGCTTCCTGGTGATTTGACTCCTTTACCATTATGTAACCTCCGTCTTTATCTGTGGTAATATTTCTTCTTCTAAGTCTGCTTTCTCTGATATTAATCTATCTACTCCCACTTTCTTTTCATTAGTGTTTGCATAGTTGATCTCTTTCATCCTTTTCTTTTATCCATGACTTTACATTTAAGCTAGGTACTTTTCAGACAGAATGTAGTTGAGTCTTGCTTTTTTATCATACCTGACAAACTCTTCAAATGATGTGTTTATACTGATCATATGTAACATAATTATTGATATTGTCAGACTCAAATCTAATTTTTGCTAGCCATTTTCTATTTTTTCCATTTGTTCCTCATTTCTTTTAAACTATTTTTCTGCCTTCTTTTGAATTGACTATTTTTTATGACTTTATTTTATCTCCACTCTTACCTTATTATTTATCCTTTTAAAAAATGTTTTTGGTGGTTACCCTAGATTTTACAATATACGGTTTGGTTAATTATATTCTACCTTCAAATAGAATTTTGCCTGGATGTCAGGGATGGGATTGCTCAACAATCCTGCCTCCCCCATACTGGTAGGGGGCTTCCAATGATCTGGGCCCAGCATATATTCCCCTCTCCTGTGAGTAGAGAGCTTTTGTTCTGTGGGTGAGATGGACCAAAGCATCTGGACAGCACTTTGTATCTCTCCCAAGGTGGCTTCTTCTAAGTCTACACCATGAGACAGGCTTTCTCCATGTCTCACTCTGTCCAATCTTTCTCATGACCACCCAATGAGGTTTGAGGAGAACTTACAATCATCTCTCCTTGGAGGTTGCTATGGTCTGAATGTTTGTGTCCCCCGAAAATTCATATGTTGAAATCCTAACCCCCAAAGTTCATGGCACTAGCAGGTGGGGCCTTTGGTAAGTGCGTCAGTCATGAGGGTGGAGCCCCATGATGGGATTAGTGCCCTTATCAAAGAGACCCCAGAGAGCTCCTTGGCCCCTTCCACTGTGGGAAGACAAAGGTGCCAGCTATGAACCAGAAGGAGGACGCTCATGAGAGCATGACCATGCTGGCACCTTGATCTTGAATTTCCCAGACTCCAGAACTGTGAAAAATAAATGTTAGTTGTTTATAAGCCATGCAACCTGTGGTATCCTGTTATAGCAGCCCAAAGTAAGATAGGGGTACTTGTTTTTTCTTAGATTAAATTCCTATATCCTAACCAGAAACTGGAAGTTTCTCAATTCAATGTTAATTTGCATTTTTCTGATGATTGATATTGCTAAAAATGTTGCCATCTGCACATTACCATTTTGATATCTTCTTTTGTGAAATGTCTGTTCAAGCTTTTGCCAATTTTTATTGGGTGTTGTCTTTATTATTGAGTCATAGGTGCTGTTTATGTATTCTTGGTACACATCATTTATCAAAATTTCTATTATCAGCTTTCTAATGTCTACAAAATGCTTTGTTGGGATTTTGATTGGGATGGCACTGAATCCATAGATCAACTTGGGAAGGCCTCATTATTTCTTAAAATACATTTCCTAGCTCTGCCTATAGAAAGGGCCTAGAAACAATGATACCCTTGTAGCAAGAAGCATCCCCACTAAATACCGTTTCTATATACCCTTCCCACTAAAAAGAACCAGGGTTCTTTGGAACAATGTTTGATCCCAGACAGCTGGATAGTGAAATTACAAGGTAAGCCTAGAACATCTTGCTTTACCAGAAAGTAAGGATATATTTTTTAAAAAACTAATAGGGACATGACAAAGGACATAGGAGGTTGAAGGCCCACCATGCAACAAATTTTGACTAATTTGAGAATTTTAAAAAATTATAGTGATGGATTTTAACACATGGAAGTTTTTTAACAAAGAATCTGTGTCTGTGGTGTTATTCAGAAACAAAACAGAAAAAGAGAGGGAGAGAAAGAAAGGGGAAAGTTGGGGGTGAGAAATTCTTCTCTGCAGAAGAATGTTAGCCAATAAACGTGAAGGATTATGGAATTAGAAAGTTAATGTTTGCAACCCCCAATGTTATAATTTATTCAATCAAATGTCAATAAATGCTAAAAACCATTGGGTGAAAGGGTATGGGGGAAAAAGGATATTCACATGCTCTCAAAACATCAACACAGATTATTTATTGACTACAAAGGAGAGATCTAGGAAAACCATCTTAACTACATGACAAAATTAACACTACCAGTAACACACACTCTTGATATGATTCAATAAAAAGTACATAACATCGTCAATGTGATATTCTTGCCCAAAGTGTTTAACCTGAATCTAAATATGAGGAAACAGACAAATCCAGAATGTGGGGCATTCCACAAGATACCTGGCCTGGATTCTTCATACACAAGACACACACACACACACACACACGCGTGCAATCACAATGTTGACAATTGGCTGATTTAGATAAAGGGTATACCTGTGTTCATCACACTGTTATCTCTACGTTTCTAGAAAATTTTTGAAAAAAAGTTGGGGTCAAAAAAGAGTGCACAGAGGGTTATTTGGGCAACTCCCTTGTTTTACAACGGGGATAGTGGAGTTACCATCACGGCAGAGCACTGAGAAGCCAGCCATCTCTTCAATAACAAAGTTTGGATGTTTGAAAATAAGCCTAGGAGAGAAGGACTAGCTGGCTGGAATGAACAACAGATTATTGTTTGGGACGATCTCATTTTCACCTCTGAGCTGCCGCAGGGAGACTCCACAGAGCAGTGATGTTCTCGTTAGCAGCTCAAGTTCAACCCAGGCTTCTCTGCCTTCTGTACGGTACAACATTAGCGATAGTTTCTGCAAACCCTGGGACCTGAGAAGGTGCCTGCTGCTCACCAAGATGACTGTTCAGACCTCCCTTTCCCACAGGGGAACTGGAGCAACCCCAAAAGCCATCCACCTGGTACACAGAGTGTGAGATTGAGGGTAGGGAATGTATTGTCCCTGTGACACAGAGTGGGTGGGAAAGTAAGTCTCAGATGAGCAGAAAGAGAAGCAGATTTTTAAATGTTCAAAAATGCAGTGGGAGGGGGAGAAAGGGCAGAATATAAAATAACATCTATGCTATGGCTACAAATACATGTACCCACATTTTCTCAGGTTACAAGTCCAATTTCTCATGCCCTGGTCTGATAATATGGAACCTACTGTCCACACTGCCCCCAAGGCCCAACGAGCTATTTCTGGGGTGTCTTACTGAACAGTACTTTTAATTTCATCTACTTCCAGCCCCCCACCATGGTAACATGGTGTCCTTCCCAAAGCTACAGACCCTAATGGGAGCAAAGTGACACTATTCCCCTCGGCTTTCCCTGGGGTAAAGTCAAGCTGTGTCCCACAAAGGATTAAAAAGCTGATCATTTCTAGTCTTCTTGCAAGGCTCTCTTCTCATTCAATCACCTGATTCCTCAAACATGTCTACAAAAATATTCCTGTAATAAAGCTATTTGTGGGAATTCCCTGGTGGTCCTGCAAGCAGCCCGGCAAGGTCTAATTAATTAATTAATAAAAATAAAGCCATTTGTTAGTGCTTCCCATAGCTGCTCTTCTCCCCTGAGGCTCTTATTAAAAGGAAGAGTTTGATTCATTAGGTCTGGGATGAGATCGGAAATTCTGCATCTTTAACAAGCTCCCAGGGATGCTGAGCCTGGGGGTCCAAGGACCACACTTTGAGCAGCAGACTCCTGTAATACTTAGTACTTACTATAATACTTAGTACTAAGTACTTAGCACTTATATTCCTTGTCCTTAGTAGGTTTCCAATAAACCTGATTTGGAGGGATGATTGAATTTATTGAATGTTTCTACGTAGTAGAATAGAGGGGGAAAGCTTTAACAAGACAGCTGCCTTTCATCCTACTCATGATCCTCCTTTTACTTGGAGTAAGGAATCTGGGGCATTGTTGGGTGGAGGCAGAAGTGGCAAAGTGGTGTTTATTTTTTGACTTGTAGAACAAAACAAGAGAGAGCATCAATAGTGGAGGACCCTGCCCATTTGGCCAGTGATCTGGCATCATGGGATGAACCTGCTTATAGCAGCTTCTCTCCCTAACTTCCTAACAATTACTGGCCAAAATTGCAGATTTATCCATTGTTTATTCTCCCCCTACTTTCCCTGTCTTGTACACATATATATACACATAAGCGTACTCCTTGAAATTTGAATTACTCCTTCAGCTTCTATAATGGAAATTAATTGTATGACTTCACACTCTCAAAAGCCGACTATAGAGGTACCACTCCCTGCTAACGCAGCCTCGAGCTGTGGAGACCCACGCATACATTCTTCACCCTTCCTTGATTATTAGAGATAAAATGGAATCTCAATGCAGTCTGACTCCCTACAACTTGTCTTTTTGAATAAATCTCTAATAATCTCTAATTTTAATTTCATTACAATAATATGATCTTCAATTAGGGGCTCCATGTCCGAAACAATCCCTCACTCTCAAGGCCAAGTCCTGTTCCCTCCTCATGGTCAGAAATGCTGCCTCATCCAGCTTTGCAAAAGAAGATGACCCTCGAGAATGTTCGTGTTGGGGGCCTGAGCTATGAGGGTAACCTGTGTGTGACCTGAGCTAAGTGATTGAACTAGAGCATGACCTCTCTTTTAGGCCAAACACTCTATGATTCTAGAAAAGTTCATGGAAACAAAGGCATTTAAAATACCTAAAGAATATCTGTTCAGGTATATGTAATTGATTGCAATTGTGTGTGTGTGTGTGTGTATGTGTGTATGCAGCTACAGCTTTCCTTGTTGAGTCTCTACTAAACTTCAGATGTTGTGTTAGTTGTACATTTCCTGGCATAAATCTTAGTCTCAAGCTGCTTACAGACAAACAGAGACAAGCAGGAATGGACCACAGGCAACTTCAAAGCCTAGGCTTGACAAGGGAAATGGATTAAAATTCACAGCAGATAGGAACATACTGGCTTTATTTCTGATTGATTGATTGGTGGATTGATTGAGCGCAGTACCTGATTAACCTGCAGGCATGTAGACAGAGGTTCCAAAACACGTTTAGGGTTGGGGGTGGCAGAGGAGAGTTTATTGCCCTTGGAAGAATATGGGCTGCTTGGCCACCATGACTACTGACTCGGCCCCTGTGCAGAACCACGGGTGAGCTCGCCATCCTGGCCCCCCTGCCTAGGAGCACGCTGCCCAGTCTGCTGCTTTGTGGAGAAGTCACCTTGTCACTAGAGAAAACATATCCCCTAAGTGGATCTGTTGGTATTGATCACCTTGTCCACACGTCAGGTAATCAGAACGCTTTGATTGGGCCCACGTTTGGGAAGGCGACAACGGGACAGCCCTGCAAGGCTACCCAAGAAGGCAACGTCCCCCCTTCCCTGGAGGGAGACAGAGAGCTTTGATGCTCTGTTTCACGTGGCCCTGAGGAGGCAGCTGCCTCTTACCAGCGGCCCCCAGGAGCTTCGCTCTAGGAATCAATCAGCCGCCAAAAGTCCATCAGAGAGGATCATAAAATGTCTGTGATTTGCCAGGACAACTGGACATGGAGACAGGCTGGAACTTTCCCCACCTGTTTCCACTGTTGCTGGTTGCAAGGTGGATGCAAAGTCCAATGAAACCGATTTCTGATAGGCCCATGGGAGAGAGCATTGGCGAACCCACATCAGAAAGGACTGAACGTGAGTGCAGTGTAATGGGTGCGGTATTATTGCAGAAGTACTAATATTAGTAATTAAACCAGTCCTGCCTGTTGGGAAAAATGTGAGTCAAGGCAAGGGTCTCCCCTACCCAACAGACCAGAATAATTTCAGCAGGTTAAAGGGAGCCCTGTTCATTTGTTGTGGGATATTGTGAAACAGTGCTTAGAGGAAAAATTGTAGCTTTAAATGCTTGTATTATAAAATAATAGAGGGAAAGATGAAATGAAGAATTAATCAATCTAGAAGAATACAGAAAAGGAAAAACAGGAATAAAGCAAAGGAAAAAAAAACAGAGCAAATAGAAAGCACACTAAAACAGCAGAAAATAATCCAAATACATCAGTGATCACTATTAGTACAAATGTGTCAAATGCCTTGTTAATACAGAGATTGCTAGATTGGATTTTTAAAATTTCAGTATATGTCATCTACAAAAGAATTTTGACACAGAAAAAAACTGGAAAAAATGCACCAAGCAAATGTTTACCAACAGAAAACTGGAATAGCAATTTTGATATCAGACAAAGCAGACTCCAAGGCAACCCTTATTTGGCATGAAAGTGTTTATAGTAAAATGATAAAAGGGGCTATCTGTACGTACCCAACACTCCAAATACATAAAGCAAAAATGGACAGACTTACCAAAAGAAATCGACAAACCCACAAATACAATGGGAGATTAACACACACCCTCCGAAAACTGAGGAGTCAAGTAAACTAAAAATCAGTAAAAGGGAAATAAGGGGAGAATTGAAAAATAAGGATGAATAATACTCTGTGTCCACGTAAAACTTTATCAAGTTCTTACAAATACTATCTTGACACTGACCTTAGAAAAATAGGAAGATACACTAATCTACATTTTATGAAACAGGAGCAGAGAATGTAAGTGACCGTCCCAATCCAGTCACCAAGCTAGAAACTGAGGCAGAAGTGAAAACCCTTTCTCCTGACACCAAAGTAAAGCCTCTCTCCTATAAATCAAGCGTCCTTCCAATTCCCTAGTTCCTTTTTCTTATCTTTTTCTTTTACTGCCTAGCTCAGATGTTAAGAAAATAATTATGTTATTATGTGTAAGTGCTTTGGGAACTTTGGTGAAATGAGCTTTATAAGTAAGAGCCATTTCTATCTACATATGAAGCTGATCAGATTTTCTCCCCACCTGGGCCCTCCACATACTCTCTACTGAGTATTTACATCCCTCATTCATGGAGATGAATTCATGGAAGATACCGATACCGATACCGAGCAGGGCCCTGTGGGGCTCCTAGGCACAAAAGCCTTTCTGTGTCCCCCATTTCTTGATAACAGGAAATAGGCTTCATTCAGCCTCCACGACCTTCCCTGAGTTCCAAGGGGCAGGTTCAAACAGATGCTAATCTGGGAAGGGAGGGGACCGGGAGACAGGGGAGGAGCAGTCAAGAAACAATAGTGCAGCTCTGGGGCAGGGTCCTGGTTCCCCCTCAAGGGATACACATAACAATACCTTTGAGCTGTTTTGCAGACACTGAAGCCCCCACCAGGTGGGAGAAGTTAACTGTGTGCTGCCCACAAGCACGTAGACCCCAGACCGGTTGGAACCAGAAGGTCGATGATGCTGACTCCCACTTACCTCACCACGAACCAATCAGAAGAATGTCCACAAGCTGGTCACGCCCTCTTTGAACCATTACTATAAAACTCCTCACTACCCCCTCCAGGTTGGGACACACAGTTTTGAGGGCATCAGCCCGCTGTGGCCCCCTTTGCCTGGCAAAACAATAAAGCTATTCTTTTCTACTTCACGCAAAACTCTGCTCTGAGAATTAATTCGGTGTCAGGGTACAGAGGCTGGATTCGGCTTCAATACCAATGGCTCACCAAGGCCAGAGAAATGGGCCAGCATAGCAGAATGCTTCGTGTGCACTTCAGAGAAGGGTGGGAAGGGAAATCATCATTTATATGAACCAAAACGCTGGCGATTTTTGCTCACTAATCGTCCTCTTTCTTAGACTGTCCCCAATCCTCCCTCAGATGCAGCCGGAAGCACTTTACAAGCTATAAAGCAAACAGACTGCTTCTTGAAGTGTTCTTCTCTAAGAAAAGTACCTTTAGGACCCTCCCCCACTGCCCAGGTCTGTGAGCATCCCATCCGGAGCCTGCCTGCTCACACCCTCAGAGCTCCTGGGAGCCATCAGCCAATCCCAAAGATGACCTGGGATGGGCCAGTGGGAACACAAGAGCCCATCTGTGTCTGGACACGGGCTGGCAGGCTCAGCAGACAGCCACCAGCCCCTGACACAAAGATGGTTTGGTGCCATGGAGCTCCAGCGTCAAGTGGGGAGGTTTTCTAGGAAGTTGAGAGGAGTCAGAGCAGATCACAAAAAGAGAAGGCAACGTCCATTGTCTCTCCTCCTAAACCCCATACCTTAGGGCAGTGGTTCTCATGGCGTGGGAGAGGGGCAGGGAGCAATTTTGCCCCCAGGGGACATTTCTGGAGACATTTCTGGTCATCACAGCTGGGCAGGGGAGGGCTGATACTTCATCAAGTCGCTAGAGGGAAGCTGCCGAACATCAGGACAGCCCCTCCACATCACCTGGCCCCAAACGTCAGGAGGGCCAAGGCTGAGGATCCCCGCTTGAGGGGAGCAGCGTCTGGTATCCTCACAAGGCTGCCCTCCTGGCATGTCAGAGCTCAGAAAGGCAGACGAGGGAGTGAAACTCAGATTTCCATCTCTCTACCCCTCAACCTACACAAATTCCATGACTGCCTCAGGATCTGAAATGGAAAAAACAAACAAACAAAAACAACAACCTTCTCCCAAAGACCAGAATATACGAAAGAATGAATTTAGATTTCCTAGTTCCATGCTGCCACTAACCTCAGGAGGAGGCCAGCCAGAGAGACAGGCAGCTCCAAAAGAAGGAGCGCGAATGAGGTCCAATCCCCACGTAGCCACAATGAAGGCTGAAGCTGCCAGAGCTTGGGGTCCTTCTGGGTAAGGGCTTTCCATGTGTTTCACACAGATACCTGTGAGCACTGAAGAGTTTTGATAATTCCAGAAGTCCACTCACCTCTTCATCATCATAGAGGAATTTCAAGATCTAAAAGTGCCCATCCAGGATGGGAGCTGTGGTCTGGCCTGGAGACCTGGAGAGAACGTGGTCTTGCACGGCCCTTCATGATGGTTAAGCCCGAGGTTCAAGGTGGATGTGAAAAGAGATCTGGGCCCACCTGAGACCTGGATTCTCAGTCACCAAGCGCCTGTGTAATCCCCACAAGTCACTTCTCTCACAGTCTCAGCTGTGAAATAAGGGGGTCACCTGCCTAAATCCCCTTACACCTACACCATCACATTTAGAGTAAAATTCAACTCATAGTACCTCCCAGTGTGAGCCCGGCCTCTGCCACATGCAGCGCCCCTACCTCCTGCCCACCTGCCTCCTGCGGGTCCCTCTCTGCATTGCGTTCTCCATCCCAGGCCTCTTTTCTGTCTGCAGTCCCTCTGCTCTGCTCTGGTACATTACCTGTCTCGAGTCTCCAGGACAGGGATGCTCCCTTCCGTGCTATGGCATTTGCCACACAGAAATTATCCTGCTTTTACATATCTTTCTAAACTGCCGATGCCTTATAAGAACGGGGGTCTTAATTCACTTTGAATTCCTGAGGGTCCTGCAAGACCTGGCACACAGCAGGTGCTCTAAAGATATTGGATGAATAGATAAATAAAAATGGGTAAAGTTCCAGTGATTTCCCACCAAAAGCTCTAGGTAGGTGTCTACCCGCTCTGCGTGCCCTTTGATGCACGCAAACATCTAGAGCCTTGTAAGCAACCAGAGAGAACACTGCAAGTCAGAACCCACAAGAATCACAGGACAGCAGAGGACCTTTCTTCTCTACTTTCAAGCAGGTCTTGGTGCCAGGTTTCCAAAAGGAGGGGTAGAGAGACAGGGATGCGGGAAAGCTGAAGTTAATGAGAACTAAGGTGAGTAATAAAACTCTTCAAAGAAGCTGCTTCTCAGTTCAACAGAGTGTTTTTCCTTTTTATCAGTGAATCGAGTTGCTAGGGCAGGAAGGGCAGGGGGAAGTGATGGGAGGGCTGGGAGGGAAGGTGGATAGGAGGGGTCGAGGATGCCGGCAGCCTGTCATCTCCATGACGCGGACAGCTGCTTTGGTTGTATTTTAAACGGAATCGCATCCCAGTGTAGACACTGCGTCTGGATTTACGATCCACCCCGTGATCTGTCACTTTTATATACACACACACACGAGGGAGTGGAGTGGTTTCCATAGAGAGGAAATACCACGGCCCACTTACGAACAATACAAGAAAAGGAGTCAGCGACCCCAGCATAGACAGAAGTTCGGGGGGATGGTCCTGGGGCAGATCCCCCGGTCCTGAAGCTGCTGCACATCTCACTGCGCTTTTCCACTCCGGAGGGAAGTCCACTCACGGGTAAGGTGTTGGTTGGGGACTTCTTTATGAACGATAAATTGATTTGCCCTAAATTAGGCAGGAGATGCTGGGGACTGGATGGGGTAAGAGATGAGAGTTGCAAACGCCCCTGGGGGCACCGTGCTGAACGCCAAGGTCTGTGTTTTAAATAAGAAGTTGGCTCTAAAGGGACCATGGGGAAGTTTCTCAGGGGGGGCAAAATGATCCTCCCTTTGTTGGTAGAGAGACCTGCTTTGCAAAAGGTAATAGACTGGAGGCAGAATGTGTTCTTACAAATGTATTTTTCTGAACAGAGTCTAGTTGTGAATATGAAAATCGTGTTTACAAATGGAGTGGATGGGGGAAGGCGTGGGGTAGAGACTTCAGGGTACAATGCCCCGCTGCCCGCCCGAGCCGGACGATGCTTGCATTTATTGGTTACCAAGGGCATCTCCTTTCGTTCTCTCGATGAACCTGTGAGGCAGGTAATGTCTCCTTTTTAGGATGCGACAACTGAGAGGTTAAGTGGTTGATGGAAGGCATTTGAGGGTAGGGGAGCTTCCCAGCCCAAGTCCTCTGCCTTCAAAGCCTAGAACCCTTTTCCCCTGGCTATACTGGGGACAGTGGAGGGAGGGGACAGATGTCTGTAATGATTAGGTGCCACCTGTGAAGGGGGGGACCATAAAGATGGATGTTTGCTGTCTCCATCTGATGTCCAAGTCTTCTGAGAAATCCTGTCTGCAATGTTCTCCTCTAACATAGCAATCCAGCAAACACACACCCACACACTCACACACACACACACACACACGTGCACACCCCTCTTCTGAGAATGAATGAAGTAAGAACATGAATGCGAATGCTGCCAATGACAAGTGTTATCTGTAACATGTCAACTTTCTCCTGGCCGCTCTTCCCTCTTGGGGGGAAGGGTCTTTCATGAGTGAACCCTCTCTGCTCACTTGAGGGTGAATTGCTTGGAAGTCTGTGTGTGTATATGTGACACATAAGTGCTTCCACGAGTCCACATCTCATTACTATAATACATTTTGAAATGCTTTAATGCCCCCTAGGTTCAGCAGTTACGTTTTATAAAGTGTTTTCTAATTCAACATCTTATCAGTGTTTGCAGACGAGCTGGGTAACATGGGGACTATCTCCGCCTTCCTCGCTGCTAGAAAACGGGGCTGGCACTGGGCGAAGCCACAGAGTTGTACATTTGCCTTCTCGCTTCACTTTTTTCCTTCAAGCACTCTCTCCCTTGCAGGTGCTCTGAATTTCAGGCCAGCCCAGGTTCCTCAGTGCCTCTCATCCTAGGGCGTGACGTGGCTGTCACAGCTCTCAGAAGTAAGTGTGTATCTTCAGAGAAGCACTGCTTATAATAACCCCAAAGAATGGCTCAGTTTCAGGTATCCAAATGATAAAAATAAAGATGTAGAACTTTATCTCTTAAATCTAACTAGGCGGGGACCACTTGTTTTCAGAGCAGGTAGGAGGGAGATCTTAAACCTTTGTGTTGTTGCACTAGGGTAACGGCAAAAGAATCCAAAGAGCATAAGAGGAGAAACTTGCTTAGGAATCAGACTTTAGTGAGGAGAAAATGACATTTCTGTTCTTTTATGCTGCAAATGCTAAACAAAACTAAACAAGGAGATAGAGAGAGAGGGAAGAGCCTGGAACTCAATCCCCTGATCTCAAAGATGGAAATACAGGCACCCAGAGCATTTAATTGCTGAGCAAGTTAGTGGGAGGCCAGGGCTGAGTCTGGTCCGTGAAAGGAGCGGGGTACAAAGGGATAGAATGACAGAGAAAACAACTTCCCCACCCTGTGTTAACCCTTTCTTTGTCAATTAGTTTTTGGTTTTTTAAATCTTTTCAGCCTTAACAAGCCCTTTGAAAGTTCTTCCAGGCTTTAAGATGCCTCCAAGGTGTGAGGCAGCTAATTCTAAGCTAAGCCACATTTCATGCTACTATTATGCAAAACAACTAAGGAGCTCCTCGGTAAATGATAAAGCAGGAAGTCTGGTTATTGACACAATATTGACAGGGGAAAAAAGTCCACTTTTCCACAGTCAACACACATCCCTGTAAAATGTTCTCAGGGAATTGGACACACAATTCTAAGGAGCTCAGAGATGGATTGGAACACTGAGAAAGTGGTTCTCAAAGCGTGGTCCATGAACCCACAGCATCAGCATCGTCTAGGGATGTGTTAGAAATGCAGACTCTCAGGCCTCACCCCAAACCTACTGATTCAGAAATGCTTGGAATGGGGCCCAGCAGCTGGTGTTTGAACAATCCATTCACATGATTCTAAACACTCTGAAGCTTGAGAACTGCTGACTTAGAATGAGTTCAAGGCAAGGAGAGCCTGTCTGGGTTAGGATGGAGCAAATGGTGTATAGAAAAAACGGAAAAGCCAAAAGCACAACCCAACAAAGATACTGGTCTGCAGGATCCAATTACCTGGCATATTTGTATATCTATATTTATATTATATTGATATAATTGGTATAATTTATATTTATATTATATTATTTATATAATTTATAGATATATAGATATAGACAGATCACTTCTGAGATGGCTGTGTGTGTACTGAATCTTATCCTAATAGGACCTGGAGATGATTTATATATAAATAGTTATGAACCAACCGTCTTCATTAAGTATTTCGTTAGACCAGGAGCTTTTCCATTTTAATTTAATCTTTCACTTAACCTTTATGAGGTAGTTATTATTATCCCCAATTATCAGATGAGGAAATTGACATTCTCAGAGGGTAACCAATCTGCCCACCGCCCTCAGGCAAATAAGGACCAAGTTGGAATTTGAGCCTACGCCTGACTAATTGCCAAGTCTGTGTTGCTTTCCCTGCATGCTACGCAGCTAGTTCATACATTTGGATTATTTAAAGCAAGGATCAGTCATCATCAGGCTTGTGAAAGTGCAGATTGCTGGCCCCAGAGTTTTTGATTGACTAGCTCTGAGCAAGACCTGAGAATTCTTCGCATTTCTAACAAATTTCCACATGGTGCTGCTGGTCCAGAGACCACACTTTGACAACCAGTGAAGTTGAACATGAACAAAGCCCTACTGGATTTGATCCATTTCCTCCTGCGCCCTAAGCCCCCTTTCACACCCTCTTCCCACATTGCTCTTTTCTGCTACAGGGAGAGATGCTGATACCAACGCACTTCCTGCTGCTACTGCTGCTGCTCCTAGGGGCCCCCAGCCCAGGCCTCTCCCAAAAGTTGTACAAAGCCGAGCCCATCTTCAGCTGCCTCAACAAGAAAAGCCAGCTGGAGGATGCGCCCCTGCTGAGCAAGAGAAGCTTCCCCACCCTGCCCAGCCAAGACTCACTCTCAGGAGAAGACCAGGAGAAGGAGGAGGAGAAAGACAAGGAGAAAAGGACCTTCCCTGGCTCTGGGGGTGGCGGTGGGGCTAGAAGCACCCGGCACAAATACCCGTCCCAGGCGCAGCTCCGGCGGAGGCTGTACCAGGACAAGGCCAAGAGTGACCAACGCACCAAGTTCACGCTCTCCCTCGATGTCCCCACTAACATCATGAACATCCTCTTCAACATTGCCAAGGCCAAGAACCTACGAGCCAAGGCAGCTGCCAACGCCCACCTGATGGCCCAGATTGGGCGGAAGAAGTAGAAGCAGAGGCCAGCAGGAGGGCGGCCCATCTGGGACAGAGGTCAGGGTGGAGGGGAGGGTTGGTTCGTTTTGGAAGAATCTGCCCTGTTTTCCAGGCTGCTTCACTGCTCAACCCCTCTGCTTCTTCCTGCCTCTGGCCCAGCTCCCTGCTCCTCTGTACTTGCACACACCAATGCAGTATAGTCCCCGCTTCACAGATACCAGGCCATTGATGTCTCCACCTACATTCTGCATCTCCTCTCTCTTCCCCACGATGAGAGGCAACGGTCATGCGCTCCTGCCCTCCATGCTGCTCCCTCGTGACCCGATGCCTGAGAAGAGGGCGTGCAGAGCCCCTCTCCCCACCACACACCCACCTTCCCCAGACAAGGCCAGAAGATGAGGGCACTCAGCATTCCCTCCCCTCCCCTCTCACCCCCATTAAAACCGATGGCTTCTTGAACCCCTGGCTGGTTTCAATTCCTCTTCCTTCAGCCGGCTGCTTTCAGGCCTCCGGGCTTGGAAAGGGGACAGCTAGTGAGGGAGGTTACATGTGAGTCCATTTCCAACTCTCCCAGGACAGGAATGGTTCCTGGAGGTTTTAGGGGGGCTGAAGAAGAGCTTGGGAAAGGCCAAGATGCAGGACTGTGCCGGTTGTCGTTCGATCAAGAGCCATCTACATGGCCTGGTCCCACCCAGGGACACAGCCTGGGATCTGCTACCGAGTGGGCCCCTGGGTTTAATGGGAGACATCCTCAGCTCCTCCATGCTTGCTAGGGATTGGGCTACCAATCTTTAATAGGTGCTTCTTGAACCCATGGTCACTGTCCAGCCCAGTGCTGGACCCAGTGGGGGATATTGATGTGGGAGGCAAGGCCTCTGCTCTCCATGCCTCAACAGTCTAAGTGAACAGACAAAAGCAAAATTTGAAAAGAAGCAGATACCACTGGGGAGTATATAAGTGATGAACGGCAACATGATAGCAATTAGTGTAAAAAAAAAAATGAGGAATTTAGAGCAAGATGAGAAGGTTTAATATGAGTATAAGTTCACTAGACATGGACATCAGCAAGAACTCTGATGGCCTCTGGCAGCAAAGCCTTCTGCATGGTGACAAGTCATGAATACATAAAAGGAACTTCCGCATGGTAAAATAAACCACATACACACACCAGCAACTAACCCCATCACCGCCAGCAGAAAGAGACAAATGAATGACAGATTTGAAAAATGTTTGCCACTCATGTAAAACACAGATGGCTTACTGATCAAATATATAAAGAGCTACTAAAAACTGAAAAGAACAATCCCCCCCCAAAATAAGCAAGGACATGAATAGATCATACACACACACACACACACACACACACACACACACAAATACAAATTGATCCTTAAATGTATGAAAAGATGCTAAACTTCATTGCTAAGAAAACAAATTAAACCTGTACTCATATAGAATTTGTCACCCATCAAATAGGCAAATGTCCCTGTTTGACAATTGGCCCACACGGTGATTGATGAGGTGAAAAGCCACCCTCCTCCACTGCTGGCTGGCAGGAATATAAATTCTGAGAGGCAGTTTGGAAATACTTATTAAAATCACAAGTTCACTTTACCTTTAACTCAACAATCCTGCTTCTGGTGGACATTATTGGCAAAAGCGAAACTGTGCAGTTATTGAAATGTTAAGCTAAACTTGAAGTGAAAAATACCCCATCTCTTAACAGAACCAATGTTCAAAAAACCGAAATGCAACTGTTGTTTCCATCCTGGGAAAGAAACCCTCATGATAGAGCAGAAAGAATCCTGCCCGAGACTCAGAATACTTACCTTGAGTCTGGGTTCCTCTTCTTATGTGCCTCTGAGCAAACCCTTTAACTTGCCTCAGTGCTGATGTCCCATGAAATCTCTTTATGAATGTGACCTCATGGAGTTCTCATGAGTATATTTTAAAGTAACTATTTTTTTTTCCATTTTGTAGATTTCTTAAAATTTGCATTTAATATTTATTTTTGCTTTAATAATGCATATTCTGTTCACGCCAAAGGTGCAAAGGACACGAAGCAGGAGATTAGCTTGGCTAAGGAAAAAATCAAGCAGGTGTGACATTTCCATGAACAACCGAAAACTAGGAGAACTTAAAAGTTGCAGCTGGTACCCCCAGGCACGCCCAAGTTCACAGCTGTCTCCTCAGGACCTTTGGCTAGGTGAACAAAGCCTTGATAACAGCAGCCTCTAGCGGACTTTGATAAGCAGCTTTAAAAGGTTTTGTTTTGCTTTGTTTTGAATGACGGTACCTATATCACAAAAGCTCCAATCAAAAGGGTGATTAAAAAAAAAGAGGGCACAGATCATTGCAAATACCAGATTTTCTCTTGCTCTTTTTGCAAATACACCATCACGTATAAGCTAAAATGTATCTGAGGTGGTGAGGTTTACTGGCAGGGGAAGGGGAATGGCATATGTAACAGAATCCTAGAGGATTCAGCTTTGCATCTGAAGCAAGAGATTGGTGCCCAGAGAAGTGAGGGAACTGTCCAAGGTCTCCCGGCTGGTAAGTGACGGATCTCTCTGGCCACAAAGCCTCTGCTCATCCCTCCATGCAGAGCTGGCCCTTCACGTGTACAAAGGACATAAAAACATGAACCATGTTGTTGCCTTACAGGGCTAGCACGAGCCCCAGTGAACCACAAACGTGGAAGCAGCTGGGAAAGCCCCACACAGATACTAGGACTTATTATGTCTTCAGCAGGTGGGTCTGGTGTTTAGAATGCCCTCAGAGCCTTACAGGTGATTTAAATGTGAACAGAAGCATCTGCTTAATAAACTAAGGAATATTTGCCAAAGCTGGACCCACTAAGAACAGTGGGAAAGCACAGGTTTCCTGCCGGGGGCTCCTGCTGAGCCCAGCATTCTGCTGACCGAGCTCCAGTCCCCAGAATGGACCCCGTCACAGTCACATCAACATGTGAGAAGGGAGAAGGCCACATCCAGAGATCACTACCGCTGCCATCTGCCACCCTGGAGTTCACCTTGTAAAACCAAGATTCACTCTCGATTTCACTTTGTAAAATCATTTGCGGCGGGGGGCGGGGAAGGGGGAGAACTGTGTTGAGCTCTCTTGAAAAAATGGGTTTAAGCTCTCTTTTCAAAATAAAGTGAGGCTCAAACGCCAAGTGAACCTTCTCCAAGGAGACAAGTGCATGCATAACAGGATCTCCAAATGTTCTACCCAACAAGAAACCCCGCAAACAAATACCAACAGCTGACAACGGTGCTTGCTTCATGGCAGTGGAATAATTTTGGAAGCTGTAACCAAATAATCAGGGAAAGCCGAGTGATATCCAGAATTCAATCAGATATTTTATGTAATTCCAAGAACTGGGAGGTACATGAGCTCAAACGTATGTAGTATTAAACTAAAAGACATTGATTATATATTAAGAGCCAGAGAAAGACAAAACCTAATCAAATGGTGTAGCTAGCTACCTTAGTAAGAAACACAGACGGAATCAGACTTGAAAACTAACCTTAGTAAGGTTAGTTAGTTAGACTCAAATCTAAGGGTGCGTTATGGGACACTTCGTTCTTTTTTAAATGTATTTTTATTGAGGTGTAATCAACATACACCGTCATATTAGTTTCAGGCATAGGACACAATGATCCCACCTCGTCCTTTAATTAATGAAGTTTCTGTAATGGACTGTTGCCTAGGGTTCAGCACGTCCATGAGAGCTGCCAAGATCCTGTCACAGCCTAGTCAGCATCACTTAGAAGCCTCGGCAAGCTGGGAAGGCAAAAGACAAAAAAGTTATCTTGGGAAGGTAACCCCAAGCCTATGGGATGACATGGTGTTTTCTTAAGGGGCGAGCATCTTTAACCCCAGGAGATAGTCCTGTCTCCTTCCTCCCTAAATCATCATCCCCCAGCTTGAACCTCATGTCTTAGGATCGAATCAGCCTAACCACCCTGTTGACACTGTTCTTTACCAGAACCTGGGTCAGCCTGCCTCAGTTCCTGATCATTTTAGCTCACCAACCTCTCTGACACCCCTCCTACCCTGACAATTGGTGATTTTAACATGCATAAGATGACCTGCCCCACATCCCGGGTCTCAGGTCTACTCCCTGACCCCGTCCAACACCATCTCTCGGCCACGCGATCCCATGGCCACACCCCAGACTTCATCCTCACAGATCATACACCGTAGGACCGGCCCCTCCTGTCTCTCCAGCTCACTTTCTCTAGGACACCAACTCCAATGGTCTTTCAGTCCCACTGAGACCAGTGATCCGTTGATCCTGCTACCTTTTCACTGTCCCTCACCCTCTGCTCATAACATCTCTTCACGCTTTACCAGTTTAAACGCTGTGGTCAATCATTATCATTGTTTTTTGTAGACACCTGTCATTCTCTTGTTCCACCTTTGCTTTGCCTAATTCATTAAACACTGAGAAATTCAAACACTCCACCATACCGCCCCTGCACCTTGAAGCTGAACACAGCTTAATACACACACACATACACACACACACACACACACCACTGATTGATCTCACTTCAAAATCCTGACAAGATGCCTCAAATGGGCTCTTAAAGCTGTTCAGCAATTAGGCCACATCTCTCTACACCATTCACTTGCCTACTGTCCTAGACTCTCCCTCCTCTTCTTTCCTCAAACCTCTCATAGATCCTCCCTATCCAGTCTCGGCTGGTGACCTTGCTTCCTACTCCACCAAGGAAATTGGATGCTTCAGAAGCAAAATTTCACAATCCCACCCCACATCTACCTACCTGGACTCACGCACTCTGCCCTTGTTTCTACACTAGAAACCCACACGCCCAGCCGCTCCTGGTGGAGGGCCACGCTGTGCTCTGCACCAGCTTCCCATCCCCTCTCGCCTGCTTATGATATTGAGCCAACAACTGGCCCTTCTTCCTCCCACGTCGTCAGTGTCACCCCACCCGCTGCCTGGTTCGGCACAGAAACCTACACGACAGCCTGCAAGCCCTTGACCCCTTCCGGGCGGTGGCCATCCCTCTGCTCCCTTTGACAGCGCTCCCTTGGAAGTTCCCTCTACTTACCTCTCATTCTCGAAGTCAGACGTCCATCCCTATCCTTCCACTGAAACTGCTCACGAAGGTCAGCCAGAACCCCTACGTTGCTGAATTCAGTGGTCAAGCCTCCGCCCTCACGCCTCTTGATCTGTAAGCATCACTCGACCCATTGAACCACCACCTGCCCCCCGCACACACTTTGTTTCCAGCCTGGCTTTCAGGACATCATACTCTGTTTCCCTCGTTCCTCAATAGCCCCTCCTTCTGAGTCTCCTTTGCAGGTTCCGTTTGCCAGGTATGTTCTTCCTCCAGGCATCTGCATTCTCCCTGTGTCACTTCCTCCAACTCCTTGTCAAATGCCTCTTTCTCACTGAGGCCTTTAGTAACCACCCTATTTCAAATTGCAACCTCCTTTCCCCTTACCAGGCTCTATTATTTCCTTTGTGCACTATTGTACCCATCACCTTTTACATGCAATATAACTTACTTATTTAACATGTTTATTATCTTTCACCCCACCTTCACTACCATATAAACCATGAGGGCAGGGATTTTTTGAGGGGTGGGGCGGGAGGGCTTAATATTTATCGCCGGTGGTCAGAATAATGAGGAACACATGACAGGCACTCAGTAAATAACTGGTGAATGAGTTAATTAAATAAGGATTATTAAAGTTCTTGTGACAAGGAATCTGTGTATAATTAGCATTTAAAGTGCAGTATGTATAATATTTAAGAGTATTTGTCCTAAAAGAATCATAGTCAGCCTGATAATTCCAATTTAAAATATGTAAATTGAGTAAATAAT
Organism: Delphinus delphis; assembly: GCF_949987515.2. Taxonomy (NCBI): domain Eukaryota; kingdom Metazoa; phylum Chordata; class Mammalia; order Artiodactyla; family Delphinidae; genus Delphinus; species Delphinus delphis. The sequence continues at coordinate 152,679,151 of NC_082684.1, forward strand.
TTACACCTGTGATCTTAAATAAAAATCTTACTAGTTTATAGACAGTCTGGAACATATAGGAATACTAATCACCATATTTATAGTTTACTTTGTTCGATTTTAAAAGAATTAGATTTTTTTAACTTTTTATTTTATACTGGAGTATAGTTGATTAACAATGTTGTGATAGTTTCAGGTGTACAGCAAAGTGATTCAGTTAACATATACATGTATCTATTCTTTTTCAAATTCTAAAAGAATTAGAGTACTTGGGAAAGTTTGTCAGACAATTAAAATTCTTAAAATAAAATAAATTTATAAATACAACCTAAAATATTTGAGCATTTATCTAAGATTGCAAAGGGCACCAAAAATTCAAACATATTCCCTTTAAAAGTGATTATTTAACTTTGCTAAACTTAGAAATAATAAGATTTACAAGCTGAACTTAAAAATTTAAGAAATATTTAGGATTTTAATCTTAATTTTAGTAGTTTATTAATTTTTAAAAACAAAAGGAAACTTCTAAATGTTCTTTTTTGAGTTTTCTAAATGTCTTTTCACACATGTGCACACGCCCCCCCACACACACATATGCAAGTGCCCTCTAGAACACTAAAAAAAAAAAAAAAAAAAAAAAAAACGAACGGCAATTATTTAAGCATTTCACTAGCGCCCTCCAGTGTCCAAAGAGAGGAATAACACATGTACATAAAAGAATATTTTTTCTTAGTAAAAGCCTACTAAACGTTCAGACTACTATGTAGGATATTCACATGAAAAAATATATTTCATCAATGAGAATTTACTACAGTATTTTCAATATAGTGAGAAACCTCATAGTGTATCTCCACTCTCCCTATATTCCCAAGAGGCCACAGGCAACAGGTGACGTCTGATCTGGGTTTGAAGTCGGAATTACACCCCACGGTCACAGAAAGAAAGAAGAGAGAAAGTAGTGAGAAGGAGCAGAGGCAGAGGAGAGAGGAAGAAAAGAAAAAAAACGTGCTGGGAAGGGGTGAGCGGTGTAGCTTGAAAGGAATGCGTGTGAACATGGTGAAGAGTGTCTAAACAATACTTCCACCAAACTGCAGTCATTAGCCTCCGTGGTGACAGCAGTGTGAGTTGAAAATAAGCAAAATGGTACATTGTTGGAATGAAGCTCTTAAAGGCCACATCTCAGCGCAGTGATTTTGGTTTGTAAAAGCATCTACCAGGAAAGTGTTAAAGATGGAGCGGCAGTTCTCGGGTCCAGGTGGCACACGCAAAAAGAAGGTGGTAGCATTGCACTTTGATAAATCTCACAACAAGAACCACAACGTTAGGCCTCCAGCCAAGGCTTTAGAGCCTGTTACCTTCAGTTGTCCAGCCGGACCAAAAGCACAGACCACGTGGAGACCAAGAGAGCATAACTGGAGGGCCCAGGCTGAAAGGTCAGCGCTGTAGATGAATGAGGCACCTGAAACCTACCTACAATCAGCTCGAGAGCAACACCTAAGCCCAAGCGAGCACCTTTGCAGTGTCTTATCTTACTTCCAACTAGTAAACTAAACATCATGGATCTTTAAAATCTAGCTAGTCGTTTTAATGCATTTATAGCTGTTTTGTCCATTTTAAATTATCACCTGTTTGAACATGAGTCAGTTTAATACCCAAAGTTAATTCCATGAAGTGGTTTTTGAACTTAAATCCTCAGATGACCCTCCCTCCAATTCCCAGGGCTTCTCATTTAGCAAGTCCATAACGAAGCTCAAGAATCTGCCATTTTTCTCAACATCTTAAATGGCTCCCATGCAGGGTTCTGCTGGCCATGCTTCCAGAACACATCCTCAAGGACAGAGGAGCGGAAAGAAATCACTTTCACCTTCTGACCTGCAGGACACACAGATTCAAACTTCTGAAAAACCCAAGAATATTCTTGTTGTTTGTTTATTTGTTTGTCTGTATAAAAAGCAAACTGAGACCTTAAGGCCTTGGAAGAAGGAAAAGACTCATATTGAAAATATTCATTATTTAATCAATGTACAAAATATATATATGGGAAAATAACATTAATAATCATTACATGCTATTTTCCATCTCAGGAACAGGAAAGGAAGAGCATTCACTTTAGGGTTTCACAGTCACTTGGTTGAAAAAGCAAAGAAGAAAGCCAGGTTTCCATTCTGACAAGAAAAAAAAAAAGATGAGCCCCAGAAATTCAAAGGACTCCAAATCTTAGAAGGTTCACAGGGTGCAGTGCTGAGTGACACTAACAGACAAGGAAATGTGGGCTCATTATTAATATGGACCCATTTGATTGGAACTCGGGGTCTCGCTTGACTTAATTTCCTTTTTCTGCTCATCAAGGGAACTCTAGCCTTTAAGTGTAAAGCGTGACACTTAAGCTTAGCATTCATTGTCACCAGTCAGCTCTGCATCAGAAACTTCGCCCCACTTCCTCGTAATCCTTCTCCAAGACTGCCAAGTCTTCCCTGGCTTCTACAAACTCGCCTTCCTCCATGCCTTCCCTAATGTACCAGTGCAGAAACGCCTTCTTGGCATACATGAGGTCGAACTTGTGTCCCAGGCGGGCCCAGGCCTCCACGACCGCCGTGCTGTTGCTCAGCATACAGACAGCCCGCTGGACCTCGGCCAGGTCCCCTCCCGGCACTGCCCGGGGGGGATGACCATTGATGCCCACCTTGAATCCAGTTGGACACCAATCTACAAACTGGACAGAGTTCCTTGTCTTCATGGCTGCAATTGCCGTGTTCACGTCCTTGGGGACCACATCCCCTCTGTAGAGCAGGCAGCAGGCCACGTACTTCCCCAGGCGAGAGTCACACTTGACCAGCTGGTTGGAGGACTCGAAGCAAGCAGCTGTGATGTCTGACACAGAGGGCTCCTCGTGGTGGGCGTTGTCCGCAGAGATGATGGGGGCGAAGCTGGTCATGGGGAAGTGTATTCTAGGGTAAGGTACGAGGTTGGTCTGGAATTCAGTCAGGTCCACGTTCAGGGCCCCCTTAAACCGGAGGGAAGTAGTGATGGAAGATACTGCCTGACTCAGCAGCCTGTTGATGCTGGCATAAGAGGGGTGTTCAATGTCAAGTTTGCGATGGCATATGTCATAGATGGCCTCATTATCCACCAGGAAGGTGCAGTCCGCATGCTCTATGGTGGGATGGGTGGTGAGGATGGTGTTGTAAGGCTCCACTATAGCCGTGGAGATCCGGGGGGTTGGGTAGACAGAAAACTCCAGTTTAGCCTTCGTGCTGTAGTCTGTGGAGAGCTGCTCCATTAAGAGAGACGTAAATCCTGATCCAGTGCCGCCTCCAAAGCTTCGGAAAATCAAAAATCCCTGAAGACCACTGCACTGTTCCGCCTAGGGAAAGTAAAAGGGACATAAGAATTCAGCCAAATAAACCCAGAAGCAGTGGTAACCGTGGGACACAACTAGTACCCCAAAACAAACAGAAACTTTCAGAAAGAACTGGTTTACCATCACTAACTCATCACAAACATATTTACTTTGAAACATACTTGAGAAGTTACTTCTGGAGTGGGGGAAGTGCTTAGAGTTTTACTGTAAGCAAAGCATAAATATTCAACTGTCTTTTGCTACCCCTGATGAATTTATCTGTATGTGGTCTAAAGTAAGGTCTTTACCAATAACAAAGAAAATGACAAGCAAAATATTGAAGTAATATAATCCCCCCCCCAGTAGATGAAGTACCTTTCATTTTCATACCCAATCTACTGTGCTGGTGTAAAAGGTACTGTATTCCCTAATGATTATGCCAAACATCAAAATTTTTACTAGACAAAGGATTCTCCAGACACAGGTCCTTAGGGAAGAATTAACTGTCAGTAAAGAGTAACTGATCTCCAGGTAGGATGTGCCTCCTGTTAACTTTACAGATCTTAGTAACTATTGGAAAATGACAAGTTTTAGAGTTCTTTGGAAGTCTCTGATAAAAAGATATGCCACGAGTCAGCAGAAGCAAGAGTAGATGGGGGCTAGTCACTAAAAAGAAGGAAACCCTGCTGTTTGTGACAACGTGGATGGACCTTGTGGGCAGTTAAGCAAAGTGAAATAAGTCAGACAGAGAAAGAAAAGTACTGCATCATCTCACTTATATGTGGAATCGAAAAAAGCCAAACTCATAGAAACAGAGAGTAGAATAGTAGTTGTGAGGAACTGGGGTCGGGTGGGAGATGCTGCTCAAAGCGTATAAACTTCCAGTTATAAGATGATTAAGTTATTGGGATCTAATGTACAGCATGGTGACTGTAGTTAACAGCACTGTGTTGTAAACTTGAAAGCTGCTAAGAGAACAGATCTTAAATGTTGTCGTCCCCACACACAAAAAGGTAATTATGTGAGGGATGGATGTATTAACTAACCTGATTGTGGTGATCATTTGGCAATATATTCCTGTGTCACATCACGATGATGTACACCTTAACTTTACACAATGTTATAGGTCAATTATACCTCAATAAAACGGGGGGAGATAAAATATTTCCTCATAAATATAAAAAGAAAAACAAAATAGTCGATGGGGGCTGTACAGTAAGTGCAAAGGCTTCTTTCCCCTGCCTAGTAAGGAAGGTAGTCAGTGCCCACATCAGGACCAGCCAGCTTTGAGCATGCGCAGGAGGCTCCCAGGGGAGAGGTTGGGTGGTGATGGAGGCGTAGGTAGAAAGTGCTGCTTGGGCGGGTCCCGCAGGATCACAGGCACACAGGCACTGCCTGTGGAAGGAGAGAGGAGCCACTTGCCAGCTTTCGGAGCCTCTCCAGCACCAGATCGAGGATCTCTGGCCCCACAGAGTAGCGACCACGGGCGTAGTTATTTGCAGCATCCTCCTTTCCGCTGACGAGCTGCTCCGGGTGGAAGAGTGAGCGGTACCTGCCTGCACGGATCTCATCTGCCAAGAGGAAAGGAGGTCAGTGCAGTCCACTCCATCCCACCCCTAACTCTTGCACAGCCCTGTACCCTGACTCGCTTTCTCTCTTCTAATGTCCTATAAAGAAATGGATTTAAACTGCCCAACTGGCCCTTCTTAATTGAGGAAAAGGTATAATTATCCCCATATAAATTGAAAGCACGTTTTTCCGTCATACACCCTTTATTAGTTTCTCAGGCCTACTGTAACAAAGTACAACAAACTTGGTGGCTTAAAACAAGGGAGATTTATTGCCTCATAGTTCAGGAGGCTGTAAGTTCAATGTCCAGATGTCGACAGGGTTGGTTCCTTCTGGAGGCTCTGGTGGAGAAATGGCCGCATGCCTCTCTCCCAGCTTCTGGTGACTGCATACAAGTTCTTGGAGTTCTTGGCCGGCAGCTACATCACATCATCTCTGCCCCCATCACAATGCCCCCTTTTCCTGTCCGTGTGTTCTCTCTTCTCATAAGGTGTACTGAGGGGACCACCCTGCTCTTAGAAAATGAGTGCTTTTCCTCTTAGGCAGGAGCTTCTAAGTATCTGATGCCAAGTCCATTGGGGTACATCTGCATAAATACATGTCATCAAGCCAATTTTATCATTATTATTTATAATTGTTATATGGGCCATATATCATCCATATATCCAACCAGATCATTGGACATAGGGTCTCCCTAATCTGGTATGACCTCATCTTAACTACGTACATCCGCAAAGACCCCAGTTCCAAATAAACTCATATTCTAGGGTTCTAGGTGGGTGCAGAGTTTTGGGGGGACAACATTCAACCCACCACACATGCATGGTACTTTTGCATTTTAAGATAAAGAGCCAGCTGTGTGCTGGAAAAGCATACCAATCTATATGATTAGTTATATGCTTAAAAAGAGGCTTTCACAAGAAAAACGGAGCTGGAGGAATCAGGTTCCCAGACTTCAGACTATACTACAAAGCTACAGTAATCAAGATGGTATGGTACTGGCACAAAAACAGAAATATAGATCAATGGAACAGGATAGAAAGCCTGGAGGTAAACCCACGCACATATGGTCACCTTATTTTTGATAAAGGAGGCAAGAATATACAATGGAGAAAAGACAGCCTCTTCAATAAGTGGTGCTGGGAAAACTGGACTGCTACATGTAAAAGAATGAAATTAGAACACTCCCTAACACCATACACAAAAATAAACTCAAAATGGATTAAAGACCTAAATGTAAGGCCAGACCCTATAAAACTCTTAGAGGAAAACAGGAAGAACACTCTACAACATAAACCACAGCAAGATCCTTTCTGACCCACCTCCTAGAGAAATGGAAATAAAAACAACAATAAACAAATGGGACCTAATGGAACTTAAAAGCTTTTGCACAGCAAAGGAAAACATAAACAAGATGAAAAGACAACCCTCAGAATGGGAGAAAATATTTGCAAATGAAGCAACTGACAAAGGATTAATCTCCAAAATTTACAAGCAGCTCATGCAGCTCAATATCAAAAAACAAACAACCCAATCCAAAAATGGGCAGAAGACCTAAACAGACATTTCTCCAAAGAAGATATACAGATTGCCAACAAACACATGAAAGGATGGTCAACATCACTAATCATTAGAGAAATGCAAATCAAAACTACAATGAAGTATCACCTCACACCAGTCAGAATGGCCATCATCAAAAAATCTACAAACAATAAATGGTGGAGAGGGTGTGGAGAAAAGGGAAGCCTCTTGCACTGTTGGTGGGAATGTAAATTGATACAGCCACTATGGAGAACGGTATGGAGGGTCCTTAAAACACTAAAATAGAACTACCATATGACACAGCAATCCCACGCCTGGTCATATACCCTGAGGAAACCATCATTCAAAAAGAGTCATGTATCACAATGTTCATTGCAGCTCTATTTACAATAGCCAGGACATGGAAACAACCTAAGTGTGCATTGACAGATGAATAGATAAAGAAGATGTGGCACATATATACAATGGAATATTACTCAGCCATAAAAAGGAACAAAACTGAGTTATTTGTAGTGAGGTGGATGGACCTAGAGTCTGTCATACAGAGTGAAGTAAGTCAGTAAGAGAAAAACAAATACCGTATGCTAACACATATACATGGAATCTAAAAAAAACAAAACAAAAAACAGAAAAAAACCATGGTTCTGAAGAACCTAGGAGCAGGACAGGAATAAAGATGCAGATGTAGAGAATGGACTTGACATGGGGAGGGGGAAGGGTAAGCTGGGACAAAGTGAGAGAGTGGCATGGACATATATACACTACCAAATGTAAAATAGATAGCTAGTGAGAAGCAGACTCATAGTACAGGGAGATCAGCTCGGTGCTTTGTGACCACCTAGAGGGGTGGGATAGGGAGGGTGGGAGGGAGACGCAAGAGGGAGGAGATATGGGGATATATGTATAGCTGATTCACTTTTTTTATAAAGCAGAAACTAACACACTGTTGTAAAGCAATTATACTCCAATAAAGATGTTAAAAAAAAAAAAAGAGAGAAGCATGCAAACTCAAATGCCCACACCACTTGGTGCAGTTAACACAAATGCCTGAAGCAGGGAAATAGCATGAAGATGTCAGTATTCCATACAACCAAGCATAACCCTTGCTGGTTTCATTCCCTTTTAAACCAAGAAAACATCAAGACACAGCATGTCCAAGGGCCGGGTCACACTCACCTACCTTAGAATTATCCAAACAGCGTGATTCCTGAAGATCGACGCAGCGGCATTTGAGGGCTAGGGAGGCTCTGGGAATGTTGCCCTGGTTATAGCGGGTGGGATACGCATTGCATAGCAGTTCAGAGCATGTGCTCAAGAATCAATTCCCTGGGTGCTTGGCTGGCCTTCCTCACTTAGCTATAGAGCAGTTACTTAGTGTCTCTAAGCCCCAGTTATATCCTCTCACAAATAAGGATGATAGCAAGACCTACCCCAGTGAGTTATCATGAGGATTAAAGACCACAGAGCATGATGCATGGCCCATATGACAATTATAAATAATAATGATAATGGCTTCATGTCATGTATTTATGCAGATGTACCTCAATGGCCTTGGCATCAGATACCCAGAAGCTCCTGCCTAAGAGGAAAAGCATTCATTTTCTAAGAGCAAGGTGGTCCCCTCAGTACACCTTGCTCTCCTGTGTATGACCATGTATATGACCACAATTTGGTACACCCCTAAATGTTTAAATTTAATAAAACTGAGTTGAAATTACTTTTAACTAACATATGCACACCAAAAAACAACCACCAAAGTTGGGACGTTTTAAAGATATATTTACAAACAAGTGGGCATATAATTCCAGGTAGACTACCTGCTTCTCACCTGAAGCAATAAGGCTGAGTTCAGTTTAAGTAGGGAATCTATGGAAGCCTGCTTCTTCAAGACAATGTCCAATTGAGTTCTTGAGGGTGGTTAGTTCCATAAATTCCTTCAGTAAAATCCACTTTCTGGGAGATCAGTGATATAGCACCACCATTCACAAGTATACAAATTTCTGCCATGTTTCCACCCTGCTCAGAGACCATGTACCTGGCCCAGCATCCTTAACCAGCATCCACAGGGACTTTGGTGGTTTTTAAACATGATTATTATTTGATGGTTCCTTGGCTTCCTTACCTCCATTCCAGGTTAAGCCTTCTAGGACTCCCCTATATCAATGTCCTCCTCATTTTCAAGCTGAAACAACACTCACGGGTGTCTGGATGTGTCTTTGCTCATGGTTTCCATCTCTCTCACCTATGAACTATTAAAATCCCCCTGCCCAGTCTTCCAGACTCAGAGGAACTATCACTTGGTCCATAAGGTCTTTTCTGATCTTTTCCATAGAGGTAAAGCTCAGGCCTCACTTCCTTCAGATTCCTACACACCACCTCCTCAGTAAAGCTTTCCTTGACCTTCCTTTTGAAAAATAGCTCACACGCAATATTCCCTTCCCCTATGGCCCTGCTTTGTTTTTCCCCATGCTCCGATCGCCACCAGACACACTATTTGGCTTTTATAGGTCTGCTCCCCACTAGAATGTAAGCTCCAGGAAGACTGATACTATATATCTCTCCAATGTCAAGATAGTGTCTGGCCATATGAGGCATTTTTATTTGTTGAATAAAACAAGGAAAATCAGTGCCTCCTCTCTAAACCCTGGAGCTTATGGTGTTTTGTTTGGACCAGCTCAAGATCCTCAAAATTGCCCTCCCTCCAGGCTGAGTTCTAGAGGATTGGGGAATTTCTTCTGGTCTTTGCCTGCCGACTGTCTCTCCTCCAGCTTGCTTAGCTTCTGATCCTGGGTCCTCCTATTTGCCTAGGTCTTTGGATTAGCACAAGTTAAAATATCTGCTACAATATTCACAATGCTGGGGTGTGGGCTCTCACGTTGCTCCTTCAGCCACATTTACCAAGGTCCTCTGGGGACGTATTCTACCCTGCCCAGGATCATGGCACACCAGACTCCAGCTAAAGCTCACAGTTGCAAACTCCCGTTTGTTTGAAATGAAAATTCAGATATTCTCTTAGGGCACTTATAACTCAAGTCAGAATATGACGTGACTGCCTCTCTCAGGTTCCACACTAGTCTTGCCTGTTCTTGAAGCCATCAGTAGCTCCTTATTTTTAATTCTTTCACAACATTTAGCAGAGTAATACTGAATCAATATAAATCTTGGCCTTGACATTTCTTAACTTCCACCTATTAATTTAAAAAACCTTTCTATCCTTTCCCTCACGTTGACATCAACGTACTTTCTCCATCAGTTTGTTACTTGATTCAGACTTCGTTCTGATGAGGAAATGAACTCCAATCCAGATTGTATTTTCCAGAGAAGACTGTAATGATATTTCCTATCTCACTTGTGCTTCTAGAACCTCACTATTTCTGTATCAAGAGGTGAGGTCTATATCCCTTCCCAGGATGGATCTTTGTAACCGCTTCAACCCATGGAGGACAGCTGAAGTGACACAATGTGACTTCTGAGGCCAGGTTATAAAAATGGCATGGACTTCTGCCTTGTCCTCGTGGGATGCTTGTTCTTGGAACCCAGCTACCATGCCACAAGGACGCACGAGCAGCCCACAGAGACCCCACAGCCCTGGCTTAGCTCTCAGCCAACAGCCAGCACCAACTCGCCAGCCAAGCGAGTGAGCCACTTTCAAAGTGAATCTTCTGGCTCCCACTTGAGTCTACCTTCCTGACACCATATGGACCAGAGGAGCTGTCCTCTGAGCCCTGTCCAAACTGCAGATTCATGGAGAAAGTAATGGTTGTTGGTCTTTTAAACTGCTAAGTTTGGAGGCGATTTCTTACACAGCGGAAAATAATTGATACAGAGTACCAAACCCAAACCCACCCTCCTCTGTAGTCTTCTCTGAAGTCAGCAAGACCCTTTCTCTCCCCAGCATTTCGCCAGCTCCATTTCAAGTGTTTTTGCACAAGATACTACAACATTTGCTGTTAATAATCGTAAGTAATCATTTTATAATCATTAATCATCATTTCCCCACAATTAGAAGAGTTATTTAGCTCCTTCCTTCTTTGGAATCATGTTCAACTATTCTATTCTCTAAAAGCAGGTAATGCCAAATTTCAGATTCTTTGTCAGAAGCTTCTAGCAACTGGCTTTCAAACCCAGGAAAAGATTTAGTGTTCTGTTACAGTCGATTGTGTGGAGAAACTAACAAGGTTTTTGTTCTTTTCATCACACAGAGAAAGAAGGCTAAGCTAGTCCTCCCTTTGGGTTTGTTTGTCATGCTGATCACCCTAAGTGTCCACTGAGAGATGCTCTAAATTTGGAAAGGGCCATATGATCCTGTTCAGATAGATTCATGTAATCTGATGATCCCACCCACTGATACTTGCTTGTTTGGGTTGTGGACCCGGTTAAACACACTAGAACGTAAAATGTACATTACCTACAACAGTTGGCTCCAGGTCCATGAAGAGTGCTCTGGGCACGTGCTTCCCAGCTCTGGTCTCACAAAAGAAGGAATCGAAAGATACACCCATAGGCTCCGTTTTGGCATGTGCCTGCGGATACTGCCTGCCGTCGAGAACAACGCCATCTGGCTGGATTCCGTGTTCCAGGCAGTAGAGCTCCCAACAGGCATCCCCAATCTGGACGCCAGCTTGGCCAATGTGGACAGACAGGCACTCCCTCTGAAATGAGCCGTAGTATTTAAGTTACAGCTGTGCATCTTCCTAACATGATAATACGAGCTACATCACTCAGCAGGTCCAATCAGGGCTGAGAGAAAGCAGGCTAGCGTATGCCAGCAAGAGAACTTTGTGATAAAGCTAATGAAAACTGTCTCATGGAAACCAAAAACCAAGGTACAGGTAAGCTTCAGGAACAAGTAAACCAAGGACTCCAGTTCACACAACATAAATTGAGCATCTATTGTGTAATGGGCTAAGGATGAGTTAAGACATATCATATATGAATAAAATCAAGCTTTCTCACCCAGAAAAAAAATTAGTTATTGGAAAGGAATAAAACCAAAATCAATGTACAGCCTGATATATGTTAAAACCCACTGCAGTCAATCTCATATCTTGAGATTTTACATTTACTGTTCATATGTGCTCTAAATAAGGAAGGATGTTCTAAGCTTAAAAGTAGTGCAAAATTTACCAAGGAAACATGCTATAGATTTAATAACCCCAAAATGTAAAAACTCCATACTATAATAAACAAACAAAAATACTGATGTATATAAAAAAGGATTTATGGGCTTCCCTGGTGGCGCAGTGGTTGAGAGTCCGCCTGCCGATGCAGGGGACGCGGGTTCGTGCCCCGGTCCGGGAAGATCCCACATGCCGCGGAGCGGCTGGGCCCGTGAGCCATGGCCGCTGAGCCTGCGCGTCCGGAGCCTGTGCTCCGCAACGGGAGAGGCCACAGCAGTGGGAGGCCCGCGTACCGCAAAAAAAAAAAAAAAGGATTTATGTATAGCCCTTCATATATGAGCTATACATAAGGCAATTTTATATACATCAATTAAAAAATACTTGAGACATCTATTAGATAAATAGGAAAATGACATAAACAAATGAATTACAAAAGAAAGAAATGATCTAAAATGCAAAGATTTAGGCACAATGGCATTCACAGTATCATTATTTATAAGAGTAAAAACCAAGAACCAATCTATTTAACCATTTACCTATTGTTGGGCATTTAAAGGAAAGTACATCGATACAATGGCATGCTATGCAAACCTTCAACAGTTACCAAAAAATTGTATGACATGGGAAATACTTATGTTAAAATGTGACGTGAAAGCGTATGTTATATAATTGTATATAAAGTATGATGTCAAATACATTTAAAAATAAGCTTACTCAGCCATAAAAAAGAATGAAGTAATGCCATTTGCAGCAACATAGATGGGCCTAGAGATTATCATACTAAGTGAAGTAAGTCAGAGGAGGACAAATATCATATGATATCACTTATATGTGGAATCTAAAAAATGATACAAACGAACTTCTTTACAAAACAGAAACAGACCCACAGACATAAAAAACAAACTTACAGTTACCAAAGGGGAAGAGGGGAGAAATAAATATAAATACATATAACATAGATAAACAACAAGGTCCTACTGAATGACACAGGGAATTGTATTCAACATTCTGTAATAAACCATAATAGAAAAGAATATGAAAAAGAATATATATATGTATAACTGAATCACTTTGCTGTACACAAGAAACTAACTCAACTTTGTAAATCAACTATACATCAATAAACAAATAAAATAAAATAAAAGTAAAAATAAGCACAGAAAAAAAGTCTTTAAAATGCATCAAAATATTAACTCTAGTTACATCTGGGTAGAATTTTTTTTCCTGTTTAAACTTACCTATTTTCTTCACCCTCATTAGCCTCCCCTCTCCTCTCCCACTTTTAAATTACCATTCACTTTTATTTTTTTTAAGGCAAATAACTTTTTTTTTTTGTAATTTAAATATCTACTCATCTAAGAGAGGGGAGAAAAAGTTAAATCCTAAAAATCTAAAGGGACAGCAATTGCTGGCTTTAATATCGTTGTGTTTTGATTGTCAATGGTCATGGAACAAGTCTGTGCAGAGGGTCTTACAGGGTGAGAAGTCTGTTTACTGCATCATCAGGACCCTTCAGGCTGTCTGCCTGATATGCTGATAGGCAACACTGCCCTCCTCTGTCTGTCCGTGGCTGCACTTTCCCAAGGTCTGAGATTCAACCACAAAAAGACCACCGATTGGAGGAGGGGAGGGAGGTCTCTGTGGCCAGTCACAGCCCTGCCATCTGACCCAGACTCTGCTCACTCTGCTTGTGCTCAGCCATAAAAACCCTGTACTTTGTCTCCTTGAGTCACGGGCATAACACAGAACTCTGTGCTTTACGAGGAATTCAAGTTCATTACCTGAGTAGAACTTCCCTTTGATTTCTTTTGTATGCAACCATGTCTCTCACGACAAAGGAAGTGAACTCAATTTACAAAGCACTTCACTTAGTACCAACCAATTTTTCCAACCTCTATCTGGCACAGAAAAATCAAAACAACATATTCCATCATCAACAGCCTTCTAACACCTGAGTCTGTAAAGCACAGCTTCAATCCTCTCTCCTCCCAAAGGACTTAAGATGATCTCAGTACATTAGCTACTGTGATCAGATCAAAACTTACCCCAATTCCTAGATTTAGGTACAAACTTAAAAGTGGCGGAGGGGTGGGGGTGGAGGGGGTGGAGGGGGGCGGCGAATTCCTTGTTTCTGCGTCATTAAAACCACTTGCATGTAGATTTCTCTCACAACATCCTTCCACGGCTGTTTTCCACCCAGTCCAACAGGTCATGCACACAGGGTACTTGCTCTTAATATTCACAGTAAAAATAATCGCCAACATGAAAAACAATTGCTGATCTTCATGGGGACTGTTCTCCCAAGTGATACAGACATAGGAGGGAAACAGCTTTTTGAACTTGGCAGGAATACTTGGCCCAAGAAGGACCAATCTTGCCCATCCTGGTTTGAGAAGCAGCTGAGTTTATCTCATAACTGTGTCCCGGGGACAGAAGGCTATCTCCACCTTATTCTTAGCCTTTTCCTCCTTTCCAAACTATCTGTTAAAATATTAGTCACTACATAAAATAAAGACTGTCAAATGCCCACTGAATATCAGTAGTGATATCACAGCACATTCATAAATGCTGCTTTAAAGCTTATTGGGAATTACTAGGACAGCACAGTTTTTTAATTACCTTTTTATTTTGAGATAAATATGAATTGTAGATTCATGTGTGGTTATAAGAAATAATGCAGAAAGAGCTCATGGATCCCTTACCTGTTTTCCTCCAGTGGAAATATCTTGCAAGATCACACCCAGAATATCAAAACTGATACACTCAAGACAGAGCATTTCCATTACTGCAAGGATCCCTGATGTAGGAAGGCATAATTTTTAAGAGCAAAACAATATAAAATAAACATCCTTAAAATGTTGGAGAGAAAGTCCAATGGGGTGAGAAGATCAAAGATGAAAAAGCAATTCGAATGCTTGCTTTCATTTAAGAATTAAAAATTCTAAGACTAAAAATTACTGTGACTGGAACATAAGAGATAATAACACTGTTGGTGGAAACATAAATTGGTGCAGCCACTGTGGAAAACAGTTTGAAGGTTTCTCAAAAAACTAAAAAGAGAACTGTCATATGAAACAGCAATTCCACTCCTGGGTATATATTTGAGAAAAACAAAAACACTAATTCGAAAAGATACATGAACTCCAGTGTTCATAACAGCATTATTTACAATTGTCAAGACATGGAAGCCACCTGAGTGTCCATCAACAGATAAATGGATAAGAAGTGGTATATATACACACACACACACACACACACAGACACACACACACACACAATGGAATATTGCTCAGCCATTAAAACAGAACAAATTTTTGCCATTTGCAGCAACATGGATGGACTTGAAAAATTGAAATAAGTCAGAGACAAACATGTATGATATCACTTATATGTGGAATCTAAAACATACAAGAAACTAGTGAATATAATAAAAAGAAGCAGACTCACAGATATAGAGAAAAACTAGTGGTTAGCGGAGGGGAGAGTGAAGGGGGGAGGGCAATTTAGGGGTAGGGGACTAAATGGTACAAACTATTAGGTATAGAATAAGTGACAAGGATACATTGTACAACATGGGGAATAGAGCCAGTATTTTATAGTAATTACAAATGGAGTATGACCTTTGAAAATTGTGAATCACTATATAGCACACCTGTAACACATAATATTGTATAGCGACTCTACGTCAATTAAAAAAAGAAATAAAAAACCGAGAGTGAAAGGAAAGTGGATCATAAGAGGTGGTCCCCAAACAGAATTATTGTAAGTAACTGTATTAATTACTGTCCTCAAAGAACTAGACTCAAGAGAGGACAACATAGAGATCCCTGCCCTTCACCCAGCCTCACATTTATGAGCTCAGCAACGGTGACCTGGGTCTGAAGTTCCCAGAAACTCCGAAAGCATTACTAAAAACGAAGCCACTGGTTTCTACAGAAAAACCAGCACACTCAGTCTAAAGCAAATGTAAAAACTAAAGGAAGGAGAGGATCTTGCCTCAGTGCTTCCGTTAAAGGCAGTGAACCACTGCAAATCAACAAAGCTTGTCCTAAAAGCAGCAGAATTATAGATGAATAGATGAGATTCAGAGCAGATTCAAATCTGATCCAAACACAGATATTTAAAGAAACAAATGCCTCTTTAAAAATTTCTTCTCTTGTGTCAGGAATCCATGAAGAATTGTTTGGTGGGGGAAAAGAGAGACACACATGATGAAAAAAATTTGCTACAACTGTTGACAGCAACACTGTCAGCAACATAGAAGCCACTTACCATGTTGATCTGCAGGTGCCCCACTGCCCAGTGGTACTGACAGGAGGAGCCGCCCAGGTAAGCTTTATCAAAGGGCAGGAAGTGACTCTACCTGAGGGCTGAGACACTTAAAGCAGCACAGCCTCTTTTCAGTTTTTCACTTCTCTGGTGTCAGAGGAGCTGTGATGGGCCTACCTGAACACCCTGTGATAAAGTCTGTGCACAACTACCGATGAATTCTCTAAAGCTTATCCAAATCTGCTTGCGACGTATACCTAGGTTGAAAATAACAAATGTCTTTAAGAAAGAATCCTCCTCTTGTATTAAGAATGTATGAGGGGCTTCCCTGGTGGCGCAGTGGTTGAGAGTCCGCCTGCCGATGCAGGGGACACGGGTTCGTGCCCCGGTCCGGGAAGATCCCACATGCCGCGGAGCGGCTGGGTCCGTGAGCCATGGCCGCTGAGCCTGCGCGTCCGGAGCCTGTGCTCCGCAACGGGAGAGGCCACAACAGTGAGAGGCCCGTGTATCGCAAAAAAAAAAAAAAAAAAAAAAAGAATTTGAATTAACAGGAGAAAAGCAAACAGATTTTTACATGTACAGAGGATCCTCCATAGGAAAATAAAAACCCAAAGAAGGAGCAAAACCTTAGTGCTTATGTACGAGGTTGGACAATGAGAGGGAATTGTGGAAGAGTAAGTAAAATACACGGGGAGACCAAAGGAAGATAAGAGTTATTTAAACAATTTCTGTTTGTAAAGAATTCTGTCTCTGACTCCCCCCATCCTCCTGATATGGGGAGGGCCGCTATCACAGGGGAGATTTATCTCCTGCTTTCATGAAGAAGGGGGGAGGTCAGAAGGCCCTTCTTGCACCTGGTGTTCTTCAAGTGCCTGCAGCTAAAAATAATCCTCCTTCCAAAGCAGCATGTTTAAGGTGGCATATATTGCTACCCTTCAATGTATATACAATTTTATTTCTTAGGATAGATTCCCAGAAAGGGAATCAGAGTGTGAAAGGGGAGGTGATTTTTAAAGCCTTTGACATAAAGAAAGCAGTATTTTAAACCAAAGAATGTGCTATTTAACAATTTTCTTTTTTATTTGAGAAGGTCCTTTACGTGCTGTAGTGCCTTCTTATAATTAGAGGATGAAGGCACTTGGACTCTTCTGCTCTGGAGACAGGAGGTCTCATAATCAGATTTACTGGTTTCCTAGAGAGAGCCCTGAGAACACATTTTTCCAATACCTTTGGTGACCGGGGATTTATCTCACATGAATAATTCAGCGTGTGCAAACCTCATTTTACTTTCAACCTCTCCCCACATGCTAAGAAAGTTCTAAAATGCTTCCAATTTGCCTTGGCTTGTGGTGAAAGTCCTAATGAACTGTGAACTACTAATCGGGTCTTGGGGATTTAGGAATGGAGTCAGAACTAAATCCCAGGTCACGCGTTTTCAGCAGGGTGACCCCCTCGGCTACCCTCCCCTTCTAGCTTCTATGAAGTTAAGCGCCTGGAGGTAGGAGGAGAGGGGCGGGACTCCACGTTTCCTAGCAACCGCACGCCGTCCCCTGATTGGCTGGTCGCCGCGCGGCCGCCATTTTCAAACCCCGGAAGATGGCGATGGCGGCGGCGGCGGTGGCGGCGCCCTCCTGACAGGAACCCTTCTCCGGGCCGAAGCGGCCGGGCGCCGTGCGGCTCCCAGCGGGCCTCCCGGGCACCCGGCCACCGCGCCGCCCCCTTCACGCCATGGAGCCCGAGCTGGCGGCCCAGGAGCAGAGCCGGCCGCGGAGGCGAAGCCGCCGGGCCTCGGGACTCAGCGCGGGCGGCGCCGCAGAGCCTTCGGCCGACACCCCCGGGCCGGGGCCAGATGGCAGGTGAGCGCTGGGGGCGGCGGCGCCTGGGGACCCCTAGCGTTGGGTCCGAGGTTGGGGAGGGGGTGGGAGGAGGGGAGGGGCAGGGGAGGGCCGGGCTGCCTACTCTCCTCCCCCTTCTCCCCCCTCCCTCTTCTCCCCCCCTTTCCTTCTCCTCCCTCTTCTTTTCCTTCCTCCTCCTCGTCCCCCTCCTCTCACCCTCCTACCCCTCTTCCTATCATCTTCTCCCTGGTCCTTTATTTCCTTTTCTCACTCCTCTCCTTCCTACCTCTCCCCTTCCCCCTCCCTCCAGTCTCCTTCCCCACCTCCCTCAGGTGGCCTTGGAGATCCTCTAAACATCCATCAGGTTTCGGGCCGGAATTGGGAAGGTTCCTAAATGCCCCCGGGGAACTGCGGGGTCGGGGGACGGGAATCGTCCCTGGAGCCAGAGGACTTCTACCAGACAGCAAACTTTTAGCCTAAAAACGAGCATTAATATGAAAAGTTTTGCCGAGGTCAGAGTCTCTCCTTTGGAGCCTTGGCCACGTCGGTGCTCAGCGCAGCTCACGGCCCCAGCCTCCTGGGTAAAGAGAGCAAAGAGGATGGTCGCCGACTTTTTAGCTGTTGACACATTTCACATTCTGTCCCGTGTGTCTACAAAGGAAGGACACTAGCCGAGGGTTTCAGAGGCTGTGTCTGCAAGAGGAGAGGGTGAAAAAGTGCTAAAGGCGTGGCTTTCCCCTCACGGTTTTGCAGGGGGTGGGTTTCCAGTGACTGGCGGTTGGACCTTACATCCCTGAAGTTGTGTCCTCATCTGTCAACTGGGATTATAATAGTACCCACTTCCTGTAAGTTGTGAAATTCAGTGAGGTCATGTGTGTAACCCCATACACAGAGAGCTCTCAACAAATGTTAACTGTTATTTGTTGATTTTTATCTATAATTCCACCTCTGCTCCATCTTTTCAGAAGCACTGTGGTCCACTTCACATTATTACTTGAGATAAACTACAGTTTCTTACATAATTTACATTCCAGTCATGCCTGCATGTGCCAATCCCTTTTTTTTTAATTTATTTAATTAATTTATTTTTGGCTGCATTGGGTCTTGGTTGCTGCGTGCAGGCTTTCTCTAGTTGCAGCGAGCAGGGGTTACTCTTCATTGAGGTGCACGGACCTCTCACTGCGGTGGCTTCTCTTCGTGCGGAGCATGGGCCCTAGAGCGCGTAGCCTTCACTAGTTGCGGTGCATGGGCTCAGTAGTTGTGGCTCAGGGGCTCTAGAGCACAGGCTCAGTAGTTGTGGCACACAGGGTCTAGAGCACAGGCTCAGTAGTTGTGGCACACAGGCTTAGTTGCTCTGCGGCATGTGGGATCTTCCCGGACCAGGGATCGAACCTGTGTCCCCTGCACTGGCAGGCAGATTCCTAGCCACTGCACCACCAGGGAGGTCCGCCAATCCCTTTTTGAGAGAAAGGAAAACACCTTACTTTCATGGACAAGGCATTTATAAACTCATTGTAAGTTATCATGCAGAGAGAACAGTATCTTTCATTAGATACTGATTTTTATTTTGAAGTTTACGATAACCCTTGCCTGAAACTTTTATACTGATTACAGCCTAGTTTAAGAAGAAGTGAAAGAGCAGAGAGAGAGATGTCATCATCTCTGAGACTGAGAAATAGGAGAATCAGGAAAGAATCAGGAAGGCCTAGTTAAGGGAAAATGAACATAGAATTTCAAAAACATCAAGTGGGGCAGTGTTAAATTCATTGCACCTACCTAGTACCAGACATTGTTGTAGATACTGGGAATTCTGGTGAACAGATGAACTCCCTGCTCTCCTGAAGCTTAAAGTCTGCTTGGGGAGGAAAGACAATAATGAAATAAATAATAAAATATCAGGTGGTCATTGCTGTGAAGAGGCATACTAAGGGGGATAGAGATAAGGAGAGGGTCATGTTGCTGTTTTTAAAACATCACAAGGAAAAGCCTCTCTGATGATAGCGATGATGTTTAAGCAGAGATCTGAAGAAATTAAGGAACAAAGCCATGTGAATATTTGGGGAGAAAGGCAGTAAGTGCAAGTAGAATCTATATGGTATGTTCAAGGACTGCAGAGAAGCCAGGGTCACTAGAGTGGAGTGAAACAGAGGGCAGAAAGGTAGATGATGAGGTCGGAGAGATGACTAGGGCCAGATCGGGTAGTATATGGTTGACTGCCAAAAGGACTTTAAATTTGAATCCGTGGTTGGGAAGCAGTAGGAAATTATGTGATCTGTCTTTTAAGAGGATCACTTTGTTACGTGGCAAGGATAGAATCCGAGAGACCAGCTAAGAGGCCATTGCAGTTGAAACATCCGAGTGGTAGATGTGGTGGAAAATATTCATATTTGGGATGTGTTTTGAAAGTAGAGCTGACGGGATTTGCAGATGGATTAAATGTGGAGTTAAGAGAAATAGAGGAATGAAGAATGATTCCAAGGTTTTTGGTCTGAGCACCAGAAGAATGGGTTTCCATGTTCCTACAAAGGAAAGACCTGGGGAGTTTGCCTTGGGATATGTTATAAGACTCTTATTAAGGAGTTCATCACACCAGTTTCTTTTTTCCTTTTTCTTTTCTCTTTTTCTGCTTTTTTCTCTTTTTTTAAAAAAAATGCTTTATTGAAGTGTAACAGTCGAATGAAGGAGGGCATGAATCATAAATGTTTTTGGCTCAGTGAAATTTCATAAAGTGAATGCATCTGTGTAACCAGGTATAAATCGGGGGGTTGTCAGCAAGCAGACTTGAAATCACAGCATTGCGAAGTCATCTAGATAGTGAGTCTGAATAAAGAAGAGATTGGGGGGCTTCCCTGGTGGCACAGTGGTTAAGAATCCACCTGCCAGTGCAGGGGACACGGGTTCGAGCCCTGGTCCAGGAAGATCCCACATGCCGCGGAGCAACTAAGTCCGTGCACTACAATTACTAAGCCTGCGCTCTAGAGCCAGCGTGCCACAACTACTGAAGCCCGCGCGCCTAGTGCCCATGCTCCGCAACAAGAGAAGCCACCGCAATGAGAAGCCCACGCACTGCAAGGCAGACCCAACGTGGCCAAAAATAAATTAATAAATAAATTTATTTTTAAAAAATGAAGAGATTGGGGACTTAACCCTGAGGCACTCCCCACATTTAAAGGTCGGGGTAATGAGGATGCTCAGAGGAACAGCTGGTGAGGTAAGAAAGAGCCAAGTGAGCTCAGGATCCAGGACGCCAAATGTAAGAAAGGATTTTGAGAAAGGACATGGGAAACTATGTCAAATGTGACTTATAAGGAAGGACTGGAAAGTTTAGTTAGATAAGGAATGAAAAGACCATTAAATCTGCTAATGAGAAGAGCATATTGACCTCGGATAGTTTCCATGAAACAGTTAAAATATTGAATTTAGAATGTTTGTAGTGGGTTGAGAAGAGAATGCAGTGTGATTTGTTCCGGAAATATGCGAGCGTTAGACACTAGGAGTATGGAGATGGAAAAAACTGTCCTTATTCTGGAAGAACTTATAATGATATAGGGAAGAAAGTTAATAATTATAATAGTGTATGACAACAGTTACTATAGCTGTATATATATGATGCCATAGATGCAAATAAAAGGAGAACTTACCCTGACTGGAGAGGACAGGAGATGATTCCCTGTAGTAATCCCTGAGTCTTGGAGGACCAGTTTAGACCGTAGGTGTAAATGGGTGACATATGGGGGAAGGATGTTAAATGTTAAAAGGCCCTTAAGCAAATGAGCATGATGAGTTCTAGGTATCGTAACTAGTTCACTGTGGCTTGACGCTAGTTGTGTAGGAGAGAGGACTCAGACCCAGAGGAGGTAGTGATGAGAGATTATACTGAAGAAGTAAGAGTCGCATCATCAAGGGACCTTGTATGCCATGACAGTAAATCTTAGGAAAACTATTCCCTAAAAAGTGCTCATATACATAAAATTTCAGATTTGTGGACCCTTGCAGCCCAACTATGGATACCAAGTTAAAAATCCCCAAGTGAAGATGATGAATTGGTGGGAACTCTATCTGCAGTAGCCTAGATGAGTGTTTGAATCTGATGGCTGGCAATGAGATAGGAGGACTTGACACGCTAAGTGTGGGTTCCACTTTGAAGAACTCTCGCTGCAACTGGAGAGCAAGAAAGAATAATGGAGGCAACGCAAGCTTGTGGGGTAGAATCTTAAGAAGGGGTAAACTTGATATGGGGTGGGGGCGGTGGGGAATAAGCAAGTACAGGGAGAGGTTGAAGAGACAAGAGAGAAAAGATGATGAAACAAGTGACCAGCAAGGCAGAAAAGGGTGGAATCCAAATTAAGGGTAGAGAATCTAGCCTGGCTAAGAGCTAGGTAAGTTTGGGGGATGGGGTATGTTGTAAGCAGGAATTTGAGGGCTTTCCCACCAGGGTTCTATTTTTTGTGTGAGGTTGGAAATGGTGTCAGCTGAGAAAAGGATGGTGGCAAAGGCAGCATGAGGAGAGTAATGAAGTTAGAAGAACCTTGGAGGGAGAGAATGTAAGATCATCTACAAGAAGATGTGAAGTTTGACAAGATAGTGTCAGTTAATAGTGGGGCAAGACAACTGTTTAAGCATAACATCAGATCCAGAAATCGTAATGAAAAAGATTGATGTATATGACAATGTAAATATTATAACTTTTTCTAGACAAACTCACTATACACTGATTTGAAAGACAAAAAACATACAGGATGGGCTTCCCTGGTGACGCAGTGGTTGAGAGTCCGCCTGCCCATGCAGGGTTCGTGCCCCAGTCCGGGAAGATCCCACATGCCGTGGAGCGGCCGGTCCTGTGAGCCATGGCCGCTGAGCGTCTGGAGCCTGTGCTCCGCAACGGGAGAGGCCACAACAGTGAGAGGCCCGCGTAGCACAAAAAAAAAAAAAAAAAAAAAACCATACAGGAAAATATCACCTTTTTTAAAAACATTGTTCACATACTATAGTTTCACCCATTTGAGGTGTATAATTCATTGTTGTCCTATAGATTCACAGACGTGTGCAACCATCACCAGGCAATTTTAGAACATTTTCTTCACCTCAGAATGAAAACCCATACCCTTTAGTTATTCATCCCCCTCCCCAACACTCCTTTCTTGCTTTACCCCAACCTCTAATCTACTGTCTGTCTTTATGAATTTCCCTCTTCTGGACATTTCACATGAATAGAATCATGTGGCCAATTTTAGTGAGCCATCCTTTGCCCATTTTTAAAATTGGGTTATTTATATTTTTTATTATTAAGATATAAGAACTCTTTATTCTGGATACACGTCCCTTACCAGATACATTGTTTGCAGGTAGATATGTTCCCCTATTCTGTGGGTTGTCTTTTTTTTTTTAATTGAAGTATAGTTGATTTACAAGTTGTGTTAGTTTCTGGTGTACAGCAAAGTGATTCAGTTATACATATATATTCTTTTTCAGATTCTTTTCCATTATTGTTTATTGCAAAATATTGAATGTAGAGCCATGTTCTGCTCCTCCTCCAGCAGCAGCCATGGCGGCAGCTCGGGCATTGTGGCGAGGGGGACGGTGCCGGGCAGACCCTCCCTAGAGGTCTCCCTCCTCTGCCTCCTCCTGTCACCGCTCTGCTGCTCCATTATTTCTTCAAATATTTTTTTCTGCTCCTTTCTCTCCTTTCCTTCTGGTACTCTCACTGCATGTATATTGGAGCGAAATCTGGTAGATAAAACAACATTTTAATAAGGTGTATATTTAAACCAAGCAATTATAGGGATTTATCTTAAGAAAGCAGTTGCATAGCATATGTAGATGTATGTACAAGGAAGTATATCACAACACATTTTTATAATAAGTTTAGAAAAAACGAGAAAATTAAATACATTATACTTTTATACAATGAAATATCATTAGCTATAATAGTTTTTAAAATCTCTTTTCATAATTCAGATGGAGTTTATTTGGTATATTGTATACAGTATATTTGGTTTTTAGTTTCTTTTTTGTTGTTGTTTTTGGTACATTTCCTCTGTGTATCTGTGCAGGTTTTCTCTAGGGCAGCAGTTCTATAAGTTTGACATCACTGATAATCTAGCTTAACAGAGGAGGGCTGGATTCTTATATCGCCTTGTATATAATGTGTTGCAATGTATAAAGTTGAAGTATATAAAGAATGAAGTATATTAGTAGATAAAGAAAATCTGCCCTGACATAGATTTTCAGTTCAGTAAGGCATGGGTACTTTAATAGGCTTTTCAGGTAATTGAGGATATTCTTTGATAATATACCAGAGCTTGACAAGTGGTAGTTTCTTAACAGGTGGCTGGAATTTAGAATCTGAAACCATAGCAATGAATTTTTCATTCTCTGTTACATTAAAATCCATTGGTCTGTTAAAACTTTGAATAGATCTATTTTACCCATCCTTGATTTTGTGACATTATGCATTTGTCATTTGGAAAATATTGGCACAGGGAGTTAAGCAAATCTTCTAAAGGTTGATACATACTGTTACATGCTATCAGAAAATCACAATTATTAATAGTACCACCAATCTCATGTGAAAGCTTTTAAGTATTGGGAGGATGCCATGCTCATAGTGATGGGTACAGTTTTCAAAAAATTCTGATTTTCATTTGAAAGCTCAAATTTTTATCATTGGCAGCAGCAATACTTCATTATAGATAAATGTCCGCAAAATACTCAAGTCCAAATGACAGTTTATCTGTTAGTCATTCTCTCAAGTAAAAATATTGTTCTCTGCAAAGCTAATTTGGTTCACAACCTGATTGATCACACAATTGCTTTTCCTCAAGACAACCTTATTACACTGGCCATTTTCCCTTATTCAGAAGGGATATTCTCCTGGAATTTGTATCGTTACACTTGATTCATTTATATTTAATATCTAATTCTTATTCTTTGTCTCTGACTGCTTTTAAGAGTAGAGAAACAAGGATATGACCCAGTGTACAAGTGGAAGGCTTGGCCTTAAATAATAGAGCTTATCCACTATAACAAGAGAGAAGAAAAGGTCTATGGTTGGTAGACTGGACAGTGTAAATATGTAGGATATAATATAATAAGGTGCAGAGTCAAAGCTGTTAGTGAGGTGGGGGTGGGGAAGGAGTATTGGAAGAGTAAAGAGAGAAAGGTTTGAAATAGTTATTTCAGAGGGTAGGCGAGGAAATGACAAGGGAAATCTAATAGCGTTGCTGAGCAGAACTGAGGATCACTTGAAATTTGTGGTCAGGAATTCATAGTGAAACTAGGCAGCGTGTGTGTGTGTGTGTGTGTGTGTGTATACACGTACATGTGTACACACATTTGCGTGTAAATAAATTTTTTTGAACATAATGTGTGTGATGACTACTACAGGATATGGCAGGGGCAAGATAATTAGGGAGAAAAGAGTGGAGACGTCTGGAATCCACTGGGGTGTAAGCTTTCTGTGCAGCTGCCTCTTACGTGGCAGGCCTCTGGCCCCTTTTTCCTCTTCCGTCCCTCTCTTTTTGATTTTTTTTGTTTTTTAAAAATTTTATTTATTTATTATTTTTTTTCATTTAATTAATTAATTAGCACAGGGTCTTTGTTGCGGCAGGTGGGCTCCTTAGTTGTGGCATTCATGTGGGATCTAGTTCCCTGACCAGGGATCTAACCCAGGCCCCCTGCATTGGGAGCGTGGAGTCTTAACCCCTGCGCCACCGTCCCTCTCTTTTTGTTCTGGGTAGTAATAGGCCAGGGTCTTGTCCTCAGGCAGCCCTGGGCCCCACCACGCAGCCCATAGCTCAGAAGGCGGCTTGCTTTTCTGGCCCAGTTTTCCTGACACTGTGTTTGTTCTAGCCCCAGCTTTGACTCAGCTAATTATTTTCTCTGGGAATGTACACTCTTTGAGACTGTGACCCACAGCCAAATAAAACATTAGCGTTTAAAGAGTTTAGGCTTTACAGTCAGGCTCCTTGGGTTCAAACTCTTGCTCTTGAGGACTTAATCTCTTTTAAGTCTCACTTCATAGTGTCTAGCTCATTATTAGTATCTATCTCATAAGGCTGTGATTAATCTCTTTAAATCTCACTTCATATGGTATCTGTCTCATAAGGTTGTGAAAATTATGGTAGGTAATTCAAGTAAAACATTAGAATAGTACCTAGACACAGCAAATACTCCAGAAATCTTGTGTCATTATTTTCGTTTTCTGCAGGAAGCACTAGAGCTATAACTTACTTACCCTCTATCAAGGAATATTTAGCAATTACCTCTGTTGTCAGTTTTTGTAGAGGTGGTACAGTATAGTTGGTAACAGCACAATGCTAGATCTTTGACTTTTGTTTTCCTAGTGAAACTGATGAATTTGTAGAATGGACATCCAGGGTTAAAGGTATATTCTTAAGCCAAGCTAGCTGTTCTGTTAACTTAGAGCTGAGGATTCCTGTTGCCTTTAAGGGAATTTAACTTTTTGGATGGACTATTTTTCAGAACATTTAAAAAACTAAATTAGGGCATATAAACACAAATTGAGCCAATCCTTGATAATCCCGGATTGTCATTATTATTACTATTTATATTACTAGTTGCTGAAAATAAAAGGATGCCCCCACCTAGCTCCTAAGGCTGTTTCCTCCCACATTGAAATGACTGTACTTTTTAACAGTTTTATTGAGATATAATTTACATGTCATAACATTCACCCATTGTAAATGTGCAGTTCAGTGATTATTAGTAAATTTATAGACACAGTTCACTGTTAGAACATTCATCATCCCAAATACTCCCTCAAGTTTGTTTGCAGTTTGTCCTTGCTCCTACCCCCAGACCTAGGCAGCCACTAATCTGCTTTCCATGTCTATAAATGTCTATTTCTGGACATCTCTTATAAATAGAATTATACAATATATAATCTTTTGCATTTGCATGTTTTGCAGTTTGTCCATATTATGACATGTATCAGTATTTCATTCCATTTTACTGCTAAATAGTATTCCATTATATGAAATGAATATTCCACATTTTGTTACTCCATTTACCAGTTGCTGGAGATTTGAATTGTTTCCAGTTTTCGCTATTATGGATAATGCTGCTGTGACCATTTACATACAAGTCTTTGTGTGGACATATGTTTTCATTTCTCTTGGGTAGATTCCTAGAACTGGAATTGCTGAGTCATATGGTAAGCTTATGTTTAACCTTTTAAGGAATTGCCAAACTGTTTTCCAAAGGCTACTAGATTTTTAACGAAGTAGCTTTTAGATATTTTTCTCTTCCCTCACTATTACTTGCTGCTGGCATTATCCCCTGTACCCTGTCTCCTGAATCTGATGCTGTGGGCAAGGCAACCTGATAAGTATATTAGAAATTCGTAACGCAAAGGCATTGAATGCTAGTCTTGAGTATTAGTGTAGGATGTTGTGATGTCTGGAATGTGTGTGCATGCTGGTTTCTAGATGCTCAGCTGTGTTCTGGACTAGAGATGTTCCAAGATGTATCTGTTACTTGGGACTCTCAGATACAGGTGAGAAAACCCCAGTGTGGTAGAGGAGATAGTCTACATGATTATCAGCTCCACCAGGCTCTTTCCGAAGTGGAGAGGAGACAATCCCTTAAGATGCTAAGCAGTCAAAGCAGTAGGAGATGTCTGCTTCCTCAGATATTAAACCCAGATAAGTGAATTTTGTCATTGTTTGTCTAATTTGCAAAGCACTTGAGACACTGAGTAGTTCAGCACCCTAAATACCAACAAATGTTATCTATAAAGAATAGTTTACACCATTCATTCTATAAGATTGATGCATTCATGGTACCTTTGGCATTTACAGATTACATTTTTAATTTAGCTATCTGTGAGTTACGTATAGTTGTTTGTAATCAGGCTGAGAAATGTGTTTGAGTTGCACCCAACAGCTGCATATCAGTAATACTGTGTTCTTGTTTTCACATAGGAAGTAATTTTTCTTAACAGATCTGGAGGCATCCAAAAACTTTTCAGTTATACTTTGTCATATTTCAAATGCCCCTATGCCTCAAGTCTTCTTTTTTGCTAATTTCAGTGACCTACTCTGCTATACTCCTATCATTAGCCCTTCTATTTAGCTTGCTTTTTAAAAAACATTACTTTGCTAACTCATTTTGGTTATTTTCATTGTAAAACCTTAAATACCTATCTTATTATAAGCCAGTATCTTTATATTTTTGTGGTTTATTTTCCTTTTTAATTAGAATAGTCACTTATATTGTCTGGTACACTTTATGAAAATGTTGCCATTTATAAATCTGCCATTATAAATCCAATTCAGCTCTTAATTACCTGCCATGATAGAGGAGGACAGTGACACAAGTCATAATCTCTGAAAATACAATTCGGTTTAAGAATGAAATAACAGGATGATTTTCTTTTGAACATCAACTTTGCCATTTTAATTACGCTTTGTTTAGACTAAATTTAGTTTAGTGTAAAAATAATAGTTTGAAAACACACCAAGTGATACAAAAGGAAATGTGTTAGAGGCCAAGGAATAATCACAATGGGGTTAGTAGGAAACACAATTAATATACCAAGCTAGTTCCTTTAGGTATTAGTTTATTTTATGCTTTAAATGTTATAATTATTTGGATATATGAAAAAAAGGATTGGACAAAAATTCTTGAAAAGATGAAGAACTGTCACTTCTTATTTCAGCCTTTGAGCTCCCTTTTAAATGGACTGTACTGGGTATCTTCTAGAAAGGCCATTTTTAATGTTTTATGAAATCAAAAATTTTTCCCACAAGGATTTAAAATAGCTGTATTACATTTTGAGTCTGACCCCTGTGAAAAAATGATTATATATCTTTCCAAGATTTTTGAAAGCCGGCACTGACTCACATGCTTTCAGGGCACAATTTGTTTTTTGGGTTCCTGTTTTACATGAGTTTTCAAAATAAATAGGTACTTGTTACTGAAATAGGAAAAAATAGCATTACTGTAAAGCTGATTACAACTGGTGCTGGAAAGAATCTTGCCATCCAATTGGAAATATTTTTCCAGTTTGTTGACCTGTTTAAAATTCCGAACAGCTAATTCTTTCCAGCTTTCAAACATCAGATTCATTCTGAGGTCAGTATGGACAATTCTAGGGAATAAAGAAATGAATAGCTTTGGTTTTGTGTTCTCCTTAATACTTGTCTTATATCCAAAAGGAAGTGTTTATTGACTGTTTTAAGTGCCACTATGATTACTACTTTGTAATGAATATTTGTATTACATTAAAGATAATCTGGGAAATCATAATTGTTGCTTCTCAACCCAGTCCCTACTGGGGCTCTTTTTAACTGTGTAGTATATGATAGCACTTACCTAGAGGAGTGTTTTTAAAAAGTGTGCTCTGTGGACTCATAAGGTATGAAGGTCCTGTTTTCCCTGTAATCTTTTGGCATTTGCTTATAATATTATTGATATTATCTATGTATACTATAATACCATATCCATGTATTCTTTATTTTTTTTTATTTGTTTATTTTTATTTTTGGCTGCGTTGGGTCTTCGTTGCTGTGTGCGGGCTCTTCTCTAGTTGCAGCGGGCGGGGGCTACTCTTCGTTGTAGTGCGCGGGCTTCTCATTGCGGTGGCTTCTCGTTGCGGAGCACGGGCTCTAGGCACGCAGGCTTCAGTAGTTGTGGCACGCGGGCTCTAGAGCGCAGGCTCAGTAG
The DNA here is from genome assembly GCF_949987515.2 of Delphinus delphis. Classification (NCBI taxonomy): domain Eukaryota; kingdom Metazoa; phylum Chordata; class Mammalia; order Artiodactyla; family Delphinidae; genus Delphinus; species Delphinus delphis. The sequence goes on from NC_082684.1 coordinate 152,708,493, forward strand.
TTGTGGCACACAGGCTTAGTTGCTCCGCGGCATGTGGTATCTTCCCGGACCAGGGCTCGAATCCGTGTCCCCTGCATTGGCAGGCGGATTCTCAGCTACTGCGCCACCAGGGAAGCCCCCCATGTATTCTTTAGTCATGTGAATTATAATTTATTGCTGATGTCTTAGTGTTTTATCAAAAATCATGCTATTTTCTTCATTGTTGCTTGACTTTTCTGCAATGGCAAGAAATCATCAGTTCCTTAGGTTATTCTGCTCCACTAAAGAGGCCCTCAAAAATTTTTTTGAGCTCCAAATAATTATTTAGGAAATGTTTGCTTTAAATATCTTAAGATCTGGGGGCTTCCCTGGTGGTGCAGGGGTTGAGAGTCCGTCTGCCGATGCAGGGGACACGGGTTTGTGCCCTGGTCTGGGAAGATCCCACATGCCGCGGAGCGGCTGGGCCCGTGAGCCATGGCTGCTGAGCCTGCATGTCCGGAGCCTGTGCTCCTCAACGGGAGAGGCCACAACAGTGAGAGGCCCACGTACCGCAAAAAAAAAAAAAAAACTTAAGATCTTTGTGCAACTGTTTCTAATTATTATTAGTGTCATCCTATTTCGCTATGTCAGGAACCTTAATAGTAACTGAACAGGCCTAGGGAGGAAAAGAATTCTCCATCCAGTTATGCCATTGAGCCCTCTCTCTGGTCTGCTTTTCCTCTCTAACCTTGCTGCTGCCCCTCTGCCCCTTACCATCTGTTGTAAGCAATATTGGAACTGCCTCTTAACTTGTCTTCCTGACCAGTGTGGCCTTCTTCCAATCCAGCCTTCTTCTTTCTTAGAACTCAATTGCTGACAGTTGCCGTACATATTCAAGATCAAGTCCATACTCTTTAAGGATTGTATGTGAGGCCTTTTATCATGATCTAGCCCTTTTTTATTTCTTTTGATACTCAAACATAAGGAACTACTTGCAGTTTCCTGAATATAATTCAGTTCACTCCCCCTTAACATGTACTATTCCCTTTCCCCACAGAGCCTTCCTGGCTCTTGTATGCTTTGCTAATTGCTATTTCTCTTTGATTCAGCTTTAGTATTACTTAAGTATTAATTCTTCTGTGAAGCCATTTTGCTATCCTCTTTCTCCTTGTAGCCATTTTCACTTGTGTTCCTTGTCAAATAAACTTCTGCTTTATATTTAGCTTAGAAAACTATAAAAGTTTTTGTGTTTGATTTAAGCTTCTAAATATTTGTAGAAATAATGGCCATCTGTGGTTTTCTGTAACTTATAGACCCCTTATGAGGGTCAAGGGTGAGAGACAGAATATACAAGTGGACAATGGCCTGACAATGCAGGAAGCTAAGTGCAGTAATTTCTGTAATAATCAGCCCCAGATGGCCAGGACTTGATCAGTAGCTGCCAGCTTCCCTAATTTTTGTCCTTGCTTCCAACTTAAAACCAACTAGAGCAAATCAAATCTACACCCAGTAAATCACATAGGATACCCTAGTCCTAGTTAGCCTGCCTACAGCTTCCCCCTGCCAGTCAGGGTACACCAGAAGCCTTCCCTTTTTTCCACTGTAAAGCTTTCTCATTGCTCAGCCTGCCTTTGAGTCTGCCTAAACGCAAGTGATGGTGGCCATCTCCCTTGCCGTAGCAAGCTCTGAATAAATAGCCTTTGCTTTTCTCATAAGTATAGTTTATAAAATTTATTTCATGTGCTAGCTATGTTTCGTGATTTTCTACATGTTTTATAAACATAGAGGTTTATATTTTATAAAGGTGAAGACAGATTTTTGTCATTTTGTTTTATAAACATAGAGGTTTATATTTTATAAAGGTGAAGACAGATTTTTGTCATAAGGATTATTTTGTTTCTTTACATTGAATGACAAGATGACACAGAATAAAAATGTATCACTTAGTAGTAAAGGAAAAAATCCTAGTCAAATTTTAATCTTACTTGAGACCTTTGTCTCCTATATAGTTATTCAAAGCTTTTTATTTGGTTTATTAAATCATAATTTTTTTAAAAAAATCAGTACATGGAAGAGATTTAAACATGAAATACAGAATAAATGCATTTAGGTTTTATTATGTTAAGAGTATTCTTTTATTCTTATTTTTAAAATATTAAGCATGAATGCTGAATTTTATCAAGTAATTTTTGCATCATTTACTGGTTTTTATTTAACCTATTAGTGCAGTATATTGTATAAATATATTTCATATTATTGAGCCATGTGTATGTTCCTAGAATAAACTCTGCTTGTTTTGAATTATTTTCTTTAAATACTCTTAATCTGTTCACTAATTTTATAAAGCTCCTTTCATTTTTGTAAAGTTTCTGAAAATGACCAGAACCTATACCCTGATTTTTTACTTTTTGTGGTTTCTTTTTTACATACCCTTCCTCTTATTTCTACAATTGAATGACTAATAAGGCTACTTTGAACAGTTTTGAAACTATGAAAAAGATAGCTTTTTATCTGTCTAGTGCTTTATTTTACTGAAGTTACTCTCAGTGTATTTATTGTTTGAATTTTCTGTTAACAGATATTCCCTTCAGAGAGGTAGCTCCTTCACATTTTTAACACCTGGCCCCCATTGGGACTTCACTTTGGTGAGTAGACACCTAGGTTTTTTATTTCAAGACATTAGTTAATTCCTGGGTTGTGTTTCAGTCTGGTGTACAGCTCAGTTGTCTATACCTCTGAAAACCTTGAAGTACAGAGTTTCTATCACCATCTTTGGCAGCCTAATTTAATTCTTTTCTGCTAACAAACTGAAAGAAATTTTTATTTCAATTAAATATAAAATATATTTTGAAAAGTATCAGATCTATTCATCTTTAACTCTATGCAATTCTTTCTCTCATCCCTACCCGTGTTAAACTTAAGAGACTATATTAATGAAACGTGAGGCTATTTTTATGCACACACTCTAACAGCTTTTTTCTTGGTTGAAAAATATAAAAATGCTTGTAGATAATATATATAATGAATGAATCTTTTATTAGTCATCTTAGTATAGAGGGACTCCATTATTTTTAGAATGAGACTTTACAGAGGCATCTAATCTTGTGCAAAGTGACACCAGAAAATTGGGGGATTTTATAATTAAATACTCATTACTTCACAATACTCATATAAATAAAATATGTACAAATAGAACATGATTCTTATCTCTTCTTATTTGGGGGAAATAGCAAAAACGATTCTGCCTCTAGTTTGCCAAACTTTACGTATGTGCATGTATTGAGGATGTGCCATTTCATTTGTATTCTGTTCTGCTGTATTTAATTTGTTTTTCTGTTGGGGACTCCTGTTCGAGATTTCTGTGAATAATAGCATTTACATACATTAAGTGGTCAGTAAAGCATTCATGGTAAGAGTCTCCTGATTTTAATGCAGTTCCACATTTTCCTTTCAAACTTTTTTCATCTTGGTCCCTTTCCCTTACTAGTTGAAGAACCTAAACTTAAACAGAAAAACTAGTAGAGAAGTGTCTCCAAATTTGATTTTGCAAGACTATCAGCAAAAATATTTTGAGCATTACCCCTGATATATTTATTTATAATTTTTAGGTATGTAGCAACTTTATTAGCTAATATTTCAAAGCTCAGTACTCACTTAGGGTGAGATTAATGATAGTGGACATAAATGTATATTTCAAATAGTCGGGATAATTTCAGTTTGGGGCTGGCTTCTAAAATGGATTTGATAAGATTGCCATTATCTTTAACTCACATTAAATGTGGTTGATGATGAGCTCATCATCTGTGTATTAAATTTTAGTAAAGCTTATTTTTTAAGGATTAAGAAATACATAAAAATGAAGTTCTAACATTTTCCTCCTGTATTCCAGGAAAGTTACCTTGCATATCGTCTGGGACAGATGCATCTCACTTGGGAAAACACTTGTGTAGAGGTCTCTGTGACAAAAGAAATATCTAACGGTTCATGTATTAAAACTTTTGGAATGTGATTGATTAAGGAATACTAAGAGGGAGATTTATAACTTTTTAAATACATAGTTTAAGAAGGGAAAAGAACAAAAATTAAGCACTCAAGAGGTGAGAAAAAGAACAATAGAGTAAATCAAAGAAAAGAGGAGAAGTAAGAGTGGAAAAAATAAAATCAACACCCAATCATGATAAAATTCTTGGCAAACCAGGGATAGAATAGAACTTCCTTAGCCTGAGACCTACCACAAACAACATACATAATGATAAAATGATAGTGACGGTCCCTTTAAATTTAGAAAAAAGCATGCTGTCATCATATTTATTCAGCATTGTACTAGCGCTCTTAGCCAACACAGTAGGACAGGAAAACAAGTGGTACACAAATTAGAAAGGAAGAGACAGTCTGATTTCATTACTTAGAGACAATATGATTGTCTACATAGAATATCCAAGAGAATATTAATAGCAACTATTAGGACTAATAAGAGTTCGAGCAAGGCCATAAAAGTTATAAAAAGAAATCAATAGCACGTATGTATGTTAGTAACAAACAAATGTAATTTTTTAAAATTTATTTATTTATTTTTGGCTGTGTTGGGTCTTCGTTTCTGTGCGAGGGCTTTCTCTAGTTGCGGCAAGCGGGGGCCACTCTTCATAGCGGTGCGTGGGCCTCTTACTATCGCAGCCTCTCTTGTTGCGGAGCACAGGCTCCAGACGCGCAGGCTCAATAGTTGTGGCTCACGGGCCTAGTTGCTCCACGGCATGTGGGATCTTCCCATACCAGGGCTCAAACCCATGTCCCCTGCATTGGCAGGCAGATTCTCAACCACTGCACCACCAGGGAAGCCCAACAAATGTAATTTTTAAAGGTGCTTTTATTGAAATAAAAAAATTTTAAACTAGGAATAAATCTATGAAAAGATGGGTGAGACTTTTATGGGAAAAACTGGAAAGCATTAGTAAAGAACATAGGACACCTAATGAAATGGACAGATATACCATTTCATGCAAGGAAAGGCTCAATAGCATAAAAATGTCCATTCTTCCCAAATTAATTCATAAAGGCAATGCTGTTCTGATAGAAATCTCATTAGAATGTAATAGATCCCAATTCATGCAGAGAAATAGAAGGCCCAGGACCGGGAAAGTAGTGTACCCATCAGGGAGCATTATGACTGAGCGTATAAGCTATTAAGACTCACTCCAAAGGTACAGAAATTACACAGCATTATATGGGTGCAAGTGTAGATAAATAGACAGTTGGAGTGAAATAGAGAACCCAGAAACCGACTTATGAGAACTTATTGTATCATAGGCGTTATGAAAGAATGGTGCTCTCAGCAAATGATGTTAGGGGTGGGGACAGTTGGCCAAATTACCTTATACCACATACATACAAAAATAAATTCTAGATGGGTTGAATATACAAATATGAAAAATGAAACTTTAAAATAGTTAAAAGAAAATACAGTAGAATGTTTTACAATCTGTTAAATTTCTTTATACATATGCCCACACATGTGTAGATTTTATATAAATACATAAGTATGATCCTGTACATGCTTTTTTTCCCTCAGTACAATCTTCTTTTTGCTTGGCAGTTTCTTCCCCCTTTCCTCTCTTCTCCCCATGTAAGTCCTTCCATTCCCCCAGTTCCACGCTAACCCATGTCACCAACACTGTATGTATCCCTCTATATTTTGCTCATATAATTATTCACAAATACACAGCCTCACAGATAAGATACACATAAGCAGGATTTTTGTTTAGTTTGCTTTTCAAAATTAGGATCATATTATTCATACTTTGCTGCATCTTCTGGATATAACCTTAGAATCAATAGAGATTTCTTGAGTTCTGTCACCTCATTTTTTAGTTTTTCCCAGTTCTGATTTATATTGTTCTTTCATGTCTTGTATCATTTTCTTAATGTCTTTTTAGCTAAGTTCGAAATAGTATTTTATAGGTTTGCTCTGCATCTGTGAGCATTTCCTTTTGAGGTGACTTCATTCCCTGTAGGGATGTTATTCTGCCCCTTATTCTCTCTCTTTTTTCTTACAGTTATTTTGTGTAGAATTTGACTTGGGGAATTTTCTGTTCATTTTAATATGAATTTAGTTTTCCTGAACTTTTACAAAGAGGCTTGGTGCAGATAGCTTTTCTAACTTCATAGAGTTCCCTCTTTTGTTGTTTTCATGGGGCTTGCTTCTGAGACTTCCAGGCTCCATATATTTCCCCCACTTCTATCTGGACTTTATCTTTCCTTTTCTCAGTTGCCCCCATCCTGCTCTATGTTGATTCTGCTCTCAACAGTTTCTCCTCAGGGTGGGGCCAGGTCCTGGAAGGGAGCCCTGGCTTGTCAGTTTTGAGAGTTCACAAGAGCTAGGCTGTATCACAAGTAACCTGAAAAGTTATTTTGAGGTTTAAGGGAAGAAACGTTACTTAAGGATTCTTTTTCAGTATTGATTAAGGACCAGAACTTAAAGCTATATACACAGTTTTGTCACTACTGGCACCAGTAGGGCTGAATGAAGGTGATGAATGATAACTGGAAGGTACTCCCGGTACATGCATGTTCATTTTCCACCTGATAAATCCTGCTTCAGGCAACAAATCTTAATTACTTGGGCCATGAGAAAAGGATATTTTTTTCCTAGTGAAATCAACCCCCCCATAGGATAAATAATATGTGTTCCTTTTTTAAGAAATTTGTTATCTTTATATATAAAACATATTTTACTTTTTCTCTAACAAGTATAGACTTGACTTACATAAGAGTTCTGTTCTGAAAAACTTTAGATAAGTAAGTTTTTTAATAGGGTGGAATCACTTCACAGCAAGGGATGATTTAGTCAGAGGGGACTTTTTAGAAAGTATATAGTATGTGCTGGCGATAATTTATGGGCATCCCTCACAAAAATAATTTTCTTATGAATACAGCCTAAGACTTCACTTTTTAAAACTGATTTTTCTAGTTGTATGTGGTCTTTGTTTAATGGACTAACATGCATGCCTTCTATATAAGAATAAAATTTTTTCTTTTTTATAGAAAAGAAAACGAAGAGCAAAAGATGATGATGTCATAAGCCTTAGCAGCCTTGATCTGAAGGTAAGCCTTACTGCTCTGGCAAGGAAAAGCATTTGAGAGTATGCAGATAGCATTTTATTTCTGTGCTGTAAAAATAATGAATGCTGGGGTTTTTGCATTTTGCATTTTTTAAGTGCAAAACTGAATAATATTGGCTGTCACAGATCTCCTCCTTTTTCTGTTCTACTTCTTGGTTAAGAACAAGTAGAAAACCTCCCTCAGAATAATAGTGAACACAAACTCACATGCCTAAGGAGACCAGGCCTGTAGTCTATGCAGAGAAAGGAGTAGGTGGGGGACTGTGGTGAACTAGAAGGGCACCATGCCTCTCCTCAAGAGAGGTAGCTGCTCCTTTGCTCTAGCCCCCAAACCTAAAAAGCTATGCAAGCCAAACAACTTGTCTACAAGCCAGATGTAGCCCAGGGGTTTCCAATGTGTGATCTATGATAAACTAAAACCCAGTGCAAACTTAAAAATAATTATTTTTAATAATTGTAATAATTATTTTTAATTATTTAATTATGTAAATAATTATATTTAATAATGTATTGTAAATCAGTTATACTCAAATAAAAATTTTTAAAAAGAATAAGAAAAATGTAATAATATTTTTAAAAACTGCCCCCCCCCCAAATAATCCTCTTCTGTAAAATTGTAGTTAAGTCCAAAACTCTGGCATCTTTGAAATTACTTATTTCATTTTTGTCAGTTGGCAAGTCTTACAGAACCATCTTGGTTTTAAGGAACCTTTTTAAAAAGATTGTTATGGAAAAGTTATACATTTTTAAAGTAAGATTTTAAAAAAATGTTTGACATCACGTTTAATGATGGCAGCTGCTGCTTTTTATTTTCTTTTTTAAAGGGTTGGAAAAAAAATTTTTTTTTAAGATTTAATTTTTTATTTATTTTTGGCTGTGTTGGGTTTTCGTTGCTGCACACAGGCTTTCTCTAGTTGCGGTGAGCAGGGGGCTACTCTTCATTGTGGTGCACAGGCTTCTCCTTGCGGTGGCTTCTCTTGTTGCGGAGCACAGGTTCTAGGCGCACAGGCTTCAGTAGTCATGGCACGCAGGCTCAGTAGTTGTGGCGCACAGGCTTAGTTGCTCCATGGCATGTGGGATCTTCCCATACCGCGGATCGAACCTGGGTCCCCTGCATTGGCAGGCAGATTCTTATCCACTGCACCACCAGGGAAGTCCCTGCTTCTTTTTAAAGACAAGGTATTTTCTAAAAATTAAATTTTTATAGGTCTGCCCATCAACATTTTAGCAAATCTGGCAATCCAGATTTTGTGGGTATGTGTACATGTCTTTATAGAAGAATTATGTGTTTTAAGTGTTAGGCTGTTTGCAAAACAGTTTTAGTTACATTTTTTAAATCTTGTTTTCAAAGAAAGAAAAAGGTGTGAATGGCAACCCTGAGTATTTTTAGGTATGCTTCAAATGAAATCATATGCAGAAATAAGAGTTTGCCACAATAAAATCCATGGTCAGATCTACTTAAAGACAATCCTCCTTTTTTTCACCCCAGCTTCAGCAATAATTAATATACCATCAGATCAGTCTCATATCATCTATCCACTCACCTACCTTCCCCTGGATTATTTTGAAGCAAATCCTAGACATTGTATTATTTCATCTGTATCATCAGATTCAGTGTTCTCACTTTCCTTGATTGTCTTAAACATGTTTTGTTTTGTTTTTGTTCATTTTATCTGTTTGAATTGTAATTCATGTAAGGTCCATACAGGGGGATTGATTATATCTCTTTAGTATCTTTTGATATATAGGTTTCCTCTCTAGCTCTTTGTTTTCTTGCAAATTTTTGTTGTTGTTGAGGGAACCATGTCTTTTTTCCTGGGGAGCTTTCCACAGCCTGAAAAGTTGTGACTGCATCCCCATGGTATCATTTCCTGTGTTCCTCTTTTCTCTGTATTTCTGATAAATTGGTAGTTAGATCTAGAGAGTGTTTGGGGCTATTATGTACTTCCCTCAGAAGGTATGTAATGTCTTTTTGTGATGTTCCCAACATTAATTATCATTGCCTAGATCCATTTATTCATTGGAGGTTGCAAAGGGGTTATATTGTGCCTTTATCAGTCCTTTGTTTATTAACTGGAATACTTCTGTAAAGAGAAAATTCCCCTCATCAGCCTTGGTTACTCAAAGGTACTGATTTATAATAAAGGTAGGACAAGTGTTTGATTCCTTTCCTTTATCAGTTTTCAAAAATAATGAGTTTTATTCATTAAAATGCTCTAAAAGTAACTAATGATTTTTCTTTTTAATATTATTATGAACTTATGGATATGAACACATTTTTTGTGTTTTGATCCATTTTAGTTATTACTCTTACTATGCTCAAATTTTCCCATCTTCGGTCTCTGGGTGCTGCCTCAGGAGGGCTCCTATGTCCTTTTCCCCCAGCTTTATTAAGATATAATTGACATATAACATTGTATAAATTTAAGGTGTACAACGTTTTGATTACCTATGTCCTTTTGACATGACCCTCACCTTATATCTAGAGGCTAAATGGCCTCCTTTTCTTCCTGGATGACAGGTTATTCCAAGCCAACTTGTACATTTCTTTTTTTCCTGCTCCATACCTGGAATCGGTCATTTCTAAAAGCCCTGATTTTAGAGGCTAAAATCTGGGCATTTTGAACACTTGTTGCTACCAGTTGATCATTGTTTTTAGGCCTTTTTAATGGACAGAGCTAAAAATATATATATACTTTTTAAGATAAAATAAATTATGAGTTTATACTGATATTTTAAATTCAGTGCTAAAGGATCTTTTACTTAATCTCATTAATCTTACTGTCTAGATCTCTTTCACCTGCACCGAAAATCTGGTTTCTGTGGGACACTGACATAATTACTCACTTGATTTACCCTTGGTTCAAAGACAAATCTACATTATTACAAATTACTACCACATTACTACAAATGATAAAATTACTGAAAAAATTTTATGTTTCACATTTTTTGTTTTTTATATATAGGTTATAGTGAGGATATATAAATTTTATGTTTTAAAATTATTGAACTAGTTCTCTTCTATGTGTAGTTATGCCAACTCACTTTATTTGCAATTTTTAAGAATACTGCTTTTTAAATTTAATTTTTCTTATAACCATGTAACAAAATTGTGTAGAATTTCAAAGTCAGTTCTACAAGATTCTTGTTTCTATCCCTGGCTCTTCTACCCTACTTCTTTCTTCTATACAAAATGTTTTTTTTTTCCTTTTATTAATTTCATGGTTTATCCTTCCACTTTTTAAAATTATAAGTAATTGCATATGTTCTATATCTCACTTTCTTGGATAAACAATAGCATGTTATCTTTCCTTATGTGTTCTGTTTTATTCTCTCCTTTTTGTTTTACTTGTATGTTTTAGCTTTGTTATATCTTTCAGTGTTTAGGAAGATTCATGTATTTGTTCTATTGGTTATCTTTCTATGATGCCTTCACTTCTCTCTTTTTGTCTATTGTAGATTTGTTCATTCCTGTGAGCATTGTTTTAATTAACTAGCACCTCTTCTCCCTCCTCTCCTCTCCTCTCCTCTGACTGAAGTAATCTCTCTTTATTCTAAGTTAATATATTTAAAGTAATAAGTGCTTATTTTACTTTTCATGTACACTCATCATTCTCCATTTTTAAAAAAATAGTTTTGCTGTTATCTCCAGGGTTAGCACATTCAGCCATTATAAACTATGCTGTGTACCCTGATAACCACCATTTAGACTTAGTTCTACAGGTAAGTATATATTTAATGATCAGCACCAGTCCTTATATCTATACCTTTTTAGGTTTTTGGTTTTCTGAAGCTCATTCTTTAGCACAAGGGTCAGCAAACTGTGGCCCACAAGCCATATCTGACCTGCCCATTTATTTACATATTGTTTATGGCTGCTTTTAAAAACACTACAGTGGCAGAAGTTGAATAGTTGTGACAGAGACCATGTGACCTGCAAAGGCTAAAATATTTACTGTTTTTTTTTTACAGAAAAAGTTTGCTGACCCCTGCTCTAGAGTTGAGTAAATTCAGAGGAAGTGTTCATGGGAGCAGTATTCCCTGAGTTATTGAATGTTCATATCAGTTTGTTTGCAGCCTTTATACTTGAAGGTTAGTTTGGATGAATATGAAATCTAAGGCTCATATTTTCTTTCCTTGAATATATTAAATATTTTACTCCATTGTTTTCTGGTATAAAGTGCCACTGTTGAAAAGTTATAATAATATAGTTTCAAGTCATCTTTTGTTTTAGGAGCATTTTTTCTTGAATTATAGTTTTTGGTATTTTTTCTATTGTTTTTGCCTCTCCTCCCTGCCCTTTATACTTAGGTTGGGTCTTCTTTTTGTATCTTTTTATCACTTTCTTTCAAAACATTTTTTTGTCTTTTTTATTTTTAAATTCATCTTCCTTTTTTACCTTCTTTTTCTCTCAATGCATTAGTCATTGTTTTTTTTCATTCTGAAATAATTTTATTTTTAATTCTTTCCTTCTATCACTTCATTTCAAATCCTCCTTTCTCCACTTACCTAATTTCTGAACTTTATGTTCTTTCATAGCTTCTATAATTTTCATTTATTTTAGGCTATAAAGACATTATTCTACTCCACATTTTGTTTTCTTATAGTAGTTTTAAATGGGTTTCATGATTCTTTTATGAAGTACATTAAGTTTTCCTTTCCTGTATTTTTAGGTGAGAGGAGTGGGCCATGGTAGCCTGTTTTCAGCTTCATGACTCTAGAGCCCCTCTTGTGTTGTTTTCACAAGTGATTTTTAAAAGTATGGCCTCTTTGTCTTGTTTATGGTTTCCTTTGCTGTGCAAAAGCTTTTAAGTTTAATTAAGTCCCATTTGTTTGTTTTTATTTCTGTTACTCTAGGAAGTGGGTCAAAAAAGATCTTGCTGTGGTTTATGTCAAAGACCATTTTTCCTCTAAGAGTTTTACAGTTTCTGGTCTTACAGTTAAGTCTTTAATCCATTTGGAGTTTATTTTTGAATATGGTGTTAGGTAGTGTTCTAATTTCATTCTTGTACATGTAGCTGTCCAGTTTTCCCAGCACCACTTATTGAAGAGGCTGTCTTTTCTCCATTGTATGTTCTTGCCTCCTTTGTCCTTAGAAAACTAAAAATAGAACTACCATATGACAAGCAATCCCACTACTGAGAATATACCCTGAGAAAACCATAATTCAAAAAGAGACATGTACCACATGTTCATTGCAGCACTATTTACAATAGCCAGGACATGGAACCAACTTAAATGTCCATCGACAGATAAATGGATAAAGAAGATGTGGCACATATATACAGTGGAATATTACTCAGCCATAAAAAGAAACGAAATTGAGTTATTTGTAGTGAGGTGGATGGACTTGAGTCTGTCATACAGAGTGAAGTAAGTCAGAAAGAGAAAAACAAATACCGTATGCTAACGCATATATATGGAATCTAAAAAACAAAATGGTACTGATGAACCTAGTTGCAGGGCAGGAATAAAGAGGTAGACATAGAGAATGGACTTGAGGACATGGGGTGGGCGGGGGCAAAGCTGGAATGAAGTGAGGGTAGCATAGACATATATACACTACCGAATGTAAAATAGTTGGCTGGTGGGAAGCAGCAGCATTAGCACAGGGAGATCGGCTCCATGCTTTGCGATGACGTAGAGGGGTGGGATAGGGAGGATAGGAGGGAGGCTCAAGAGGGAGGGGATATGGGGACATGTATATGCATATGGCTGATTTGCTTTGTTGTGCAACAGAAACTAACACAGTATTGTGAAGCAACTATACTCCCATAAAGATCTATTAAAAAAAAAGTATGGGGCTTTTCCCTGGTGGCGCAGTGGTTGAGAGTCCACCTGCCGATGCAGGAGACACGGGTTCATGCCCCAGTCCGGGAAGATCCCACATGCCACGGAGCGGCTGGGCCCGTGAGCCATGGCTGCTGAGCCAGCGCGTCTGAAGCCTGTGCTCTGCAACGGGAGAGGCCACAACGGTGAGAGGCCCGCCTACCAAAAAAAAAAAAAAAAAGTATGGCCTCATGTTTTCTGAAATCGTTCATTTCTGCTCCCTTTCTCTTTTATCTGGACTGTTTCTTGTCTTTGCTTCTGTTAACCTGTTCTGCTCAATTTGGATCCTACTCCTAGAAATTTTTCTCAGTGCAGTGTTAGTTTCAAGAGTTTCTGTGGCCCAGACTGCTCCAGCACCAATAAACCTTGTTACTTGGGAGTGCTCTTGCCCATGGCGTGAGGCTTTGGTCCTTGGAATCCTTCCCAGTTTAGACCACTGTTCGCAGTGCACCACTGTGGGGGTTCCCCTATTCTTGGGGCCATCAGACAAGCCCAGTTGCCTTCCCTTTGCTTCTCTGTGCACAAATGCTGAAACCATGTGGGTCTCATAGCTGTTCAGTTTGCCTCCATCTGACCAACAAAAGGTGTGGGGGGAAGCACTCTCATTTTTGGTGTTTATTGGGTTTTCTGTTTTGCTATGGTAGTCGCTCTATCTGCCTTTTCTTTTTCTTTAAAGAGTGAAGACCTGTCAAAGATTAGTGTATTAATGTATTGATGAGTAAGCCAACAGAATGGTAAAGCTGGTCAAAGAGCTATAGGAAACACTGAAGTATTCTAATAACTGAAATAAGGAATGGTGGAGTACAATTGCTAAATTTGATACAAAATAGATTAATAGCCTCATCTACATGTCTGCCTACCAAATATATTTACATTGCTATCAGTCCCTACAGAGTTAACATCTACCCTTACAGAGTTGTAACAAAAAAACCTTAATAGCAAATAGTGAATCAAGCAAAAGGTACATAGCCCTAGAAAATGAGATAATCTAATGAAAAAGCATTCAGGCATCCTTTTTGTCTGGTTTCAAGTTTTGGTATTTTCTGCCTCATTCTTTCCTTAATTTTATTGCCTTTCTAATTCTGATTTATGTCCCTTCATAGCTAATTTTGGAATATTATAGTTTTTGTGAGTATGTTTTTCTACCATGCCTTTATTTTTTTTTTTTTATTTTTTTTTTGGCTGCGTTGTGTCTTCGTTGCTGTGCGTGGGCTTTCTCTAGTTGCAGTGAGCAGGGGCCACTCCTCGTTGCAACACATAGGCTTCTCACTGCGGTGGCTTCTCTTGTTGCGGAGCACAGGCTCTAGGCGCGCAGGCTTCAGTAGTTGTGGCACGCGGGCTTCAGTAGTTGTGGCTCACGGGCTCTAGAGCACAGGCTCAGTAGTTGTGGCACACTGGCTTAGTTGTGTATTTGTGTATCCATGTGTATTTTTGGATTCATGGAGATGTATATCTTGTTACAGAGTGCTGTGCATATTGACTTTGGGTTTTGGTTTTGCTGTACTTGCTCTACATGTCCTTATGGAAGGATTTGGAAAAATTGTAAAACTGTACCACTGCCACCACCTTATTCCCAGAATTCTGCCTCATGTTATTTTGTTCCCAGTGTGGTGAAAGGCAAATTCAGCATTCTTCTAAACCTAATGTAATTTTAGCAGATTTTATTGACATTGAATTTACTGGAATTATTTGAATTACTATAATTTTTAGGGTAGATATTATATTATGAACTAATACCAACTAGGCAAATGGGCTTTCTCTAGTTGCGGTGAGCAGGGGCTACTCTTCGTTGCAGTACGCAGGCTTCTTATTGCAGTGTCTTCTCTTGTTGCAGAGCACAGGCTTTAGGCACGTGGGCTTCAGTAGTTGCAGCATGCAGGCTCAGTAGTTGTGGCTCACGGGCTCTAGAGTGCAGGCTCAGTAGTTGTGGCGCAAGGGCTTAGTTGCTCCACGGCCTGTGGGATCTTCCCAGACCAGGGCTCGAACCCGTGTCCCCTGCATTGGCAGGTGGATTCTTAACCACTACACCTCCAGGGAAGCCCTCTTTTTTTTTTTTTTTAAATTCCACAAACATTCATGGAGCACCCACAATGTTCCAAGCACCATACTGGACCTTAGAGATAAGATTATATACAAACAGGAAACAAGAACCTCTGACAAAATCATGCCTGCATAGATTACAATAGACTGTGCAGAAGTACCTTCTAATACCAATCTAAGTTGGTATTAGAAGGAGGAATGAGAGTAATAGAAGATATTTTGCAGGTCTTGGTTTGGAGTTGGGTTGTTATGAAAGCAAATGTGAACTTAGGAAGACCAACCCAGATAGAGAAGGGGCATCTACAAATACCAGGAATTAAAATCAGTTATATTAATATAATGATGAACAAATGATTTGGAAAGAGTCAAAGAAATATAGGAGAACGAAGAAATGAAGTACAGAAGGTTAATTGGCCACTTAGTTGAAGGCTATAAATGATAGGCTGAAGAATTTATTGATCTCACATGAAAATCAACAGAAACAACATTCTGGATTCTTGAAATGATTTTCTGAAGTATAGTCTTTCCATCTGTATAGAAAGTATGGGTTAGTAATGGTCTGGTATAGGTTAGTAATGGTCTGGTATAGTCTAGAGGCCTTGAATTGGAGTAATGGCTGTGGAAATGAAAACAGCATTCCTAAGGTTCCATCTTTATCAATCTTTTCTTCTTAGTTTCCTTCTCGGAGAACTCATTCAGTCAGTAGATGCTGCTGTCTAAAACTGATGACTCCTAGTCTGAATCCTTAAGCCAGATCACAGTCCTAATGTTCAGAACTTTTTATCCAATTGCTTCTAGGGGTTTGTAACTGGCCTCCCTGCCTATAGCCTCTTTATGGTGCCATATTGATCTTTCTTCACAACTTGGTCTTTTTAGTACCTTGCTTGAGTTCTTTCAGAAGCTGTTTATTGCTTTAAAGATAAAAATCAAATCTTTCACTTAACATATAAACCCCTTTATGATGAGTTTCCCTACTCCATCGCTCCAGAATTTTTCGTATCATACTTCCTATTCCCTTTCCTTTGCACATCCTCATTCCCTTTCTTTACCTGGCTTATGCCTCTTTATCCGCTATTCAGGCATTATCTCCAGGAGCCCTTCCCAGAGTCTTACCTCTCTTTGTGTATTTCATGCCCCCACCCGTCTAGGGTGGCTACTTCTCCTATATGCCCCTTGGTAGGGAGAATTGAATGGGGAAGGAGCAAGTTAGGATTCCATGAGGAGGAAAGAAGTTAGCAATGAAGTTCACAGTAGCATTAAGCTGTATATATACCTTGAAAATAATGACTGGCCAAAACAGAGTGCTCGACCCTGCCGGCAGGTCAGAGTCACCTGGGAGCTTTTAGGGGAAGAAATGTGCTGCTGGGCCTTATCCCAGACTATGTGAAAGTGGGGTGATGGTGTAAGGGATGAGGGTGGATGACATTGGGACCTAGGAACATCTGGGGAGGAGGGAATTTGTTTGGTTTTTTTGTTTGTTTGTTTTTAAGATGTCCAGGTGATTCTTGCTTATAGCCAGGGTTGAAAACTACTGAGTTAGAGTATGGCATTCTTAAACTTATCCTTCCCCCAAAAATAGATACTATGTCGACTCCCCAACCCGTTTTTTGCGTGGGCTTTCATCTAAGTACAATAGTTAGTATGTAATAAGCTAAATGTAATCAGTTCGTATGATCATTTAATGCCTGTTGCTGAAAATCATTCACTTTATTTACCTCTATATTTCATAGCCATCTGTTTGATGAATGAACAGATAAGTAATATTGGTCAAATAAATGAAATAAGACCTTGGATTTGGGTAAGGATGTAACATGAGCATTGTGTTATGTATTTTGACTTAGGATATCTTATATGAAGAATTTAGTCTTAATTGAATTATCATGTGATGCATCATTGGCTATGAAGCTGTGATTGCTTATCAAATTTGTCTCTAAGTAAAATTTCAGCACTAGCTTTTATCAGGTTGTCTTACTACTGTGGTATGTATAAGTTTATTCATTTAAAAAAAAAAACACATTCCAAAGGTGTTTCTCAGGTCTGTTTCCTAGCAGCCATAACCTTGCCTTTTTCTTCTGATAGGAAGAGTCAGAAGTGACTGTTTACTTTGTTAATGTGAAATAATACTGGGATGAGTAATACTGAGTCATTTTTATGACTGAAGTTCTTTAACTCTGATAGTCAGTGATCAAAAAACAAACCAAAACACTTCAGAAGAAATCTTGTAAAATATATGAACGGTTCGTTCTTTTTCTCAACGTTCAGATTTGGGGATCTCATTTTCTTAAAAGTTAAATAGCCTATTGAAGTGTTATATTTTGAGTATTGCTGTACTGTGCAATTTTAGATTAAGCCTAATACTAAATTATGTATTTTATTCCTTAATAACTATGACAGGTAATTGGTTATTTTCCTGGGGCACAGATTTGAAAAGTTTGAAGCTAGCTGACACACAAAAGCTGGTGACTTAACTTATGAATAAGACTACCTTACCACCCTTCACTTGGCATTTTGATATAACTTGTTGAACAAGGCTACCTTACCGCCCTTCACTTTGCATTTTGATATAACTTGTGATCTCTACTGGTTGCCCTGTAAAATAATAAAACATTGTTTCTCTGTGACAAAAGTCCAGAAAATAAAGCCAACTGCTGGTACAGGTGATAAAAGTTAAGAGAAACCAAAGGTATATCAAAATGGTTCCTCTTAACTTAAAATATAAAAATTAAATATAAAACAATTATTCCTGATAATGCTCTAAAAAGCCATTAATCCAGAGCTATTTATCCTTAAACTTAATCATTCCTAGATAGCTATGAATCATTCCTAGACTGCTATGTGCATCTAAATACTTTTGTGTGCTTTTTAATTGTAAAAGTAACACACAAATGCATTGTCCTTGTACAAAAGTAAAGCAACTTTTTCAAGTCCCCTCTTATCACCTCCATCCTCTGAGGCAACCAGTTATTATTTTATGTGTTCCAGGTCCTTTTCTGTTTATTTACCTACTTTCACACAGGGTGTATAATGGTGACATATATATGATTATCCTGTACTTATGCTATAGCTTGCTTTTGCTATTTATATCTTATCACTACATATAGGGCTACCTCGTGCCTTTTTTTTTTTTTAATAGTATTCCATATTATTAAAGTACCATAGTCTACTTAACCAGTCCTTTAAGTATGGCCCTTTAGTATATTTTTCTTTTCTTTCCACATTAAAAATAATGCTTAATGTACCTCTTGCTTGTGCACAAAGGAGGGACCATGCTTATGTCTCTAATACAGTTACCCAGAAGTGGAATTGCTGGGTTGCAAATTTCAGTTTTGATAATACTATTCATTTGCCTTCCAGAAAAATTTGATAGATTTTCACTTCTCCATCAGTCTATGATAATAAACATATCCCTATACTCTTGTTAGCCCTGGATTTTATTAATATGTAAAACCTTTTTCCAATTGTTGTGATAGACAACCAGACAGAAAATTAATAAGGAAATAGAGAACTTGAACACCACCATAAACCAATTGGACCTAACAGACAAATACAGAACATCTTACTGCAAAACAGAGGAATATATATTTTTCTCAGGTGCACATAGAGCATTCTCCAGGATAGACTATATTTTAGGCCACAAAACAAGTCTTAATAAATTTGAAAAGATAGAAATTATGCAAAGTACTATTCCAATCACAGTGGAATGAAACTAGAAATCAGTAACAGAAGGAAAACTGGAAAAATCACAAGTAAGTAAAAATTAAACAACATACTAGTAAACAGCTGATGGGTCAGAGATGAAATCACAGGGGAAATTAGAAAAGACCTTGAGACAAATGAAAATGAAAGCAAAATATACCAAAACTAATGGGATGTAGCAAAAGCAGTGCTAAGAGAGAAATATATAGCTCTGAATGCTCACATTAAAAAGAAAGAAAAAAAAAAAAAAGAAAGAGGGGCTTCTCTGGTGGCGCAGTGGTTGGGAGCCCGCCTGCCAATGCAGGGGACACGGGTTCGTGCCCCGGTCCGGGAAGATCCCACATGGCGCGGAGCGGCTGGGCCCGTGAGCCATGGCCACTGAGCCTGCGCGTCCGGAGCCGGTGCTTCGCAACGGGAGAGGCCACAACAGTGAGAGGCCACAACAGTGAGAGGCCCGTGTATCGCAAAAAAAAAAAAAAAAAAAAAAGAAAGAAAGAAAGATCTCAAATCAACAACCTAACTTCACACTTTAAGGAACCAGAAAAAGACAAACAAGCTAGACTCAAAGCTAGCAGAATGAAGGAAATAATAAAGATTAGAGTAGACTGAAATAAAATAGGGAATAGAACAGTCAAGAGAGAAATTGAGAAAAATCGATGAAACTAAAATATGTTTCTTTGAAAAGATCAGAGTTGACAAACCTTTAGGTAAAATGACTAAGGAAAAAAAAGACAAGACTCAAATTACTAAATTCTAGAAATGAAAGTGGAGATATTACTACCAATTTACAGGATTAAAAAGGATTACAAGAGTACTATGAACAATTGTACACTAATAGAATGGATAACCTAGATGAAGTGGACAAATTTCTAGAAACACACAACCTACCAACCTACCTAATCTAAAGATTAATATTTAATTCAGCATTGTGAAATTTTCTTGTTTTTTAGTTTATTTTCATCCTTTTATTCTCTGGTCTCTGCTTCTAAAACTCCTATTCAGAAGATTTTGCATATCTGGAACATCTTGAATTACTTTATATGTTTATTACTCTCTTTTATTCTTCCATTTTTTCTTTCTTTTTTTTTTTTTAATTCTTCCATCTCTTAGTCTTTTGTACTATTTTCTGGGAGAATTCCTTAATGTGCTAATTTCTCATTAGTGCCTGTTCTGCTATTTAGCCTAACTACTGACATTTTTATTTTGACAAATTCTTTTTAATTTCCACAATCTCTAGTTCTTTGTTTTCTCATAATAGTCTTTTTTTTATTAATATATTTTCTCTGTTAGGTTTCTGGGGATATTAATTATATTTCTTTTAACATCTCCTATTTGCTCTACTAACTAATATAAAATAAGCCATAAATCAAATGAAATTATGCTACGGCCAGTGAAGCTCGTTTAGAAGTTATGAACTCTAACTTTTGGACTTAACAGTTGTGTGTTACTAGTTGTTTGACTGTATAACTTATATAGCCATTCTAAGCCTCTGTTATCTGTACTTAAAGATAAAATTTTAATCTCAAACTTCATTCGTAGCTCTTCTCCACTCCCCAGCATATTCGATCTTCATTCATTCATTCACTCACTCATTTCTATCAATATATTTTGGAGCTCCTACTATGTGCCAGACACAGAGAGCAAAACAGTCTTTGCCCTCATGAAGCTTACATCCTATTGGGGTCATAGATTATAGCTGTCTGCGACTCTAGAAATTTGTGGGGGAGACATGTATTCTAGTCTTTGAATACCTCTCTTCACCTCCTTAAGACCCAGTCTCCTCCAGGATGTTAGGCAGGGAGAAAGGACTGGAAATAAGATAGTCACCTTACTGGATGAGATTACAATCCTTTTCATTGTTGGCTGTAACTTCTGTTCTAAATTTCCCTCTATGGGATCAATGAGAATGAGTGATGGCTAATGAGGAATCCATTCTGGGAAACTCCCCTAGGTATTGGTAGTCTCTTGCAAGATTTAGCCACATCTTTTTGATGACCTTAGCAAGCATCATACCAACAGCCCTTCCAGTGCATACTACCATCCCAGGGTAGGGTCTGCCTACCCTGATGCAACCATGCCAGTAAGACCATCTCCCCAGTCTCTTCTCTGTTCCTCATACTGGTAGAACCGGAAACTCATGTGGAGTCAGTGCCATATTGGCCCTCTCTGCTATTGAGAGTCCCTAAAGGATGGAGGGCTTGAGAAGGAGAGAGAATAATCTCTTTCCATGAAAAGTGCAGGGCCCCAAAGACCAACAGCTTTATTTCTCAGGCCTTTTCTTATTTTGCTGGGATAGTCCCAGGGAGAGACCTGCTGATATGCACGAGATAAATCATCCTGTTTAACTAATGCCTCCAGAATACTAGCACCTCTGTACTCTTGATAAGCATTAACATGAGACAGGGATTCTCCCACTTTGTGCACACTCCGAAGGTCCATCTGCATGCCTCTTCTCCAAAATATTTTGTCTCAATCTTTCTGATTTTGCTCCTTCCAAGTCCCTGACCAATCAGCCAGACCATTCACCACTTCTCAGGGGCCTGTATGGATCAGTACTTCATGCCCTTTCTCCCTTTGTATAAAGTGAACAGCCACATGTGCTGCCTACAGCTCTACCCACTGGGTAGAGCTTTACCATCCCTAAATGGGTCCGTAATCGTGCTCAAAACAACAGATGAAGCTATCCACCCGTGAACTAGGGCCAAGTTTTTCTCCTATGTTAGTTGATTATTGAGAACCCCACCCCACCCCCACCAACAGATGAGGAGTTGAAGGGGAAATTTCAGTGTAATGTACCGGGTAACATGGCAATCTGTTCAGTAATTTACTTATGCCCTTTGGACTGGCTCAGGCCTGATTCCAAATGACCATTTCCATGGTACCTGGCCAATCCTGTGACTCAGTTGGTATACTTGGCCTTGTTCATTTGGGGCGGCTCTAATTGCATTAGTCACATGATGTAACGTGGGCAGGTCCTCAGTTTTTACTATGGCTGCTAGCACACCAGGAGCTGCTGTTCAAACAGCAAGTGGTTTCCTGCCATGGAAAGCATACCTAGCTTCAGAACCCTAGGAATCTGCATTGAATTTCTCTTCCTGGCCTTGCCAAAGACGTCACACAGCATCTTTGTCTACCATAGACATCTCAAACTTGATCAGATACACTGGCTCACATGGCCTGCAGGGCACCTGACACCCAGCCTGGACCTGCTACAGTGGCCTCTCTTGCTCTGGATCCTACTCAAAACTGTGAGCGTTTCAGATTACCTCATTAATGGGTCAGAGCAGAATTTCCATGTGCAGTATCTGCTCTCTTCAACCTAGTGCCATGCCTCTTTCTTAGTGCTGGGATGCAAGGTGCAACAATTTGACCTTTACCCAGGAGGGGAGATCCCAGAAAGCCTCAGGCCATTGGACCTATTAAAATTTTTCTAATATGGCAGCCCTTGAATTTTCTTGGCATGCATTTGACTTCCTAGACTGTCCAGAATACTTGTCATTTCCCATTCACCACATCCTGTTAGTATGGTGTCATCAGTATTCTAGACTAACATGATGCTCTATGGGATGTCAAGGTCCTTGTGGACTCTGTGACAGAGAACAAAAATGTTAACAGCCTCAGGACATGAAATGTAGAGTGCTGTCTTTACCACGTAAAAGATAACTACGTTTGCTCCTTACTAATGGTTATTGAAAAGAACACACAGGCTAGATTAATAGCTGTATACCAAATACTAGAGATGTGTTGATCTGTCCCAGTAAAGGTTCTACATCTTGCACAACAGTTGAGATTAAAGCTCCCACTTAAGTTTTCAGTGGTCCACTGTTAGCCATCACAGGCCATCTCGCTGCAGGAGGCACACAGATCAACTGAATGGAGATACAGTAGAGACTACCACTCCTACCTGCTGTAATTCTGATGGCCATCTCTGCGTTTTCTCTCGGTGTGCAATATTGCTTCGGTTTATTACCTTGGCCCAGGTGTAGGGGGTGAAATTTCAGGGGCTCCCACTTGGCCTTTCCCTCTGTAATGACTCTGAGAACTTGAAGGTTACCACCTACTTTTTCAGGCTTTTAAAGCAATTAACAAAAGCCAGCCACCTCTGCAATCCTTACAATTACTGTTGCCCCCATGTTGTTCATTTGTCACCACTGCTATACATATGTCATTGCTTCACTGCTCCATCTGTACCCAATTCATATCTTGGTCCTTATCACCATTTTATCAATGAGTGACCAGTTCCAGAATCCCATCCGGTGTGTCTAATCTCTAGTGCCAGTCTCAGTGTCAGTGTCTTAGCCGGTGTTCCCTCCAGAAATCAGAGCCTGAGACGTGAGATAATTGACAGGTAGTCTCTTTTCAGGTGTGGTGCCAGGGAACAAGGAGGCAGCTCATGCACACATCTAATTATGGGACCTTCTAAAGAGCCATGTAAAATACACCACACAGTTGTCTTCTCAAGGGTCTGAAGAGGGGCTTTTATCCACTAGCTCCTGTGCTCCATTAGTCAATGGCTGTCCCATGGGGTGTTAATCCCTCACACTTCCAGGCTACACGTGTAAATGCCACACTCGGCATCCGAGAAGCCAAGGGTGGAAAGCAAGAGGGGCGCAGCTGAGGCCAGGACCTGTTGGAGGCGGGGCTGGTTGCTGCAGCAACAACTGGAGTAAGAAATGAGCTGAGAAAACAGGAGACCGGTGCGAGACAGTGTTGTTGGTCGTCAGGTTTTGACCTTAGCTGAGTTTCAGGGGAAAAAGGCAGAAAATCCCACTCAACATTTTGTTACATAAGTATAAGCGATCTTTACATGATACTGGAAGATCCCTGTGTACTTGAAATAAAAAGTCACCACTAACAGCACCAATACTCAGTTTTATTTGCTGCTTGTATTATCATTGCAAAAAGAACCATGGTTTTGATAACACCAAGCTTCTTAGTCTTTCTAATAGTATTAACTGATCTGAGTTGATCTTTTCCCAAAGTAAATTCTTAGTAAAGCTTGGACATACTGAAATTTTAATCCAAATGACTTTTAAGAACTCAAATCCACGTACAACTTCATTACTAACTTCTTTCATACTCATCTCATCCAAATGTAACTGCCTGTTTTAGTGTTGTTTCTAAACTTATTACTAGATATTTTAGAACTCTGATTCCTCAGAAGTTCCATCTTGTTAATATTTCAATCAGTGTTTCCTTTTTTAGTAAGATTTGAAATTCTGTTTTTAACTAACCTATTTTTAGTGAGATACATAGTAGTTATTTGTAATCTTGAACTCGAGAGTTTTAAAATGGAACATCGTTTTTTTATATTTAGAAAAAGTCCTTAAAATATTTCTTGTGAACTGTGGAATCTTTTTATACACTTGTACAATTTTAAAATATATGTTTAATTTATCAATATAAAACATGAGAGCTACATAGGGCTAAAGATAAAAATTTTACTATCAATATAAGCCCTTACAAACATAAAGTGGAAAAAAGTAGGTTGGCAATTGCATTTCACAATATCCCTTGTAGAGGGCAGCAGAGAGCTTAGATTTTTGTTTTTTCTTTACCCATAATAAGGCTTTCCTAGCCTAAGTTCCAATTGCTTGTTATTGTTCCAGACAAAAGTAAATAAAAACAAATATCTGTACCAAAAAAAGTAATGATTATTCTTCAGCTTTAATTTATTTCTAAATTCCAGAATTCTAATTTCACATTAAAAGGAGAAAAACGGTAAGTAGGGTAATAGTCCTTTTTCTGTAGAGAAGGAAACATCTCTCTCTTTACCTTATTCAAATTTTAGGAAAGGAAGCATTGAAGGCTCCATACAAACAGAAGAACAGAGGCTATAACTAAACCTGGTTTTTGGAAAACAGTAATTTTATCAAAAACTTGATTTCTTAAACAAAGCTGCATTATTATTTTTAGATAACACAGTTATGTTTTTAAGTTTATAAACTCTAGATTTTCTACACAAAGAAAAGACACTCAACCAATCTGTGTTTCAATTGTAGAAAGTCATATAAATAATTGCTATTAATAACATGATCAGTAAAGTAAACCATTGATTGAAATAGGATCTCTTCTAAAACTTAAGCAGCTGGAACTATTTTGTTACTATCTTTTTATTTACCTGCCTATAATACAAGTAATCTCTCTACTGTGGTTTTATGCTTTCCTTCTCTATAAAATGTTGGCAGTTATTTAGCAAAACTAGCCTGGGACTAGGAGATTGGGTTTTAAACCCAGCTCTGCTCCTAACTCGTAGAATGACAACTAGCAGTGCCTGAGCACTGAGCTGTACAGACCGGTGCTGAAGGTGGTACACGGATTGTCTCACGGGGAAGAGACGTTGCAGCCACAGTTGAGCAGACCAGATTCAAACCTGTTCAGCCACTGATGACCCATGCAACTTGGGACAAGTTTCTTAAACTTTCTGAGTTTCCTCCATCTGTAAAATGAAGGTAATAATACATACTTCATAAAGTTGGTTGAATAAGATAATATGCATAAAGCTCCTGGCACAGAGTAAGGACTCACATTTCCTTTTTCTTTTTCCTCACTATCCAGTTTCCTCCTAAGAAAACTGAGGAGGATGAATTAATGATCACAAAGGACCTTTTCAGCCCTTGTATTTTATAGAGCATTGTTAGAGTCAAGATTCTCTCAGGCTCATGGCTCAGAGTGCTAACTGAACATTCCTTGTCCATTGTTGCTCTTATAGATGCTGTCTACAGTTGTCTGAATTATATTTAGACCACAAACCTGAACATCCAAAATGAAACTAAGATTTTAGGTTTGGTGAGCTGGGATTTTTCTACTGGGACTATTCCCTATTAGACCCTACTTGGTTTTTGCAGGGTATTTCTGCATTTAAGACTTCTACCTTTACCCTTCGGATCCTTACTGAAGGAGAGAAATGAAAGATATCCTTTCCCCTCGTTACCGTGGTCTTACCTCTATCAGAACTAAATAGAAAAACATAGTTTGGAGAAAGACATCAGGTAAGAGACCATGAGAATGCCCTAGCAACTTCTTTCCTCACTCCCACTCTGCATAAGTCCTTTATTCCCTTATGAAACTAAGTAGCCATAAAGTATTGGCCTTACTTGCAACCATCTTTTAACTGATGAAACTAACTGAACCAGACTACTGGGTTCTTATTAACTCTGAGGGCTTAAGCGGATCAGCGTTCTTACCTGTAAAATTACGGAACTGGATTCCATGATCTCTAAGGTGCTTCCACTTTAATGCTGTGGAACTACCTACCACAAACAGCCTCTCAAGGCCAACTGCATCACGCATGTTGCCCAGGTGTGACCTGGTAATAAAGAATAGTTGACGAAATATAACCAATCACCATTACTTTTTTCAAAAGTCTAAAAGCAGAAAGACAAATTAAGAACATCATCCCAAATGCAAAACACATTGATGTTTATGTAAGGGCAGCATTCTTTCTTCCTGCAAGAAGTAACACTGTCCTGCGAACCTTAGTAAATTGTTTTTTATAGATTATTTGTCATTATAGTCTATGTCCACTATTACTCTGCTCTATTCACTCTTCAAACCTTTGTGGTTTCTCTTTTGTCTTCTGCTGAACTAGCACACTTGAGGTCTTCATTAAACTTGTAATCACTAAATCCATGAATCTTTTCTTACCCATCTTAATCTTTTTGTCGTAACTAACACCTTTTCTTCCCTTGGCATCTCTCCAAAGTTAGATCCTTGGGCCTCTTTTCTTTTTGTCCAGATTTTCTCCCCCAGGCATCTCATTCACTTCAGAGCTTCAACTCTGATCCCTGTGTCTCCGACTCCCCAGTCTAAATCCACCCTCTGACCTCTTCAAGTCCTTGTCCAACATTTCCAGGTTCTAGCTCAATAGTTTTATTTGCATGTTTTTCCACCACCCAAGACTCAGTATATCTAAAATGAAACCCAGAATTTTCTTTCAAAGCTTATTCCTCTGTATTTCTTTATTTGCATTAACAGTTACCCTTCCTAACTTTACAGTTGTTGGCATCTTTGACTTCTTGCATATATCCTTTTCCTTTCCCACTGGTCCTACCTTAGGCAAAGTTCTTGATCCCTGACTGTGATTTTTGCATTATGGTTCCAGCCATCTTTCAAGCCATCTTAAACACCACCTTACAACATACCTCTCATTATCTCTCTCATGTGCTCAGTAAAGCCCTCTGCTCGTCTGTCTTTACCCACAGCCTGAGACGTCAGGCTGTGAGTTTGCTTTTCATGCTCCTTTGGGAAAGCCTTGCA
This sequence comes from Delphinus delphis, assembly GCF_949987515.2. NCBI lineage: Eukaryota > Metazoa > Chordata > Mammalia > Artiodactyla > Delphinidae > Delphinus > Delphinus delphis. Next base: position 152,735,390 of record NC_082684.1, read on the forward strand.
CTTTTCCCTTGCTCAGACCTTTGAAAAAAATAACATGACCTTCAAGGTACTGAAACAACATGTTACAGCCTCTTCCCTAGTGTCTTTGCCACCCTCATCTCATCTGCCAGAATTGGTTTCTTCTCCTGAACTCCTTGCTAGCTGTACAGCTTATTTTGGACTTGTCAAAAGCTGTCTTGCATTACTTATCTCTTCGTGTGGCCTAGCTTTACACAATGGTCTGTTAGCGCTTTAGGAGCGTATATGAAACCTATTTTTTTCTATCACCCATAGCATCTAGAATAGTGCCTTTTACATAGATTTCTCAGATTTCTCTGACCCTAATAAATCCTAATAGAAATGTTTTTGCAAATTATCAGCATCATATCATTCATAGTAGCATATGGTTAAGAGGAAATCCTACTTTTCGAAATAGAATACAGTACTTACTGTTAAAGAAGAAACTCTGCTTTGTTGCAGGCCTACCAAACCAACAGAAGTAGGGTTGCTTCATAGATGCAAGGCTTTGGACTAGAAATTGCACTTACGTAATATAAAAGCAAGGCTCCTGGATAATTAGGCTTTTCTTTAGTATATACATTTTTTAACTCTGAATTACAATTTTCTTAAAGTTGTCAAGTTGTCCGTTCTAAATTATTTTCTAGGAAATAGGGTTTTATAGAAAAAGTATCCCTGTGTGCAGCTAAGTACTAAGAAAGGTAACCTAGATACGCAATTCATTTGTCTTTGGGAATGCTTTTTAAATCAGGAAAAGCCTTACAGTAACCCAGTTTCCTTTTCCCCTCTGGTCTCACTATAGAAATTCCAAACCTCTTGATAAAGAGCTTTCTCTGGCAGAGAAAGCGGAGAGGCCTAGGTGTGCCCCGCTGTCAGTTAAGGGCTGTCACGTGTCCCTCGGGTGCCCGCCCACTAGACCCGGCCCAGCCGGCCCCGCCCACAGAGCCTGGAGTGCTGCCGGCGTCTCGAGCGCCCGCAGAAGCCGCTACGCCGGAGACGCTGGGTGATGGCTGCGCGGGGCAGCTGAGCGCCCAGCCGAGCTGAGCCGAGCCGGGCCGAGCCGGGAACTTCCCTGCAGGCTGCCGACTCCGGGAGGACTTGGGCTGGGGGCGTGAGGTACTCGGAAAGCATGGTGGCGCACGATGAGGTCGGAGGTCTCCTACCTATTAAAAGGACTATACGAGTCCTCGATGTGAACAACCAGTCTTTCAGAGAGCAGGAGGTGAGACTTGAAAAGCCAAAGGAAGGTTTCTAACTCCACGGAACTTGAACGATGTTTAACAGTTTATTAACAGTATATTGTTAAACTTAACTTTTGATCTCACTGAGTATTAAAACGTATGACTTTGATATACATGCAGGTTTGAAATGTGTTTAGGAACTATTTATGCATAGTGTAGCTTGAGTGTACACAAACTTTTATACAAAAGAAAAACATTTTAAATGTATATGCTGTTCAGTTTGGTTAAATTGGTCACATTTCTGATGCTTAATACAGTTTTCTGTTTGGTTGGGGTTTTTTGGTTTTGGGGGGGTTTTGACCTGCATTTATTTATATTACCTAGTAAGTCTTAAGAACTGCTTTGTGGAGTAGGAAAATAAGAATCCCTTCCTTGCAAGTTAGTGCTAGTGAACAAAATGCCATCTGACCTAGTGTTCATTTTTCTTTCCACGTCTAATAAGTTCATTGTGTGTGACTTTTGTTCTTAAGAAAGCAAAATGTGTTAAAATATTTCAGCCAACAAACCGTTATTTAGGTGCTTCTGCCCTCCTTGCTTTAATTACGTAAGTCGTACTTTTTTAAAGTCTTTATGAACATTTATCAAAATAAGTGATTTTTATGCCATTTTATTTAATTTTGATAGTTGCCTTAATTGTGGGCATTCTATTTATATAGCACACCACAATATATATACACTCCATGGTTATACTATATTATTATATTTCTTATCTTCATTGGGGTGATGGTTTTGTGGCTGTATACATATATCAGAATTATCTAATTATACATTTTAAATATGTGCAATGTGTTGTATATCTCAGTATAGCTGTGTATCATACATACGCACACCTTTTGGTAGTTAGAATAGCTGCCGTCTTTCAAAGGTATGCTTTTATTTGGTGTGATTTGGCATTGTTTTTCTATTTGTTTGGTTTTGGCTTTTGTTTATATGTTTCTGTTTTCTCAAAAGTGGTCATCAGTGTAAATACTAAAACTGAACTAGTCTTTTGAACTAGTCTTTTTGTTTGGTATCAGACACCAGCCATGTTCTGGCATACCTTTATTCCAAAGATTAAAAACACCAGGAATGTTGTCAGGTTTTTAGCAACACAGCCTTAAATAAATAACTAAATTTGACTATTTCTATTACTAAGAGGAAAGGGAAGACATCCTGTGAGATAACTCATCTTTATCTTTTTATAAATAACTTTTTCTTTTCATTCTTCTTAAAGTTCTTGCCAGGTAGAGGAGAAAATTATTTATCTAGTAACCCAAATGAGTAAACCCAGACACATGTTTTTTTGTGTGTCTTGATTTGGTTGACTCTAGAAGAGACCCTCCTGGAATATATTCTCTTATGTGACATCATTAGGAGAAAAAAAACGTTTTACAAAAAAACCGGGTTCACAACAGAATTTTTCCATGTTGTTGCTTTTATGTGCAAGGTACATTCCAGTAAAAGATTTGAAATTGATGTTAACAATTTTCTGTTTATAGATATCCAGAAAATATTTTAAGGCATAAAATCTGACTACAACTGGATTAGTAAAATAAATAGATTGATTAAAAACTCGTCTCAAGTCAGATTCCCTATAACAATGCATGTGATTGCCTGGCTAAACTAGATAGTGTGGTTAAAAGGTAACCTAAGTAAACAACATAAATGAATATTACAGTTCGTAAAGTGAACTCTAGCCCTGGTGAAAGGTTGCCTACAGTAGAAAAAGTTCCTTGAGTATGTACAACTTGTTGGTGTTCTTTATCTATTCCCGTAAGTTTTCAGATTGTCTTTTGAGGAGGGTGTGTAGTTTCAGTATCTGTACTCGTTCTTTAAGCTTCTTGTATTTACCATAATGCTGTTAACAATGCTCCAAAACAAAAATAAACAACCACGGCAGCAAAACCATTATGAAAGCCTTATTCTGGGTGATGGTAAGATAGGTAGAGTCCTACTCCTCTCTTCCTTCTTTACCTCCAGACCCTGTACCTGCATTGTGTCTGCAAAGGGGCAGAGGTGGGCGGAATCCCAGCTCTCAAAACACCAAACCAAAATAAAGTGGCTCGTCTAGACCTCTAAAGAAAAACTGCTTTTGGTTGTAGCTCACATGAACCAAATTCTAATCAATAAAGAGACAATTTTTTGTCCCTACCCTATAGGTGACCTGTGAATGCGTAGTTCATAACACTTTTCCACAAAAGCTGTCTGTATGATTTTTTTCAAATAATGTATTTATCCTGAAATTCGTGAGCCATATTCAGTATTATGCCTTTACATTTCAGTCACACTTTTTGAGTTATTTTATTCATTAAAATTCTTCATACTTTTGAAGTAAATATATATGCTAAAAGTTTGTGTTGTGTCTGCCAAACATTCATCACATATGAACTTTTAGTAAGGCAGGAAAGTTACTTTTGGATCTTAAAAGCCTGTGTGAAAAGTACAAGGTGTCCTCCCACCCCATCCCCTCCCCCATGTACTTCCTGATTCAGCACTACTTTGGTACAGAGAGATTTAAGAGTATCATGCTGTACTGACTGAGCTAGCCAGGCGCTCTTACCAGACGTTTTAGATTAGATACAGCCCTGAGACTAACATCTCTTTGTGAAGAAGTGAGATTATAGGTGGGTTTCTAAAGGACTGTGGAACATATTTAATAACAAAATACTGCTTATTAGCATTATATCCTGACACACTAAAGAGACAAAATCCACATTTCAGAGTTTTAGTTTCAGAAAGGTGCTTTAGATATGTTTACACTTAATTATCTAAATCTAAATTCTGTAGTTTTTATTTTAAATATCACAGTTTTAAATTACCAGGAAATTAATAGTTGTACTGATCCAAAGATAAGAATTTTTTGATTTTATGTATTAAATTAGATATCAAATATTCTTTTCCTTCCAGCTAAACTAACGTTTCCTTTCAAATTCACTGGGAAGAGCACCTTTCCAAACACTTTTAAATTGAAATTAAATATTTTATGATTTACTAGGAAGTCAAATGGGTTATGATCTAAACAAGGAAGAGGAATTAACCTCTTTCCAAACTATGGAACAGAACTTTCTGACAACTGCTTTGTTTCTAGTTGGCGTTGGCATATCTTACTTTGTGAGGTAATTATATCCCCATTCAAACAGAAGCGTCTTTGTCCTGTCTTTACTCAAGAGAAAGGAATGCCTTCTGCCGCCTTCTGCCCATGCATGTGTCGCTTCAGTCTCGCACAGATGGGTCTGGTAAAGGCATCCACACATGGCCTTGGCCACACAGTGTCATTTTACTACATATCCTGGAGCCTTCTTTTTCGGTTCATTTAACATTGGCACATTAGTGGCTTTATAGTCATAGTTTTACTTTGGAGTTAATTATTTTGGCGGGGGAGGGTTGGTCTACAGCACCACCTCTTAAGGACTCAGGGGCCTGAACTCTGTTGGTTGTCCACAAAGTCTTCTTACCTTAGTGGGTCACATTCCCTCCTCATATGTGTATATACCTTTAGGAGCTTTAATAAGTCTAACTGCTTCTTTGAATATTCAAATCATTTAAGTTTCTTTCCAGAGGATTTTAACCCTTTCTGCCACTTTACTTTTGAATTATTCTTAGGGAATTATTTTTACTCACTTTCCTCATCTCTTCTTTATGACCGATCAATTCTTTGATTGGTCACATCAAATAATTCTTAGGAAAAAAACTTTTTTATCTGTCATTTTTAAGTGGTAATTTTTATATAATTTTTTATCGTATATCCTTCTGAAGTCTCATTAAAATTATTTTGTCAAGTATGCCACAATTGTCAAAGGCACCAAATATAAACAAATAATTATGCTCCATAGACATCATAAAGGATAGGCCTGTTCTGTGATCTGGCCTTCTTTATCTCAATAGCTGTGTGAGTCACCTAATGGTATGCCTCCATTTTCCTAGCAGTAAAATTAGAGTAATAAAAAAATTTGTAAAATTTTGAGGTCTTTGAATGATAAATGATGTTTGCTATACTATTATTATTTTAAAAACAATACATGTAAAATAATATGTCCTCTGAATTTGTATATATTTTTCCTTGAAGTTAATTAAATGTATGAAAGAGGATCTAATTATTTATAAATACCAACATTTACATAGTAAGTGGAAATATTCCTAAGAAAGAATGTTAGTAATGGGTAAAACTTAGTATGCTCCAAGAACTGTTCTGAGCCCTTTAAACATACCTTAATCTTCATGACACCTTTATAAGAGAAGTTCTAATATTAACCCCATTTTACAGATGAGAAAACTGGGACCGAGGATGTTTCCTATCAAGTGTCCAAACCAGGATTTGGGCCCAGTCAGTCTGATTCCAGAGGCGGAGTGTCCTCTTAACCACTGTCCTAACTGTGCTAGAATACCTCCACAACAGGGACCTACCTCACTGCCTTTAGAGCTAGCTGACCCATTCCAATGTCAGATGTGTTCATTTAAAAGCTATTCTCTAACTGAAGTATTCAGGAGTAAAATGATAGAATGTCTGGCATTTGCTTTAAAATATTTCAGTAGAGGCAGAGATGAAACAAATTGTTATACTAAAAACTGCTGAAGCTGAGTGATTAAGTACATGAGGTCCATTATGCTGTTCTCCCCTTTTGTGTATGTTTGAAATTTTTCTAAACAAGGAGGTATTTTTTAAAAGTTACTCTCTATATTAAGCTAAAAGCTTCTAAAGGTTTTTAGAATCTAATTGTTTGTTTTAATTTTGGGTTTTTTTCTGTTTAATGATAGTATGTTATGTTCTCAGAGTGATGTTCAGATATTTGGCCTTTCTTATACCATTTATTATTTAATAAATTACTGTTATTCTTTAGTGTTCTTTGTATTTCAACAATGAAAAACAACATTCATTTTCAGAGTTCCATGTTTCTGCGTTTTATACTGTACAAATATCTGGTTTTTGAGAGGGCTTAACTTTGTCCAAACTTGTTTGAAATCATTACACCTAAACACACATTTAGTATAACTTGTTTTTGTTTTCACAGGAGCCAAGCAATAAAAGAGTTCGGCCTCTAGCTCGGGTCACATCCTTGGCAAATTTAATTTCTCCTGTAAGAAATGGAGCCGTCAGACGATTTGGTCAAACCATACAGGTAGGGACAAGTAATGTAGTGAGGGGACTTTTTATAGAAGCCTAAAATTTGCATTTTCTTTGAGTCATACAAACAGGTTTTTACTATTATACTTAAACATAACATTCCTTTTTTGGAATGTGCTGGTAAGGCATATTGTTGCCAGAACAATATTTATATAACCTCATTATATTAGTTTGTATCTTATATCAAAGCAAGATCTTTGATAGTTTTTATTCCCAGAGAGAATTTTGACTGATAAATATTTAGAATACTGCTAGATAGAAGCTTGAATAAATGATTGTTTTATGCATAGAGAAATTCTCAGAACCTTGCTTTTAATTTGTCTTTCTATTTTTTTTTTAAGAAAAAAAGTAATAATTCCTGTATCCTCCAAACCTTCTTCTCGTTCACCTCTTTCTTTTCTTTTCAGTCATTTACCCTTCGTGGTGACAACAGATCCCCCGCTTCTGCCCAGAAGTTATCCAGCAGATCTACAGTCCCGGCGCCCGCCAAAAGGAGAAGCAGTGCCCTGTGGTCGGAGATGTTAGACGTCAACATGAAGCAGTCTTTAACCTCCAGAGAGATCAAACGTCAGGAGGTGTGCCATGCTCAGTAGCAAGACCATGTGTACTGGCTTAAACTAAAAAAAAATAGACCCTGATTCTGTTTGTTTTTTGTTTTTTTTTTTGCGGTACGCGGGCCTCTCACTGTGTGGCTGCTCCCATTGCGGAGCACAGGCTCCGCGGCCATGGCTCACGGGCCCAGCCGCTCTGCGGCATGTGGGATCCTCCCGGACCGGGGCACGAACCCGTGTCCCCTGCATCGGCAGGCGGACTCTCAACCACTGCGCCACCAGGGAAGCCCCGACCCTGATTCTTAAACATATGTTTTGCCAGAAGAATAGCAAACTAATGCCTATGGCAAGATAAACTTGCATTTTTATACTTGAATGCCATTCATAACACATGCTGAGCAGCACCTGAGATGGGGGATGGTCATCCAGTTTAACAACTCGGATGGGGTAGAATTATGAAACCTACGGCATCCGCTAATTTGAGATTCCATTCTGCATTAGTTTTCAGACGGAATCACTTTAAAAAGCGCCGTTCAAAACGTCAGTTAAATGGTAAATACCAGTTGTATGTAATTTTTGTTTCTCAAAGGGAGGAGTGATCTATGATGTTTGCTGGATTTTTTTTTAGGCAATATATGAAATGTCCCGAGGTGAACAGGATTTAATTGAGGATCTCAAGCTTGCAAGAAAGGTCAGTAAATAACTTTCTATCATGTGCCATAGTTTTTAAAAATTACATTTCACAAATTCTAAAGGATGATTTTCTTACCTTTAGAAGTTGAAAAGTAGAGAATATCTACTGGTGAATACTTCTTTTAGATGAGGTTTATTAGATGCATCTCTTCAAATATGAATATCAGTAAGTCTATTTTGGGCTTAACATATACTTTAATTTCTTTTATGTATAAAATAGAATCCACACTAGTTTTACATAGTTCGTCATGCTTGCATTCAAGTACAGATCTCTCATCATGTTTTATTTGCTTGATCTCTTTGTGTGACACATTTCTCCCCTCTGACAGGCCTACCATGACCCCATGTTAAAGTTGTCTATTATGTCAGAAGAGGAACTCACACAGATATTTGGTGATTTGGACGCTTATATACCCCTGCATGAAGGTAAGATATGCTACCTAATTTTCATAGGATTCTGAACAGCAGTAACAAGTAATTTTAAATCTAAACTTCTAACTTAGTGCTGAATATTTTTTAAATTTTTATTGAAGTATAGTTAATTTAAATATTATATTAGTTTCAGGTGTACAGCATAGTGATTAAGATTTTTTATAGATTATACTCCATTTAAAGTTACTATAAAATATTGACTATATACCTTGTGCTGTACAATATATCCTTGTAGCTTATTTATATTATACACAGTAGTTTGTACCTCTTAATCCCCTGCCCCTATCTTGCTCCTCCCTGAATTATTTTTTAAATAAACCTATTGGCATTTCTGCTTCTTTACACTTCAGATTTGTTGGCAAGAATAGGAGAAGCAACCAAGCCTGGTGGAACAGTAGAGCAGATTGGTCACATTCTTGTGAACTGGGTATGTAGCAAGTTGTTGCCTTCAGATAGGTTTATACAGATATGCCAGACTTGTCATTTATGATCAATATCACATTGATTTGATCCAGTTACTGGATTCTAAAATCAGATAAATAAGGCGTTAAAACTGAACAAATTTACATAGCTGTAGAAGTTATAGTCTCTGTTTAAAAAATATTTCATGAATGATGCAGTTTCATTTGTTTTAAGAATATGTTCCTCCTTAGACAGAATTCCCACATTATATACCATCAGTTATCTGTTTTATTCTCTCAGTTAACATTTGAGTGCCTGCCAGATGCCAGCCACTGTTCTAGGAGGGGTGACTAGAGATTCAGTGATAAAAGATGGTCTCTGCATTTATAGTCAAGTGAGAGAACAGGCAGTAAATAACCAGTCTCAAGGCTGTTGAAGAATGTGAGAGAGGAGGGCTCAGGTGTCCTGGGAATACAGGAGACCAGCATGTAACTGAGGCTGGGGAAGTAGGAGGCATGAGTCTTTGTTTGGATTTAGCCATATTAGGGAAATTGAAAAAGGGCATTCTCAGATTGGCCCGAAATACTATCCAACCCCCATTATCACCTGCAGGAGAATTTTCACAGCTTGTTAAAACTTTCAAGAATAGCTATAAGTATTCTATGGTAAATTATGTTGGTTTTTCAAATGTTAAACTGATTCTGAACTACTGTGATAAACCTCAAAGGATCATATAATAAGCTTTTGATTAAAAAAAAGAATAGCTATAAGTTTTCTGTTTTGTGTCCACAGTCTTACTAATGGACTAAATTGTAACAGGAACTCATTATACTTTGTTTTCTCTTATTACTCTTCAGTTGCCAGGCTTGAATGCCTACAAAGGCTACTGCAGTAACCAGCTGGCAGCCAAAGCTCTTCTTGATCAAAAGAAACAGGATCCAAGAGTCCAAGACTTCCTCCAGCGATGTCTTGAGTCTCCCTTCAGTCGAAAACTAGATCTTTGGAGCTTCCTAGATATTCCTCGAAGCCGCCTCGTTAAATACCCTTTACTGTTGAAAGAAATTCTTAGACACACTCCAAAAGACCACTCTGATATTCAGCTTCTGGAGGAAGCTGTAAGTAGTCCAATAAGTGATTCTTACGTTTTTCAAGTTTACATATTAGCTTGCCTGAGAAAGATATACAATGATACTCTCACACTGTCTGCATGTTGAATCAGCACAGTGAAGTTTTCTGTAGTCGTTTTAAGTTCTCGTATGTTACTGCACTGTGCACTAATAAAGAGATGTGTAATACATAACACATTTTATATTTATATTTTAGTTAGAAGACCGGATTCTAATCTGATCTCTTCCATCAGCTAGCTGTGTGACTTTGGGCAAATCACCCATTTGGCTGAGGCTGTAAAATGAAGGGACGGCTGAATTACCCGATTTCTAGAGTCCCTTCAAGCTTTAACATTTTATCATTTTAATGTGACATTTTAGTCCTGTAGGCAAACAGGATAAACTAATATGCTGAAAATGCTACATTGATTTTTTTTAATTATTTTTAGATATTGATAATACAAGGAGTTCTCTCTGATATCAACTTGAAGAAAGGTGAATCAGAATGCCAGTATTATATTGACAAGCTGGAGTATCTGGATGAAAAGCAGAAGGACCCTAGAATTGAAGCTAGCAAAGTATTGCTTTGCCATGGGGAACTGAAAAATAAAAATGGACATGTAAGTGCATTTGGACACTAACATATGAAGTGAGCAGTTACTGCCCTTTTCTCACTGTTTAATTTTTTTCCACATTGATTATGAAGCAGGTTTATAAAATAAACTCATCACATACTGAAAGAAGGTAACTGGATTTTATGTTACCAGCTTTGGTAAAGCAAACATTTGGTTTCTGTCATTACCGAATAAGTTAAATGTCTTGGTGGAGAATCAGTAATCATTTATTTTTTAGTTTTGAAGCATAAATCAACTTGTTTGGCTAGGGGTTCCTTTCTAAATAAATTATTAGTTTTATGATGTTTAATAAAAAAGCATATCCTTCAAAAAAATTTTTTGCAGAGTTTATAGTAATAGAAGTAGTTTTTAGCACTACTAAACAAATTTTTGTAGCAGATTGAATGAGAGCAAACTTATTTTTTAAATCTTAATTACAAAGTTACCTGCTAGAACTAAGTATAAGCATGGGATGGTATTTTTATTTCATTACGTGCTTTTCAGAAGCCCAATTTGTAAGTTGAGGTTCTTTTTTGGAAAAGAGTTAATCTTTCATCTCTGATTTCTATCATGAGGCCTCATTGTTCTATAAAAGCTTAAATTTATGTGGGACAAAACAGAACAATTAACATTTTTACCAGCTTACATTTTTAAATTCTCACCCTGTTAGAAGACTGTGGTGTATAGTCCTGGTGTTTCCAGTCACATTACCACCGACAGTCAGGTCTTTGTGGTGCATAGCGTTTGCTCAGCTGCTGCTGAATCTAATGTTACACACGGATAAAAAAGTTGCATATAGTCTGTGATGACAAAAGCTCTCCGAGGAGAACATGCATAACTTTAAAATCACCATCGTTATGAAGTCATTTGTAAGGGGGATCTTAGTAAATCAATTTGATGAAATTAGTAAGATCAAATCAAGTTGTTTTTACAATGGATTTCAGTCAACTTAACGTCACAAAGTTCCATATTTAGGAAGCATTTTTTTTTTCTCATTTCTCCAGAAACTCTACATTTTCCTGTTTCAAGACATCTTGGTTTTGACTCGGCCTGTTACACGAAACGAGCGTCACTCCTACCAGGTTTACCGGCAGCCAATCCCAATCCAGGAGCTGGTCTTGGAAGACCTGCAGGATGGAGATGTGAGGATGGGAGGGTCCTTTCGAGGGGCTTTCAGCAATTCAGATAAAGGTAAAAATACACGCTTTAAAATAGTTTCAATAATCATAAACTCAGTTTTAATCTATAAGAATTCTGTCCCCACACAAAAAACTAAAAATGAAATGGGTTCCATCATCCTATACCTATTACACTCCTTGAGTTGGCAGGTGCTGTGCTGCTCTGACACCAGCACATGTACCTAATAAGTAACATCTAGGCACTATGTAATGTATCTGCCTAACATGTGCATGCTGTATAAATACCAGCACCCATATTCACTTTATCTAGAATAAACTTTTTAAGTCTGATTTCCATTTTTTAATTTTTCTTTTTCTAGCTAAAAATATCTTTCGAGTTCGCTTCCAAGACCCCTCTCCAGGCCAGTCCCACACTCTACAAGCCAATGATGTGTTCCACAAGCAGCAGTGGTTCAATTGTATCCGAGCTGCCATGGCCCCTTCCCGACAGGCCACCAGCCCCTCTGAGCTGCAGGGCTTGCCGGAGCCCCACGAGGAGTACGGAGAGAACTGCCCCCCTGCCAGCAATGCCAGGGCCCAGAGACGGGCGTCCACGGCATCCAGCGTGACTCAGGTGGAAGTTGATGGAGACGCTTCCGAAAGTGGCACCCCGGTGCACACAGCAGACAATGCTAAGGGCACAAAAGCGCCCCGAGCCCAGGCTGGCCTCCGAAAAGCCAGGGACAAAGCCCAGGTCGGTGGCAAGCGGAAAGAGACACTGGTGTAAAGGAAGCTCTGTGGTAACCGGGGGAGAGACTTTATTTATAACTGTGTACAGTTGTTCTTTCTTGTAATGTGAGTATGGGAGCGTTGCAGGGTTACTTAATACCAGTCTTCACATTTTCTGTGTTTTTGGTTGGGTTTTGGTGGTGGTTTTTTATTTTTTAATTTTTTTTAATGGCAGCTAAAGATATATATGCAGATTACTGTTAAACTGCAGTGTTTTTTTTTTTCTCAGATCATCTAGAACATGTAAGTCTGGTATTTTTAATCAAATGAAATACTTATGAAATGGGTTTTCTCTTCATTCTGCATTCATCGTGACTTTTTTTTTCTTTTTCTTTTTTGCGTTATGCGGGCCTCTCACTGTTGTGGCCTCTCCCGTTGTGGAGCACAGGCTCCGGACGCACAGGCTCAGCGGCCATGGCTCACGGGCCCAGCCGTTCCGTGGCATGTGGGATCTTCCCGGACCAGGGCACGAACCCGTGTCCCCTGCATCGGCAGGCAGACTCTCAACCACTGCGCCACCAGGGAAGCCCCATCACTTTTTAATACCAATTGTGATGTTTATAATATTGGCCAAAGCTTAAAATTTTGCAAATACAAGGATTTTACCAGTGTTTATTTGATAAACTTTGCATGCAGAATTTGAAATTTTAACATCAGCATCTAAGATCTACTTGGAATATATGTTTGCAATATTTCAGAATTTATGTTGAAACATAAGTTCCTTGGAAAAACAAAACTTAATAGGTTTTCCATTTTAACAACTGGAATGCTTTTTATTAGTTTGTTTTTCACTGCACATTCCTCATTTTTCATTGATTTAACCTGCCAATTATTTAATTTTTTCATTGTAAAGTAGTTTTTAGTATTTGCTTTTATTTTTTTACTTTGATGCCTTTTCAAATTGGCATGTCTTTAAAGTGTTTTTCTTCCTTGATTAAAAATGTGTGTGTGTGTGTGTGTGTGTGTGTGTGTGTATTTTTTTAAATCATATTAACTTTACCAAGTGAAATCAAGCCATACTGTTTTTGAGCCAGTTAAGAAAATTGCAGTTTTTAAAGTGTAGTATTTCAGGGTTAGAACATACATGAAATGACTCAGTATATTCTGGACTACTGAAAGAAAACCACCTTAAGGATTTCATGGAAAGTTAATATTGTCTGAAAAGCAAGAGGGAAGGAAGTTGGCTGGTAATAAGTATTAAAAAAAAAAAAAAAGAGGGAAAAAGAGTGTAGTTTTGTCTTAAAGTAAAAAATGTCTGGTTGTATCAGACATTTATGAAAGATAGTAAAAGCTAAACTTGAGAGTGTGTAGTAAGTTGTAGAAGGCTTGAGGGAAGTGAACTGTATTTGCCTTGGTTTACAATACTTGCAAATAATGGGTTTGAAAAGAAAATGTGTTGAAAATTTGACCATATGAGATCAGTTTTGGCAGATGTATTCATAAGAGACTGGTGAATCTTTTACTATGAAATGTTTCTGTTCAAATGAGATCGTAGTCTTTAAGGCGGGGGTGCTAAAAGCCCTATGTCATGGCACATTTGTAATGGTGATCAGCTCAAGTAAATGTTGACTATTATGTGAACTATATTTGGCCAGTGGAAATGAAAATTGAAAAAGACTGTAAATAGTTACATCCAAATGATTTCTCTGTATAAATGAATTATACAATTAAAAAAAGAAAGTCACACACATAATCACCCTTAAAGGTTTCTTGGCTGGTGGATGTTTGGGGGACGTTTGCCAGAATGCGTTGGTATAGCAAAGGGGGTGATGGCAAGCCTCACAAAGTTCTTTAAAAAGTCATAAATACTTACACCTTTGAAATTCATTGAAAAGTAAGAGAAAAAGATTCAATTAGGTCAAGTTTTTTGAATCTTATTAAACCATTTAGAACACATTATAATCAGAAATAGCAGTTGAATTGAAGACAGCTGAACATCTGGCCACTTTCTGGATACAATAGTAAAGCTATTAGCAAAGCATCCTCATTAATTTGATTAATTTCAGATTTTAACTTAGGTATCTCAGGTTTCTAACTCTGGAAATTCAAAGTCAGTAGTGTAGATTATATCAGTGGTTATGATCTGAAAAATCAGCAGATTTCTAATCATTTGTAGAGATGTTATAAGATACAGTCTCTTCCAGAATTACCTTGATCAGCCTCAAGTTGTAGAAACAATAGTAGTTCTAATATTGTTAATGAAATGATGTTTTACTGAAAACTCTAGCTTCCTTGGGTTCACTCAAGGGAAAAAATAAGACCCAGAAACTGAATAGTTGTGTAGAATGGACACTCTTCATAAATTGCATCTATATTTGAGAACATCTGACGATTTAGCCTAGTAGTTCTCAAGCCTGTTTGGGCATCAGAGTCACGAGGGGTACTTTGAAAAAAATAAAGGTAACTGGGCCGCACCCCCTAGCTCCCCTCCCCCAATTCCTACACCTGTTTCACTGAGTCAGTATCTGGGGGGTGGGAGTAGAGGGCTGGTAATTTATATTTGTAAACACTCCCCTCTAGTGATTCTGATACAGTGCATTCCTTGGGTCAGCACTTAGTAATCACTGATCTAGCCAGTAGCCATTATGTAAATGCTATATAGTAAGTACTGACATATATCTATTAGCTTTTCAGTTTACCTTTAAACTCTTCAGAGTCTGAGTTGAGGTAAGTACAGTTTTTCTTTTAACTTCTTTCCATGAGCATGTTTGTATATTTTGAGCAAAGGGTAGTCTCTCTGAACTGAGGGCTCAACCTAGGATGTGTGCATACAGGTGGGAGGGGAAGCTCGGGTATCTGGATTAACTGTCAGCCAGTGGGACACCAGTGTCACTAAATCACCCTTGAATCTATTAAGACTGGCATTTTCTCAGCTGATCCGGGAGGCGACTCGCCACTCTTGTGCTGGCTTAGCTCTACTTTATGTTTAGTGCTTGAGTAAACATGCAGACCCAGCACAGTACTTGGTTTTCTACAGTATATGTATGGCTAATGCTAATGTTACTGAATTCATTTTACAGCCATCTGCCAATGCCTGGCTAAGGCTCCCATCTGTCAGTCTTGATGACTGAGATACAGACCAAAGGGGGCATCTCTCCAGTTCTCTTCCTTATTAGAACTCCTGCCTGTCCCTAAAGGGGAAACTGGTGGGTAGTATTGTCTGTTAGGGTTAGAAGTCCTGGGATTCAAAGTAGGTGATACCTCAACCTGCAAACTTGGGCTTTTCTTAATCAGCATTAGCGAACACCCTTGAAAGAATCGCATTCCTTTGTCCATTGAAGCTAATACCCATGAGAGGAATATCCTAGCAAAGTAAATTTCCCTCAGTCCTAGAGTCTAGAACTTCCTAGATCAGAGGAGTTTGGGGTTTTGCTTGCATATTTGAGCAACTCCAGAACCAACTGCAAGTCTGAGGAACTTACCAGATATGGTGGTTTCCTCAGGTCTGGTGGTACATAATCTTATTTAGCATGCACGCTTTGAGACAATGGGAGCATCCACTAGGGTAACAAATAAATGTTTAAATCCATAGCTTCAAAATGAGTCTGTAAGAAAAAGCACAACCTTTTAAATCGCCTTTGGAGTATCTCATGAAACCAACTTACTCCTTTGAGAACTGATTTTAAAAAAATCAAGCATTTATTCTGCCTTTTCCTCTACAAACTGTATCTCAGGGTAACTGAACAGCTGAGGAAGGGAAGATTTTCTTTATAGCAGTAGCCCAGCTAATCAATGAAGAAGGCATGATAGAATATCACCACTTTGTAAGCCCTGGTGGATTGATGGATCTAGATTTCAGCCATTAATAAAGACCACCAGCCACGGCATACCTCTTGACAGTGGTGCCCCCCACCACCTAAGCAGTCTTCCCAAGAAAATCAGCCTGAGTTGCATCTGCAGGAAATTAAGACAAATGACAGTTTCTTCAACAAAATAAAATTGAAAGAGAAAGATGGAGGTATCTATGACTTAAGAGACATGTCAAACCATTGCAATGTATGGACCTACTTGGATCCTAAATCAAATTGTTTTTAAATAAGACAATCTGAAATATCCAGGATAGACTGGATATTTAAAGTCCCCTAGATATGGGGGTTTATTTATATATAAATTTATTTATATTTGGCTGTGTTGGGTCTTCACTGCTGCACACAGGCTTTCTCTAGTTGCGGCGAGCGGGGGCTTCTTTTATCGCAGAGCACAGGCTCTAGGCGCGTGGGCTCAGTAGTTGTGGCTCGTGGGCTCTAGAGCGCAGGCTCAGTAGTTGTGGCACACAGGCTTAGTTGCTCTGCGGCATGTGGGATCTTCTGGACCAGGGCTCAAACCCGTGTCTCCTGCATGGGCAGGAGGATTCTTAGCCACTGTGCCAATAAAATTGTATGAGGTCTGAGATTTCCTTCAAAATTACAGGGCAGGAGCATGGTTAGGGATAAAAATGAAACCAGATTGGCCAGCAGTTCAGGATTGCTTAAACAGGATGAGAGATCATGAGAATTCATTATATTCTTTGCATATCTTTTTGAAGATAAGTGACATTTTTCACTAAAAAAGCAGAAGTTAAAAAAGAAAAAGAACTTAATGAAATTCCAGGATCCTAATGTTTCCAACTTCTCAGTCTCTTAACCCACTCTGAACCCCCAGTCTTCACTTTTCAAAATAAAGGCAGAATGTTTATCAAATATAGATGATTTGCTCTCTACCCTCTCACAGATACACAAACCTTTTGCCTAAATTCAACATTTGTGTCCTCTGTTACAATTTGGCGACAGGATCAGACTAATCTGGATTCTGGTTTAATCCACACAGCCTTTTCCTCCCTCTACTTTCCTTTCCCTGTATGTCTCCCTCTACCATCATCTGCTTCCTTCACCTGCCCGCTTTCCCAGGCACACGAACGTGTTTTCCACCCTGAGCTGAGGCAGTGAGAAAGATGTTCCCAGGTCCCCAGTGAAGTGACTCCATGCGGCCTGACCCTGAGAATTTCCAGCAAGGGCCAGTTGGTTAACTACATCTCTGCCCCTTAAGAGAGGAGACAGCATTACAATCTCTGGTAATGTTTGTGCTGCTGAGTAGCCCAGAAAGTGAGACAAAATCAGCTACCTTCGAAGAATTCAGCTGACCTTCCACGGAAT
This sequence comes from Delphinus delphis, assembly GCF_949987515.2. Classification (NCBI taxonomy): domain Eukaryota; kingdom Metazoa; phylum Chordata; class Mammalia; order Artiodactyla; family Delphinidae; genus Delphinus; species Delphinus delphis. Next base: position 152,752,566 of record NC_082684.1, read on the forward strand.
TCAGATTCCTCTGTAGCTGCTGCTGGGGGCAGGGGTGGGGGTCTTGTTTCCCTCACTCTCTGGGCAGGGCCAGGAGAGACAAATCAATAAAGTCAGGCCTGGAACCTCACACAGAGTTTAGTCTGATCCCCTCTTCACCGGCTGAGGCATCTGAGATCTGGAAACATCACATGACTCGCCCAGGATAAGCCGGCGGGTGTGTAGCAGAGCTGAGGTTAAAGTCCTGTGCCGGCCTGTGTGTGTCCCCTGAAGATGCCGCCTCTGCTGCCAGCCCACGGAGGTTCAGAGGACCCGCCTTGGAGGACTCCCGCAGACCTTGGAAACGAGTGTGTTATGAGTAGTGACCACAGCAGAGGTTCGTGTCTGGTTCCAATAGGCAGCAGGTACAACCCCGGTCAGTTCACCTCTTCACACAGCTCTGCAGAAACTGGTTTCATTCTGTTCCCAGGAGCTGACACTGTTCTCAAATCGGAAACCAGAAACCAGAGCTCTCTCCAGCCTTGATGTCTTATACTTCTCAGACTGAGTGCCATCTTCTTTGTTATGCAGGTGCAGGCTCAGAGTCAAAGCATCTCCCGGGGCCTCATAGCTGGCAGGTGACAAAGATGGAGCTGGAAACTGGGCTCGGACTGCTGGTGCTGTTTACTCCACTCACTGTGTTCACAACTTGCTGTCCCAGGAGGTCTGGGGGTGGGGGGATGTTAAAGCTGGGGTGCAGGGAAGGGGTGGCAGAGGGTGGCCTGTCGGTGTCCCCCCACCCAGGTGGCCACAGGTGCTCTTTCAGTTTGAAAGGGAAGAGGGTGGTGCAGGGCTGGCAGAAGTGTTGGGAGTGAAGGGAAAGAAAAGACGTGACCCCGTTTCCCTGGTTTAGAAAATGGGGGGTGGGTTGACCTGGGCTCCACGGCCCTGGCCTCTAAGCTCTCTGCTTGTGCCGAGGCCTCAAGGCCTGTTGGTCCCAGCCTTCCAACCAGGGTGCTGCCCCCGCTAAACTAGGAAGCAGAGGTTTAACTGGACATTCTGTCTCCCTTTCTTTCCCCTCAAACACCGGCTTCTCTGTGCGTTTAGAGACCCGCACCCTCAGGTTTGACCAGCGCCTGGTGTCATCCGCTGTGTTACCCACAACCTATGTGATCAGGTGGCTCCCTCGTCCCTCTGAATACAGGCCCAACTTGCTGCCTGGTGCCCACCCAGCCTGCCTTCCCCCCAGCCTGCTCCCTCCAGGACACAAGCCACTCCCGGTAGAGGGTGTCTCCAGCGCTTCCCCAACCCCACTCTGCCAAATCCCAAACACGGGCCCTGAGAGTCTTCGTTCTTGCTGTGCTCCCAGCACTCTGCAAAATCAGCCCCACGCCCCCGGCAGACCAGCGGGCACAGCTCGAGGACCATATGCGTCCGTCCCCATGGCTCCCACTGTCTGGGGTCCCCTCCTGGCAGGCCTCGTCCGCCCTTCACGCTGGCCCTGAGCACCTGGAGCTCGCACTGAGGCCCATGTGGCCCCGAGCAGCATGTGCCTTACCCCTCAGCTTCCTCTAAGAAGAGCCAACTTAAACCCACCATCCCTCCCGTCCCCGGTAGGCCTCGCCCTCTGGGTTAATTCTCCAGATTCGGTCCCTGGGAGCGGGCACCACCTTCCTTCCTGAAGGCCCTCGTCCTCCAGCTGCCGTGCCAGCACATTCCCCTAGTCCTCCCTCCCTCACATCTTCTCTCCTCTGGGCCCTTCTCTTCCAGACCTGAAATGGCAGAGAGCCACAGGGCTCGGTCCCCAGACCTCTTCTTCTATGCTCCTGGGAAACCTGATCCATTCCCATGACTTTACTGTCCCCAGTGCCTGACAATTCCCAAAGGACACCTCCAGCCCTCACCCCTCCTGTGAGCTCCAGCCTCGCCACCTGGCATGGCAGCCTCTCCCATGTGCCCACTTGGAAATCTAAGATCTCACATTTGACGTGACCCAAGAGGACCACTGCTTGTCCACCCCTAATCCTCTCCCCCGCCACCCTGAACCTTCCCCCATCTCAGTAGATGACACCACCGTCCATCCACCCTTGATTCCTCTAATTCACTCACATGCCATGACCACTCACTCTCTGAGCCGCGTCACCTTGACTTCACATCACATTCAGAATCCCACCCAGGGTGAGGGGCAGTAAACTCTGGTCCCTACGTTCCACTCCTCGCCACTCTCAATCCACCCTCCATACAGCAACCAGAATGATCTTTCTAAAGAATTAGATCATGATAAGTTATCAAATCTCTTGGTTTTGTGTACTCCACTTCATGGAAACAACAAGGCCATCATCCTAAACACTAAGTCTTTAAGGGAAACCTTTAAAACGCACCTTCAAAACATCTTAGCAACTTGCTAGAATGGTACCCGAAGAAAGGAAAATTGGAGATGGGCTGAACTGTAAATTTCCTACATAAGGCTCTCTTCTAAGTCTTATAATAAATGTAAAGGTCATGTTTCTACCCTAGATAACAGTAATAGTCTTCCTTAAGTAGGTCAGTGATAGTCTGTGCCAGCTGTATATCCTAGTCCTTACATTTACTCTCCTGTTCGTTCCTGGTCTTCCTCTGGGTGGTTTTTATTTGTAAGGCACAAACATCCTCTTTTTTTTAACTCCTTGCTCTTGTTTTCACATTTAGTTTCAAGTGGCATAGTCCTTATTTCAATCCAGAAGATTTAACTATTTCCTCTGAGAATTGATATTTGCTCTTCAAAATGTATATATATATATGTATATATCTCAAAGCAAAATGTTAGAGCTCTAAAAATAATTTTTTCTGTTGTTAAAAATCGTACAGTTTCAGATTTCCCTGGTGGTGCAGTGGTTAAGAATCCACCTGCCAGTGCAGGGGACACGGGTTCGAGCCCTGGTCCGGGAAGATCCCACATGCCATGGAGCAACTAAGCCCGTGCGCCACAACTACTGACCCTGCACTCTGGAGCCCATGAGCCACAACTACTGAAGCCCGTGCGCCTAGAGCCCGTGCTCCGCAACAAAAGAAGCCACCGCAATGAGAAGCCCGCACACCGCAACGAAGAGCAGCCCCCGCTCGCCGCAACTAGAGAAAGCCCGAGCGCAGCAGCGCAGCCCAAACTAAAATAAATAAAATCATACATGTTCATCATGGAAAATTTCGATAACTCAGGAAAGTATAAAAAAGAAATTGCCTCTAGAGAATGAGAATACCCTCATCTCAGACCCCACAGGCTCCACAGACTGGAGGAAAGTATTTGTAAAAGACACATCTGATAAAGGACTGTTACCCAAAAATATACCCAAAAAACAAACAAAAAAACTCTTAAAAAGAACCTCTTAAAACTCAGCAATAAGAAAATGAGCAAACCAGTTTAAAAAGACTTGAGTAGACAGCTCACCAAAGAACATACACGGGTGGCAAACATATGAAAAGATATTCAACATCATAATGGCCCAGATTCAAAACACTGACAACACCAAATGCTGGCGAGGCTGTGGAGCAACAGGAACCCTTCATTCATTGCTGGCAGGAAGGCAAAATTGTACAGCCACTTTGGAAGACAGTTTTGGCAGTCTAACCAAACTACAAAACCTACCACGTGATCTAGCAATCATGCTTTTAGGCATTCACCCAAAGAAGTTGAAAACTTATGTCTACACAAAAACTTGCACATGGATGCTTTTACAGCATCTTTATTCATGATTGCCAAAACTTGGAAACAACCAAGATGTGCTGCAGTAGATGAATGGATAAACTACAGTGCATCCAGACAGTGGAATATTATTCAACGCTAAAAATAAATGAGCTGTCAAGCCATGAAAAAGACAGGGAGGAAACTGAAAGGCTACATGCTGTATGATTCCAACTATACTGATGTTACGGGAAAGGCAAAACTATGCAAACAGTAAAAAGATCATTGATTTTGAGGGGTTAGTGGAGAGGGAGGGATAAATAGGTGAGGCACAGAGGGTTTTTAGGGCAGTGAAACTACCCTGAATGCTACTGTAATGATGGATACACGTCATTATACATTTGTCCAAACCCACAGAATATACAACACAAGAGTGAACCCTAATGTCAACAGTAGACTCTGGGTGAGGATGACGTGTCCATGCAGGTTCATCAGTTTTAACAAATGTGCCGTCTGATGGGGATGGGGATGGTGATGGGGGGGGAGGCCGCGGGTATGAGGGCCGAGGGATGCAAGAACTCTACACTTTCCACCTCATTTGGCCGTGAACCTAAAGCTGCTCTAAGAAAATTAAGTCTTTTTTTTTTTAAGAGAAAGAAAAAACTTACCCAGTCCCAATGTGCCACTAGGAGCACACATCCTTCAAAGACTGTCTACAGAGATCAAAACTGGGGTGACAGAGCACACGTTCTACACGCATTGCCGGCGAGCACCTAGCACAGTGATTCAGACCCGTCTGCCTGAACGACCGGGCCAGGAGCCCTCGCTCTCAGCCCACGGCTGCTCGGGGACATTGTGCACCCAGAGGCCAGGTCTCAGGCTCTAATCGCAGGCCCCGCCCACCCAGGGCAGCCGCACCTCCAGCTCCTGAAGGGTCAGGATCTAAGGCAGGCATGTGCCCGGGGTGCCCGCAGTCTGGGTGAGCGGGGCTCCGAACTGCCGTTTGTCCACCCCTGTTGAGTCTGGGCTGGAGCTGCCTCTGTCCCAGCTGAGCAGGGGTGGACCAGCCCCGGGCAGAAGCCCTTGCCTCTTCTGTGTCTCCGCCTGGAGTCCGAGCGGGGCCTCTCTTCCGTGCCCCGTGGGCAGAGGCCCAGGGCTGCCAATCGCCCCCTCCCCGGCAGCGCTGGGGGACGGGATGAGGAAGGAGCAGGCTGCAGCCCTCTGGTTGAAGTAATTCTCTCCCCTCCAGCGGCTCGGGCTATAGCTGCCCGTTGAACGTGACTTGAGAGGCTGGCACCAGGCCCCCTTCCGCTCCTAGAAACTGCCCCAGGACTGGGAAAAGGCTGTTAGCTGACATCGCGCACCTTCGCCAACCGTGGAGCATCGAGTTCAAGCTGGTCCGCCTTCTCCCTACCAGGCACCCCCGCGGGCCCACCTGGATGTTCATCTCGGGCCATCTCCAGGTGTGATGCTCAGGGCTTGGCTCTTCACCCAATTGTCAGAGAAAACACGTGGAAGCTGTGATGACGGGGAAGAGAGGGAGGGGGAAGGGCAGGCAGTTCCCTGAGGTCGACGCTGCAGATACAGGCGAATGAGGTGTAGGGTGGAGCCCTCGCCCCCACTTTCTTCCTGCTCTTCTCCCGTTTCCAGGGCCTGTACTCAGTGCCCTCCAGGCAAGGGACGGGGGCGGGGTGCACCTTCGCACAGAGTCTCTGCCCCAAAGGAACATGTGGCCCAAGACAGCCAGCAGTGAAACCCACACGGGACAAACGTCACAAACCACAGGGATAGACAAATAGCAGGTGATGTTTCCGTAGCGTCAAAGGTACATGCTTCTTACAGGGCAGCAGAGGTAGCTGGAAACCCAGCACCGCCTTCACGCGGCCCGGGGACCGGCAGGCCTGAGTCAGGTGTGTTCCCTCAGACCTACGCGTGCCTGATCCCAGCGGGCAGCGCACTTGCCCAAAACAAAGGAAAATGACACGCAGGCAAGTAAATACACACTCCCGCACCTCCCATCTGAGAGCAACTGGGCAGAGTCCCTGCAGCACAAAATGATGTTTGCCTGCACGGCAGGGGCGTGAATCTTTTCCACAAGAGGAAACTATTTCTGCAGTCATTCTCTGCTGCTCTAACTTACAGGCTAGGTCCTCTGGGGCTGGATCTCTGAGAACTGTGCAGTGAGTTTCTTTGTTGCAGTAACAAACAAGTGCAGCTGTTGGCATGTGCCTGCTGAACAGCATGGGTCCAAGGGATGCGAAATAAGGTGCCGAAATCAGAGCAGTGAAAAGTGACACCCTAACCCGGCAAATGCCGGCACCTTGAGCCTCCCTCCCCTGCAGCAGCCAGGCTGGCTCCCCAACCTGGGAAGCTGTTCCCCCCTCCCTCCCCCTCTTTCTCCTTCCCTCTGTCTAGTGACCTCCTACTCATCCTGAATCAGGCTTGTTTTGCCCCGTGTACAGCAACCCAAAATGCTGAGACGCCAAGGTTTGCAGCAAAGAGAGGGATTATTCGCAAGGCAGCCAGGCGAGGCGATAGGAAAACAAATCTCCAATCCGGCTCCCCGAAGGCAAGCGGCCAGGGCACTTAAGGGATGAGGACTAAAGAAGCAGGGTGATCTGAGGCATGGGGAGCGTGGGGAGAGCTGATTGGGAAAAGGTGTGGTGATGGTCGTTCTGCCCAGGCGTAACTAAGCTACAGGCCTCTGCACGTTCAAAAGGTCACCCACCACGTGGACATGCACGCCTGCCCAGTTGAAGGGTCAGTGGTCCCACCCAGTCTTAACCAGCTCGGTTCAAACTGGACACAGCTGACTCTCGCTCAGCTGAACTAGACGCAGCTGACTCCAACTTTCTGGAAAAAAATGGAGCAAACATCTTATTGTTTAGGCTCCATGCGGCCTGGAGAACAAGCAAGTTTTTTGTAGCAACAATTAAAACAACATTGATTAGTAAAGGCAGGTGCGATGGAGTTAGTTAATGATCACCCTCGGTTTTGATCCTTCAGACCCAGCTAGGCCTCCCCTGTTGCAGGCCTCTGACACCCCTGTAGACCCATCCCCCCGCTGCGTCCCCACCGCACTGGGGGTCTGTGGCTACCCCTGTGACATTTAACACTTTCCAGTGTGAGCATCACCTTCTCTACTCGTCTATAAGATTACTGGTCTTTGTGTCCTACCCACCAGTTCTCCTGACGTAGAGAAAGTGCTCGGACGTGTTTGCTAAATGAACCAGGAAGGCTAAATTATCTCAGCTCTGCCTCAGCAAGAGTCAGTGTTACAGGAAACGATCTGGTTGAAGACTTCCAGCCCTGCGAGGGCCCTGTGGCAGCCAGGCCTCCGATGAGCCCCCATCCTGGAATTCAGACCTTCTCCAGCCCCTTCCCGCAATGCATCCGGGCTGGTCTGCATGACCAACAGAATAAGATGGACATGACAGCATGTGACTTTGAAGCCACTTCCGCCTTACTCGGTCCTGGAGGAAGCCAGACACTATGCTGTGAGGACACTCATGCTGGCCTGTGGAGAGGCCCCCGGGCGGAGGAACTGACGTGCCCACAGCCAACACCAGCTTGCCCACCGCGTGAGGGAGACACGGGGTGGGGGGCAGACCTCGCGCCCCAAGCCGAGCCTTTGGATGATGCAACCTCATCAAAGATGCTGGGCCAGAACCACTCTTTGATTTGCTCCTGGAGAAATTGTGAGATTGTGTGTGTTGATGAAGGTTTTGAAGCCGAGGGTGACGTCCAGTTAAGTCCATTGCACCTGTACCTGCCCTCACCTATGAAGCTCGCTTTCATTGCTGCCACGAAAGACTTGAACGTCCTCCACATGTCACGGAGCCCAAACAATAAGATGTTTGCCCTAGCTGTTTTCCAGGAACTTGGAGTCAGCTGTGTCTAGTTCAAGCCCCAGCCACTTAAGGCTTCTTAGGACCACTGATCCTCCAACTGGGCATGCACAAGTATCTGCTTAGTGACCTTTTGTCATCAGGATCCCAAAACGCCACCTTCAGAACTGCTAACTCCTCCGTCTTCTGAACAAGCTCCCGTGGAAAAGCCTGCAGCTTAACACCTGCTCAGAACAACAATGAAACTCACCTTTTTCTTATTTCCAATCACCTTTCTGCCACGCCCCACGCCTCAGACTACGCTGCTTCCTTACCCCATAAATACCCCAGGCCCTCGCCTTCGGGGACGTAGATTTGCGGTTTGTTCTCCAGCCTAGTCGTCCGGCTGCTTCTGCTCTTTCTCGGCTGCAAACCTCAGTGCCTCGGTGTCTGGCTGCTACGCAAACTGAGCCAGGTTTAGTAACAGTTTTTACGGAACTTCTTATCGTAGTGATAGGTAAGTACAGACCCTGATAGGTGAGCTGGGTTGGAGCTGTCGTGGGGAGACCTGGGGAGAGCCCGGTCCGAGGGGGCTCATAGGCCCTGGGATTTGGACCAAACCAGAGAGAGCAGGTTAGTGCAAACCTCAGGAAGAGAAACCAAGGCTCGTCTCCCGGGGCCCCAAACAGGGGAGTAGGTCATAAACATCAACCAGACGCAGCTGTGGTCTAAGGCCTGCTGCCCTCTGTCCCTGAATCCTGCATCCCACTGGACAAAGCAAACAAGCTGACCTTGAAAGCCCCGGTCTTACTCAATCTTTTGACTTTACAGCGGAGGACTGACTTGTCTGCTGCGTTGAGAGCTGCGCCCCGTTCCTCTGACTCCAGCCGAGCTGCTCCGGGCTGCACTGCCCCACGGACTGGCTTCAAGGCTGATCGCCTCCCTCACCCACGCATCACCTGCCCCCGCCTACTGGCCAGGACGGTAGTCACTCCCCCAAAGGCCTGTCCTTCATGCTTCTGGTGGCTCTTGCACTAATTGCGGCGGTAACTCAACATCCAGCCTGGGCGGTGTCTGCAATCTCCTCCAGGTTCTACCTGGTGTTCCCCAGGGGACCCCTTAAATTCAGCTACACAGCTTCCCACCCACCCCCAGGCCCGGGCAGGACTCTCGCCACCCAGTCCCTGGAGACGTCCTTTCTTCAGTCTCCAGAGAGACCCTTTCCTCAGAAGCAGGGCTGTCTCCCAGCCTCTGCAGCCATGTCCCCAATGTGCTGGGAGGCCCAGCAGGAGAATGAGATGCAGAGGAGAGCCTGCAGGGCAGTCTCAGAAAGGCTCTCTTCTCTCTGCACCTCCTCACTACCCTTCCATCCAGACTTCTGTGTACACTAGAAGCTTCCAGCAGTGACTTGGCTAGGCCCCTGGCTTCAGAGCTTGGGCAGGTTTACCAGATGACCTGCCGACTGTCACCTATTCATTCGTATTGAGAATATTTTCTGGATGCCTTCCGAACTCCCTCCTGGAGTTACTGAACTGGCCCTTCGTTCTCCACCTCCCCTGGACCCGAAGAACAAGCCCTCTCTCTTCTCTCCTCACTTCAGACCAAACAGTGACCATCCGCCTCCCACCCCCTGCTTCTCCGCCTCCCTTTGGGTTGGATGGAAACCTACAGGTCACGACGCAGGAAGTGGTCCCTGGTGCTCTTCTTGATGAGCAAAAACAAGTTCTGAGACCTCGGGGAGTTTTTGCAAACCTTTGGAAATGAATCAGAAGTTTTGAAAGCTGAATCTTTAAAAAGGTCCCCCCGTGGCTGCAGCCAGATTTTGGCCCCTGGCTTGAGTTCTGAGCTCCCTCTGGTCTTGAGAAAGGGTCAGGAAGTGCCTGTGCTGTGCCCCCTCCCCAGGGGGAGAGCCAAGGTAGGCAGGCTGGCTGCACCTGCAGGAGCTCGAGGCCCAGGGCTCCTCTGCCCCCACCTGCGCTTGCCCTGCCCCCGGCTCCCCCTGGAAGAGTCTATGTAGGTGAAGTTCTCTCCTGCATCCCTCACTGTCACTTATCCTCTGTCTTTCTCATTCTCCAAGGCACTCATCTTTTCCTCTTGGGACTCGCTCAAGCCCACCCCTTCCGTGGCCTCAGCCCATCCTCAGTATAATGGAAGGTTTGGAGCACATCCAGGCCCAGTCATTTAGAGCCACAGTCACAATTCTGCATTTTTTAACCATTCTCTACCCGCTATTCTTTAATCGACACATTCTGCGTTTAGTAAGTGTATTTAAAAGATGGTGATTATAAGTGGAAAACCAGCTTCCCTCGCTATAACCAGAAGGAAACAATAACAATCACCATCCTGAAAGCAACACGGTAAGTCCTGCCCGAGACACTCTTGCCTTGAAAGGGAGGTCACCTCTCTCCTTTGTTACCTTTGCCAGGTTAAGTCCTAAAATCATCTCAGGTACCATCAGGCCCCAAACTTTAGTCAACAACGGACTCCCTTTCAGATCTACCAGTTTAGGACTTCCCTGGTAGTCCCGTGGTTAAGACTCCACGCTTCCACTGCAGGGGGCATGGGTTTGATCCCTGGTCAGGGAACTAAGATTCCACGTGCCACGCAGCATGGCCAAAAAATTAAAAGAAAAAAAGTCTACAAGTTACTTTTCTGTTTCTTTCTCCCCTCTCTTCCGCCCCCACCCCGTAATAATCATAACATACATGCAAACACAATCCTCTGGTCTAAAAGTACGTATGCCAAAAAAGCGTTTTTGTTTTTGTTCTTTTTTTGCTAGCACCAACCACGGAGCAAGACACCAGCATTGTCTGGGGAGCGATAACAGGCTGTGTTTCCAATATCTCTGCCCACTGGCCCTGACAGATACCGTGGTGGTTCCTGCCAGGAAATCCCCTCTGCCTCATGGAAAACCCAGAGGAGGAAGTGGAGTCGCGAGGACTGTTCAGGCTCCACCCCAAGATGTTGGAGTGAAATCAGCCCATCTTCTCGGGTCCGGAAGCCCATGGGCTCTGCACACGCTTGCAGGGACCCGGGAGCCTGCGACAAGACACACACACACCACCGAAGCCCCATGCGGTTGCCTCTGCACCGTGTTTTACCAGATCCGAGCTGGTTTGGAGTCCAACTACCACTTGATAAAGCCCGCAGAGGAAGAGCTGTTGCTACCTCCGTTTTGCAAACGAGCAAACCAGGGCCAAGAGCTCTGCCAGAGATCTAACAAGGTCAGCTTCGCTCCCGCACCCACAGTGGGCATGAGTAAGTCCTCACCAAATGTATCGCCCTTCCTTCCCGAACCCCGAGGCCACTTGTGTGTTCTGAGCAGCTGTAGGGGGAGAGTCTGGGTCGGCCTCTGCCCTGGTGCCCCCAGCCCACCCCGCCATGCCCACAGACTTCCCTGGGCCTCCTCTCCTGGTGATAGGGCGCCCTGTCCTGCCTTCTCTCCCCTCAGGGACCATGACGCCTGTCCTTGCCTGGGCCATAGCCCCAGGGAACAGCTGGGCCTCAGTTACAGGGTTGCATCCTCACGTCAAAGACCACCCGCCACCCAACCCCTCTGCCCGGGGTTAACGGGGCTCGGCCTCGGGAGTTGGGGGCTGGGGGGCTCGGCCTCGGGAGTTGGGGGGTGGGTGCCCCCCCCAGCCCTTCTCAAACCCCTGGCTCTCACTTCCAGGGCCTGGCGTGTGGCTGCCCCACAGCCTAGGAGACCTCTGTCCCCCCGCCTGCTCTGGCCTCGCAGTGGAGGGTCTTCAAGAATCTCGCATCTGACGCCTCCCAACTTTTCTCCCACCCCGGACCCCTGCTATTCCCCAAACTGTGTTTTCACCCAACAAACCACAGTTGCTGCATCATTTGTTTTCCAGATGTGATCAAAGATGGGCGGAGCTGCTCAGACGTCGCTGAGCATCAGGAGAAACTCGCTGGCTCTGCTGGGCGATGCCCTGGAGAGCCAGGGAACTCCTTCCTCGACATGCATTTGTGAGCAAGTACTGGACACTTTTTACCCACTTATACTTGTCTCTTGTGGCTGCTGGAATGAGTGACCGCAAACCTGGTGGCTCTGTCCTCACAGATCTGGAGGCCAGGTGTCTGTGGGCAGGCGGGGCTGGTTCCCAACGGGAGGCTCCGGGGAGAGTCTCCTCCTTGCCTCTTGGGGTGCTGGTGGCTGTCTGCATCCTCGGCACACCTGGCTTGTAGGTGTGCCGAGGCCCTTCCATCCCTGGCCTTCCCCACTCTGTCCAGGGTCTGTTTCCCAGAGAAAACTTCACACATCATTAGAGTTCAACACATAAATTTGGGGGGACACAAAATGCAGCCTGTAACACTCAGTATTTCCAATAAAACAAGGATCTTTAGACCCACCTTCTAAACGATTCCCAAACTACAGAACCATTGAACTTCAGAAACGGGAGGAACATCAACGTCCATCCAGCCCAGGACCCGCGGGATGGGTGAGACTCCTCCACAGTCCTTCCCAAATGTCTCCCGAGCATCTTAGGGAACTCCTCTGTCCCCCGTCTCCCGAGGCAGCCCCAGACCCCTCGGGTGGCCCTGCGGTCCGGGAGCGTCATCCTGCTGAGCTGCCGTCAGGCTCCCCACCCCACCTCACCCCCTGCCCCCAGCACACATGCCGGCCCTGGGGCCGCTTGGAGCAGGTCCGAACCCCTTTCCAGGGGCGGCTCTTCAGCTGTGCAGCAGCCACTGTTCGGGTCTTCCTGCTCTGGGCTGAACGCCCCCCCTGCAGTGTCTTCCTTGTCACCCTTCTCTGGGCAGGTTCCAGTCCATCTCTACCCTTCACCGAGAAGGTGAGGCGCCTGGAAATGAAAGCAATGGTCGTGTCTATGCTGTTCATCCATCCTATGAAATCAGCCCCGCCGCTGGGATAACAGCAACGCGCAGGACGCATGGAGTCCAGCGGTCCTGACACTCATGTTCTGGCGGGGGCGGGGGGAGGAATGGTGGACGCAGAGGAACAAGCAAGGGACAGAGCGGAGCCATGCTCCCTGGAGTGGAAGCACGACCGTCAATAGTGAGGCAGGCGCTCTGGGCTGAGATCCAATGACAAGGATAGCAGCTCAGGCAAAGTCCCTAAGGTAGCAGAGCCCCCCTCCTGCACACCCCCTTCCCAAAGGCCCCACCAGCTCCTTTCTCTCTCCAGACCTTAGGTGCCTCTGAAGCAGGGCCAGCCCAGGGGCAGCTCAGCCAGTGCAGGCCCATCCAAGGTCATCGCCCTGGGAAGGAGGCTCGTCCTTAAAGACAGAGATTCCAGAATTTCAGTGGCTTCGAGGAGAGAGGATTATGTAGCAGTTTAGGCAGCCCACACTTCTCTGGACAAGCACGGGGTCCGGGTGTTTGGTGCCTTCCCCAAAGGTATGAGGCTGCTTCTGACCAGGACGAACCACGAGCCTAAAGATGGGCACAGAGGGTGCTTAAAAGGCAGGCTCTGCAGTCCTGGCTCCAGTGAACCCCGAACTCTCCCTGGGCCTGAAATGCCCACTACCCACATGGTCTTAGAAGCCCTGGACACTGAGAGACCCGGCTGAAACGTCATGTCCAGCTGCCTCTGCCCCCGGCAGGGTGAGTCCCCATCCCAGGGGGTACCAGCTCTCCAGTGGGCACCCCCTCCCCAGCAGTGATCATCTGTGCTCACGTTAGTCCCCAATACAGGGAGCTTTCAAAGTGGAGGCTTTCTTGCATCACCAGCGCCTAACGCTGTGTCAGGAAATAATGGTGAAGGAAGAAAAGAGAGAAGGAGGGGAAGATGCAAGGACAAAGGAGTCCCTGAGCTCCAGCAGGAGCCCGGCTCTCGGGGTGAGTGTCGGCTCCTGTTTGCACACTCGGGCGGCTCCCATCTCCCCCTGAGCCTGCTGTGACCTTCCCCCCATCCTCACAGGCCCACGGGGAGGCGTGGGGCTCAAGGAAACACTGTGGGAGGAATGAATGAGTGAGTGAATGTCACCGCCATCACCACCTCGCTGTCGTGACCACACGGGTCTGGATGCAGGAAAACTAGTACTCCTTGAGAGCACTGGCATCCCCTCCCCGAGAACTGACTTCCTTCTGGGCCAAAGGTCAGAAAGGTGGGGGCTCCATGTTGGCTCTCAGGGGGCAGAGCAGGTGGGGGGCCGTGGGTCACCCAGCAGAGCACTGTCTGTTCCCAAAGTGACTCAGACTGGACTTGGGTGACAGCAGCCTCCCAGTGTGGGCTGCAGAGCCTGTGCTCGCCACCCTGCTCCACCCCCCAGCACTGCGCCCCCTTCCTAGTGGGCCAGAGGAGGCTCAGGCCTGGGGCACTGGGCAGAACCATGGCTTCGGGGCAGGTAAGGGTTTCATACTCTTCTTGGCTTCTCAACCTTGGCCATACAAGCACCTGGGAGCATGAAGCAGGTGGCTTAGCCCGGGATCCCTGGACCAAGGAGAGGGTCATAACATCATGGAGGGGGAGGCCCACACATGGCCTTTCTCAAAAGCTCTGCAGGTGCTTTAGTTGGCAACCAGGAGTGAGAATCACAGCTTATAGAGAAGGCTCGGGCTGGAAGGGCAGAGGTGATGCAGGAAGCTCGTGCCAGTGCCCTAGGGCGGGGTCATCTGAGTGGGAAAGAGACCCAAGCGCCCGAGATAGCCAACAGCGGCAGGTGAGCAAGACCGAGCTTGCAGAGGCACTCGGGCCCTTTCCCAAGTTGTGGTAATAACGGAGCAGAGCACACGAGGGGCAGGTGAGGTCACCTGTGCTGGGTAATGCCGGGGGAGGGGGGGAGGAGGGCCCTGGTTTCCCAGGAGTGGGCTGCTCCCTCTGGAGCGTGACCACCCAGCAGAGTCCTGGGTGAAGGGGAGGGGTAGGGCAGCCATATTCATGACCCTCAAACTCAGAACCTGAACAGGTTGACAGAAAATGGGGCTGGATAATTTATCTAGATTGTTCCTGAGAATCTAGGGCATAGCCTGTATCTATTGAGAACATACACTTAACAACTTCTTTTTTGGGGGGGAGTGGGGTACTGTGAAGAGAGAAGCATTGATCTGAAATCTTATCAACTGGTACAGTGGCCTGACATCTAAATCGTTGTCTGTCCTACCAGTTACCTGCCCTGGAATCTATTTCCCTCCTACACCGAGAGGGAAAGAACTTTGTGATGGTTAACTTTAATGTGGCATCTTGGCTGGGCTAAATGGAGCTGGGGAAACAGTGTTAATGGGTGCGTGTGTGAGGGTGTGTCCAGCAGCCATGAGCATGTGACCGGGTTCAGCAGATTTCTCTCCCCATTGTGGGTAGGCATCACCCAATCCACTGAGGGTCCCAAACAGAACAAAAAGGGAGAGGAAGGGCAAGTTCACTCTCTGGTTTGAGCTGAGACATCCACCTTCTCCTGCCCTCGGACATGGGTCTGGTTTGAGCCTTCAGACTAAGATCGGGACTTACCCTGTCAGCTCCCGAGGCTCAGGCTTTGGTTTGGACTGAACTACGTCCGCAGGTCTCCTGGGTCTCCACCCACAGCAGGCAGGTCCTGGGGCTTCTCTGCCTCCTCCGTAATGCATGAGCTGATTCCTATAACAAACCTCCTCGTGTCTCTACAGACCCTACCGGTTCTGTGGCTCTGTTTCTCTGGAGAACCCGAGTACAGAACAGCTGGGATGTTATGATCATATGCGGACTGTCTTCATGGTTCTTAGAAGCCGGGGCATAAGGTGCCCTCTCTCTCCAGTCACGCATCTTCCCGTCGAGTGTGAAGTTGTAGAGATTCCTTTTCACCCCATCGGCAGCACGGGAGCCACCTCCTCCCTGCAGAGGTCATGCCTCGTGTGGGAGGGAGCCAGCCAGGTCTCCGGGCATCTAGTGCAGATGGTGGGAGGGTTTGTACTAAACCAACCCCAATCCAGAAATCCACACGCCCTGAGCTCAGTGGGTTTACAATCTAGGGTAAATGTTGATGAGTTTTATTTTGTTATGTGGGGTCCTGAGGAAGGAGACTTGGCCTTGTTCGCAAGGAATTACAATACGAGATGCACTTTGAGAGACTCATACTAAGAAGGAGATGTTTAGTCATTCACTCCAAGGGTATATGTTAAGGATCCACAACATGCTAGGTCCTGTTCGGGAGGGCTTCCTGGAGGAGGAGGCATTTGATATGGACCTTAGCAGGCCTGTCAGGAATAGATATAAATTAAGATTTAAAAGATACAGGGACAATTCAGTGAAGAAAATGTATTATTTAGTATATGGAATTTGAAACATCTGTTTTGACCAGAGGTAGCATAATTCATTAAAATTAATGCCTGGAAGGATTTGGAGGAATTTTTGCTTTAGTTGAGATTAGTTTTGTTTTCACCAAAGTGGTTTCACCCCAACCAGTTCCCGTAAATGCATCAGTTCAGTTCTGCTTAGCCAAATGTCAGTTTTGTGTGTGATTCACATTCCAGGCGCTCGGGGTGAGTGTCGGCTCCTGTTTGCAGGACAGCAGCGAACAGGTCAGCTCCGCTCTGCGTCCACCCTGGCAATGAAATGCGACTGTTCATCTCTGTCAGGTTATCGTTCGATGTTTAGGTGAACTGACAGCAACTCAAACAATTTCCAAGCCACAGTCACACTAAAAACTGAAATA